>NW_026961615.1:735531-1463562 GCF_963924245.1 Chroicocephalus ridibundus
GCCTGGCGTGGCACCAAGTGGGAAAGAGTGGTGTGGAGGCTGAAGGCAGCAGGAAAGCCCGCAGCCCCCAGGTCTGTGGGGCTACGCAAGCGGTTCCAAAGAGCTTTAGAACAAGGCATATTTTTCCCTGCTGGTTCCTTGGGTGGGGGACCCATCTCCAGCCGTATGGCCACTTTTGTGCCTGGTGCGGCGCCAAGTGGGAAAGGGTGGTGTCGAGGCTGAAGGCAGCAGGAAAGCCCGCAGCCCCCAGGTGTGTGGGGCTACGCAAGCGGTTCCCAAAGGGCTTTAGAACAAGGCATAGTTTTCCCTGCTGGTTCCTTGGGAGGGGGACCCATCTTAAGCCGTATGGCCATTTTTGTGCCTGGAGCGACACCTAGTGGGAAAGCGTAGAATTGAGGCTGAAGGCAGCAGGAAAGCCTGCAGCCCCCAGGTCTGTGGGTGCTACGCAAGCGGTTCCCAAAGAGCTTTAGAAGAAGGCATTGTTTTCCCTGCTGGCTCCTTGTGCGGGGGACGCATCTCCAGCCATATTGCCATTTTTGTGCCTAGCGCGGCGCCAAGTGGGAAAGGGTGGTGTCGAGGCTGAAGGCAGCAGGAAAGCTTGCAGCCCCAGGTCTGTGGGGCTACGCAAGCGGTGCCCTAAGAGCTTTAGAAGAAGGCGTTGTTTTCCCTGCTGGCTCCTTGTGTAGCGGACCCATCTCCAGCCATATGGCCATTTTTGTGCCTGGCGCGACGCCAAGTGGAAAGGGTGTTGTCGAGGCTGAAGGCAGCAGGAAAGCCCGCAGCCCCCAGGTCTGTGGGGCTATGCAAGAGGTTCCCAAAGAGCTTTAGAACAAGGCCTGGTTTTCCCTGCTGGCTCCTTGGGCGTGGGACAAATCTCCATCCGTATGGTCATTTTTGTGCCTGGCGCGGCGCCAAGTGGGAAAGGGTGGTGTCGAGGCTGAAGGCAGCAGGAAAGCTTGCAGCCCCGAGGTCTGTGGGTGCAACGCAAGCGGTTCCCAAAGAGCTTTAGAACAAGGCCTAGTTTTCCTGCTGGGTGTTTGAGCGGGGGACACATCTCCAGCCGTATGGCCATTTTTATACCTGGCGTGGCGCCAAGTTGGAAAGGGTGGTGTGGAGGCTGAAGGAAGTAGAAAAGCCCGCAGCCCCCAGGTCTGTGGGTGCTACGCAAGCGGTTCCCAAAGAGCTTTAGAACACGGCATAGTTTTCCCTGCTGGGTCTTTGAGCGGGGGACACATCTCCAGCCGTATGGCCATTTTTGTGCCTGGCGTGGCGCCAAGTAGGAAAGGGTGGTGTCGAGGCTGAAGGCAGCAGGAAAGCCTGCAGCCCCCAGGTCTGTGGGGCTACGCAAGCGGTTCCCAAAGAGCTTTAGAAGAAGGCATTGTTTTCCCTGCTGGCTCTTTGGGCGGGGGACCCATCTCCAGCCGCATGGCCATTATTGTACCTGGAGCGACACCTAGTGGGAAAGAGTAGTATTAAGGCTGAAGGCAGCAGGAAAGCCCGCAGCCCCCAGGTCTGTGGGTGCTACGCAAGCGGTTCCTAAAGAGCTTTAGAAGAAGGCATTGTTTTCCCTGCTGGCTCCTTGGGCGGGCGACCCATCTCCAGCCATATGGCCATTTTTGTGCCTGGCGCGACGCCAAGTGGGAAAGGGTGGTGTCGAGGCTGAAGGCAGCAGAAAAGCCCGCAGCCGCCAGGTGTGTGGGGCTACGCAAGTGGTTCCCAAAGAGCTTTAGAACAAGGCATAGTTTTCCCTGCTGGCTCTTTGGGCGAGGGACCCATCTCCAGCCGTATAGCCATTTTTGTGCCTGGCGTGGCACAAGTGGGAAAGGGTGGTGTCGAGGCTGAAAGCAGCAGGAAAGCCCGCAGCCCCCAGGTCTGTGGGGCTATGCAAGCGGTTCCCAAAGAGCTTTAGAACAAGGCCTAGTTTACTCTGCTGGCTCCTTGGGTGGCGGACCCATCTCCAGCCGTATAGCCATTTTTGTGCCTGGCGCGGCGCCAAGTGGGAAAGGGTGGTGTCGAGGCTGAAGGCAGCAGGAAAGCCCGCAGCCCCCAGGTCTGTGGGGCTACGCAAGATGTTCCCAAATACCTTTAGAACAAGGCCTAGTTTTCCCTGCTGGCTCCTTGGGCGGGTGACCCATCTCCAGCCGTATGGCCATTTTTATACCTGGTGTGGCGCCAAGTGGGAAAGGGTGGTGTGGAGGCTGAAGGCAGTAGAAAAGCCCGCAGCCCCCAGGTCTGTGCGTGCTTCGCAAGCGGTTCCGAAAGAGCTTTAGAACAAGGCCTAGTTTTCCCTGCTGGGTCTTTGAGCGGGGGACACATCTCCAGCCGTATGGCCATATTTGTGCCTGGTGTGGCGCCAAGTGGGAAAGGGTGGTGTCGAGGCTGAAGGCAGCAGGAAAGCCCGCAGCCCCCAGGTCTGTGGGGCTACGCAAGCGGTTCCCAAAGAGCTTTAGAACAAGGCATAGTTTTCCCTGCTGGCTCTTTGGGCGGGGGACCCATCTCCAGCCGCATGGCCATTATTGTGCCTGGAGCGACACCTAGTGGGAAAGCGTAGTATTGAGGCTGAAGGCAGCAGGAAAGCCCGCAGCCCCCAGGTCTGTGGGGCTACGCAAGCGGTTCCCAAAGAGCTTTAGAACAAGGCATATTTTTCCCTGCTGGTTCCGTGGGTGGGGGACCCATCTCCAGCCGTATAGCCATTTTTGTGCCTGGTGCGGTGCCAAGTGGGAAACGGTGGTGTCGAGGGTGAAGGCAGCAGGAAATCCCGCAGCCCCCAGGTGTGTGCGGCTACGAAAGCGGTTCCCAAAGGTCTTTAGAACAAGGCATAGTTTTCCCTGCTGGCTCTTTCGGTGTGGGACGCATCTCCAGCCGTATGGCTTTTTTTGTGCCTGGCGTGGCACCAAGCGGAAAAGGGTGGTGTGGAGGCTGAAGGCAGCAGGAAAGGTCGCAGCCCCTGGTCTGTGGGGCTACGCAAGCGGTTCCCAAAGAGCTTTAGAACAAGGCATAGTTTTCCCTGCTGGTTCCTTGGGCGGGAGACCCATCTCTAGCCGTATGGCCATTTTTGTGCCTGGAGGGACACCTAGTGGGAAAGCGTAGTATTGAGGCTGAAGGCAGCAGAAAAGCCGGCAGCCCCCAGGTCTGTGGGGCTACGCAAGAGGTTCCCTAAAGAGCTTTAGAACAAGGCATAGTTTCCCCTGCTGGCTCCTTTGGCGGGGGACCCATCTCAAGCCGTATAGCCATTTTTGTGCCTGGCGCGATGACAAGTGGGAAAGGGTGGTGTCGAGGCTGAAGGCAGCAGGAAAGCCCGCAGCCCCCAGGTCTGTGGGGCTACGCAAGCGGTTCCCAAAGAGCTTTAGAACAAGGCCTACTTTTCCCTGCTGGGTCTTTGAGCGGGGGACAAATCTCCAGCCGTATGTCTGTTTTTGTGCCTGGTGCGGCGCCAAGTGGGAAAGAGTGGTGTGGAGGCTGAAGGCAGCAGGAAACCCGCAGCCCCCAGGTCTGTGGGGCTATGCAAGCGGTTCCCAAAGAGCTTTAGAACAAGGCCTAGTTTTCCCTGCTGGGTCTTTGGGCAGGGGACACATCTCCAGCCGTATGGCTGTTTTTATACCTGGCTTGGCGCCAAGTGGGAAAGGCTGGTGTGGAGGCTGAAGGCAGTAGAAAAGCCCGCAGCCACCGGTCTGTGGGTGCTACGCAAGCGGTTCCCAAAGAGCTTTAGAACAAGGCATAGTTTTCCCTGCTGGCTCTTTGGGCGGGGGACCCATCTCCATCTGTATGGTCATTTTTGTGCCTGGAGCGACACCTAGTGGGAAAGCGTAGTATTGAGGCTGAAGGCAGCAGGAAAGCCTGCAACCCCCAGGTCTGTGGGTGCTACGCAAGTGGTTCCCAAAGAGCTTTAGAACAAGGCCTAGTTTTCCCTGCTGGGTCTTTGAGCGGGGGACACATCTATAGCCGTATGGCTGTTTTTGTGCCTGGCGTGGCACCAAGTGGGAAAGAGTGGTGTGGAGGCTGAAGGCAGCAGGAAAGCCCGCAGCCCCCAGGTCTGTGGGGCTACGCAAGCGGTTCCCAAAGGGCTTTAGAACAAGGCATAGTTTTCCCTGCTGGTTCCTTGGGAGGGGGACCCATCTTAAGCCGTATGGCCATTTTTGTACCTGGAGCGACACCTAGTGGGAAAGCGTAGTATTGAGGCTGAAGGCAGCAGGAAAGCCTGCAGCCCCCAGGTCTGTGGGTGCTACGCAAGCGGTTCCCAAAGAGCTTTAGAAGAAGGCATTGTTTTCCCTGCTGGCTCCTTGTGCGGGGGACGCATCTCCAGCCATATGGCCATTTTTGTGCCTAGCGCGGCGCCAAGTGGGAAAGGGTGGTGTCGAGGCTGAAGGCAGCAGGAAAGCTTGCAGCCCCAGGTCTGTGGGGCTACGCAAGCGGTGCCCTAAGAGCTTTAGAAGAAGGCGTTGTTTTCCCTGCTGGCTCCTTGTGTGGCGGACCCATCTCCAGCCATATGGCCATTTTTGTGCCTGGCACGACGCCAAGTGGAAAGGGTGGTGTCGAGGCTGAAGGCAGCAGGAAAGCCCGCAGCCCCCAAGTCTGTGGGGCTATGCAAGCGGTTCCCAAAGAGCTTTAGAACAAGGCCTAGTTTACTCTGCTGGCACCTTGGGTGGGGGACCCATCTCCAGCCGTATGGCCATTTTTGTGCCTGGCGTGGCACAAGTGGGAAAGGGTGGTGTGGAGGCTGAAGGCAGCAGGAAAGCCCGCAGCCCCCAAGTCTGTGGGGCTATGCAAGAGGTTCCCAAAGAGCTTTAGAACAAGGCCTGGTTTTCCCTGCTGGCTCCTTGGGTGGGGGACCCATCTCCAGCCGTATGGCCATTTTTGTGCCTGGCGCGACGCCAAGTGGGAAAGGGTGGTGTCGAGGCTGAAGGCAGCAGGAAAGCTTGCAGCCCCGAGGTCTGTGGGTGCTACGCAAGCGGTTCCAAAAGAGCTTTAGAACAAGGCCTAGTTTTCCCTGCTGGGTCTTTGGGCAGGGGACACATCTCCAGCCGTATGGCCATTTTTATACCTGGCGTGGCGCCAAGTTGGGAAGGGTGGTGTGGAGGCTGAAGGCAGCAGGAAAGCCCGCAGCCCCCAGGTCTGTGGGTGCTACGCAAGCGGTTCCCAAAGAGCTTTAGAACACGGCATAGTTTTCCCTGCTGGGTCTTTGAGCGGGGGACACATCTCCAGCCGTATGGCCATTTTTGTGCCTGGCGTGGCGCCAAGTAGGAAAGGGTGGTGTCGAGGCTGAAGGCAGCAGGAAAGCCTGCAGCCCCCAGGTCTGTGGGGCTACGCAAGCGGTTCCCAAAGAGCTTTAGAACAAGGCATAGTTTTCCCTGCTGGCTCTTTGGGCGGGGGACTCATCTCCAGCCGCATGGCCATTATTGTGCCTGGAGCGACACCTAGTGGGAAAGAGTAGTATTAAGGCTGAAGGCAGCAGGAAAGCCTGCAGCCCCCAGGTCTGTGGGTGCTACGCAAGCGGTTCCCAAAGAGCTTTAGAACAAGGCATAGTTTTCCCTGCTGGGTCTTTGAGCGGGGGACACATCTCCAGCCGTATGGCTGTTTTTGTGCCTGGCGTGGCACCAAGTGGGAAAGAGTGGTGTGGAGGCTGAAGGCAGCAGGAAAGCCCGCAGCCCCCAGGTCTCTGGGGCTACGCAAGCGGTTCCCAAAGAGCTTTAGAACAAGGCATATTTTTCCCTGCTGGTTCCTTGGGTGGGGGACCCATCTCCAGCCGTATCGCCATTTTTGTGCCTGGTGCGGCGCCAAGTGGAAAAGGGTGTTTTTGAGGCTGAAGGCAGCAGGAAAGCCCGCAGCCCCCAGGTCTGTGGGTGCTACGCAAGCGGTTCCCAAAGAGCTTTAGAAGAAGGCATTGTTTTCCCTGCTGGCTCCTTGGGCGGGCGACCCATCTCCAGCTATATGGCCATTTTTGTCCTGACGCGACGCCAAGTGGGAAAGGGTGTTTTTGAGACTGAAGGCAGCAGGAAAGCCCGCAGCCCCCAGGTGTGTGGGGCTACGCAAGCAGTTCCCAAAGAGCTTTAGAACAAGGCCTAGTTTTCCCTGCTGGCTCTTTCGGCGTGGGACGCATCTCCAGCCGTATGGCTGTTTTTGTGCCTGGCGTGGCCACAAGTGGGAAAGGGTGGTGTCGAGGCTGAAGGCAGCAGGAAAGCCCGCAGCCCCCAGGTCTGTGGGGCTACGCAAGTGGTTCCCAAAGAGCTTTAGAAGAAGGCCTAGTTTTCCCTGCTGGCTCCTTGTGCGGGCGACCCATCTCCAGCCGTATAGCCATTTTTGTGCCTGGCGCGGCGTCAAGTGGGAAAGGGTGGTGTGGAGGCTGAAGGCAGTAGAAAAGCCCGCAGCCCCCAGGTCTGTGGGTGCTACGCAAGCGGTTCCCAAAGAGCTTTAGAACAAGGCCTAGTTTTCCCTGCTGGGTCTTTGAGCGGGGGACACATCTCCAGCCGTATGGCCATATTTGTGCCTGGTGTGGCGCCAAGTGGGAAAGGGTGGTGTCGAGGCTGAAGGCAGCAGGAAAGCCCGCAGCCCCCAGGTCTGTGGGGCTACGCAAGCGGTTCCCAAAGAGCTTTAGAACAAGGCATAGTTTTCCCTGCTGGCTCTTTGGGCGGGGGACCCATCTCCAGCCGCATGGCCATTATTGTGCCTGGAGCAACACCTAGTGGGAAAGCGTAGTATTGAGGCTGAAGGCAGCAGGAAAGCCTGCAACCCCCAGGTCTGTGGGTGCTACGCAAGCGGTTCCCAAAGAGCTTTAGAACAAGGCCTAATTTTCCCTGCTGGCTCTTTCGGTGTGGGACGCATCTCCAGCCGTATGGCTGTTTTTGTGCCTGGCGTGGCACCAAGCGGGAAAGGGTGGTGTGGAGGCTGAAGGCAGCAGGAAAGGTTGCAGCCCCTGGTCTGTGGGGCTACGCAAGCGGTTCCCATAGAGCTTTAGAACAAGGCATAGTTTTCCCTGCTGGTTCCTTGGGAGGGGGACCCATCTTAAGCCGTATGGCCATTTTTGTGCCTGGAGCGACACCTAGTGGGAAAGCGTAGTATTGAGGCTGAAGGCAGCAGGAAAGCCTGCAGCCCCCAGGTCTGTGGGTGCTACGCAAGCGGTGCCCTAAGAGCTTTAGAAGAAGGCGTTGTTTTCCCTGCTGGCTCCTTGTGTGGCGGACCCATCTCCAGCCATATGGCCATTTTTGTGCCTGGCACGACGCCAAGTGGAAAGGGTGGTGTCGAGGCTGAAGGCAGCAGGAAAGCCCGCAGCCCCCAAGTCTGTGGTGCTATGCAAGAGGTTCCCAAAGAGCTTTAGAACAAGGCCTGGTTTTCCCTGCTGGCTCCTTGGGTGGGGGACCCATCTCCAGCCGTATGGCCATTTTTGTGCCTGGCGCGACGCCAAGTGGGAAAGGGTGGTGTCGAGGCTGAAGGCAGCAGGAAAGCTTGCAGCCCCGAGGTCTGTGGGTGCTACGCAAGCGGTTCCAAAAGAGCTTTAGAACAAGGCCTAGTTTTCCCTGCTGGGTCTTTGGGCAGGGGACACATCTCCAGCCGTATGGCCATTTTTATACCTGGCGTGGCGCCAAGTTGGAAAGGGTGGTGTGGAGGCTGAAGGCAGCAGGAAAGCCCGCAGCCCCCAGGTCTGTGGGTGCTACGCAAGCGGTTCCCAAAGAGCTTTAGAACACGGCATAGTTTTCCCTGCTGGGTCTTTGAGCGGGGGACACATCTCCAGCCGTATGGCCATTTTTGTGCCTGGCGTGGCGCCAAGTAGGAAAGGGTGGTGTCGAGGCTGAAGGCAGCAGGAAAGCCTGCAGCCCCCAGGTCTGTGGGGCTACGCAAGCGGTTCCCAAAGAGCTTTAGAACAAGGCATAGTTTTCCCTGCTGGCTCTTTGGGCGGGGGACCCATCTCCAGCCGCATGGCCATTTTTGTGCCTGGAGCGACACCTAGTGGGAAAGAGTAGTATTAAGGCTGAAGGCAGCAGGAAAGCCTGCAGCCCCCAGGTCTGTGGGTGCTACGCAAGCGGTTCCCAAAGAGCTTTAGAACAAGGCCTAGTTTTCCCTGCTGGGTCTTTGAGCGGGGGACACATCTCCAGCCGTATGGCTGTTTTTGTGCCTGGCGTGGCACCAAGTGGGAAAGAGTGGTGTGGAGGCTGAAGGCAGCAGGAAAGCCCGCAGCCCCCAGGTCTGTGGGGCTACGCAAGCGGTTCCCAAAGAGCTTTAGAACAAGGCATAGTTTTCCCTGCTGGCTCTTTGGGCGGGGGACCCATCTCCAGCCGCATGGCCATTATTGTGCCTGGAGCGACACCTAGTGGGAAAGCGTAGTATTGAGGCTGAAGGCAGCAGGAAAGCCTGCAACCCCCAGGTCTGTGGGTGCTACGCAAGCGGTTCCCAAAGAGCTTTAGAACAAGGCCTAATTTTCCCTGCTGGGTCTTTGAGCGGGGGACACATCTCCAGCCGTATGGCCATTTTTGTGCCTGGCGTGGCGCCAAGTGGGAAAGGGTGGTGTCGAGGCTGAAGGCAGCAGGAAAGCCCGCAGCCCCCAGGTCTGTGGGGCTACGCAAGTGGTTCCCAAAGAGCTTTAGAAGAAGGCCTAGTTTTCCCTGCTGGCTCCTTGTGCGGGCGACCCATCTCCAGCCGTATAGCCATTTTTGTGCCTGGCGCGGCGCCAAGTGGGAAAGGGTGGTGTGGAGGCTGAAGGCAGTAGAAAAGCCCGCAGCCCCCAGGTCTGTGGGTGCTACGCAAGCGGTTCCCAAAGAGCTTTAGAACAAGGCCTAGTTTTCCCTGCTGGGTCTTTGAGCGGGGACACATCTTCAGCAGTATGGCCATATTTGTGCCTGGTGTGGCGCCAAGTGGGAAAGGGTGGTGTCGAGGCTGAAGGCAGCAGGAAAGCCCGCAGCCCCCAGGTCTGTGGGGCTACGCAAGCGGTTCCCAAAGAGCTTTAGAACAAGGCATAGTTTTCCCTGCTGGCTCTTTGGGCGGGGGACCCATCTCCAGCCGCATGGCCATTATTGTGCCTGGAGCGACACCTAGTGGGAAAGCGTAGTATTGAGGCTGAAGGCAGCAGGAAAGCCTGCAACCCCCAGGTCTGTGGGTGCTACGCAAGCGGTTCCCAAAGAGCTTTAGAACAAGGCCTAATTTTCCCTGCTGGGTCTTTGAGCGGGGGACACATCTCCAGCCGTATGGCTGTTTTTGTGCCTGGCGTGGCACCAAGTGGGAAAGAGTGGTGTGGAGGCTGAAGGCAGCAGGAAAGGTCGCAGCCCCTGGTCTGTGGGGCTACGCAAGCGGTTCCCAAAGAGCTTTAGAACAAGGCATAGTTTTCCTGCTGGTTCCTTGGGCGGGGGACCTATCTCCAGCCGTATGGCCATTTTTGTGCCTGGAGGGACAGCTAGTGGGAAAGCGTATTATTGAGGCTGAAGGCAGCAGAAAAGCCCGCAGCCCCCAGGTCTGTGGGGCTACGCAAGAGGTTCCCTAAAGAGCTTTAGAACAAGGCATAGTTTCCCCTGCTGTCTCCTTTGGCGGGGGACCCATCTCAAGCCGTATAGCCATTTTTGTGCCTGGCGCGATGCCAAGTGGGAAAGGGTGGTGTCAAGGCTGAAGGCAGCAGGAAAGCCCGCAGCCCCCAGGTCTGTGGGGCTACGCAAGCGGTTCCCAAAGAGCTTTAGAACAAGGCCTACTTTTCCCTGCTGGGTCTTTGAGCGGGGGACAAATCTCCAGCCGTATGGCTGTTTTTGTGCCTGGTGCGGCGCCAAGTGGGAAAGAGTGCTGTGGAGGCTGAAGGCAGCAGGAAAGCCCGCAGCCCCAAGGTCTGTGGGGCTACGCAAGAGGTTCCCAAATAGCTTCAGAACAAGTCCTAGTTTTCCCTGCTGGCTCCTTGGGCGGGTGACCCATCTCCAGCCGTATGGCCATTTTTGTGCCTGGCGTGGCGCCAAGTGGGAAAGGGTGGTTTTGAGGCTGAAGGCAGCAGGAAAGCCTGCAGCCCCCAGGTCTGTGGGGCTACGCAAGCGGTTCCCACAGAGCTTTAGAACAAGGCATTTTTTTCCCTGCTGGCTCCTTGGGTGGGGGACCCATCTCCAGCCGTATGGCCATTTTTGTGCCTGGCGCGACGCCAAGTGGGAAAGGGTGTTTTTGAGACTGAAGGCAGCAGGAAAGCCTGCAGCCCCCAGGTCTGTGGGGCTACGCAAGCGGTTCCCACAGAGCTTTAGAACAAGGCATTTTTTTCCCTGCTGGCTCCTTGGGTGGGGGACCCATCTCCAGCCGTATGGCTGTTTTTGTGCCTGGCGTGTCACCAAGTGGGAAAGGGTGGTGTGGAGGCTGAAGGCAGCAGGAAAGCCCGCAGCCCCCAGGTCTGTGGGGCTACGCAAGCGGTTCCCAAAGAGCTTTAGAAGAAGGCCTAGTTTTCCCTGCTGGCTCTTTGGGCGGGGGACCCATCTCCAGCCGCATGGCCATTTTTGTGCCTGGTGAGGCGCCAAGTGGGAAAGGGTGGTGTCGAGGCTGAAGGCAGCAGGAAAGCCCGCAGCCCCCAGGTGTGTGGGGCTACGCAAGCGGTTCCCAAAGGGCTTTAGAACAAGGTATAGTTTTCCCTGCTGTCTCTTTCGGTGTGGGACGCATGCCAGCCGTATGGCTGTTTTTGTGCCTGGCGTGGCACCAAGTGGGAAAGGGTGGTGTGGAGGCTGAAGGCAGCAGGAAAGGTCGCAGCCCCTGGTCTGTGGGGCTACGCAAGCGGTTCCCGTAGAGCTTTAGAAGAAGGCGTTGTTTTCCCTGCTGGCTCCTTGTGTGGCGGACCCATCTCCAGCCATATGGCCATTTTTGTGCCTGGCGCGACACCAAGTGGAAAGGGTGGTGTCGAGGCTGAAGGCAGCAGGAAAGCCCGCAGCCCCCAAGTCTGTGGGGCTATGCAAGCGGTTCCCAAAGAGCTTTAGAACAAGGCCTAGTTTACTCTGCTGGCACCTTGGGTGGGGGACCCATCTCCAGCCGTATAGCCATTTTTGTGCCTGGCGTGGCACAAGTGGGAAAGGGTGGTGTGGAGGCTGAAGGCAGCAGGAAAGCCCGCAGCCCCCAAGTCTGTGGGGCTATGCAAGAGGTTCCCAAAGAGCTTTAGAACAAGGCCTGGTTTTCCCTGCTGGCTCCTTGTGCGTGGGACAAATCTCCATCCGTATGGTCATTTTTGTGCCTGGCGCGGCGCCACGTGGGAAAGGGTGGTGTCGAGGCTGAAGGCAGCAGGAAAGCTTGCAGCCCCGAGGTCTGTGGGTGCTACGCAAGCGGTTCCCAAAGAGCTTTACAACAAGGCCTAGTTTTCCCTGCTGGGTCTTTGGGCAGGGGACACATCTCCAGCCGTATGGCCATTTTTATACCTGGCGTGGCGCCAAGTTGGAAAGGGTGGTGTGGAGGCTGAAGGCAGTAGAAAAGCCCGCAGCCCCCAGGTCTGTGGGTGCTACGCAAGCGTTTCCCAAAGAGCTTTAGAACACAGCCTAGTTTTCCCTGCTGGGTCTTTGAGCGGGGGACACATCTCCAGCCGTATGGCCATTTTTGTGCCTGGCGTGGCGCCAAGTAGGAAAGGGTGGTGTGGAGGCTGAAGGCAGCAGGAAAGCCTGCAGCCCCCAGGTCTGTGGGGCTACGCAAGCGGTTCCCAAAGAGCTTTAGAACAAGGCATAGTTTTCCCTGCTGGCTCTTTGGGCGGGGGACCCATCTCCAGCCGCATGGCCATTATTGTGCCTGGAGCGACACCTAGTGGGAAAGAGTAGTATTAAGGCTGAAGGCAGCAGGAAAGCCTGCAGCCCCCAGGTCTGTGGGTGCTACGCAAGCGGTTCCCAAAGAGCTTTAGAACAAGGCCTAGTTTTCCCTGCTGGGTCTTTCAGCGTGGGACACATCTCCAGCCGTATGGCTGTTTTTGTGCCTGGCGTGGCACCAAGTGGGAAAGAGTGGTGTGGAGGCTGAAGGCAGCAGGAAAGCCCGCAGCCCCCAGGTCTGTGGGGCTACGCAAGCGGTTCCCAAAGAGCTTTATAAGAAGACATTGTTTTCCCTGCTGGCTCCTTGGGCGGGGGACCCATCTCCAGCCATATGGCCATTTTTGTGCCTGGCGCGACGCCAAGTGGGAAAGGGTGGTGTCGAGGCTGAAGGCAGCAGAAAAGCCCGCAGCCGCCAGGTGTGTGGGGCTACGCAAGTGGGTCCCAAAGAGCTTTAGAACAAGGCATAGTTTTCCCTGCTGGCTCTTTGGGCGGGGGACCCATCTCCAGCCGTATAGCCATTTTTGTGCCTGGCGTGGCACAAGTGGGAAAGGGTGGTGTCGAGGCTGAAAGCAGCAGGAAAGCCCGCAGCCCCGAGGTCTGTGGGGCTATGCAAGCGGTTCCCAAAGAGTTTTTGAATAAGGCCTAGTTTACTCTGCTGGCTCCTTGGGTGGCGGACCCATCTCCAGCCGTATACCCATTTTTGTGCCTGGCGCGGCGCCAAGTGGGAAAGGGTGGTGTGGAGGCTGAAGGCAGCAGGAAAGCCCGCAGCCCCCAGGTCTGTGGGGCTACGCAAGAGGTTCCCAAATACCTTTAGAACAAGGCCTAGTTTTCCCTGCTGTCTCCTTGGGCGGGTGACCCATCTCCAGCCGTATGGCCATTTTTATACCTGGTGTGGCGCCAAGTGGGAAAGGGTGGTGTGGAGGCTGAAGGCAGTAGAAAAGCCCGCAGCCCCCAGGTCTGTGGGTGCTACGCAAGCGGTTCCCAAAGAGCTTTAGAACAAGGCCTAGTTTTCCCTACTGGGTCTTTGAGCGGGGGACACATCTCCAGCCGTATGGCCATATTTGTGCCTGGTGTGGCGCCAAGTGGGAAAGGGTGGTGTCGAGGCTGAAGGCAGCAGGAAAGCCCGCAGCCCCCAGGTCTGTGGGGCTACGCAAGCGGTTCCCAAAGAGCTTTAGAACAAGGCATAGATTTCCCTGCTGGCTCTTTGGGCGGGGGACCCATCTCCAGCCGCATGGCCATTATTGTGCCTGGAGCGACACCTAGTGGGAAAGCGTAGTATTGAGGCTGAAGGCAGCAGGAAAGCCTGCAACCCCCAGGTGTGTGGGGCTACGCAAGCGGTTCCCAAAGAGCTTTAGAACAAGGCTTATTTTTCCCTGCTGGTTCCGTGGGTGGGGGACCCATCTCCAGCCGTATAGCCATTTTTGTGCCTGGTGCGGCACCAAGTGGGAAACGGTGGTGTCGAGGGTGAAGGCAGCAGGAAAGCCCGCAGCCCCCAGGTGTGTGCGGCTACGCAAGCGGTTCCCAAAGGTCTTTAGAACAAGGCATAGTTTTCCCTGCTGGCTCTTTCGGTGTGGGGCGCATCTCCAGCCGTATGGCTGTTTTTGTGCCTGGCGTGGCACCAAGCGGAAAAGGGTGGTGTGGAGGCTGAAGGCAGCAGGAAAGGTCGCAGCCCCTGGTCTGTGGGGCTACGCAAGCGGTTCCCAAAGAGCTTTAGAACAAGGCATAGTTTTCCTGCTGGTTCCTTGGGCGGGGGACCCATCTCCAGCCGTATGGCCATTTTTGTGCCTGGAGGGACAGCTAGTGGGAAAGCGTAGTATTGAGGCTGAAGGCAGCAGAAAAGCCCGCAGCCCCCAGGTCTGTGGGGCTACGCAAGAGGTTCCCTAAAGAGCTTTAGAACAAGGCATAGTTTCCCCTGCTGGCTCCTTTGGCGGGGGAACCATCTCAAGCCGTATAGCCATTTTTGTGCCTGGCGCGATGCCAAGTGGGAAAGGGTGGTGTCCAGGCTGAAGGCAGCAGGAAAGCCTGCAGCCCCCAGGTCTGTGGGGCTACGCAAGCGGTTCCCAAAGAGCTTTAGAACAAGGCCTACTTTTCCCTGCTGGGTCTTTGAGCGGGGGACAAATCTCCAGCCGTATGGCCGTTTTTGTGCCTGGTGCGGCGCCAAGTGGGAAAGAGTGGTGTGGAGGCTGAAGGCAGCAGGAAAGCCCGCAGCCCCAAGGTCTGTGGGGCTACGCAAGAGGTTCCCAAATAGCTTCAGAACAAGGCCTAGTTTTCCCTGCTGGCTCCTTGGGCGGGTGACCCATCTCCAGCCGTATGGCCATTTTTGTGCCTGGCGTGGCGCCAAGTGGGAAAGGGTGGTTTTGAGGCTGAAGGCAGCAGGAAAGCCTGCAGCCCCCAGGTCTCTGGGGCTACGCAAGCGGTTCCCACAGAGCTTTAGAACAAGGCATTTTTTTCCCTACTGGCTCCTTGGGTGGGGGATCCATCTCCAGCCGTATGGCCATTTTTGTGCCTGGCGCGACGCCAAGTGGGAAAGGGTGTTTTTGAGAGTGAAGGCAGCAGGAAAGCCCGCAGCCCCCAGGTGTGTGGGGCTACGCAAGCAGTTCCCAAAGAACTTTAAACAAGGCCTAGTTTTCCCTGCTGGCTCTTTCGGCGTGGGACGCATCTCCAGCCGTATGGCTGTTTTTGTGCCTGGCGTGGCAACAAGTGGGAAAGGGTGGTGTCGAGGCTGAAGGCAGCAGGAAAGCCCGCAGCCCCCAGGTCTGTGGGGCTATGCAAGCGGTTCCCAAAGAGCTTTAGAAGAAGGCCTAGTTTTCCCTGCTGGCTCCTTGCGCGGGCGACCCATCTCCAGCCGTATAGCCATTTTTGTGCCTGGCGCAGCGCCAAGTGGGAAAGGGTGGTGTCGAGGCTGAAGGCAGCAGGAAAGCCCGCAGCCCCCAGGTCTGTGGGTGCTACGCAAGCGGTTCCCAAAGAGCTTTAGAACAAGGCCTAGTTTTCCCTGCTGGGTCTTTGAGCGGGGGACACATCTCCAGCCGTATGGCCATATTTGTGCCTGGTGTGGCGCCAAGTGGAAAGGGTGGTGTCGAGGCTGAAGGCAGCAGGAAAGCCCGCAGCCCCCAGGTCTGTGGGGCTACGCAAGCGGTTCCCAAAGAGCTTTAGAACAAGGCATAGTTTTCCCTGCTGGCTCTTTGGGCGGGGGACCCATCTCCAGCCGCATGGCCATTATTGTGCCTGGAGCGACACCTAGTGGGAAAGCGTAGTATTGAGGCTGAAGTCAGCAGGAAAGCCTGCAACCCCCAGGTCTGTGGGTGCTACGCAAGCGGTTCCCAAAGAGCTTTAGAACAAGGCCTAATTTTCCCTGCTGGGTCTTTGAGCGGGGGACACATCTCCAGCCGTATGGCTGTTTTTGTGCCTGGCGTGGCAACAAGTGGGAAAGAGTGGTGTCGAGGGTGAAGGCAGCAGAAAAGCCCGCAGCCCCCAGGTCTGTGGGGCTACGCAAGCGGTTCCCAAAGAGCTTTAGAACAAGGCCTAGTTTTCCCTGCTGGTTCCGTGGGTGGGGGACCCATCTCCAGCCGTATAGCCATTTTTGTGCCTGGTGCGGCGCCAAGTGGGAAACGGTGGTGTCGAGGGTGAAGGCAGCAGGAAAGCCCGCAGCCCCCAGGTGTGTGCGGCTACGCAAGCGGTTCCCAAAGGTCTTTAGAACAAGGCATAGTTTTCCCTGCTGGCTCTTTCGGTGTGGAACGCATCTCCAGCCGTAAGGCTGTTTTTGTGCCTGGCGTGGCACCAAGCGGAAAAGGGTGGTGTGGAGGCTGAAGGCAGCAGGAAAGGTCGCAGCCCCTGGTCTGTGGGGCTACGCAAGCGGTTCCCAAAGAGCTTTAGAACAAGGCATAGTTTTCCTGCTGGTTCCTTGGGCGGGGGACCCATCTCCAGCCGTATGGCCATTTTTGTGCCTGGAGGGACACCTAGTGGGAAAGCGTAGTATTGAGGCTGAAGGCAGCAGAAAAGCCCGCAGCCCCCAGGTCTGTGGGGCTACGCAAGAGGTTCCCTAAAGAGCTTTAGAACAAGGCATAGTTTCCCCTGCTGTCTCCTTTGGCGGGGGACCCATCTAAAGCCGTATAGCCATTTTTGTGCCTGGCGCGATGCCAAGTGGGAAAGGGTGGTGTGGAGGCTGAAGGCAGCAGGAAAGCCCGCAGCCCCCAGGTCTGTGGGGCTACGCAAGCGGTTCCCAAAGAGCTTTAGAACAAGGCCTACTTTTCCCTGCTTGGTCTTGGAGCGGGGGACAAATCTCCAGCCGTATGGCTGTTTTTGTGCCTGGTGCGGCGCCAAGTGGGAAAGAGTGGTGTGGAGGCTGAAGGCAGCAGGAAAGCCCGCAGCCCCCAGGTGTGTGGGGCTACGCAAGCGGTTCCCAAAGGGCTTTAGAACAAGGCATAGTTTTCCCTGCTGGCTCTTTGGGCGGGGGACCCATCTCCAGCCGTATGGCCATTTTTGTGCCTGGCGTGGCGCCAAGTGGGAAAGGGTGGTTTTGAGGCTGAAGGCAGCAGGAAAGCCTGCAGCCCCCAGGTCTGTGGGGCTACGCAAGCGGTTCCCACAGAGCTTTAGAACAAGGCATTTTTTTCCCTGCTGGCTCCTTGGGTGGGGGAACCATCTCCAGCCGTATGGCTGTTTTTGTGCCTGGCGTGTCACCAAGTGGGAAAGGGTGGTGTGGAGGCTGAAGGCAGCAGGAAAGGTCGCAGCCCCTGGTCTGTGGGGCTACGCAAGCGGTTCCCGTAGAGCTTTAGAAGAAGGCATTGTTTTCCCTGCTGGCTCCTTGTGCGGGGGACGCATCTCCAGCCATATGGCCATTTTTGTGCCTAGCGGGGCGCCAAGTGGGAAAGGGTGTTGTCGAGGCTGAAGGCAGCAGGAAAGCTTGCAGCCCCAGGTCTGTGGGGCTACGCAAGCGGTGCCCTAAGAGCTTTAGAACAAGGCATAGTTTTCCAGCTGGTTCCTTGGGCGGGGGACCCATCTCCAGCCGTATAGCCATTTTTGTGCCTGGAGGGACACCTAGTGGGAAAGCGTAGTATTGAGGCTGAAGGCAGCAGAAAAGCCCGCAGCCCCCAGGTCTGTGGGGCTACGCAAGAGGTTCCCTAAAGAACTTTAGAACACGGCATAGTTTCCCCTGCTGGCTCCTTGGGCGGGGGACCCATCTCCAGCCGTATAGCCATTTTTGTGCTTGGCGCGATGCCAAGTGGGAAAGGGTGGTGTCGAGGCTGAAGGCAGCAGGAAAGCCCGCAGCCCCCAGGTCTGTGGGGCTACGCAAGAGGTTCCCTAAAGAACTTTAGAACACGGCATAGTTTCCCCTGCTGGCTCCTTGGGCGGGGGACCCATCTCCAGCCGTATAGCCATTTTTGTGCTTGGCGCGATGCCAAGTGGGAAAGGGTGGTGTCGAGGCTGAAGGCAGCAGGAAAGCCCGCAGCCCCCAGGTCTTTGGGGCTACGCAAGCGGTTCCCAAAGAGCTTTAGAACAAGGCCTAGTTTTCCCTGCTGGCTCCTTGGGCGGGTGACCCATCTCCAGCCGTATGGCTGTTTTTGTGCCTGGCGTGGCGCCAAGTGGGAAAGGGTGGTGTGGAGGCTGAAGGCAGCAGGAAAGCCCGCAGCCCCCAGGTCTGTGGGGCTACGCAAGCGGTTCCCAAAGAGCTTTAGAACAAGGCATAGTTTTCCCTGCTGGCTCTTTGGGCGGGGGACCCATCTCCAGCCGTATACCCATTATTGTGCCTGGCGTGTCACAAGTGGGAAAGGGTGGTGTCGAGGCTGAAGGCAGCAGGAAACCCGCAGCCCCCAGGTCTGTGGGGCTATGCAAGCGGTTCCCTAAGAGCTTTAGAACAAGGCCTAGTTTACTCTGCTGGCACCTTGGGTGGGGGACCCATCTCCAGCCGTATAGCCATTTTTGTGCCTGGCGCGGCGCCAAGTGGGAAAGGGTGGTGTGGAGGCTGAAGGCAGCAGGAAAGCCCGCAGCCCCCAGTTCTGTCGGGCTACGCAAGAGGTTCCCAAAGAGCTTTAGAACAAAGCCTGGTTTTCCCTGCTGGCTCCTTGGGCAGGTGACCCATCTCCATCCGTATGGCCATTTTTATACCTGGCGTGGCGCCAAGTGGGAAAGGGTGGTGTGGAGGCTGAAGGCAGTAGAAAAGCCCGCAGCCCCCAGGTCTGTGGGTGCTACGCAAGCGGTTCCCAAAGAGGTTTAGAACAAGGCCTAGTTTTCCCTGCTGGGTCTTTGAGCGGGGGACACATCTCCAGCCGTATGGCCATTTTTGTGCCTGGCGTGGCACCAAGTGGGAAAGGGTGGTGTCGAGGCTGAAGGCAGCAGGAAAGCCCGCAGCCCCCAGGTCTCTGGGGCTACGCAAGCGTTTCCAAAAGAGCTTTAGAACAAGGCATAGATTTCCCTGCTGGCTCTTTGGGCAGGGGACCCATCTCCAACCATATGGCTGTTTTTGTGCCTGGCGTGGCACCAAGTGGGAAAGGGTGGTGTCGAGGCTGAAGGCAGCAGGAAAGCCCGAAGCCCCCAGGTCTGTGGGGCTACGCAAGCGGTTCCCAAAGAGCTTTAGAAGAAGGCATTGTTTTCCCTGCTGGCTCCTTGGGCGGGCGACCCATCTCCAGCCATATGGCCATTTTTGTGCCTGGCGCGACACCAAGTGGAAAAGGGTGGTGTCGAGGCTAAAGGCAGCAGGAAAGCCCGCAGCCCCAAGGTCTGTGAGGCTACGCAAGCGGTTCCCAAAGAGCTTTAGAAGAAGGTATTGTTTTCCCTGCTGGCTCCTTGTGCGGGCGACCCATTTCCAGCCATATGGCAATTTTTGTGCCTGGCGCGGCCCCAAGTGGGAAAGGGTGGTGTCGAGGCTGAAGGCAGCAGGAAAGCCCGCAGCCCCCAAGTCTGTGGGGCTATGCAAGCGGTTCCCAAAGAGCTTTAGAACAAGGCCTAGTTTACTCTGCTGGCACCTTGGGTTTGGGACCCATCTCCAGCCGTATAGCCATTTTTGTGCCTGGCGTGGCACAAGTGGGAAAGGGTGGTGTCGAGGCTGAAGGCAGCAGGAAAGCCCGCAGCCCCCAGGTCTGTGGGGCTATGCAAGAGGTTCCCAAAGAGCTTTAGAACAAGACCTAGTTTTCCCTGCTGGGTCTTTGGGCAGGGGACACATCTCCAGCCGTATGGCCATTTTTATACCTGGCGTGGCGCCAAGTGGGAAAGGGTGGTGTGGAGGCTGAAGGCAGTAGAAAAGCCCGCAGCCCCCAGGTCTGTGGATGCTACGCAAGCGGTTCCCAAAGAGCTTTAGAACACGGCATAGTTTTCCCTGCTCGGTCTTTGAGCGGGGGACACATCTCCAGCCGTATGGCCATTTTTGTGCCTGGCGTGGCGCCAAGTGGGAAAGGGTGGTGTCGAGGCTGAAGGCAGCAGGAAAGCCCGCAGCCCCCAGGTCTGTGGGGCTACGCAAGCGGTTCCCAAAGAGCTTTAGAACAAGGCATAGTTTTCCCTGCTGGCTCTTTGGGCGGGGGACCCATTTCCAGCCGCATGGCCATTATTGTGCCTGGAGCGACACCTAGTGGGAAAGAGTAGTATTAAGGCTGAAGGCAGCAGGAAAGCCTGCAGCCCCCAGGTCTGTGAGTGCTACGCAAGCGGTTCCCAAAGAGCTTTAGAACAAGGCCTAGTTTTCCCTGCTGGGTCTTTGAGCGGGGGACACATCTCCAGCCGTATGGCTGTTTTTGTGCCTGGCGTGGCACCAAGTGGGAAAGAGTGGTGTGGAGGCTGAAGGCAGCAGGAAAGCCCACAGCCCCCAGGTCTGTGGGGCTACGCAAGCGGTTCCCAAAGAGCTTTAGAACAAGGCATATTTTTCCCTGCTGGTTCCTTGGGCGGGGGAAACATCTCCAGCCGTATAGCCATTTTTGTGCCTGGCGTGGCAAAAGTGGGAAAGGGTGGTGTGGAGGCTGAAGGCAGCAGGAAAGCCCGCAGCCCCCAGGTCTGTGGGGCTACGCAAGAGGTTCCCAAATAGCTTTAGAACAAGGCCTAATTTTCCCTGCTGGCTCCTTGGGCGGGTGACCCATCTCCAGCCGTATGGCCATTTTTGTGCCTGGCGCGACACCTAGTGGGAAAGCGTAGTATTGAGGCTGAAGGCAGCAGGAAAGCCCGCAGCCCCAGGTCTGTGGGGCTACGCAAGCGGTGCCCTAAGAGCTTTAGAACAAGGCCTAGTTTTCCCTACTGGGTCTTTGGGCAGGGGACACATCTCCAGCCGTATGGCCATTTTTTTGCCTAGCGCGGCGCTAAGTGGCAAAGGGTCATGTCAAGGCTGAAGGCAGCAGGAAAGCCCGTAGACCCCAGGTCTGTGGGTCTACGCAAGCGGTTCCCTAAGAGCTTTAGAACAAGGCATAGTTTTCCCTGCTGGCTCCTTGGGCGTGGGACAATTCTCCAGCCATATGGCCATTTTTGTGCCTGGCGCGGCGCCAAGTGGGAAAGGGTGGTGTGGAGGCTGAAGGCAGCAGGAAATCCCGAAGCCCCCAGGTCTGCGGGGCTACGCAAGCGGTTCCCAAAGAGCTTCAGAACAAGGCATAGTTTTCCTGCTGGTTCCTTGGGCGGGGGACCCATCTTCAGCCGTACGGCCATTTTTGTGCCTGGAGCGACACCTAGTGGGAAAGCGTAGTATTGAGGCTGAAGGCAGCAGGAAAGCCTGTAGCCCCCAGGTCTGCGGGGCTACGCAAGCGGTTCCCAAAGAGCTTCAGAACAAGGCATAATTTTCCTGCTGGTTCCTTGGGCGGGGGACCCATCTTCAGCCGTATGGCCATTTTTGTGCCTGGAGCGACACCTAGTGGGAAAGCGTAGTATTGAGGCTGAAGGCAGCAGGAAAGCCTGTAGCCCCCAGGTCTGTGGGTGCTACGCAAGCGGTTCCCAAAGAGCTTTGAACAAGGCCTAGTTTTCCCTGCTGGGTCTTTGGGCAGGGGACACATCTCCAGCCGTATGGCCATTTTTGTGCCTGGCGTGGCGCCAAGTCGGAAAGGGTGGTGTGGAGGCTGAAGGCACCAGGAAAGCCCGCAGCCACCAGGTCTGTGGGTTCTACGCAAGCGGTTCCCAAAGAGCTTTAGAACAAGGCCTAGTTTTCCCTGCTGGTTCCTTGGGCGTGGGACCAATCTCCAGCCATATGGCCATTTTTGTACCTGGCGTGGCGCCAAGTGGGAAAGTGTGGTGTCGAGGCTGAAGGCAGCAGGAAAGCCAGCAGCCCCCAGGTCTGTGGGGCTACGCAAGCGGTTCGCAAAGAGCTTTAGAACGAGGCCTAGTTTTCCCTGTTGGGTCTTTGGGCTGGGGACCCATCTGCAGCCGTATGGCCATTTTTGTGCCTAGCGCGGCACCAAGTGGCAAAGGGTCATGTCAAGGCTGAAGGCAGCAGGAAAGCCCGTAGACCCCAGGTCTGTGGGGCTACGCAAGCGGTTCCCAAAGAGCTTTAGAACATGGCCTGGTTTTCCCTGCCGGCTCTTTGGGCGGGGGACCCACTTCCAGCCGTATGGCTCTTTTTGTGCCTGGTGTGGCACCAAGTGGGAAAGGGTGGTGTGGAGGCTGAAGGCAGCAGGAAAGAGCGCAGCCCCAGGTCTGTGGGGCTACGCAAGCGGTTCCCAAAGAGCTTTAGAACAAGGCATAGTTTTCCCTGCTGGCTCCTTGGGCGGGGGACCCATCTCCAGCGGCATGACCATTATTGTGCCTGGAGCGACACCTAGTGGGAAAGCGTAGTATTGAGGCTGAAGGCAGCAGGAAAGCCTGCAGCCCCCAGGTCTGTGGGTGCTACGCAAGCGGTTCCCAAAGAGCTTTAGAACAAGGCCTAGTTTTCCCTACTGGGTCTTTGGGCAGGGGACCCATCTCCAGCCATATGGCCATTTTTTTGCCTAGCGCGGCGCCAAGTGGCAAAGGGTCATGTCAAGGCTGAAGGCAGCAGGAAAGCCCGTAGACCCCAGGACTGTGGGTCTACGCAAGCGGTTCCCTAAGAGCTTTAGAACAAGGCATAGTTTTCCCTGCTGGCTCCTTGGGCGTGGGACAATTCTCCAGCCATATGGCCATTTTTGTGCCTGGCGCGGCGCCAAGTGGGAAAGGGTGGTGTGGAGGCTGAAGGCAGCAGGAAATCCCGAAGCCCCCAGGTCTTCGGGGCTACGCAAGCGGTTCCCTAAGAGCTTCAGAACAAGGCATAGTTTTCCTGCTGGTTCCTTGGGCGGGGGAACCATCTTCAGCCGTATGGCCATTTTTGTGCCTGGAGCGACACCTAGTGGGAAAGCGTAGTATTGAGGCTGAAGGCAGCAGGAAAGCCTGTAGCCCCCAGGTCTGCGGGGCTACGCAAGCGGTTCCCAAAGAGCTTCAGAACAAGGCATAGTTTTCCTGCTGGTTCCTTGGGCAGGGGACACATCTTCAGCCGTATGGCCATTTTTGTGCCTGGAGCGACACCTAGTGGGAAAGCGTAGTATTGAGGCTGAAGGCAGCAGGAAAGCCTGTAGCCCCCAGGTCTGTGGGTGCTACGCAAGCGGTTCCCAAAGAGCTTTGAACAAGGCCTAGTTTTCCCTGCTGGGTCTTTGGGCAGGGGACACATCTCCAGCCGTATGGCCATTTTTGTGCCTGGCGTGGCGCCAAGTCGGAAAGGGTGGTGTGGAGGCTGAAGGCACCAGGAAAGCCCGCAGCCACCAGGTCTGTGGGTTCTACGCAAGCGGTTCCCAAAGAGCTTTAGAACAAGGCCTAGTTTTCCCTGCTGGTTCCTTGGGCGTGGGACCAATCTCCAGCCATATGGCCATTTTTGTACCTGGCGTGGCGCCAAGTGGGAAAGTGTGGTGTCGAGGCTGAAGGCAGCAGGAAAGCCAGCAGCCCCCACGTCTGTGGGGCTACGCAAGCGGTTCCCAAAGAGCTTTAGAACGAGGCCTACTTTTCCCTGCTGGGTCTTTGGGCTGGGGACCCATCTGCAGCCGTATGGCCATTTTTGTGCCTAGCGCGGCACCAAGTGGCAAAGGGTCATGTCAAGGCTGAAGGCAGCAGGAAAGCCCGTAGACCCCAGGTCTGTGGGGCTACGCAAGCGGTTCCCAAAGAGCTTTAGAACAAGGCCTGGTTTTCCCTGCTGGGTCTTTGGGCGGGGGACCCACTTCCAGCCGTATGGCTCTTTTTGTGGCTGGTGTGGCACCAAGTGGGAAAGGGTGGTGTGGAGGCTGAAGGCAGCAGGAAAGAGCGCATCCCCAGGTCTGTGGGGCTATGCAAGCGGTTCCCAAAGAGCTTTAGAAGAAGGCATAGTTTTCCCTGCTGGCTCCTTGGGCGGGGGACCCATCTCCAGCGGCATGACCATTATTGTGCCTGGAGCGACACCTAGTGGGAAAGCGTAGTATTGAGGCTGAAGGCAGCAGGAAAGCCTGCAGCCCCCAGGTCTGTGGGTGCTACGCAAGCGGTTGCCAAAGAGCTTTAGAACAAGGCCTAGTTTTCCCTGCTGGGTCTTTGAGTGGGGGACACATCTACAGCCGTATGGCTGTTTTTGTGCCTGCCGTGGCACCACGTGGGAAAGAGTGGTGTGGAGGCTCAAGGCACCAGGAAAGCCCGCAGCCCCAAGGTCTGTGGGGCTACGCAAGAGGTTCCCAAATAGCTTTAGAACAAAGCCTATTTTTTTCTGCTGGCTCCTTGGGCGGGGGACCTATCTTCAGCTGTATAGCCATTTTTGTGCCTGGCGCGGCACCAAGTGGGAAAGGGTGGTGTCGAGGCTGAAGGCAGCAGGAAAGCCTGCAGCCCCCAGGTCTTTGGGGCTACGCAAGCGGTTCCCAAATAGCTTTAGAACAAGGCATAGTTTTCCCTGCTGGCTCTTTGGGCGTGGGACCCATCTCCAGCCGTATAGCCATTTTTGTGCCTTGCGCGACGCCAAGTTGGAAAGGGTGGTTTGGAGGCTGAAGGCACCAGGATAGCCCGCAGCCCCCAGGTCTGCGGGGCTACGCAAGTGGTTCCCAAAGAGCTTTAGAACAAGGCCTAGTTTACCCTGCTGGGTCTTTGGGCAGGGGACACATCTCCAGCCGTATGGCCATTTTTATACCTGGCGTGGCGCCAAGTGGGAAAGGGTGGTGTGGAGGCTGAAGGCAGCAGGAAAGGTCGCAGCCCCTGGTCTGTGGGGCTACGCAAGCGGTTCCCAAAGAGCTTTAGAAGAAGGCATTGTTTTCCCTGCTGGCTCCTTGTGCGGGGGACGCATCTCCAGCCGTATGGCCATTTTTGTGCCTACCGCGGCGCCAAGTGGGAAAGGGTGGTGTCGAGGCTGAAGGCAGCAGGAAAGCCTGCAGCCCCGAGGTCTGTGGGGCTACGCAAGCGGTTCCCACAGAGCTTTAGAACAAGGCATTGTTTTCCCTGCTGGGTCTTTGGGCAGGGGACACATCTCCAGCCGTATGGCCATTTTTGTGCCTGGTGCGGCGCCAAGTGGGAAAGGGTGGTGTGGAGGCTGAAGGCAGCAGGAAAGCCCGCAGCCCCCAGGTCTGTGGGGCTACGGAAGCAGTTCCCAAAGAACTTTAGGACAAGGCATAGTTTTCCCTGCTGGTTCTTTCGGCGTGGGACGCATCTCCAGCCGTATGGCTGTTTTTGTGCCTGGCGTGGCACCAAGTGGGAAAGGGTGGTGTCGACGCTGAAGGCATCAGGAAAGCCCACAGCCCCCAGGTCTGTGGGGCTATGCAAGCGGTTCCCAAAGAGCTTTAGAACAAGGCATAGTTTTCCCTGCTGGCTCCTTGGGCGGGGGACCCATCTCCAGCGGCATGGCCATTATTGTGCCTGGAGCGACACCTAGTGGAAAAGCGTAGTATTGAGGCTGAAGGCAGCAGGAAAGCCTGCAGCACCCAGGTCTGTGGGTTCTACGCAAGCGGATCCAAAGAACTTTAGAACAAGGCCTAGTTTTCCCTGCTGGGTCTTTGAGCGGGGGACACATCTCCAGCCGTATGGCTGTTTTTGTGCCTGGCGTGGCACCAAGTGGGAAAGGGTGGTGTGGAGGCTGAAGGCAGCAGGAAAGCCCGCAGCCCCCAGGTCTGTGGGTCTACGCAAGCGGTTCCCAAAGAGCTTTAGAACAAGGCCTGGTTTTCCCTGCTGGTTCCTTGGGCGTGGGACCAATCTCCATCCGTATGGCCATTTTTGTGCCTAGCGCGGCGCCAAGTGGCAAAGGGTCATGTCAAGGCTGAAGGCAGCAGGAAAGCCCGTAGACCCCAGGTCTGTGGGTCTACGCAAGCGGTTCCCAAAGAGCTTTAGAACAAGGCCTATTTTTTTCTGCTGGCTCCTTGGGTGAGGGACCTATCTTCAGCTGTATAGCCATTTTTGTGCCTGGAGCGACACCTAGTGGGAAAGCGTAGTATTGAGGCTGAAGGCAGCAGGAAAGCCTGTAGCCCCCAGGTCTGTGGGTGCTACGCAAGCGGTTCCCAAAGAGCTTTGAACAAGGCCTAGTTTTCCCTGCTGGGTCTTTGGGCAGGGGACACATCTCCAGCCGTATGGCCATTTTTGTGCCTGGCGTGGCGCCAAGTCGGAAAGGGTGGTGTGGAGGCTGAAGGCACCAGGAAAGCCCGCAGCCACCAGGTCTGTGGGTTCTACGCAAGCGGTTCCCAAAGAGCTTTAGAACAAGGCCTAGTTTTCCCTGCTGGTTCCTTGGGCGTGGGACCAATCTCCAGCCATATGGCCATTTTTGTACCTGGCGTGGCGCCAAGTGGGAAAGTGTGGTGTCGAGGCTGAAGGCAGCAGGAAAGCCAGCAGCCCCCAGGTCTGTGGGGCTACGCAAGCGGTTCCCAAAGAGCTTTAGAACGAGGCCTACTTTTCCCTGCTGGGTCTTTGGGCTGGGGACCCATCTGCAGCCGTATGGCCATTTTTGTGCCTAGCGCGGCACCAAGTGGCAAAGGGTCATGTCAAGGCTGAAGGCAGCAGGAAAGCCCGTAGACCCCAGGTCTGTGGGGCTACGCAAGCGGTTCCCAAAGAGCTTTAGAACAAGGCCTGGTTTTCCCTGCTGGGTCTTTGGGCGGGGGACCCACTTCCAGCCGTATGGCTCTTTTTGTGGCTGGTGTGGCACCAAGTGGGAAAGGGTGGTGTGGAGGCTGAAGGCAGCAGGAAAGAGCGCATCCCCAGGTCTGTGGGGCTATGCAAGCGGTTCCCAAAGAGCTTTAGAAGAAGGCATAGTTTTCCCTGCTGGCTCCTTGGGCGGGGGACCCATCTCCAGCGGCATGACCATTATTGTGCCTGGAGCGACACCTAGTGGGAAAGCGTAGTATTGAGGCTGAAGGCAGCAGGAAAGCCTGCAGCCCCCAGGTCTGTGGGTGCTACGCAAGCGGTTGCCAAAGAGCTTTAGAACAAGGCCTAGTTTTCCCTGCTGGGTCTTTGAGCGGGGGACACATCTACAGCCGTATGGCTGTTTTTGTGCCTGCCGTGGCACCACGTGGGAAAGAGTGGTGTGGAGGCTCAAGGCACCAGGAAAGCCCGCAGCCCCAAGGTCTGTGGGGCTACGCAAGAGGTTCCCAAATAGCTTTAGAACAAAGCCTATTTTTTTCTGCTGGCTCCTTGGGCGGGGGACCTATCTTCAGCTGTATAGCCATTTTTGTGCCTGGCGCGGCACCAAGTGGGAAAGGGTGGTGTCGAGGCTGAAGGCAGCAGGAAAGCCTGCAGCCCCCAGGTCTTTGGGGCTACGCAAGCGGTTCCCAAATAGCTTTAGAACAAGGCATAGTTTTCCCTGCTGGCTCCTTGGGCGTGGGACCCATCTCCAGCCGTATAGCCATTTTTGTGCCTTGCGCGACGCCAAGTTGGAAAGGGTGGTTTGGAGGCTGAAGGCACCAGGATAGCCCGCAGCCCCCAGGTCTGCGGGGCTACGCAAGTGGTTCCCAAAGAGCTTTAGAACAAGGCCTAGTTTACCCTGCTGGGTCTTTGGGCAGGGGACACATCTCCAGCCGTATGGCCATTTTTATACCTGGCGTGGCGCCAAGTGGGAAAGGGTGGTGTGGAGGCTGAAGGCAGCAGGAAAGGTCGCAGCCCCTGGTCTGTGGGGCTACGCAAGCGGTTCCCAAAGAGCTTTAGAAGAAGGCATTGTTTTCCCTGCTGGCTCCTTGTGCGGGGGACGCATCTCCAGCCGTATGGCCATTTTTGTGCCTACCGCGGCGCCAAGTGGGAAAGGGTGGTGTCGAGGCTGAAGGCAGCAGGAAAGCCTGCAGCCCCGAGGTCTGTGGGGCTACGCAAGCGGTTCCCACAGAGCTTTAGAACAAGGCATTGTTTTCCCTGCTGGGTCTTTGGGCAGGGGACACATCTCCAGCCGTATGGCCATTTTTGTGCCTGGTGCGGCGCCAAGTGGGAAAGGGTGGTGTGGAGGCTGAAGGCAGCAGGAAAGCCCGCAGCCCCCAGGTCTGTGGGGCTACGGAAGCAGTTCCCAAAGAACTTTAGGACAAGGCATAGTTTTCCCTGCTGGTTCTTTCGGCGTGGGACGCATCTCCAGCCGTATGGCTGTTTTTGTGCCTGGCGTGGCACCAAGTGGGAAAGGGTGGTGTCGACGCTGAAGGCATCAGGAAAGCCCACAGCCCCCAGGTCTGTGGGGCTATGCAAGCGGTTCCCAAAGAGCTTTAGAACAAGGCATAGTTTTCCCTGCTGGCTCCTTGGGCGGGGGACCCATCTCCAGCGGCATGGCCATTATTGTGCCTGGAGCGACACCTAGTGGAAAAGCGTAGTATTGAGGCTGAAGGCAGCAGGAAAGCCTGCAGCACCCAGGTCTGTGGGTTCTACGCAAGCGGATCCAAAGAACTTTAGAACAAGGCCTAGTTTTCCCTGCTGGGTCTTTGAGCGGGGGACACATCTCCAGCCGTATGGCTGTTTTTGTGCCTGGCGTGGCACCAAGTGGGAAAGGGTGGTGTGGAGGCTGAAGGCAGCAGGAAAGCCCGCAGCCCCCAGGTCTGTGGGTCTACGCAAGCGGTTCCCAAAGAGCTTTAGAACAAGGCCTGGTTTTCCCTGCTGGTTCCTTGGGCGTGGGACCAATCTCCATCCGTATGGCCATTTTTGTGCCTAGCGCGGCGCCAAGTGGCAAAGGGTCTTGTCAAGGCTGAAGGCAGCAGGAAAGCCCGTAGACCCCAGGTCTGTGGGTCTACGCAAGCGGTTCCCAAAGAGCTTTAGAACAAGGCCTATTTTTTTCTGCTGGCTCCTTGGGTGAGGGACCTATCTTCAGCTGTATAGCCATTTTTGTGCCTGGCGCGGCACCAAGTGGGAAATGGTGGTGTCGAGGCTGAAGGCACCAGGAAAGCCCGCAGCCCCCAGATGTGTGGGGCTACGCAAGCGGTTCCCAAATAGCTTTAGAACAAGGCATAGTTTTCCCTGCTGGCTCCTTGGGCGGGGGACCTATCTTCAGCTGTATAGCCATTTTTGTGCCTGGCGCGACGCCAAGTGGGAAAGGGTGGTGTGGAGGCTGAAGGCAGCAGGAAAGCCCGCAGCCCCCAGGTCTGTGGGGCTACGGAAGCAGTTCCCAAAGAACTTTAGGACAAGGCATAGTTTTCCCTGCTGGTTCTTTCGGCGTGGGACGCATCTCCAGCCGTATGGCTGTTTTTGTGCCTGGCGTGGCACCAAGTGGGAAAGGGTGGTGTCGACGCTGAAGGCATCAGGAAAGCCCACAGCCCCCAGGTCTGTGGGGCTATGCAAGCGGTTCCCAAAGAGCTTTAGAACAAGGCATAGTTTTCCCTGCTGGCTCCTTGGGCGGGGGACCCATCTCCAGCGGCATGGCCATTATTGTGCCTGGAGCGACACCTAGTGGAAAAGCGTAGTATTGAGGCTGAAGGCAGCAGGAAAGCCTGCAGCCCCCAGGTCTGTGGG
This sequence comes from Chroicocephalus ridibundus, assembly GCF_963924245.1. NCBI lineage: Eukaryota > Metazoa > Chordata > Aves > Charadriiformes > Laridae > Chroicocephalus > Chroicocephalus ridibundus. Next base: position 764,049 of record NW_026961615.1, read on the forward strand.
TGCTACGCAAGCGGATCCAAAGAACTTTAGAACAAGGCCTAGTTTTCCCTGCTGGGTCTTTGAGCGGGGGACACATCTCCAGCCGTATGGCTGTTTTTGTGCCTGGCGTGGCACCAAGTGGGAAAGGGTGGTGTGGAGGCTGAAGGCAGCAGGAAAGCCCGCAGCCCCCAGGTCTGTGGGTCTACGCAAGCGGTTCCCAAAGAGCTTTAGAACAAGGCCTGGTTTTCCCTGCTGGTTCCTTGGGCGTGGGACCAATCTCCATCCGTATGGCCATTTTTGTGCCTAGCGCGGCGCCAAGTGGCAAAGGGTCATGTCAAGGCTGAAGGCAGCAGGAAAGCCCGTAGACCCCAGGTCTGTGGGTCTACGCAAGCGGTTCCCAAAGAGCTTTAGAACAAGGCCTATTTTTTTCTGCTGGCTCCTTGGGTGAGGGACCTATCTTCAGCTGTATAGCCATTTTTGTGCCTGGCGCGGCACCAAGTGGGAAATGGTGGTGTCGAGGCTGAAGGCACCAGGAAAGCCCGCAGCCCCCAGATGTGTGGGGCTACGCAAGCGGTTCCCAAATAGCTTTAGAACAAGGCATAGTTTTCCCTGCTGGCTCCTTGGGCGGGGGACCTATCTTCAGCTGTATAGCCATTTTTGTGCCTGGCGCGACGCCAAGTGGGAAAGGGTGGTGTGGAGGCTGAAGTCAGCAGGAAAGCCCGCAGCCCCCAGGTCTGTGGGGCTACGCAAGCGGTTCCCAAAAAGCTTTAGAACAAGGCCTGGTTTTCCCTGCTGGTTCCTTGGGCGTGGGACCAATCTCCATCCGTATGGCCATATTTTTGCCTGGCGCGGCGCCAAGTGGGAAAGCGTGCTGTCGAGGCTGAAGGCAGCAGGAAAGCTCGCAGCCCCAGGTCTGTGAGGCTACGCAAGCAGTGCCCTAAGAGCTTTAGAACAAGGCATAGTTTTCCCTTCTGGTTCCTTGGGCAGGGGACCATCTCCAGCCGTATGGCCATTTTTGTGCCTGGAGCGACACCTAGTGGGAAAGCGTAGTATTGAGGCTGAAGGCAGCAGGAAAGCCTGCAGCCCCCAGGTCTGTGGGTGCTACGCAAGCGGTTCCCAAAGAGCTTTAGAACAAGGGCTAATTTTCCCTGCTGGCTCTTTGGGCGGTGAACCTACCTCGACCCGTATGCCCATTTTTGTGCCTGGCGTAGCGCCAATTGGGAAAGGTTAGTTTTGAGGCTGAAGGCAGCAGGAAAGCCTGCAGCACCCAGGTCTGTGGGGCTACGCAAGAGGTTCCCAAATAGCTTTAGAACAAGGCCTAGTTTTTTCTGCTGGCTTCTTGGGAGGGGGACCTATCTTCAGCTGTATAGCCATTTTTGTGCCTGGCGCGGCACCAAGTGGGAAAGGGTGGTGTCAAGGCTGAAGGCAGCAGGAAAGCCTGCAGCCCCCAGGTCTGTGGGGCTACGCAAGTGATTCCCAAAGAGCTTTAGAACAAGGCCTAGTTTTCCCTGCTCGCTCCTTGGGCGGGGGACCCGTCTCCAGCCCTATAGCCATTTTTGCTCCTGGCGCGGCGCCTAGTGGGAAATGGTGGTGTCGAGGCTGAAGGCAGCAGGAAAGCCCACAGTCCCCAGGTGTGTGGGGCTACGCAAGCGGTTCCCAAAGAGTTGTGGAAGAAGACATAATTTTCCATGCTGGCTCCTTGGGTGGGGGACCCATCTCCAGCCGTATGGCCATTTTTGTGCCTGCTGCGGCGCCAAGTGGGAAAGGGTGGTGTCGAGGCTGAAGGCAGCAGAAAAGCCCGTAGACCCCAGGTCTGTGGGGCTACACAAGCAGTTCCCAAGGAGCTTTAGAACAAGGCATAGTTTTCCCTGCTGGGTCCTTGGGCGGGGGACAATTCTCCAGCCGTATGGCCATTTTTGTGCCTGGCGCGGCGCCAAGTGGGAAAGGGTGGTGTCGAGGCTGAAGGCATCAGGAAAGCTAGCAGCCCCAGGTCTTGGGGCTACGCAAGCGGTTTCCAAAGAGCTTTAGAACAAGGCATAGTTTTCCCTGCTGGTTCCTTGGCGGGGGACCGATCTCCAGCCGTATGGCCATTTTTGTGCTTGTAGCGACACCTACTGGGAAAGCGTAGTATTGAGGCTGAAGGCAGCAGGAAAGCCTGTAGCCCCCAGGTCTGTGGGTGCTACGCAAGCGGTTCCCAAAGAGCTTTAGAACAAGGGCTAGTTTTCCCTGCTGGCTCTTTGGGCGGTGAACCTACCTCAACCCGTATGCCCATTTTTGTGCCTGGCGTGGCGCCAATTGGGAAAGGTTAGTTTTGAGTCTGAAGGCAGCAGGAAAGCCTGCAGCACCCAGGTCTGTGGGGCTACGCAAGAGGTTCCCAAATAGCTTTAGAACAAGGCCTAGTTTTTTCTGCTGGCTTCTTGGGAGGGGGACCTATCTTCAGCTGTATAGCCATTTTTGTGCCTGGCGCGGCACCAAGTGGGAAAGGGTGGTGTGGAGGCTGAAGGCAGCAGGAAATCCCGCAGCCCCCAGGTCTGCGGGGCTACGCAAGCGGTTCCCAAAGAGCTTTAGAACAAGGCCTGGTTTTCCCTGCTGGCTCTTTGGGCGGGGGACCCACTTCCAGCCGTATGGCTCTTTTTGTGCCTGGTGTGGCACCACGTGGGAAAGGGTGGTGTGGAGGCTGAAGGCAGCAGGAAAGAGCGCATCCCCAGGTCTGTGGGGCTACGCAAGCGGTTCCCAAAGAGCTTTAGAAGAAGGCATAGTTTTCCCTGCTGGCTCCTTGGGCGGGGGACCCATCTCCAGCGGCATGACCATTATTGTGCCTGGAGCGACACCTAGTGGGAAAGCGTAGTATTGAGGCTGAAGGCAGCAGGAAAGCCTGCAGCCCCCAGGTCTGTGGGTGCTACGCAAGCGGTTGCCAAAGAGCTTTAGAACAAGGCCTAGTTTTCCATGCTGGGTCTTTGAGCGGGGGACACATCTCCAGCCGTATGGCTGGTTTTGTGCCTGGCGTGGCACCAAGTGGGAAAGAGTGGTGTGGAGGCTCAAGGCACCAGGAAAGCCCGCAGCCCCAAGGTCTGTGGGGCTACGCAAGAGGTTCCCAAATAGCTTTAGGACAAAGCCTATTTTTTTCTGCTGGCTCCTTGGGCGGGGGACCTATCTTCAGCTGTATAGCCATTTTTGTGCCTGGCGCGGCACCAAGTGGGAAAGGGTGGTGTCGAGGCTGAAGGCAGCAGGAAAGCCTGCAGCCCCCAGGTCTTTGGGGCTATGCAAGCGGTTCCCAAAGAGCTTTAGAACAAGGCCTGGTTTTCCCTGCTGGTTCCTTGGGCGTGGGACCAATCTCCATCCGTATGGCCATTTTTGTGCCTGGCGCGGCGCCAAGTGGAAAAGGGTGGTGTCGAGGCTGAAGGCAGCAGGAAAGAGCGCAGCCCCAGGTCTGTGGGGCTACGCAAGCGGTGCCCTAAGAGCTTTAGAACAAGGCATAGTTTTCCTGCTGGTTCCTTGGGCGGGGGACCCATCTTCAGCCGTATGGCCATTTTTGTGCCTGGAGCGACACCTAGTGGGAAAGCGTAGTATTGAGGCTGAAGGCAGCAGGAAAGCCTGCAGCCCCCAGGTCTGTGGGTGCTACGCAAGCGGTTCCCAAAGAGCTTTGGAACAAGGCCTAGTTTTCCCTGCTGGGTCTTTGGGCAGGGGACACATCTCCAGCCGTATGGCCATTTTTGTGCCTGGCGTGGCGCTAAGTGGGAAAGGGTGGTGTGGAGGCTGAAGGCAGCAGAAAAGCCCGTAGACCCCAGGTCTGTGGGGCTACACAAGCAGTTCCCAAGGAGCTTTAGAACAAGGCATAGTTTTCCCTGCTGGGTCCTTGGGCGGGGGACAATTCTCCAGCCGTATGTCCATTTTTGTGCCTGGCGCGGCGCCAAGTGGGAAAGGGTGGTGTGGAGGCTGAAGGCAGCAGGAAAGCTAGCAGCCCCAGGTCTTGGGGCTACGCAAGCGGTTCCCAAAGAGCTTTAGAACAAGGCATAGTTTTCCCTGCTGGTTCCTTGGCGGGGGACCGATCTCCAGCCGTATGGCCATTTTTGTGCTTGTAGCGACACCTACTGGGAAAGCGTAGTATTGAGGCTGAAGGCAGCAGGAAAGCCTGTAGCCCCCAGGTCTGTGGGTGCTACGCAAGCGGTTCCCAAAGAGCTTTAGAACAAGGGCTAGTTTTCCCTGCTGGCTCTTTGGGCGGTGAACCTACCTCGACCCATATGCCCATTTTTGTGCCTGGCGTAGCGCCAATTGGGAAAGGTTAGTTTTGAGGCTGAAGGCAGCAGGAAAGCCTGCAGCACCCAGGTCTGTGGGGCTACGCAAGAGGTTCCCAAATAGCTTTAGAACAAGGCCTAGTTTTTTCTGCTGGCTTCTTGGGAGGGGGACCTATCTTCAGCTGTATAGCCATTTTTGTGCCTGGCGCGGCACCAAGTGGGAAAGGGTGGTGTCAAGGCTGAAGGCAGCAGGAAAGCCTGCAGCCCCCAGGTCTGTGGGGCTACGCAAGTGATTCCCAAAGAGCTTTAGAACAAGGCATAGTTTTCCCTGCTCGCTCCTTGGGCGGGGGACCCGTCTCCAGCCCTATGGCCATTTTTGCTCCTGGCGCGGCGCCTAGTGGGAAATGGTGGTGTCGAGGCTGAAGGCAGCAGGAAAGCCCACAGTCCCCAGGTGTGTGGGGCTACGCAAGCGGTTCCCAAAGAGTTCTGGAAGAAGACATAATTTTCCATGCTGGCTCCTTGGGTGGGGGACCCATCTCCAGCCGTATGGCCATTTTTGTGCCTGCTGCGGCGCCAAGTGGGAAAGGGTGGTGTCGAGGCTGAAGGCAGCAGGAAAGCCCGCAGCCCCCAGGTGTGTGGGGCTACGCAAGCGGTTCCCAAGGAGCTTTAGAACAAGGCCTAGTATACCCTGCTGGCTCCTTGGGCGGGGGACCCATCTCCAGCTGTATGGCCATTATTGTGCCTGGCGCGGCGCCAAGTGGGAAAGGGTGGTGTGGAGGCTGAAGGCAGCAGGAAAGCTCGCAGCCCCAGGTCTGTGGGGCTACGCAAGCGGTGCCCTAAGAGCTTTAGAACAAGGCATAGTTTTCCCTGCTGGTTCCTTGGCGGGGGACCCATCTCCATCCGTATGGCCATTTTTGTGCCTGGAGCGACACCTAGTGGGAAAGCGTAGTATTGAGGCTGAAGGCAGCAGGAAAGCCTGCAGCCCCCAGGTCTGTGGGTGCTACGCAAGCGGTTTCCAAAGAGCTTTGGAACAAGGCCTAGTTTTCCCTGCTGGGTCTTTGGGCAGGGGACCATCTCCAGCCGTATGGCCATTTTTGTGCCTGGTGTGGCGCTAAGTGGGAAAGGGTGGTGTGGAGGCTGAAGGCAGCAGAAAAGCCCGTAGACCCCAGGTCTGTGGGGCTACACAAGCAGTTCCCAAGGAGCTTTAGAACAAGGCATAGTTTTACCTGCTGGGTCCTTGGGCGGGGGACAATTCTCCAGCCGTATGGCCATTTTTGTGCCTGGCGCGGCGCCAAGTGGGAAAGGGTGGTGTCGAGGCTGAAGGCATCAGGAAAGCTAGCAGCCCCAGGTCTTGGGGCTACGCAAGCGGTTCCCAAAGAGCTTTAGAACAAGGCATAGTTTTCCCTGCTGGTTCCTTGGCGGGGGACCGATCTCCAGCCGTATGGCCATTTTTGTGCTTGTAGCGACACCTACTGGGAAAGCGTAGTATTGAGGCTGAAGGCAGCAGGAAAGCCTGTAGCCCCCAGGTCTGTGGGTGCTACGCAAGCGGTTCCCAAAGAGCTTTAGAACAAGGGCTAGTTTTCCCTGCTGGCTCTTTGGGCGGTGAACCTACCTCGACCCGTATGCCCATTTTTGTGCCTGGCGTGGCGCCAATTGGGAAAGGTTAGTTTTGAGGCTGAAGGCAGCAGGAAAGCCTGCAGCACCCAGGTCTGTGGGGCTACGCAAGAGGTTCCCAAATAGCTTTAGAACAAGGCCTAGTTTTTTCTGCTGGCTTCTTGGGAGGGGGACCTATCTTCAGCTGTATAGCCATTTTTGTGCCTGGCGCGGCACCAAGTGGGAAAGGGTGGTGTGGAGGCTGAAGGCAGCAGGAAATCCCGCAGCCCCCAGGTCTGCGGGGCTACGCAAGCGGTTCCCAAAGAGCTTTAGAACAAGGCCTGGTTTTCCCTGCTGGCTCTTTGGGCGGGGGACCCACTTCCAGCCGTATGGCTCTTTTTGTGCCTGGTGTGGCACCACGTGGGAAAGGGTGGTGTGGAGGCTGAAGGCAGCAGGAAAGAGCGCATCCCCAGGTCTGTGGGGCTACGCAAGCGGTTCCCAAAGAGCTTTAGAAGAAGGCATAGTTTTCCCTGCTGGCTCCTTGGGCGGGGGACCCATCTCCAGCGGCATGACCATTATTGTGCCTGGAGCGACACCTAGTGGGAAAGCGTAGTATTGAGGCTGAAGGCAGCAGGAAAGCCTGCAGCCCCCAGGTCTGTGGGTGCTACGCAAGCGGTTGCCAAAGAGCTTTAGAACAAGGCCTAGTTTTCCATGCTGGGTCTTTGAGCGGGGGACACATCTCCAGCCGTATGGCTGTTTTTGTGCCTGGCGTGGCACCAAGTGGGAAAGAGTGGTGTGGAGGCTCAAGGCACCAGGAAAGCCCGCAGCCCCAAGGTCTGTGGGGCTACGCAAGAGGTTCCCAAATAGCTTTAGGACAAAGCCTATTTTTTTCTGCTGGCTCCTTGGGCGGGGGACCTATCTTCAGCTGTATAGCCATTTTTGTGCCTGGCGCGGCACCAAGTGGGAAAGGGTGGTGTCGAGGCTGAAGGCAGCAGGAAAGCCTGCAGCCCCCAGGTCTTTGGGGCTATGCAAGCGGTTCCCAAAGAGCTTTAGAACAAGGCCTGGTTTTCCCTGCTGGTTCCTTGGGCGTGGGACCAATCTCCATCCGTATGGCCATTTTTGTGCCTGGCGCGGCGCCAAGTGGGAAAGGGTGGTGTCGAGGCTGAAGGCAGCAGGAAAGCTCGCAGCCCCAGGTCTGTGGGGCTACGCAAGCGGTGCCCTAAGAGCTTTAGAACAAGGCATAGTTTTCCCTGCTGGTTCCTTGGCGGGGGACCCATCTCCATCCGTATGGCCATTTTTGTGCCTGGAGCGACACCTAGTGGGAAAGCGTAGTATTGAGGCTGAAGGCAGCAGGAAAGCCTGCAGCCCCCAGGTCTGTGGGTGCTACGCAAGCGGTTCCCAAAGAGCTTTGGAACAAGGCCTAGTTTTCCCTGCTGGGTCTTTGGGCGGGGGACACATCTCCAGCCGTATGGCCATTTTTGTGCCTGGCGTGGCGCTAAGTGGGAAAGGGTGGTGTGGAGGCTGAAGGCAGCAGAAAAGCCCGTAGACCCCAGGTCTGTGGGGCTACACAAGCAGTTCCCAAGGAGCTTTAGAACAAGGCATAGTTTTCCCTGCTGGGTCCTTGGGCGGGGGACAATTCTCCAGCCGTATGGCCATTTTTGTGCCTGGCGCGGCGCCAAGTGGGAAAGGGTGGTGTCGAGGCTGAAGGCATCAGGAAAGCTAGCAGCCCCAGGTCTTGGGGCTACGCAAGCGGTTCCCAAAGAGCTTTAGAACAAGGCATAGTTTTCCCTGCTGGTTCCTTGGCGGGGGACCGATCTCCAGCCGTATGGCCATTTTTGTGCTTGTAGCGACACCTACTGGGAAAGCGTAGTATTGAGGCTGAAGGCAGCAGGAAAGCCTGTAGCCCCCAGGTCTTTGGGTGCTACGCAAGCGGTTCCCAAAGAGCTTTAGAACAAGGGCTAGTTTTCCCTGCTGGCTCTTTGGGCGGTGAACCTACCTCGCCCCGTATGCCCATTTTTGTGCCTGGCGTGGCGCCAATTGGGAAAGGTTAGTTTTGAGGCTGAAGGCAGCAGGAAAGCCTGCAGCACCCAGGTCTGTGGGGCTACGCAAGAGGTTCCCAAATAGCTTTAGAACAAGGCATAGTTTTTTCTGCTGGCTTCTTGGGAGGGGGACCTATCTTCAGCTGTATAGCCATTTTTGTGCCTGGCGCGGCACCAAGTGGGAAAGGGTGGTGTCAAGGCTGAAGGCAGCAGGAAAGCCCGCAGCCCCCAGGTCTGTGGGGCTACGCAAGTGATTCCCAAAGAGCTTTAGAACAAGGCATAGTTTTCCCTGCTCGCTCCTTGGGCGGGGGACCCATCTCCAGCCCTATGGCCATTTTTGCTCCTGGCGCGGCGCCTAGTGGGAAATGGTGGTGTCGAGGCTGAAGGCAGCAGGAAAGCCCACAGTCCCCAGGTGTGTGGGGCTACGCAAGCGGTTCCCAAAGAGTTGTGGAAGAAGACATAATTTTCCATGCTGGCTCCTTGGGTGGGGGACCCATCTCCAGCCGTATGGCCATTTTTGTGCCTGGTGCGGCGCCAAGTGGGAAAGGGTGGTGTCGAGGCTGAAGGCAGCAGGAAAGCCCGCAGCCCCCAGGTCTGTGGGGCTATGCAAGCGGTTCCCAAGGAGCTTTAGAACAAGGCCTAGTATACCCTGCTGGCTCCTTCGGCGGGGGACCCATCTCCAGCTGTATGGCCATTATTGTGCCTGGCGCGGCGCCAAGTGGGAAAGGGTGGTGTGGAGGCTGAAGGCAGCAGGAAAGCTCGCAGCCCCAGGTCTGTGGGGCTACGCAAGCGGTGCCCTAAGAGCTTTAGAACAAGGCATAATTTTCCCTGCTGGTTCCTTGGCGGGGGACCCATCTCCATCCGTATGGCCATTTTTGTGCCTGGAGCGACACCTAGTGGGAAAGCGTAGTATTGAGGCTGAAGGCAGCAGGAAAGCCTGCAGCCCCCAGGTCTGAGGGGCTACGCAAGCGGTTCCCACAGAGCTTTAGAACAAGGTCTAGTTTTCCCTGCTGGCTCCTTGTGCGGGGCACCTATCTCCAGCCGTATTGCCATTTTCCTGCCTGGCGCGGCGCCAAGTGGGAAAGGGTGTTTTTGAGGCTGAAGGCAGCAGGAAAGCCCGCAGCCACCAGGTCTGTGGGGCTACGCAAGTGATTCCCAAAGAGCTTTAGAAGAAGGCATAGTTTTCCCTGCTGGCTCCTTGGGCGGGGGACCCGTCTCCAGCCGTATGGCCATTTTTGCTCCTGGCGCGGCGCCAAGTGGGAAAGGGTGGTGTGGAGGCTGAAAGCAGCAGGAAAGCCCGCAGCCCCCAGGTCTGTGGGGCTACGCAAGTGGTTCACGAAGAGCTTTAGAGCCAGGACCTTTTCTCCCTACACTGTCCATTGAGTTGTCCTCAAAACCAATATACATCCTGCTATATCTCCCACGTGGAAAGTGCCAGGAGGGAGAAGTGGGGATTATGTTTAAACTTTCTCGGAACTGCTTCAAATCAACTAGATATCTTTGTGCTGTAAATCTCCCAACAGCTAAACGCAAAAGCAGCAAACATCTCGCTGTATGTCCCACATCGAAAGTGCCAAGAGAGTGCTTGCTCTCCCTGTCTTTGAGTACTGTTTTCACTGTCCCGGTTACCTCTTTGCTAACATTCTCTTCAGAGCTGCAGTGAAACCAGGAACCACGTGGAGAAGGCACCCACACTGAAAGTGCCTGGAGGGAACATTGGGGCTTCTTCTCAGTGTCTCTGACATAGGGTTTCACTGTCCCGGGAAAGTCTCTGCTAACACCGTGCAGAGCGCTGTGCCCAATATACAGAAACGTCTTGCGGTATCTCCTACAGGGAAAGTGCCAGGAGGGAATTGTCGAGCTTGTTCTCAGTGTCTCTGAGAATTGCTCTGATTATCTGTGTGACCTCTTTGCTAAGACTCTCCAGAGTGACGTCCTCAAAACAAACACACATCTTGACATATCTCCCACATTGATCGCAGTGTCTCCAGAAACGGCATTCAAGGAGCCAGGACCTTTTCTCCCTACACTGTCCATTGAGTTGTCCTCAAAACCAATATACATCCTGCTGTATCTCCCACATGGAAAGTGCCAGGAGGGAGAAGTGGGGATTATGTTTAGACTTTCTCGGAACTGCTTCAAATCAACTAGATATCTTTGTGCTGTAAATCTCCCAACAGCCAAACGCAAAAGCAGCAAACATCTCGCTGTATGTCCCACATCCAAAGTGCCAAGAGAGAGCTTGCTCTCCCTGTCTTTGAGTACTGTTTTCACTGTCCCGGTTACCTCTTGGCTAACATTCTCTTCAGAGCTGCAGTGAAAGCAGGAACCACGTGGAGAAGGCACCCACACTGAAAGTGCCTGGAGGGAACATTGGGGCTTCTTCTCAGTGTCTCTGACATAGGGTTTCACTGTCCCGGGAAAGTCTCTGCTAACACCGTGCAGAGCGCTGTGCCCAATATACAGAAACGTCTTGCGGTATCTCCTACAGGGAAAGTGCCAGGAGGGAATTGTCGAGCTTGTTCTCAGTGTCTCTGAGAATTGCTCTGATTATCTGTGTGACCTCTTTGCTAAGACTCTCCAGAGAGCCGTCCTCAAAACCAACACACATCTTGACATATCTCCCACATTGATCGCAGTGTCTCCAGAAACGGCATTCAAGGAGCCAGGACCTTTTCTCCCTACACTGTCCATTGAGTTGTCCTCAAAACCAATATACATCCTGCTGTATCTCCCACATGGAAAGTGCCAGGAGGGAGAAGTGGGGATTATGTTTAGACTTTCTCGGAACTGCTTCAAATCAACTAGATATCTTTGTGCTGTAAATCGCCCAACAGCCAAACGCAAAAGCAGCAAACATCTCGCTGTATGTCCCACATCCAAAGTGCCAAGAGAGAGCTTGCTCTCCCTGTCTTTGAGTACTGTTTTCACTGTCCCGGTTACCTCTTTGCTAACATTCTCTTCAGAGCTGCAGTGAAAGCAGGAACCACGTGGAGAAGGCACCCACACTGAAAGTGCCTGGAGGGAACATTGGGGCTTCTTCTCAGTGTCTCTGACATAGGCTTTCACTGTCCCGGGAAAGTCTCTGCTAACACCCTGCAGAGCGCTGTGCCCAATATACAGAAACGTCTTGCGGTATCTCCTACAGGGAAAGTGCCAGGAGGGAATTGTGGAGCTTGTTCTCAGTGTCTCTGAGAATTGCTCTGATTATCTGTGTGACCTCTTTGCTAAGACTCTCCAGAGAGCCGTCCTCAAAACCAACACACATCTTGACATATCTCCCACATTGATCGCAGTGTCTCCAGAAACGGCATTCAAGGAGCCAGGACCTTTTCTCCCTACACTGTCCATTGAGTTGTCCTCAAAACCAATATACATCCTGCTGTATCTCCCACATGGAAAGTGCCAGGAGGGAGAAGTGGGGATTATGTTTAGACTTTCTCGAAACTGCTTCAAATCAACTAGATATCTTTGTGCTGTAAATCGCCCAACAGCCAAACGCAAAAGCAGCAAACATCTCGCTGTATGTCCCACATCCAAAGTGCCAAGAGAGAGCTTGCTCTCCCTGTCTTTGAGTACTGTTTTCACTGTCCCGGTTACCTCTTTGCTAACATTCTCTTCAGAGCTGCAGTGAAAGCAGGAACCACGTGGAGAAGGCACCCACACTGAAAGTGCCTGGAGGGAACATTGGGGCTTCTTCTCAGTGTCTCTGACATAGGCTTTCACTGTCCCGGGAAAGTCTCTGCTAACACCCTGCAGAGCGCTGTGCCCAATATACAGAAACGTCTTGCGGTATCTCCTACAGGGAAAGTGCCAGGAGGGAATTGTCGAGCTTGTTCTCAGTGTCTCTGAGAATTCCTCTGATTATCTGTGTGACCTCTTTGCTAAGACTCTCCAGAGAGCCGTCCTCAAAACAAACACACATCTTGACATATCTCCCACATTGATCGCAGTGTCTCCAGAAACGGCATTCAAGGAGCCAGGACCTTTTCTCCCTACACTGTCCATTGAGTTGTCCTCAAAACCAATATACATCCTGCTATATCTCCCACGTGGAAAGTGCCAGGAGGGAGAAGTGGGGATTATGTTTAGACTTTCTCGGAACTGCTTCAAATCAACTAGATATCTTTGTGCTGTAAATCTCCCAACAGCCAAACGCAAAAGCAGCAAACATCTCGCTGTATGTCCCACATCCAAAGTGCCAAGAGAGAGCTTGCTCTCCCTGTCTTTGAGTACTGTTTTCACTGTCCCGGTTACCTCTTTGCTAACATTCTCTTCAGAGCTGCAGTGAAAGCAGGAACCACGTGGAGAAGGCACCCACACTGAAAGTGCCTGGAGGGAACATTGGGGCTTCTTCTCAGTGTCTCTGACATAGGGTTTCACTGTCCCGGGAAAGTCTCTGCTAACACCGTGCAGAGCGCTGTGCCCAATATACAGAAACGTCTTGCGGTATCTCCTACAGGGAAAGTGCCAGGAGGGAATTGTGGAGCTTGTTCTCAGTGTCTCTGAGAATTGCTCTGATTATCTGTGTGACCTCTTTGCTAAGACTCTCCAGAGAGCCGTCCTCAAAACAAACACACATCTTGACATATCTCCCACATTGATCGCAGTGTCTCCATAAACGGCATTCAAGGAGCCAGGAACTTTTCTCCCTACACTGTCCATTGAGTTGTCCTCAAAACCAATATACATCCTGCTGTATCTCCCACATGGAAAGTGCCAGGAGGGAGAAGTGGGGATTATGTTTAGACTTTCTCGGAACTGCTTCAAATCAACTAGATATCTTTGTGCTGTAAATCTCCCAACAGCCAAACGCAAAAGCAGCAAACATCTCGCTGTATGTCCCACATCCAAAGTGCCAAGAGAGAGCTTGCTCTCCCTGTCTTTGAGTACTGTTTTCACTGTCCCGGTTACCTCTTGGCTAACATTCTCTTCAGAGCTGCAGTGAAAGCAGGAACCACGTGGAGAAGGCACCCACACTGAAAGTGCCTGGAGGGAACATTGGGGCTTCTTCTCAGTGTCTCTGACATATGGTTTCACTGTCCCGGGAAAGTCTCTGCTAACACCGTGCAGAGCGCTGTGCCCAATATACAGAAACGTCTTGCGGTATCTCCTACAGGGAAAGTGCCAGGAGGGAATTGTGGAGCTTATTCTCAGTGTCTCTGAGAATTCCTCTGATTATCTGTGTGACCTCTTTGCTAAGACTCTCCAGAGAGCCGTCCTCAAAACCAACACACATCTTGACATATCTCCCACATTGATCGCAGTGTCTCCAGAAACGGCATTCAAGGAGCCAGGACCTTTTCTCCCTACACTGTCCATTGAGTTGTCCTCAAAACCAATATACATCCTGCTATATCTCCCACGTGGAAAGTGCCAGGAGGGAGAAGTGGGGATTATGTTTAGACTTTCTCGGAACTGCTTCAAATCAACTAGATATCTTTGTGCTGTAAATCGCCCAACAGCCAAACGCAAAAGCAGCAAACATCTCGCTGTATGTCCCACATCCAAAGTGCCAAGAGAGAGCTTGCTCTCCCTGTCTTTGAGTACTGTTTTCACTGTCCCGGTTACCTCTTGGCTAACATTCTCTTCAGAGCTGCAGTGAAAGCAGGAACCACGTGGAGAAGGCACCCACACTGAAAGTGCCTGGAGGGAACATTGGGGCTTCTTCTCAGTGTCTCTGACATAGGGTTTCACTGTCCCGGGAAAGTCTCTGCTAACACCGTGCAGAGCGCTGTGCCCAATATACAGAAACGTCTTGCGGTATCTCCTACAGGGAAAGTGCCAGGAGGGAATTGTCGAGCTTGTTCTCAGTGTCTCTGAGAATTGCTCTGATTATCTGTGTGACCTCTTTGCTAAGACTCTCCAGAGAGCCGTCCTCAAAACCAACACACATCTTGACATATCTCCCACATTGATCGCAGTGTCTCCAGAAACGGCATTCAAGGAGCCAGGACCTTTTCTCCCTACACTGTCCATTGAGTTGTCCTCAAAACCAATATACATCCTGCTGTATCTCCCACATGGAAAGTGCCAGGAGGGAGAAGTGGGGATTATGTTTAGACTTTCTCGGAACTGCTTCAAATCAACTAGATATCTTTGTGCTGTAAATCGCCCAACAGCCAAACGCAAAAGCAGCAAACATCTCGCTGTATGTCCCACATCCAAAGTGCCAAGAGAGAGCTTGCTCTCCCTGTCTTTGAGTACTGTTTTCACTGTCCCGGTTACCTCTTTGCTAACATTCTCTTCAGAGCTGCAGTGAAAGCAGGAACCACGTGGAGAAGGCACCCACACTGAAAGTGCCTGGAGGGAACATTGGGGCTTCTTCTCAGTGTCTCTGACATAGGCTTTCACTGTCCCGGGAAAGTCTCTGCTAACACCCTGCAGAGCGCTGTGCCCAATATACAGAAACGTCTTGCGGTATCTCCTACAGGGAAAGTGCCAGGAGGGAATTGTCGAGCTTGTTCTCAGTGTCTCTGAGAATTGCTCTGATTATCTGTGTGACCTCTTTGCTAAGACTCTCCAGAGAGCCGTCCTCAAAACCAACACACATCTTGACATATCTCCCACATTGATCGCAGTGTCTCCAGAAACGGCATTCAAGGAGCCAGGACCTTTTCTCCCTACACTGTCCATTGAGTTGTCCTCAAAACCAATATACATCCTGCTATATCTCCCACGTGGAAAGTGCCAGGAGGGAGAAGTGGGGATTATGTTTAGACTTTCTCGGAACTGCTTCAAATCAACTAGATATCTTTGTGCTGTAAATCTCCCAACAGCCAAACGCAAAAGCAGCAAACATCTCGCTGTATGTCCCACATCCAAAGTGCCAAGAGAGAGCTTGCTCTCCCTGTCTTTGAGTACTGTTTTCACTGTCCCGGTTACCTCTTGGCTAACATTCTCTTCAGAGCTGCAGTGAAAGCAGGAACCACGTGGAGAAGGCACCCACACTGAAAGTGCCTGGAGGGAACATTGGGGCTTCTTCTCAGTGTCTCTGACATAGGGTTTCACTGTCCCGGGAAAGTCTCTGCTAACACCGTGCAGAGCGCTGTGCCCAATATACAGAAACGTCTTGCGGTATCTCCTACAGGGAAAGTGCCAGGAGGGAATTGTCGAGCTTGTTCTCAGTGTCTCTGAGAATTGCTCTGATTATCTGTGTGACCTCTTTGCTAAGACTCTCCAGAGAGCCGTCCTCAAAACCAACACACATCTTGACATATCTCCCACATTGATCGCAGTGTCTCCAGAAACGGCATTCAAGGAGCCAGGACCTTTTCTCCCTACACTGTCCATTGAGTTGTCCTCAAAACCAATATACATCCTGCTGTATCTCCCACATGGAAAGTGCCAGGAGGGAGAAGTGGGGATTATGTTTAGACTTTCTCGGAACTGCTTCAAATCAACTAGATATCTTTGTGCTGTAAATCGCCCAACAGCCAAACGCAAAAGCAGCAAACATCTCGCTGTATGTCCCACATCCAAAGTGCCAAGAGAGAGCTTGCTCTCCCTGTCTTTGAGTACTGTTTTCACTGTCCCGGTTACCTCTTTGCTAACATTCTCTTCAGAGCTGCAGTGAAAGCAGGAACCACGTGGAGAAGGCACCCACACTGAAAGTGCCTGGAGGGAACATTGGGGCTTCTTCTCAGTGTCTCTGACATAGGCTTTCACTGTCCCGGGAAAGTCTCTGCTAACACCCTGCAGAGCGCTGTGCCCAATATACAGAAACGTCTTGCGGTATCTCCTACAGGGAAAGTGCCAGGAGGGAATTGTCGAGCTTGTTCTCAGTGTCTCTGAGAATTGCTCTGATTATCTGTGTGACCTCTTTGCTAAGACTCTCCAGAGAGCCGTCCTCAAAACAAACACACATCTTGACATATCTCCCACATTGATCGCAGTGTCTCCAGAAACGGCATTCAAGGAGCCAGGACCTTTTCTCCCTACACTGTCCATTGAGTTGTCCTCAAAACCAATATACATCCTGCTGTATCTCCCACATGGAAAGTGCCAGGAGGGAGAAGTGGGGATTATGTTTAGACTTTCTCGGAACTGCTTCAAATCAACTAGATATCTTTGTGCTGTAAATCTCCCAACAGCCAAACGCAAAAGCAGCAAACATCTCGCTGTATGTCCCACATCCAAAGTGCCAAGAGAGAGCTTGCTCTCCCTGTCTTTGAGTACTGTTTTCACTGTCCCGGTTACCTCTTGGCTAACATTCTCTTCAGAGCTGCAGTGAAAGCAGGAACCACGTGGAGAAGGCACCCACACTGAAAGTGCCTGGAGGGAACATTGGGGCTTCTTCTCAGTGTCTCTGACATATGGTTTCACTGTCCCGGGAAAGTCTCTGCTAACACCGTGCAGAGCGCTGTGCCCAATATACAGAAACGTCTTGCGGTATCTCCTACAGGGAAAGTGCCAGGAGGGAATTGTCGAGCTTATTCTCAGTGTCTCTGAGAATTCCTCTGATTATCTGTGTGACCTCTTTGCTAAGACTCTCCAGAGAGCCGTCCTCAAAACCAACACACATCTTGACATATCTCCCACATTGATCGCAGTGTCTCCAGAAACGGCATTCAAGGAGCCAGGACCTTTTCTCCCTACACTGTCCATTGAGTTGTCCTCAAAACCAATATACATCCTGCTATATCTCCCACGTGGAAAGTGCCAGGAGGGAGAAGTGGGGGTTATGTTTAGACTTTCTCGGAACTGCTTCAAATCAACTAGATATCTTTGTGCTGTAAATCTCCCAACAGCCAAACGCAAAAGCAGCAAACATCTCGCTGTATGTCCCACATCCAAAGTGCCAAGAGAGAGCTTGCTCTCCCTGTCTTTGAGTACTGTTTTCACTGTCCCGGTTACCTCTTGGCTAACATTCTCTTCAGAGCTGCAGTGAAAGCAGGAACCACGTGGAGAAGGCACCCACACTGAAAGTGCCTGGAGGGAACATTGGGGCTTCTTCTCAGTGTCTCTGACATATGGTTTCACTGTCCCGGGAAAGTCTCTGCTAACACCGTGCAGAGCGCTGTGCCCAATCTACAGAAACGTCTTGCGGTATCTCCTACAGGGAAAGTGCCAGGAGGGAATTGTCGAGCTTGTTCTCAGTGTCTCTGAGAATTGCTCTGATTATCTGTGTGACCTCTTTGCTAAGACTCTCCAGAGAGCCGTCCTCAAAACCAACACACATCTTGACATATCTCCCACATTGATCGCAGTGTCTCCAGAAACGGCATTCAAGGAGCCAGGACCTTTTCTCCCTACACTGTCCATTGAGTTGTCCTCAAAACCAATATACATCCTGCTGTATCTCCCACATGGAAAGTGCCAGGAGGGAGAAGTGGGGATTATGTTTAGACTTTCTCGGAACTGCTTCAAATCAACTAGATATCTTTGTGCTGTAAATCGCCCAACAGCCAAACGCAAAAGCAGCAAACATCTCGCTGTATGTCCCACATCCAAAGTGCCAAGAGAGAGCTTGCTCTCCCTGTCTTTGAGTACTGTTTTCACTGTCCCGGTTACCTCTTGGCTAACATTCTCTTCAGAGCTGCAGTGAAAGCAGGAACCACGTGGAGAAGGCACCCACACTGAAAGTGCCTGGAGGGAACATTGGGGCTTCTTCTCAGTGTCTCTGACATAGGGTTTCACTGTCCCGGGAAAGTCTCTGCTAACACCGTGCAGAGCGCTGTGCCCAATATACAGAAACGTCTTGCGGTATCTCCTACAGGGAAAGTGCCAGGAGGGAATTGTCGAGCTTGTTCTCAGTGTCTCTGAGAATTGCTCTGATTATCTGTGTGACCTCTTTGCTAAGACTCTCCAGAGAGCCGTCCTCAAAACCAACACACATCTTGACATATCTCCCACATTGATCGCAGTGTCTCCAGAAACGGCATTCAAGGAGCCAGGACCTTTTCTCCCTACACTGTCCATTGAGTTGTCCTCAAAACCAATATACATCCTGCTGTATCTCCCACGTGGAAAGTGCCAGGAGGGAGAAGTGGGGATTATGTTTAGACTTTCTCGGAACTGCTTCAAATCAACTAGATATCTTTGTGCTGTAAATCGCCCAACAGCCAAACGCAAAAGCAGCAAACATCTCGCTGTATGTCCCACATCCAAAGTGCCAAGAGAGAGCTTGCTCTCCCTGTCTTTGAGTACTGTTTTCACTGTCCCGGTTACCTCTTGGCTAACATTCTCTTCAGAGCTGCAGTGAAAGCAGGAACCACGTGGAGAAGGCACCCACACTGAAAGTGCCTGGAGGGAACATTGGGGCTTCTTCTCAGTGTCTCTGACATAGGGTTTCACTGTCCCGGGAAAGTCTCTGCTAACACCGTGCAGAGCGCTGTGCCCAATATACAGAAACGTCTTGCGGTATCTCCTACAGGGAAAGTGCCAGGAGGGAATTGTGGAGCTTGTTCTCAGTGTCTCTGAGAATTGCTCTGATTATCTGTGTGACCTCTTTGCTAAGACTCTCCAGAGAGCCGTCCTCAAAACCAACACACATCTTGACATATCTCCCACATTGATCGCAGTGTCTCCAGAAACGGCATTCAAGGAGCCAGGACCTTTTCTCCCTACACTGTCCATTGAGTTGTCCTCAAAACCAATATACATCCTGCTGTATCTCCCACATGGAAAGTGCCAGGAGGGAGAAGTGGGGATTATGTTTAGACTTTCTCGGAACTGCTTCAAATCAACTAGATATCTTTGTGCTGTAAATCGCCCAACAGCCAAACGCAAAAGCAGCAAACATCTCGCTGTATGTCCCACATCCAAAGTGCCAAGAGAGAGCTTGCTCTCCCTGTCTTTGAGTACTGTTTTCACTGTCCCGGTTACCTCTTGGCTAACATTCTCTTCAGAGCTGCAGTGAAAGCAGGAACCACGTGGAGAAGGCACCCACACTGAAAGTGCCTGGAGGGAACATTGGGGCTTCTTCTCAGTGTCTCTGACATAGGGTTTCACTGTCCCGGGAAAGTCTCTGCTAACACCCTGCAGAGCGCTGTGCCCAATATACAGAAACGTCTTGCGGTATCTCCTACAGGGAAAGTGCCAGGAGGGAATTGTGGAGCTTGTTCTCAGTGTCTCTGAGAATTGCTCTGATTATCTGTGTGACCTCTTTGCTAAGACTCTCCAGAGTGACGTCCTCAAAACAAACACACATCTTGACATATCTCCCACATTGATCGCAGTGTCTCCAGAAACGGCATTCAAGGAGCCAGGACCTTTTCTCCCTACACTGTCCATTGAGTTGTCCTCAAAACCAATATACATCCTGCTGTATCTCCCACATGGAAAGTGCCAGGAGGGAGAAGTGGGGATTATGTTTAGACTTTCTCGGAACTGCTTCAAATCAACTAGATATCTTTGTGCTGTAAATCTCCCAACAGCCAAACGCAAAAGCAGCAAACATCTCGCTGTATGTCCCACATCCAAAGTGCCAAGAGAGAGCTTGCTCTCCCTGTCTTTGAGTACTGTTTTCACTGTCCCGGTTACCTCTTGGCTAACATTCTCTTCAGAGCTGCAGTGAAAGCAGGAACCACGTGGAGAAGGCACCCACACTGAAAGTGCCTGGAGGGAACATTGGGGCTTCTTCTCAGTGTCTCTGACATAGGGTTTCACTGTCCCGGGAAAGTCTCTGCTAACACCGTGCAGAGCGCTGTGCCCAATATACAGAAACGTCTTGCGGTATCTCCTACAGGGAAAGTGCCAGGAGGGAATTGTGGAGCTTGTTCTCAGTGTCTCTGAGAATTGCTCTGATTATCTGTGTGACCTCTTTGCTAAGACTCTCCAGAGAGCCGTCCTCAAAACCAACACACATCTTGACATATCTCCCACATTGATCGCAGTGTCTCCAGAAACGACATTCAAGGAGCCAGGACCTTTTCTCCCTACACTGTCCATTGAGTTGTCCTCAAAACCAATATACATCCTGCTATATCTCCCACGTGGAAAGTGCCAGGAGGGAGAAGTGGGGATTATGTTTAGACTTTCTCGGAACTGCTTCAAATCAACTAGATATCTTTGTGCTGTAAATCGCCCAACAGCCAAACGCAAAAGCAGCAAACATCTCGCTGTATGTCCCACATCCAAAGTGCCAAGAGAGAGCTTGCTCTCCCTGTCTTTGAGTACTGTTTTCACTGTCCCGGTTACCTCTTGGCTAACATTCTCTTCAGAGCTGCAGTGAAAGCAGGAACCACGTGGAGAAGGCACCCACACTGAAAGTGCCTGGAGGGAACATTGGGGCTTCTTCTCAGTGTCTCTGACATAGGGTTTCACTGTCCCGGGAAAGTCTCTGCTAACACCGTGCAGAGCGCTGTGCCCAATATACAGAAACGTCTTGCGGTATCTCCTACAGGGAAAGTGCCAGGAGGGAATTGTGGAGCTTGTTCTCAGTGTCTCTGAGAATTGCTCTGATTATCTGTGTGACCTCTTTGCTAAGACTCTCCAGAGAGCCGTCCTCAAAACCAACACACATCTTGACATATCTCCCACATTGATCGCAGTGTCTCCAGAAACGGCATTCAAGGAGCCAGGAACTTTTCTCCCTACACTGTCCATTGAGTTGTCCTCAAAACCAATATACATCCTGCTGTATCTCCCACATGGAAAGTGCCAGGAGGGAGAAGTGGGGATTATGTTTAGACTTTCTCGGAACTGCTTCAAATCAACTAGATATCTTTGTGCTGTAAATCGCCCAACAGCCAAACGCAAAAGCAGCAAACATCTCGCTGTATGTCCCACATCCAAAGTGCCAAGAGAGAGCTTGCTCTCCCTGTCTTTGAGTACTGTTTTCACTGTCCCGGTTACCTCTTGGCTAACATTCTCTTCAGAGCTGCAGTGAAAGCAGGAACCACGTGGAGAAGGCACCCACACTGAAAGTGCCTGGAGGGAACATTGGGGCTTCTTCTCAGTGTCTCTGACATAGGGTTTCACTGTCCCGGGAAAGTCTCTGCTAACACCGTGCAGAGCGCTGTGCCCAATATACAGAAACGTCTTGCGGTATCTCCTACAGGGAAAGTGCCAGGAGGGAATTGTGGAGCTTGTTCTCAGTGTCTCTGAGAATTGCTCTGATTATCTGTGTGACCTCTTTGCTAAGACTCTCCAGAGAGCCGTCCTCAAAACCAACACACATCTTGACATATCTCCCACATTGATCGCAGTGTCTCCAGAAACGGCATTCAAGGAGCCAGGACCTTTTCTCCCTACACTGTCCATTGAGTTGTCCTCAAAACCAATATACATCCTGCTGTATCTCCCACATGGAAAGTGCCAGGAGGGAGAAGTGGGGATTATGTTTAGACTTTCTCGGAACTGCTTCAAATCAACTAGATATCTTTGTGCTGTAAATCGCCCAACAGCCAAACGCAAAAGCAGCAAACATCTCGCTGTATGTCCCACATCCAAAGTGCCAAGAGAGAGCTTGCTCTCCCTGTCTTTGAGTACTGTTTTCACTGTCCCGGTTACCTCTTGGCTAACATTCTCTTCAGAGCTGCAGTGAAAGCAGGAACCACGTGGAGAAGGCACCCACACTGAAAGTGCCTGGAGGGAACATTGGGGCTTCTTCTCAGTGTCTCTGACATAGGGTTTCACTGTCCCGGGAAAGTCTCTGCTAACACCGTGCAGAGCGCTGTGCCCAATATACAGAAACGTCTTGCGGTATCTCCTACAGGGAAAGTGCCAGGAGGGAATTGTGGAGCTTGTTCTCAGTGTCTCTGAGAATTGCTCTGATTATCTGTGTGACCTCTTTGCTAAGACTCTCCAGAGTGACGTCCTCAAAACAAACACACATCTTGACATATCTCCCACATTGATCGCAGTGTCTCCAGAAACGGCATTCAAGGAGCCAGGACCTTTTCTCCCTACACTGTCCATTGAGTTGTCCTCAAAACCAATATACATCCTGCTGTATCTCCCACGTGGAAAGTGCCAGGAGGGAGAAGTGGGGATTATGTTTAGACTTTCTCGGAACTGCTTCAAATCAACTAGATATCTTTGTGCTGTAAATCTCCCAACAGCCAAACGCAAAAGCAGCAAACATCTCGCTGTATGTCCCACATCCAAAGTGCCAAGAGAGAGCTTGCTCTCCCTGTCTTTGAGTACTGTTTTCACTGTCCCGGTTACCTCTTTGCTAACATTCTCTTCAGAGCTGCAGTGAAAGCAGGAACCACGTGGAGAAGGCACCCACACTGAAAGTGCCTGGAGGGAACATTGGGGCTTCTTCTCAGTGTCTCTGACATAGGGTTTCACTGTCCCGGGAAAGTCTCTGCTAACACCCTGCAGAGCGCTGTGCCCAATATACAGAAACGTCTTGCGGTATCTCCTACAGGGAAAGTGCCAGGAGGGAATTGTGGAGCTTGTTCTCAGTGTCTCTGAGAATTGCTCTGATTATCTGTGTGACCTCTTTGCTAAGACTCTCCAGAGAGCCGTCCTCAAAACCAACACACATCTTGACATATCTCCCACATTGATCGCAGTGTCTCCAGAAACGGCATTCAAGGAGCCAGGACCTTTTCTCCCTACACTGTCCATTGAGTTGTCCTCAAAACCAATATACATCCTGCTGTATCTCCCACATGGAAAGTGCCAGGAGGGAGAAGTGGGGATTATGTTTAGACTTTCTCGGAACTGCTTCAAATCAACTAGATATCTTTGTGCTGTAAATCGCCCAACAGCCAAACGCAAAAGCAGCAAACATCTCGCTGTATGTCCCACATCCAAAGTGCCAAGAGAGAGCTTGCTCTCCCTGTCTTTGAGTACTGTTTTCACTGTCCCGGTTACCTCTTGGCTAACATTCTCTTCAGAGCTGCAGTGAAAGCAGGAACCACGTGGAGAAGGCACCCACACTGAAAGTGCCTGGAGGGAACATTGGGGCTTCTTCTCAGTGTCTCTGACATAGGGTTTCACTGTCCCGGGAAAGTCTCTGCTAACACCGTGCAGAGCGCTGTGCCCAATATACAGAAACGTCTTGCGGTATCTCCTACAGGGAAAGTGCCAGGAGGGAATTGTGGAGCTTGTTCTCAGTGTCTCTGAGAATTGCTCTGATTATCTGTGTGACCTCTTTGCTAAGACTCTCCAGAGTGACGTCCTCAAAACAAACACACATCTTGACATATCTCCCACATTGATCGCAGTGTCTCCAGAAACGGCATTCAAGGAGCCAGGACCTTTTCTCCCTACACTGTCCATTGAGTTGTCCTCAAAACCAATATACATCCTGCTGTATCTCCCACGTGGAAAGTGCCAGGAGGGAGAAGTGGGGATTATGTTTAGACTTTCTCGGAACTGCTTCAAATCAACTAGATATCTTTGTGCTGTAAATCTCCCAACAGCCAAACGCAAAAGCAGCAAACATCTCGCTGTATGTCCCACATCCAAAGTGCCAAGAGAGAGCTTGCTCTCCCTGTCTTTGAGTACTGTTTTCACTGTCCCGGTTACCTCTTTGCTAACATTCTCTTCAGAGCTGCAGTGAAAGCAGGAACCACGTGGAGAAGGCACCCACACTGAAAGTGCCTGGAGGGAACATTGGGGCTTCTTCTCAGTGTCTCTGACATAGGGTTTCACTGTCCCGGGAAAGTCTCTGCTAACACCCTGCAGAGCGCTGTGCCCAATATACAGAAACGTCTTGCGGTATCTCCTACAGGGAAAGTGCCAGGAGGGAATTGTCGAGCTTGTTCTCAGTGTCTCTGAGAATTGCTCTGATTATCTGTGTGACCTCTTTGCTAAGACTCTCCAGAGAGCCGTCCTCAAAACCAACACACATCTTGACATATCTCCCACATTGATCGCAGTGTCTCCAGAAACGGCATTCAAGGAGCCAGGACCTTTTCTCCCTACACTGTCCATTGAGTTGTCCTCAAAACCAATATACATCCTGCTGTATCTCCCACATGGAAAGTGCCAGGAGGGAGAAGTGGGGATTATGTTTAGACTTTCTCGGAACTGCTTCAAATCAACTAGATATCTTTGTGCTGTAAATCTCCCAACAGCCAAACGCAAAAGCAGCAAACATCTCGCTGTATGTCCCACATCCAAAGTGCCAAGAGAGAGCTTGCTCTCCCTGTCTTTGAGTACTGTTTTCACTGTCCCGGTTACCTCTTGGCTAACATTCTCTTCAGAGCTGCAGTGAAAGCAGGAACCACGTGGAGAAGGCACCCACACTGAAAGTGCCTGGAGGGAACATTGGGGCTTCTTCTCAGTGTCTCTGACATAGGGTTTCACTGTCCCGGGAAAGTCTCTGCTAACACCATGCAGAGCGCTGTGCCCAATATACAGAAACGTCTTGCGGTATCTCCTACAGGGAAAGTGCCAGGAGGGAATTGTGGAGCTTATTCTCAGTGTCTCTGAGAATTGCTCTGATTATCTGTGTGACCTCTTTGCTAAGACTCTCCAGAGAGCCGTCCTCAAAACCAACACACATCTTGACATATCTCCCACATTGATCGCAGTGTCTCCAGAAACGGCATTCAAGGAGCCAGGACCTTTTCTCCCTACACTGTCCATTGAGTTGTCCTCAAAACCAATATACATCTTGCTATATCTCCCACGTGGAAAGTGCCAGGAGGGAGAAGTGGGGATTATGTTTAGACTTTCTCGGAACTGCTTCAAATCAACTAGATATCTTTGTGCTGTAAATCTCCCAACAGCCAAACGCAAAAGCAGCAAACATCTCGCTGTATGTCCCACATCCAAAGTGCCAAGAGAGAGCTTGCTCTCCCTGTCTTTGAGTACTGTTTTCACTGTCCCGGTTACCTCTTTGCTAACGTTCTCTTCAGAGCTGCAGTGAAAGCAGGAACCACGTGGAGAAGGCACCCACACTGAAAGTGCCTGGAGGGAACATTGGGGCTTCTTCTCAGTGTCTCTGACATAGGGTTTCACTGTCCCGGGAAAGTCTCTGCTAACACCGTGCAGAGCGCTGTGCCCAATATACAGAAACGTCTTGCGGTATCTCCTACAGGGAAAGTGCCAGGAGGGAATTGTGGAGCTTGTTCTCAGTGTCTCTGAGAATTGCTCTGATTATCTGTGTGACCTCTTTGCTAAGACTCTCCAGAGAGCCGTCCTCAAAACAAACACACATCTTGACATATCTCCCACATTGATCGCAGTGTCTCCAGGAACGGCATTCAAGGAGCCAGGAACTTTTCTCCCTACACTGTCCATTGAGTTGTCCTCAAAACCAATATACATCCTGCTGTATCTCCCACGTGGAAAGTGCCAGGAGGGAGAAGTGGGGATTATGTTTAGACTTTCTCGGAACTGCTTCAAATCAACTAGATATCTTTGTGCTGTAAATCGCCCAACAGCCAAACGCAAAAGCAGCAAACATCTCGCTGTATGTCCCACATCCAAAGTGCCAAGAGAGAGCTTGCTCTCCCTGTCTTTGAGTACTGTTTTCACTGTCCCGGTTACCTCTTGGCTAACATTCTCTTCAGAGCTGCAGTGAAAGCAGGAACCACGTGGAGAAGGCACCCACACTGAAAGTGCCTGGAGGGAACATTGGGGCTTCTTCTCAGTGTCTCTGACATAGGGTTTCACTGTCCCGGGAAAGTCTCTGCTAACACCGTGCAGAGCGCTGTGCCCAATATACAGAAACGTCTTGCGGTATCTCCTACAGGGAAAGTGCCAGGAGGGAATTGTCGAGCTTGTTCTCAGTGTCTCTGAGAATTGCTCTGATTATCTGTGTGACCTCTTTGCTAAGACTCTCCAGAGTGACGTCCTCAAAACAAACACACATCTTGACATATCTCCCACATTGATCGCAGTGTCTCCATAAACGGCATTCAAGGAGCCAGGACCTTTTCTCCCTACACTGTCCATTGAGTTGTCCTCAAAACCAATATACATCCTGCTGTATCTCCCACATGGAAAGTGCCAGGAGGGAGAAGTGGGGATTATGTTTAGACTTTCTCGGAACTGCTTCAAATCAACTAGATATCTTTGTGCTGTAAATCGCCCAACAGCCAAACGCAAAAGCAGCAAACATCTCGCTGTATGTCCCACATCCAAAGTGCCAAGAGAGAGCTTGCTCTCCCTGTCTTTGAGTACTGTTTTCACTGTCCCGGTTACCTCTTGGCTAACATTCTCTTCAGAGCTGCAGTGAAAGCAGGAACCACGTGGAGAAGGCACCCACACTGAAAGTGCCTGGAGGGAACATTGGGGCTTCTTCTCAGTGTCTCTGACATAGGGTTTCACTGTCCCGGGAAAGTCTCTGCTAACACGGCGCAGAGCGCTGTGCCCAATATACAGAAACGTCTTGCGGTATCTCCTACAGGGAAAGTGCCAGGAGGGAATTGTCGAGCTTGTTCTCAGTGTCTCTGAGAATTGCTCTGATTATCTGTGTGACCTCTTTGCTAAGACTCTCCAGAGAGCCGTCCTCAAAACAAACACACATCTTGACATATCTCCCACATTGATCGCAGTGTCTCCAGAAACGGCATTCAAGGAGCCAGGACCTTTTCTCCCTACACTGTCCATTGAGTTGTCCTCAAAACCAATATACATCCTGCTGTATCTCCCACATGGAAAGTGCCAGGAGGGAGAAGTGGGGATTATGTTTAGACTTTCTCGGAACTGCTTCAAATCAACTAGATATCTTTGTGCTGTAAATCGCCCAACAGCCAAACGCAAAAGCAGCAAACATCTCGCTGTATGTCCCACATCCAAAGTGCCAAGAGAGAGCTTGCTCTCCCTGTCTTTGAGTACTGTTTTCACTGTCCCGGTTACCTCTTGGCTAACATTCTCTTCAGAGCTGCAGTGAAAGCAGGAACCACGTGGAGAAGGCACCCACACTGAAAGTGCCTGGAGGGAACATTGGGGCTTCTTCTCAGTGTCTCTGACATAGGGTTTCACTGTCCCGGGAAAGTATCTGCTAACACCGTGCAGAGCGCTGTGCCCAATATACAGAAACGTCTTGCGGTATCTCCTACAGGGAAAGTGCCAGGAGGGAATTGTCGAGCTTGTTCTCAGTGTCTCTGAGAATTGCTCTGATTATCTGTGTGACCTCTTTGCTAAGACTCTCCAGAGTGACGTCCTCAAAACAAACACACATCTTGACATATCTCCCACATTGATCGCAGTGTCTCCATAAACGGCATTCAAGGAGCCAGGACCTTTTCTCCCTACACTGTCCATTGAGTTGTCCTCAAAACCAATATACATCCTGCTGTATCTCCCACATGGAAAGTGCCAGGAGGGAGAAGTGGGGATTATGTTTAGACTTTCTCGGAACTGCTTCAAATCAACTAGATATCTTTGTGCTGTAAATCTCCCAACAGCCAAACGCAAAAGCAGCAAACATCTCGCTGTATGTCCCACATCCAAAGTGCCAAGAGAGAGCTTGCTCTCCCTGTCTTTGAGTACTGTTTTCACTGTCCCGGTTACCTCTTGGCTAACATTCTCTTCAGAGCTGCAGTGAAAGCAGGAACCACGTGGAGAAGGCACCCACACTGAAAGTGCCTGGAGGGAACATTGGGGCTTCTTCTCAGTGTCTCTGACATAGGGTTTCACTGTCCCGGGAAAGTCTCTGCTAACACGGCGCAGAGCGCTGTGCCCAATATACAGAAACGTCTTGCGGTATCTCCTACAGGGAAAGTGCCAGGAGGGAATTGTCGAGCTTGTTCTCAGTGTCTCTGAGAATTGCTCTGATTATCTGTGTGACCTCTTTGCTAAGACTCTCCAGAGAGCCGTCCTCAAAACAAACACACATCTTGACATATCTCCCACATTGATCGCAGTGTCTCCAGAAACGGCATTCAAGGAGCCAGGACCTTTTCTCCCTACACTGTCCATTGAGTTGTCCTCAAAACCAATATACATCCTGCTGTATCTCCCACATGGAAAGTGCCAGGAGGGAGAAGTGGGGATTATGTTTAGACTTTCTCGGAACTGCTTCAAATCAACTAGATATCTTTGTGCTGTAAATCGCCCAACAGCCAAACGCAAAAGCAGCAAACATCTCGCTGTATGTCCCACATCCAAAGTGCCAAGAGAGAGCTTGCTCTCCCTGTCTTTGAGTACTGTTTTCACTGTCCCGGTTACCTCTTGGCTAACATTCTCTTCAGAGCTGCAGTGAAAGCAGGAACCACGTGGAGAAGGCACCCACACTGAAAGTGCCTGGAGGGAACATTGGGGCTTCTTCTCAGTGTCTCTGACATAGGGTTTCACTGTCCCGGGAAAGTCTCTGCTAACACCCTGCAGAGCGCTGTGCCCAATCTACAGAAACGTCTTGCGGTATCTCCTACAGGGAAAGTGCCAGGAGGGAATTGTCGAGCTTGTTCTCAGTGTCTCTGAGAATTGCTCTGATTATCTGTGTGACCTCTTTGCTAAGACTCTCCAGAGAGCCGTCCTCAAAACCAACACACATCTTGACATATCTCCCACATTGATCGCAGTGTCTCCAGAAACGGCATTCAAGGAGCCAGGACCTTTTCTCCCTACACTGTCCATTGAGTTGTCCTCAAAACCAATATACATCCTGCTGTATCTCCCACGTGGAAAGTGCCAGGAGGGAGAAGTGGGGATTATGTTTAGACTTTCTCGGAACTGCTTCAAATCAACTAGATATCTTTGTGCTGTAAATCTCCCAACAGCCAAACGCAAAAGCAGCAAACATCTCGCTGTATGTCCCACATCCAAAGTGCCAAGAGAGAGCTTGCTCTCCCTGTCTTTGAGTACTGTTTTCACTGTCCCGGTTACCTCTTGGCTAACATTCTCTTCAGAGCCGCAGTGAAACCAGGAACCACGTGGAGAAGGCACCCACACTGAAAGTGCCTGGAGGGAACATTGGGGCTTCTTCTCAGTGTCTCTGACATAGGGTTTCACTGTCCCGGGAAAGTCTCTGCTAACACGGCGCAGAGCGCTGTGCCCAATATACAGAAACGTCTTGCGGTATCTCCTACAGGGAAAGTGCCAGGAGGGAATTGTCGAGCTTGTTCTCAGTGTCTCTGAGAATTGCTCTGATTATCTGTGTGACCTCTTTGCTAAGACTCTCCAGAGAGCCGTCCTCAAAACCAACACACATCTTGACATATCTCCCACATTGATCGCAGTGTCTCCAGAAACGGCATTCAAGGAGCCAGGACCTTTTCTCCCTACACTGTCCATTGAGTTGTCCTCAAAACCAATATACATCCTGCTATATCTCCCACGTGGAAAGTGCCAGGAGGGAGAAGTGGGGATTATGTTTAGACTTTCTCGGAACTGCTTCAAATCAACTAGATATCTTTGTGCTGTAAATCTCCCAACAGCCAAACGCAAAAGCAGCAAACATCTCGCTGTATGTCCCACATCCAAAGTGCCAAGAGAGAGCTTGCTCTCCCTGTCTTTGAGTACTGTTTTCACTGTCCCGGTTACCTCTTGGCTAACATTCTCTTCAGAGCTGCAGTGAAAGCAGGAACCACGTGGAGAAGGCACCCACACTGAAAGTGCCTGGAGGGAACATTGGGGCTTCTTCTCAGTGTCTCTGACATAGGGTTTCACTGTCCCGGGAAAGTCTCTGCTAACACCGTGCAGAGCGCTGTGCCCAATATACAGAAACGTCTTGCGGTATCTCCTACAGGGAAAGTGCCAGGAGGGAATTGTCGAGCTTGTTCTCAGTGTCTCTGAGAATTGCTCTGATTATCTGTGTGACCTCTTTGCTAAGACTCTCCAGAGAGCCGTCCTCAAAACCAACACACATCTTGACATATCTCCCACATTGATCGCAGTGTCTCCAGAAACGGCATTCAAGGAGCCAGGACCTTTTCTCCCTACACTGTCCATTGAGTTGTCCTCAAAACCAATATACATCCTGCTATATCTCCCACGTGGAAAGTGCCAGGAGGGAGAAGTGGGGATTATGTTTAGACTTTCTCGGAACTGCTTCAAATCAACTAGATATCTTTGTGCTGTAAATCTCCCAACAGCCAAACGCAAAAGCAGCAAACATCTCGCTGTATGTCCCACATCCAAAGTGCCAAGAGAGAGCTTGCTCTCCCTGTCTTTGAGTACTGTTTTCACTGTCCCGGTTACCTCTTGGCTAACATTCTCTTCAGAGCTGCAGTGAAAGCAGGAACCACGTGGAGAAGGCACCCACACTGAAAGTGCCTGGAGGGAACATTGGGGCTTCTTCTCAGTGTCTCTGACATAGGGTTTCACTGTCCCGGGAAAGTCTCTGCTAACACCCTGCAGAGCGCTGTGCCCAATATACAGAAACGTCTTGCGGTATCTCCTACAGGGAAAGTGCCAGGAGGGAATTGTCGAGCTTGTTCTCAGTGTCTCTGAGAATTGCTCTGATTATCTGTGTGACCTCTTTGCTAAGACTCTCCAGAGAGCCGTCCTCAAAACCAACACACATCTTGACATATCTCCCACATTGATCGCAGTGTCTCCAGAAACGGCATTCAAGGAGCCAGGACCTTTTCTCCCTACACTGTCCATTGAGTTGTCCTCAAAACCAATATACATCCTGCTGTATCTCCCACGTGGAAAGTGCCAGGAGGGAGAAGTGGGGATTATGTTTAGACTTTCTCGGAACTGCTTCAAATCAACTAGATATCTTTGTGCTGTAAATCTCCCAACAGCCAAACGCAAAAGCAGCAAACATCTCGCTGTATGTCCCACATCCAAAGTGCCAAGAGAGAGCTTGCTCTCCCTGTCTTTGAGTACTGTTTTCATTGTCCCGGTTACCTCTTGGCTAACATTCTCTTCAGAGCTGCAGTGAAAGCAGGAACCACGTGGAGAAGGCACCCACACTGAAAGTGCCTGGAGGGAACATTGGGGCTTCTTCTCAGTGTCTCTGACATAGGGTTTCACTGTCCCGGGAAAGTCTCTGCTAACACCCTGCAGAGCGCTGTGCCCAATATACAGAAACGTCTTGCGGTATCTCCTACAGGGAAAGTGCCAGGAGGGAATTGTGGAGCTTGTTCTCAGTGTCTCTGAGAATTGCTCTGATTATCTGTGTGACCTCTTTGCTAAGACTCTCCAGAGTGACGTCCTCAAAACAAACACACATCTTGACATATCTCCCACATTGATCGCAGTGTCTCCAGAAACGGCATTCAAGGAGCCAGGACCTTTTCTCCCTACACTGTCCATTGAGTTGTCCTCAAAACCAATATACATCCTGCTGTATCTCCCACATGGAAAGTGCCAGGAGGGAGAAGTGGGGATTATGTTTAGACTTTCTCGGAACTGCTTCAAATCAACTAGATATCTTTGTGCTGTAAATCTCCCAACAGCCAAACGCAAAAGCAGCAAACATCTCGCTGTATGTCCCACATCCAAAGTGCCAAGAGAGAGCTTGCTCTCCCTGTCTTTGAGTACTGTTTTCACTGTCCCGGTTACCTCTTGGCTAACATTCTCTTCAGAGCTGCAGTGAAAGCAGGAACCACGTGGAGAAGGCACCCACACTGAAAGTGCCTGGAGGGAACATTGGGGCTTCTTCTCAGTGTCTCTGACATAGGGTTTCACTGTCCCGGGAAAGTCTCTGCTAACACCGTGCAGAGCGCTGTGCCCAATATACAGAAACGTCTTGCGGTATCTCCTACAGGGAAAGTGCCAGGAGGGAATTGTGGAGCTTGTTCTCAGTGTCTCTGAGAATTGCTCTGATTATCTGTGTGACCTCTTTGCTAAGACTCTCCAGAGAGCCGTCCTCAAAACCAACACACATCTTGACATATCTCCCACATTGATCGCAGTGTCTCCAGAAACGACATTCAAGGAGCCAGGACCTTTTCTCCCTACACTGTCCATTGAGTTGTCCTCAAAACCAATATACATCCTGCTATATCTCCCACATGGAAAGTGCCAGGAGGGAGAAGTGGGGATTATGTTTAGACTTTCTCGGAACTGCTTCAAATCAACTAGATATCTTTGTGCTGTAAATCGCCCAACAGCCAAACGCAAAAGCAGCAAACATCTCGCTGTATGTCCCACATCCAAAGTGCCAAGAGAGAGCTTGCTCTCCCTGTCTTTGAGTACTGTTTTCACTGTCCCGGTTACCTCTTGGCTAACATTCTCTTCAGAGCTGCAGTGAAAGCAGGAACCACGTGGAGAAGGCACCCACACTGAAAGTGCCTGGAGGGAACATTGGGGCTTCTTCTCAGTGTCTCTGACATAGGGTTTCACTGTCCCGGGAAAGTCTCTGCTAACACCGTGCAGAGCGCTGTGCCCAATATACAGAAACGTCTTGCGGTATCTCCTACAGGGAAAGTGCCAGGAGGGAATTGTCGAGCTTGTTCTCAGTGTCTCTGAGAATTGCTCTGATTATCTGTGTGACCTCTTTGCTAAGACTCTCCAGAGAGCCGTCCTCAAAACCAACACACATCTTGACATATCTCCCACATTGATCGCAGTGTCTCCAGAAACGGCATTCAAGGAGCCAGGAACTTTTCTCCCTACACTGTCCATTGAGTTGTCCTCAAAACCAATATACATCCTGCTGTATCTCCCACATGGAAAGTGCCAGGAGGGAGAAGTGGGGATTATGTTTAGACTTTCTCGGAACTGCTTCAAATCAACTAGATATCTTTGTGCTGTAAATCGCCCAACAGCCAAACGCAAAAGCAGCAAACATCTCGCTGTATGTCCCACATCCAAAGTGCCAAGAGAGAGCTTGCTCTCCCTGTCTTTGAGTACTGTTTTCACTGTCCCGGTTACCTCTTGGCTAACATTCTCTTCAGAGCTGCAGTGAAAGCAGGAACCACGTGGAGAAGGCACCCACACTGAAAGTGCCTGGAGGGAACATTGGGGCTTCTTCTCAGTGTCTCTGACATAGGGTTTCACTGTCCCGGGAAAGTCTCTGCTAACACCGTGCAGAGCGCTGTGCCCAATATACAGAAACGTCTTGCGGTATCTCCTACAGGGAAAGTGCCAGGAGGGAATTGTCGAGCTTGTTCTCAGTGTCTCTGAGAATTGCTCTGATTATCTGTGTGACCTCTTTGCTAAGACTCTCCAGAGAGCCGTCCTCAAAACCAACACACATCTTGACATATCTCCCACATTGATCGCAGTGTCTCCAGAAACGGCATTCAAGGAGCCAGGACCTTTTCTCCCTACACTGTCCATTGAGTTGTCCTCAAAACCAATATACATCCTGCTGTATCTCCCACATGGAAAGTGCCAGGAGGGAGAAGTGGGGATTATGTTTAGACTTTCTCGGAACTGCTTCAAATCAACTAGATATCTTTGTGCTGTAAATCGCCCAACAGCCAAACGCAAAAGCAGCAAACATCTCGCTGTATGTCCCACATCCAAAGTGCCAAGAGAGAGCTTGCTCTCCCTGTCTTTGAGTACTGTTTTCACTGTCCCGGTTACCTCTTGGCTAACATTCTCTTCAGAGCTGCAGTGAAAGCAGGAACCACGTGGAGAAGGCACCCACACTGAAAGTGCCTGGAGGGAACATTGGGGCTTCTTCTCAGTGTCTCTGACATAGGGTTTCACTGTCCCGGGAAAGTCTCTGCTAACACCGTGCAGAGCGCTGTGCCCAATATACAGAAACGTCTTGCGGTATCTCCTACAGGGAAAGTGCCAGGAGGGAATTGTGGAGCTTGTTCTCAGTGTCTCTGAGAATTGCTCTGATTATCTGTGTGACCTCTTTGCTAAGACTCTCCAGAGTGACGTCCTCAAAACAAACACACATCTTGACATATCTCCCACATTGATCGCAGTGTCTCCAGAAACGGCATTCAAGGAGCCAGGACCTTTTCTCCCTACACTGTCCATTGAGTTGTCCTCAAAACCAATATACATCCTGCTGTATCTCCCACGTGGAAAGTGCCAGGAGGGAGAAGTGGGGATTATGTTTAGACTTTCTCGGAACTGCTTCAAATCAACTAGATATCTTTGTGCTGTAAATCTCCCAACAGCCAAACGCAAAAGCAGCAAACATCTCGCTGTATGTCCCACATCCAAAGTGCCAAGAGAGAGCTTGCTCTCCCTGTCTTTGAGTACTGTTTTCACTGTCCCGGTTACCTCTTTGCTAACATTCTCTTCAGAGCTGCAGTGAAAGCAGGAACCACGTGGAGAAGGCACCCACACTGAAAGTGCCTGGAGGGAACATTGGGGCTTCTTCTCAGTGTCTCTGACATAGGGTTTCACTGTCCCGGGAAAGTCTCTGCTAACACCCTGCAGAGCGCTGTGCCCAATATACAGAAACGTCTTGCGGTATCTCCTACAGGGAAAGTGCCAGGAGGGAATTGTCGAGCTTGTTCTCAGTGTCTCTGAGAATTGCTCTGATTATCTGTGTGACCTCTTTGCTAAGACTCTCCAGAGAGCCGTCCTCAAAACCAACACACATCTTGACATATCTCCCACATTGATCGCAGTGTCTCCAGAAACGGCATTCAAGGAGCCAGGACCTTTTCTCCCTACACTGTCCATTGACTTGTCCTCAAAACCAATATACATCCTGCTGTATCTCCCACATGGAAAGTGCCAGGAGGGAGAAGTGGGGATTATGTTTAGACTTTCTCGGAACTGCTTCAAATCAACTAGATATCTTTGTGCTGTAAATCTCCCAACAGCCAAACGCAAAAGCAGCAAACATCTCGCTGTATGTCCCACATCCAAAGTGCCAAGAGAGAGCTTGCTCTCCCTGTCTTTGAGTACTGTTTTCACTGTCCCGGTTACCTCTTGGCTAACATTCTCTTCAGAGCTGCAGTGAAAGCAGGAACCACGTGGAGAAGGCACCCACACTGAAAGTGCCTGGAGGGAACATTGGGGCTTCTTCTCAGTGTCTCTGACATAGGGTTTCACTGTCCCGGGAAAGTCTCTGCTAACACCGTGCAGAGCGCTGTGCCCAATATACAGAAACGTCTTGCGGTATCTCCTACAGGGAAAGTGCCAGGAGGGAATTGTGGAGCTTGTTCTCAGTGTCTCTGAGAATTGCTCTGATTATCTGTGTGACCTCTTTGCTAAGACTCTCCAGAGAGCCGTCCTCAAAACCAACACACATCTTGACATATCTCCCACATTGATCGCAGTGTCTCCAGAAACGGCATTCAAGGAGCCAGGACCTTTTCTCCCTACACTGTCCATTGAGTTGTCCTCAAAACCAATATACATCCTGCTGTATCTCCCACATGGAAAGTGCCAGGAGGGAGAAGTGGGGATTATGTTTAGACTTTCTCGGAACTGCTTCAAATCAACTAGATATCTTTGTGCTGTAAATCTCCCAACAGCCAAACGCAAAAGCAGCAAACATCTCGCTGTATGTCCCACATCCAAAGTGCCAAGAGAGAGCTTGCTCTCCCTGTCTTTGAGTACTGTTTTCACTGTCCCGGTTACCTCTTGGCTAACATTCTCTTCAGAGCTGCAGTGAAAGCAGGAACCACGTGGAGAAGGCACCCACACTGAAAGTGCCTGGAGGGAACATTGGGGCTTCTTCTCAGTGTCTCTGACATAGGGTTTCACTGTCCCGGGAAAGTCTCTGCTAACACGGCGCAGAGCGCTGTGCCCAATATACAGAAACGTCTTGCGGTATCTCCTACAGGGAAAGTGCCAGGAGGGAATTGTGGAGCTTATTCTCAGTGTCTCTGAGAATTGCTCTGATTATCTGTGTGACCTCTTTGCTAAGACTCTCCAGAGAGCCGTCCTCAAAACCAACACACATCTTGACATATCTCCCACATTGATCGCAGTGTCTCCAGAAACGGCATTCAAGGAGCCAGGACCTTTTCTCCCTACACTGTCCATTGAGTTGTCCTCAAAACCAATATACATCTTGCTATATCTCCCACGTGGAAAGTGCCAGGAGGGAGAAGTGGGGATTATGTTTAGACTTTCTCGGAACTGCTTCAAATCAACTAGATATCTTTGTGCTGTAAATCTCCCAACAGCCAAACGCAAAAGCAGCAAACATCTCGCTGTATGTCCCACATCCAAAGTGCCAAGAGAGAGCTTGCTCTCCCTGTCTTTGAGTACTGTTTTCACTGTCCCGGTTACCTCTTTGCTAACGTTCTCTTCAGAGCTGCAGTGAAAGCAGGAACCACGTGGAGAAGGCACCCACACTGAAAGTGCCTGGAGGGAACATTGGGGCTTCTTCTCAGTGTCTCTGACATAGGGTTTCACTGTCCCGGGAAAGTCTCTGCTAACACCGTGCAGAGCGCTGTGCCCAATATACAGAAACGTCTTGCGGTATCTCCTACAGGGAAAGTGCCAGGAGGGAATTGTGGAGCTTGTTCTCAGTGTCTCTGAGAATTGCTCTGATTATCTGTGTGACCTCTTTGCTAAGACTCTCCAGAGAGCCGTCCTCAAAACAAACACACATCTTGACATATCTCCCACATTGATCGCAGTGTCTCCAGGAACGGCATTCAAGGAGCCAGGAACTTTTCTCCCTACACTGTCCATTGAGTTGTCCTCAAAACCAATATACATCCTGCTGTATCTCCCACGTGGAAAGTGCCAGGAGGGAGAAGTGGGGATTATGTTTAGACTTTCTCGGAACTGCTTCAAATCAACTAGATATCTTTGTGCTGTAAATCGCCCAACAGCCAAACGCAAAAGCAGCAAACATCTCGCTGTATGTCCCACATCCAAAGTGCCAAGAGAGAGCTTGCTCTCCCTGTCTTTGAGTACTGTTTTCACTGTCCCGGTTACCTCTTGGCTAACATTCTCTTCAGAGCTGCAGTGAAAGCAGGAACCACGTGGAGAAGGCACCCACACTGAAAGTGCCTGGAGGGAACATTGGGGCTTCTTCTCAGTGTCTCTGACATAGGGTTTCACTGTCCCGGGAAAGTCTCTGCTAACACCGTGCAGAGCGCTGTGCCCAATATACAGAAACGTCTTGCGGTATCTCCTACAGGGAAAGTGCCAGGAGGGAATTGTCGAGCTTGTTCTCAGTGTCTCTGAGAATTGCTCTGATTATCTGTGTGACCTCTTTGCTAAGACTCTCCAGAGTGACGTCCTCAAAACAAACACACATCTTGACATATCTCCCACATTGATCGCAGTGTCTCCATAAACGGCATTCAAGGAGCCAGGACCTTTTCTCCCTACACTGTCCATTGAGTTGTCCTCAAAACCAATATACATCCTGCTGTATCTCCCACATGGAAAGTGCCAGGAGGGAGAAGTGGGGATTATGTTTAGACTTTCTCGGAACTGCTTCAAATCAACTAGATATCTTTGTGCTGTAAATCGCCCAACAGCCAAACGCAAAAGCAGCAAACATCTCGCTGTATGTCCCACATCCAAAGTGCCAAGAGAGAGCTTGCTCTCCCTGTCTTTGAGTACTGTTTTCACTGTCCCGGTTACCTCTTGGCTAACATTCTCTTCAGAGCTGCAGTGAAAGCAGGAACCACGTGGAGAAGGCACCCACACTGAAAGTGCCTGGAGGGAACATTGGGGCTTCTTCTCAGTGTCTCTGACATAGGGTTTCACTGTCCCGGGAAAGTCTCTGCTAACACGGCGCAGAGCGCTGTGCCCAATATACAGAAACGTCTTGCGGTATCTCCTACAGGGAAAGTGCCAGGAGGGAATTGTGGAGCTTGTTCTCAGTGTCTCTGAGAATTGCTCTGATTATCTGTGTGACCTCTTTGCTAAGACTCTCCAGAGAGCCGTCCTCAAAACCAACACACATCTTGACATATCTCCCACATTGATCGCAGTGTCTCCAGAAACGGCATTCAAGGAGCCAGGACCTTTTCTCCCTACACTGTCCATTGACTTGTCCTCAAAACCAATATACATCCTGCTGTATCTCCCACATGGAAAGTGCCAGGAGGGAGAAGTGGGGATTATGTTTAGACTTTCTCGGAACTGCTTCAAATCAACTAGATATCTTTGTGCTGTAAATCGCCCAACAGCCAAACGCAAAAGCAGCAAACATCTCGCTGTATGTCCCACATCCAAAGTGCCAAGAGAGAGCTTGCTCTCCCTGTCTTTGAGTACTGTTTTCACTGTCCCGGTTACCTCTTGGCTAACATTCTCTTCAGAGCTGCAGTGAAAGCAGGAACCACGTGGAGAAGGCACCCACACTGAAAGTGCCTGGAGGGAACATTGGGGCTTCTTCTCAGTGTCTCTGACATAGGGTTTCACTGTCCCGGGAAAGTCTCTGCTAACACCCTGCAGAGCGCTGTGCCCAATCTACAGAAACGTCTTGCGGTATCTCCTACAGGGAAAGTGCCAGGAGGGAATTGTGGAGCTTGTTCTCAGTGTCTCTGAGAATTGCTCTGATTATCTGTGTGACCTCTTTGCTAAGACTCTCCAGAGAGCCGTCCTCAAAACCAACACACATCTTGACATATCTCCCACATTGATCGCAGTGTCTCCAGAAACGGCATTCAAGGAGCCAGGACCTTTTCTCCCTACACTGTCCATTGAGTTGTCCTCAAAACCAATATACATCCTGCTGTATCTCCCACGTGGAAAGTGCCAGGAGGGAGAAGTGGGGATTATGTTTAGACTTTCTCGGAACTGCTTCAAATCAACTAGATATCTTTGTGCTGTAAATCTCCCAACAGCCAAACGCAAAAGCAGCAAACATCTCGCTGTATGTCCCACATCCAAAGTGCCAAGAGAGAGCTTGCTCTCCCTGTCTTTGAGTACTGTTTTCACTGTCCCGGTTACCTCTTGGCTAACATTCTCTTCAGAGCCGCAGTGAAACCAGGAACCACGTGGAGAAGGCACCCACACTGAAAGTGCCTGGAGGGAACATTGGGGCTTCTTCTCAGTGTCTCTGACATAGGGTTTCACTGTCCCGGGAAAGTCTCTGCTAACACGGCGCAGAGCGCTGTGCCCAATATACAGAAACGTCTTGCGGTATCTCCTACAGGGAAAGTGCCAGGAGGGAATTGTCGAGCTTGTTCTCAGTGTCTCTGAGAATTGCTCTGATTATCTGTGTGACCTCTTTGCTAAGACTCTCCAGAGAGCCGTCCTCAAAACCAACACACATCTTGACATATCTCCCACATTGATCGCAGTGTCTCCAGAAACGGCATTCAAGGAGCCAGGACCTTTTCTCCCTACACTGTCCATTGAGTTGTCCTCAAAACCAATATACATCCTGCTATATCTCCCACGTGGAAAGTGCCAGGAGGGAGAAGTGGGGATTATGTTTAGACTTTCTCGGAACTGCTTCAAATCAACTAGATATCTTTGTGCTGTAAATCTCCCAACAGCCAAACGCAAAAGCAGCAAACATCTCGCTGTATGTCCCACATCCAAAGTGCCAAGAGAGAGCTTGCTCTCCCTGTCTTTGAGTACTGTTTTCACTGTCCCGGTTACCTCTTGGCTAACATTCTCTTCAGAGCTGCAGTGAAAGCAGGAACCACGTGGAGAAGGCACCCACACTGAAAGTGCCTGGAGGGAACATTGGGGCTTCTTCTCAGTGTCTCTGACATAGGGTTTCACTGTCCCGGGAAAGTCTCTGCTAACACCCTGCAGAGCGCTGTGCCCAATATACAGAAACGTCTTGCGGTATCTCCTACAGGGAAAGTGCCAGGAGGGAATTGTCGAGCTTGTTCTCAGTGTCTCTGAGAATTGCTCTGATTATCTGTGTGACCTCTTTGCTAAGACTCTCCAGAGAGCCGTCCTCAAAACCAACACACATCTTGACATATCTCCCACATTGATCGCAGTGTCTCCAGAAACGGCATTCAAGGAGCCAGGACCTTTTCTCCCTACACTGTCCATTGAGTTGTCCTCAAAACCAATATACATCCTGCTGTATCTCCCACGTGGAAAGTGCCAGGAGGGAGAAGTGGGGATTATGTTTAGACTTTCTCGGAACTGCTTCAAATCAACTAGATATCTTTGTGCTGTAAATCTCCCAACAGCCAAACGCAAAAGCAGCAAACATCTCGCTGTATGTCCCACATCCAAAGTGCCAAGAGAGAGCTTGCTCTCCCTGTCTTTGAGTACTGTTTTCACTGTCCCGGTTACCTCTTTGCTAACATTCTCTTCAGAGCTGCAGTGAAAGCAGGAACCACGTGGAGAAGGCACCCACACTGAAAGTGCCTGGAGGGAACATTGGGGCTTCTTCTCAGTGTCTCTGACATAGGGTTTCACTGTCCCGGGAAAGTCTCTGCTAACACCGTGCAGAGCGCTGTGCCCAATATACAGAAACGTCTTGCAGTATCTCCTACAGGGAAAGTGCCAGGAGGGAATTGTCGAGCTTGTTCTCAGTGTCTCTGAGAATTGCTCTGATTATCTGTGTGACCTCTTTGCTAAGACTCTCCAGAGAGCCGTCCTCAAAACCAACACACATCTTGACATATCTCCCACATTGATCGCAGTGTCTCCAGAAACGGCATTCAAGGAGCCAGGACCTTTTCTCCCTACACTGTCCATTGAGTTGTCCTCAAAACCAATATACATCCTGCTATATCTCCCACGTGGAAAGTGCCAGGAGGGAGAAGTGGGGATTATGTTTAGACTTTCTCGGAACTGCTTCAAATCAACTAGATATCTTTGTGCTGTAAATCGCCCAACAGCCAAACGCAAAAGCAGCAAACATCTCGCTGTATGTCCCACATCGAAAGTGCCAAGAGAGAGCTTGCTCTCCCTGTCTTTGAGTACTGTTTACACTGTCCCGGTTACCTCTTTGCTAACATTCTCTTCAGAGCTGCAGTGAAACCAGGAACCACGTGGAGAAGGCACCCACACTGAAAGTGCCTGGAGGGAACATTGGGGCTTCTTCTCAGTGTCTCTGACATAGGGTTTCACTGTCCCGGGAAAGTCTCTGCTAACACCCTGCAGAGCGCTGTGCCCAATATACAGAAACGTCTTGCGGTATCTCCTACAGGGAAAGTGCCAGGAGGGAATTGTGGAGCTTGTTCTCAGTGTCTCTGAGAATTGCTCTGATTATCTGTGTGACCTCTTTGCTAAGACTCTCCAGAGAGCCGTCCTCAAAACCAACACACATCTTGACATATCTCCCACATTGATCGCAGTGTCTCCAGAAACGGCATTCAAGGAGCCAGGACCTTTTCTCCCTACACTGTCCATTGAGTTGTCCTCAAAACCAATATACATCCTGCTATATCTCCCACGTGGAAAGTGCCAGGAGGGAGAAGTGGGGATTATGTTTAGACTTTCTCGGAACTGCTTCAAATCAACTAGATATCTTTGTGCTGTAAATCTCCCAACAGCCAAATGCAAAAGCAGCAAACATCTCGCTGTATGTCCCACATCCAAAGTGCCAAGAGAGAGCTTGCTCTCCCTGTCTTTGAGTACTGTTTTCACTGTCCCGGTTACCTCTTGGCTAACATTCTCTTCAGAGCTGCAGTGAAAGCAGGAACCACGTGGAGAAGGCACCCACACTGAAAGTGCCTGGAGGGAACATTGGGGCTTCTTCTCAGTGTCTCTGACATAGGGTTTCACTGTCCCGGGAAAGTCTCTGCTAACACCGTGCAGAGCGCTGTGCCCAATATACAGAAACGTCTTGCGGTATCTCCTACAGGGAAAGTGCCAGGAGGGAATTGTCGAGCTTGTTCTCAGTGTCTCTGAGAATTGCTCTGATTAT
Source organism: Chroicocephalus ridibundus (assembly GCF_963924245.1). Taxonomy (NCBI): domain Eukaryota; kingdom Metazoa; phylum Chordata; class Aves; order Charadriiformes; family Laridae; genus Chroicocephalus; species Chroicocephalus ridibundus. The sequence continues at coordinate 805,328 of NW_026961615.1, forward strand.
CTGTGTGACCTCTTTGCTAAGACTCTCCAGAGAGCCGTCCTCAAAACCAACACACATCTTGACATATCTCCCACATTGATCGCAGTGTCTCCAGAAACGGCATTCAAGGAGCCAGGACCTTTTCTCCCTACACTGTCCATTGACTTGTCCTCAAAACCAATATACATCCTGCTATATCTCCCACATGGAAAGTGCCAGGAGGGAGAAGTGGGGATTATGTTTAGACTTTCTCGGAACTGCTTCAAATCAACTAGATATCTTTGTGCTGTAAATCTCCCAACAGCCAAATGCAAAAGCAGCAAACATCTCGCTGTATGTCCCACATCCAAAGTGCCAAGAGAGAGCTTGCTCTCCCTGTCTTTGAGTACTGTTTTCACTGTCCCGGTTACCTCTTTGCTAACATTCTCTTCAGAGCTGCAGTGAAAGCAGGAACCACGTGGAGAAGGCACCCACACTGAAAGTGCCTGGAGGGAACATTGGGGCTTCTTCTCAGTGTCTCTGACCTAGGGTTTCACTGTCCCGGGAAAGTCTCTGCTAACACCGTGCAGAGCGCTGTGCCCAATATACAGAAACGTCTTGCGGTATCTCCTACAGGGAAAGTGCCAGGAGGGAATTGTGGAGCTTGTTCTCAGTGTCTCTGAGAATTGCTCTGATTATCTGTGTGACCTCTTTGCTAAGACTCTCCAGAGAGCCGTCCTCAAAACCAACACACATCTTGACATATCTCCCACATTGATCGCAGTGTCCCCAGAAACGGCATTCAAGGAGCCAGGACCTTTTCTCCCTACACTGTCCATTGAGTTGTCCTCAAAACCAATATACATCCTGCTATATCTCCCACATGGAAAGTGCCAGGAGGGAGAAGTGGGGATTATGTTTAGACTTTCTCGGAACTGCTTCAAATCAACTAGATATCTTTGTGCTGTAAATCTCCCAACAGCCAAACGCAAAAGCAGCAAACATCTCGCTGTTTGTCCCACATCCAAAGTGCCAAGAGAGAGCTTGCTCTCCCTGTCTTTGAGTACTGTTTTCACTGTCCCGGTTACCTCTTTGCTAACATTCTCTTCAGAGCTGCAGTGAAAGCAGGAACCACGTGGAGAAGGCACCCACACTGAAAGTGCCTGGAGGGAACATTGGGGCTTCTTCTCAGTGTCTCTGACCTAGGGTTTCACTGTCCCGGGAAAGTCTCTGCTAACACCGTGCAGAGCGCTGTGCCCAATATACAGAAACGTCTTGCGGTATCTCCTACAGGGAAAGTGCCAGGAGGGAATTGTCGAGCTTGTTCTCAGTGTCTCTGAGAATTGCTCTGATTATCTGTGTGACCTCTTTCTAAGACTCTCCAGAGAGCCGTCCTCAAAACCAACACACATCTTGACATATCTCCCACATTGATCGCAGTGTCTCCAGAAACGGCATTCAAGGAGCCAGGACCTTTTCTCCCTACACTGTCCATTGAGTTGTCCTCAAAACCAATATACATCCTGCTGTATCTCCCACGTGGAAAGTGCCAGGAGGGAGAAGTGGGGATTATGTTTAGACTTTCTCGGAACTGCTTCAAATCAACTAGATATCTTTGTGCTGTAAATCTCCCAACAGCCAAACGCAAAAGCAGCAAACATCTCGCTGTATGTCCCACATCCAAAGTGCCAAGAGAGAGCTTGCTCTCCCTGTCTTTGAGTACTGTTTTCACTGTCCCGGTTACCTCTTTGCTAACATTCTCTTCAGAGCTGCAGTGAAAGCAGGAACCACGTGGAGAAGGCACCCACACTGAAAGTGCCTGGAGGGAACATTGGGGCTTCTTCTCAGTGTCTCTGACCTAGGGTTTCACTGTCCCGGGAAAGTCTCTGCTAACACCGTGCAGAGCGCTGTGCCCAATCTACAGAAACGTCTTGCGGTATCTCCTACAGGGAAAGTGCCAGTAGGGAATTGTCGAGCTTGTTCTCAGTGTCTCTGAGAATTGCTCTGATTATCTGTGTGACCTCTTTGCTAAGACTCTCCAGAGAGCCGTCCTCAAAACCAACACACATCTTGACATATCTCCCACATTGATCGCAGTGTCTCCAGAAACGGCATTCAAGGAGCCAGGACCTTTTCTCCCTACACTGTCCATTGACTTGTCCTCAAAACCAATATACATCCTGCTGTATCTCCCACATGGAAAGTGCCAGGAGGGAGAAGTGGGGATTATGTTTAGACTTTCTCGGAACTGCTTCAAATCAACTAGATATCTTTGTGCTGTAAATCGCCCAACAGCCAAACGCAAAAGCAGCAAACATCTCGCTGTATGTCCCACATCGAAAGTGCCAAGAGAGAGCTTGCTCTCCCTGATTTGAGTACTGTTTTCACTGTCCCGGTTACCTCTTTGCTAACATTCTCTTCAGAGCTGCAGTGAAAGCAGGAACCACGTGGAGAAGGCACCCACACTGAAAGTGCCTGGAGGGAACATTGGGGCTTCTTCTCAGTGTCTCTGACATAGGGTTTCACTGTCCCGGGAAAGTCTCTGCTAACACCGCGCAGAGCGCTGTGCCCAATATACAGAAACGTCTTGCGGTATCTCCTACAGGGAAAGTGCCAGGAGGGAATTGTGGAGCTTGTTCTCAGTGTCTCTGAGAATTGCTCTGATTATCCCTGTGACCTCTTTGCTAAGACTCTCCAGAGAGCCGTCCTCAAAACAACACACATCTTGACATATCTCCCACATTGATCGCAGTGTCTCCAGAAACGGCATTCAAGGAGCCAGGACCTTTTCTCCCTACACTGTCCATTGAGTTGTCCTCAAAACCAATATACATCCTGCTATATCTCCCACATGGAAAGTGCCAGGAGGGAGAAGTGGGGATTATGTTTACACTTTCTCGGAACTGCTTCAAATCAACTAGATATCTTTGTGCTGTAAATCGCCCAACAGCCAAACGCAAAAGCAGCAAACATCTCGCTGTATGTCCCACATCCAAAGTGCCAAGAGAGAGCTTGCTCTCCCTGTCTTTGAGTACTGTTTTCACTGTCCCGGTTACCTCTTTGCTAACATTCTCTTCAGAGCTGCAGTGAAAGCAGGAACCACGTGGAGAAGGCACCCACACTGAAAGTGCCTGGAGGGAACATTGGGGCTTCTTCTCAGTGTCTCTGACCTAGGGTTTCACTGTCCCGGGAAAGTCTCTGCTAACACCGTGCAGAGCGCTGTGCCCAATATACAGAAACGTCTTGCGGTATCTCCTACAGGGAAAGTGCCAGGAGGGAATTGTCGAGCTTGTTCTCAGTGTCTCTGAGAATTGCTCTGATTATCTGTGTGACCTCTTTCTAAGACTCTCCAGAGAGCCGTCCTCAAAACCAACACACATCTTGACATATCTCCCACATTGATCGCAGTGTCTCCAGAAACGGCATTCAAGGAGCCAGGACCTTTTCTCCCTACACTGTCCATTGAGTTGTCCTCAAAACCAATATACATCCTGCTGTATCTCCCACGTGGAAAGTGCCAGGAGGGAGAAGTGGGGATTATGTTTAGACTTTCTCGGAACTGCTTCAAATCAACTAGATATCTTTGTGCTGTAAATCTCCCAACAGCCAAACGCAAAAGCAGCAAACATCTCGCTGTATGTCCCACATCCAAAGTGCCAAGAGAGAGCTTGCTCTCCCTGTCTTTGAGTACTGTTTTCACTGTCCCGGTTACCTCTTTGCTAACATTCTCTTCAGAGCTGCAGTGAAAGCAGGAACCACGTGGAGAAGGCACCCACACTGAAAGTGCCTGGAGGGAACATTGGGGCTTCTTCTCAGTGTCTCTGACCTAGGGTTTCACTGTCCCGGGAAAGTCTCTGCTAACACCGTGCAGAGCGCTGTGCCCAATCTACAGAAACGTCTTGCGGTATCTCCTACAGGGAAAGTGCCAGTAGGGAATTGTCGAGCTTGTTCTCAGTGTCTCTGAGAATTGCTCTGATTATCTGTGTGACCTCTTTGCTAAGACTCTCCAGAGAGCCGTCCTCAAAACCAACACACATCTTGACATATCTCCCACATTGATCGCAGTGTCTCCAGAAACGGCATTCAAGGAGCCAGGACCTTTTCTCCCTACACTGTCCATTGAGTTGTCCTCAAAACCAATATACATCCTGCTGTATCTCCCACATGGAAAGTGCCAGGAGGGAGAAGTGGGGATTATGTTTAGACTTTCTCGGAACTGCTTCAAATCAACTAGATATCTTTGTGCTGTAAATCGCCCAACAGCCAAACGCAAAAGCAGCAAACATCTCGCTGTATGTCCCACATCGAAAGTGCCAAGAGAGAGCTTGCTCTCCCTGATTTGAGTACTGTTTTCACTGTCCCGGTTACCTCTTTGCTAACATTCTCTTCAGAGCTGCAGTGAAAGCAGGAACCACGTGGAGAAGGCACCCACACTGAAAGTGCCTGGAGGGAACATTGGGGCTTCTTCTCAGTGTCTCTGACATAGGGTTTCACTGTCCCGGGAAAGTCTCTGCTAACACCGCGCAGAGCGCTGTGCCCAATATACAGAAACGTCTTGCGGTATCTCCTACAGGGAAAGTGCCAGGAGGGAATTGTGGAGCTTGTTCTCAGTGTCTCTGAGAATTGCTCTGATTATCCCTGTGACCTCTTTGCTAAGACTCTCCAGAGAGCCGTCCTCAAAACAACACACATCTTGACATATCTCCCACATTGATCGCAGTGTCTCCAGAAACGGCATTCAAGGAGCCAGGACCTTTTCTCCCTACACTGTCCATTGAGTTGTCCTCAAAACCAATATACATCCTGCTGTATCTCCCACATGGAAAGTGCCAGGAGGGAGAAGTGGGGATTATGTTTAGACTTTCTCGGAACTGCTTCAAATCAACTAGATATCTTTGTGCTGTAAATCGCCCAACAGCCAAACGCAAAAGCAGCAAACATCTCGCTGTATGTCCCACATCCAAAGTGCCAAGAGAGAGCTTGCTCTCCCTGTCTTTGAGTACTGTTTTCACTGTCCCGGTTACCTCTTGGCTAACATTCTCTTCAGAGCTGCAGTGAAAGCAGGAACCACGTGGAGAAGGCACCCACACTGAAAGTGCCTGGAGGGAACATTGGGGCTTCTTCTCAGTGTCTCTGACATAGGGTTTCACTGTCCCGGGAAAGTCTCTGCTAACACCGTGCAGAGCGCTGTGCCCAATATACAGAAACGTCTTGCGGTATCTCCTACAGGGAAAGTGCCAGGAGGGAATTGTGGAGCTTGTTCTCAGTGTCTCTGAGAATTGCTCTGATTATCTGTGTGACCTCTTTGCTAAGACTCTCCAGAGAGCCGTCCTCAAAACCAACACACATCTTGACATATCTCCCACATTGATCGCAGTGTCTCCAGAAACGGCATTCAAGGAGCCAGGACCTTTTCTCCCTACACTGTCCATTGAGTTGTCCTCAAAACCAATATACATCCTGCTGTATCTCCCACGTGGAAAGTGCCAGGAGAGAGAAGTGGGGATTATGTTTAGACTTTCTCGGAACTGCTTCAAATCAACTAGATATCTTTGTGCTGTAAATCTCCCAACAGCCAAACGCAAAAGCAGCAAACATCTCGCTGTATGTCCCACATCCAAAGTGCCAAGAGAGAGCTTGCTCTCCCTGTCTTTGAGTACTGTTTTCACTGTCCCGGTTACCTCTTGGCTAACATTCTCTTCAGAGCTGCAGTGAAAGCAGGAACCACGTGGAGAAGGCACCCACACTGAAAGTGCCTGGAGGGAACATTGGGGCTTCTTCTCAGTGTCTCTGACATAGGGTTTCACTGTCCCGGGAAAGTCTCTGCTAACACCCTGCAGAGCGCTGTGCCCAATATACAGAAACGTCTTGCGGTATCTCCTACAGGGAAAGTGCCAGGAGGGAACTGTCGAGCTTGTTCTCAGTGTCTCTGAGAATTGCTCTGATTATCTGTGTGACCTCTTTGCTAAGACTCTCCAGAGAGCCGTCCTCAAAACCAACACACATCTTGACATATCTCCCACATTGATCGCAGTGTCTCCAGAAACGGCATTCAAGGAGCCAGGACCTTTTCTCCCTACACTGTCCATTGAGTTGTCCTCAAAACCAATATACATCCTGCTGTATCTCCCACATGGAAAGTGCCAGGAGGGAGAAGTGGGGATTATGTTTAGACTTTCTCGGAACTGCTTCAAATCAACTAGATATCTTTGTGCTGTAAATCTCCCAACAGCCAAACGCAAAAGCAGCAAACATCTCGCTGTATGTCCCACATCCAAAGTGCCAAGAGAGAGCTTGCTCTCCCTGTCTTTGAGTACTGTTTTCACTGTCCCGGTTACCTCTTGGCTAACATTCTCTTCAGAGCTGCAGTGAAAGCAGGAACCACGTGGAGAAGGCACCCACACTGAAAGTGCCTGGAGGGAACATTGGGGCTTCTTCTCAGTGTCTCTGACATAGGGTTTCACTGTCCCGGGAAAGTCTCTGCTAACACCGTGCAGAGCGCTGTGCCCAATATACAGAAACGTCTTGCGGTATCTCCTACAGGGAAAGTGCCAGGAGGGAATTGTGGAGCTTGTTCTCAGTGTCTCTGAGAATTGCTCTGATTATCTGTGTGACCTCTTTGCTAAGACTCTCCAGAGAGCCGTCCTCAAAACCAACACACATCTTGACATATCTCCCACATTGATCGCAGTGTCTCCAGAAATGGCATTCAAGGAGCCAGGACCTTTTCTCCCTACACTGTCCATTGACTTGTCCTCAAAACCAATATACATCCTGCTATATCTCCCACATGGAAAGTGCCAGGAGGGAGAAGTGGGGATTATGTTTAGACTTTCTCGGAACTGCTTCAAATCAACTAGATATCTTTGTGCTGTAAATCTCCCAACAGCCAAACGCAAAAGCAGCAAACATCTCGCTGTATGTCCCACATCCAAAGTGCCAAGAGAGAGCTTGCTCTCCCTGTCTTTGAGTACTGTTTTCACTGTCCCGGTTACCTCTTGGCTAACATTCTCTTCAGAGCTGCAGTGAAAGCAGGAACCACGTGGAGAAGGCACCCACACTGAAAGTGCCTGGAGGGAACATTGGGGCTTCTTCTCAGTGTCTCTGACATAGGGTTTCACTGTCCCGGGAAAGTCTCTGCTAACACCGTGCAGAGCGCTGTGCCCAATATACAGAAACGTCTTGCGGTATCTCCTACAGGGAAAGTGCCAGGAGGGAATTGTGGAGCTTGTTCTCAGTGTCTCTGAGAATTGCTCTGATTATCTGTGTGACCTCTTTGCTAAGACTCTCCAGAGAGCCGTCCTCAAAACCAACACACATCTTGACATATCTCCCACATTGATCGCAGTGTCTCCAGAAACGGCATTCAAGGAGCCAGGACCTTTTCTCCCTACACTGTCCATTGAGTTGTCCTCAAAACCAATATACATCCTGCTGTATCTCCCACGTGGAAAGTGCCAGGAGAGAGAAGTGGGGATTATGTTTAGACTTTCTCGGAACTGCTTCAAATCAACTAGATATCTTTGTGCTGTAAATCTCCCAACAGCCAAACGCAAAAGCAGCAAACATCTCGCTGTATGTCCCACATCCAAAGTGCCAAGAGAGAGCTTGCTCTCCCTGTCTTTGAGTACTGTTTTCACTGTCCCGGTTACCTCTTGGCTAACATTCTCTTCAGAGCTGCAGTGAAAGCAGGAACCACGTGGAGAAGGCACCCACACTGAAAGTGCCTGGAGGGAACATTGGGGCTTCTTCTCAGTGTCTCTGACATAGGGTTTCACTGTCCCGGGAAAGTCTCTGCTAACACCCTGCAGAGCGCTGTGCCCAATATACAGAAACGTCTTGCGGTATCTCCTACAGGGAAAGTGCCAGGAGGGAACTGTCGAGCTTGTTCTCAGTGTCTCTGAGAATTGCTCTGATTATCTGTGTGACCTCTTTGCTAAGACTCTCCAGAGAGCCGTCCTCAAAACCAACACACATCTTGACATATCTCCCACATTGATCGCAGTGTCTCCAGAAACGGCATTCAAGGAGCCAGGACCTTTTCTCCCTACACTGTCCATTGAGTTGTCCTCAAAACCAATATACATCCTGCTGTATCTCCCACATGGAAAGTGCCAGGAGGGAGAAGTGGGGATTATGTTTAGACTTTCTCGGAACTGCTTCAAATCAACTAGATATCTTTGTGCTGTAAATCTCCCAACAGCCAAACGCAAAAGCAGCAAACATCTCGCTGTATGTCCCACATCCAAAGTGCCAAGAGAGAGCTTGCTCTCCCTGTCTTTGAGTACTGTTTTCACTGTCCCGGTTACCTCTTTGCTAACATTCTCTTCAGAGCTGCAGTGAAAGCAGGAACCACGTGGAGAAGGCACCCACACTGAAAGTGCCTGGAGGGAACATTGGGGCTTCTTCTCAGTGTCTCTGACATAGGGTTTCACTGTCCCGGGAAAGTCTCTGCTAACACCGTGCAGAGCGCTGTGCCCAATATACAGAAACGTCTTGCGGTATCTCCTACAGGGAAAGTGCCAGGAGGGAATTGTCGAGCTTGTTCTCAGTGTCTCTGAGAATTGCTCTGATTATCTGTGTGACCTCTTTCTAAGACTCTCCAGAGAGCCGTCCTCAAAACCAACACACATCTTGACATATCTCCCACATTGATCGCAGTGTCTCCAGAAACGGCATTCAAGGAGCCAGGACCTTTTCTCCCTACACTGTCCATTGAGTTGTCCTCAAAACCAATATACATCCTGCTGTATCTCCCACGTGGAAAGTGCCAGGAGGGAGAAGTGGGGATTATGTTTAGACTTTCTCGGAACTGCTTCAAATCAACTAGATATCTTTGTGCTGTAAATCTCCCAACAGCCAAACGCAAAAGCAGCAAACATCTCGCTGTATGTCCCACATCCAAAGTGCCAAGAGAGAGCTTGCTCTCCCTGTCTTTGAGTACTGTTTTCACTGTCCCGGTTACCTCTTTGCTAACATTCTCTTCAGAGCTGCAGTGAAAGCAGGAACCACGTGGAGAAGGCACCCACACTGAAAGTGCCTGGAGGGAACATTGGGGCTTCTTCTCAGTGTCTCTGACCTAGGGTTTCACTGTCCCGGGAAAGTCTCTGCTAACACCGTGCAGAGCGCTGTGCCCAATCTACAGAAACGTCTTGCGGTATCTCCTACAGGGAAAGTGCCAGTAGGGAATTGTCGAGCTTGTTCTCAGTGTCTCTGAGAATTGCTCTGATTATCTGTGTGACCTCTTTGCTAAGACTCTCCAGAGAGCCGTCCTCAAAACCAACACACATCTTGACATATCTCCCACATTGATCGCAGTGTCTCCAGAAACGGCATTCAAGGAGCCAGGACCTTTTCTCCCTACACTGTCCATTGAGTTGTCCTCAAAACCAATATACATCCTGCTGTATCTCCCACATGGAAAGTGCCAGGAGGGAGAAGTGGGGATTATGTTTAGACTTTCTCGGAACTGCTTCAAATCAACTAGATATCTTTGTGCTGTAAATCGCCCAACAGCCAAACGCAAAAGCAGCAAACATCTCGCTGTATGTCCCACATCGAAAGTGCCAAGAGAGAGCTTGCTCTCCCTGATTTGAGTACTGTTTTCACTGTCCCGGTTACCTCTTTGCTAACATTCTCTTCAGAGCTGCAGTGAAAGCAGGAACCACGTGGAGAAGGCACCCACACTGAAAGTGCCTGGAGGGAACATTGGGGCTTCTTCTCAGTGTCTCTGACATAGGGTTTCACTGTCCCGGGAAAGTCTCTGCTAACACCGTGCAGAGCGCTGTGCCCAATATACAGAAACGTCTTGCGGTATCTCCTACAGGGAAAGTGCCAGGAGGGAATTGTGGAGCTTGTTCTCAGTGTCTCTGAGAATTGCTCTGATTATCTGTGTGACCTCTTTGCTAAGACTCTCCAGAGAGCCGTCCTCAAAACCAACACACATCTTGACATATCTCCCACATTGATCGCAGTGTCTCCAGAAACGGCATTCAAGGAGCCAGGACCTTTTCTCCCTACACTGTCCATTGAGTTGTCCTCAAAACCAATATACATCCTGCTGTATCTCCCACGTGGAAAGTGCCAGGAGAGAGAAGTGGGGATTATGTTTAGACTTTCTCGGAACTGCTTCAAATCAACTAGATATCTTTGTGCTGTAAATCTCCCAACAGCCAAACGCAAAAGCAGCAAACATCTCGCTGTATGTCCCACATCCAAAGTGCCAAGAGAGAGCTTGCTCTCCCTGTCTTTGAGTACTGTTTTCACTGTCCCGGTTACCTCTTGGCTAACATTCTCTTCAGAGCTGCAGTGAAAGCAGGAACCACGTGGAGAAGGCACCCACACTGAAAGTGCCTGGAGGGAACATTGGGGCTTCTTCTCAGTGTCTCTGACATAGGGTTTCACTGTCCCGGGAAAGTCTCTGCTAACACCGTGCAGAGCGCTGTGCCCAATATACAGAAACGTCTTGCGGTATCTCCTACAGGGAAAGTGCCAGGAGGGAATTGTGGAGCTTGTTCTCAGTGTCTCTGAGAATTGCTCTGATTATCTGTGTGACCTCTTTGCTAAGACTCTCCAGAGAGCCGTCCTCAAAACCAACACACATCTTGACATATCTCCCACATTGATCGCAGTGTCTCCAGAAATGGCATTCAAGGAGCCAGGACCTTTTCTCCCTACACTGTCCATTGACTTGTCCTCAAAACCAATATACATCCTGCTATATCTCCCACATGGAAAGTGCCAGGAGGGAGAAGTGGGGATTATGTTTAGACTTTCTCGGAACTGCTTCAAATCAACTAGATATCTTTGTGCTGTAAATCTCCCAACAGCCAAACGCAAAAGCAGCAAACATCTCGCTGTATGTCCCACATCCAAAGTGCCAAGAGAGAGCTTGCTCTCCCTGTCTTTGAGTACTGTTTTCACTGTCCCGGTTACCTCTTGGCTAACATTCTCTTCAGAGCTGCAGTGAAAGCAGGAACCACGTGGAGAAGGCACCCACACTGAAAGTGCCTGGAGGGAACATTGGGGCTTCTTCTCAGTGTCTCTGACATAGGGTTTCACTGTCCCGGGAAAGTCTCTGCTAACACCGTGCAGAGCGCTGTGCCCAATATACAGAAACGTCTTGCGGTATCTCCTACAGGGAAAGTGCCAGGAGGGAATTGTGGAGCTTGTTCTCAGTGTCTCTGAGAATTGCTCTGATTATCTGTGTGACCTCTTTGCTAAGACTCTCCAGAGAGCCGTCCTCAAAACCAACACACATCTTGACATATCTCCCACATTGATCGCAGTGTCTCCAGAAACGGCATTCAAGGAGCCAGGACCTTTTCTCCCTACACTGTCCATTGAGTTGTCCTCAAAACCAATATACATCCTGCTGTATCTCCCACGTGGAAAGTGCCAGGAGAGAGAAGTGGGGATTATGTTTAGACTTTCTCGGAACTGCTTCAAATCAACTAGATATCTTTGTGCTGTAAATCTCCCAACAGCCAAACGCAAAAGCAGCAAACATCTCGCTGTATGTCCCACATCCAAAGTGCCAAGAGAGAGCTTGCTCTCCCTGTCTTTGAGTACTGTTTTCACTGTCCCGGTTACCTCTTGGCTAACATTCTCTTCAGAGCTGCAGTGAAAGCAGGAACCACGTGGAGAAGGCACCCACACTGAAAGTGCCTGGAGGGAACATTGGGGCTTCTTCTCAGTGTCTCTGACATAGGGTTTCACTGTCCCGGGAAAGTCTCTGCTAACACCCTGCAGAGCGCTGTGCCCAATATACAGAAACGTCTTGCGGTATCTCCTACAGGGAAAGTGCCAGGAGGGAACTGTCGAGCTTGTTCTCAGTGTCTCTGAGAATTGCTCTGATTATCTGTGTGACCTCTTTGCTAAGACTCTCCAGAGAGCCGTCCTCAAAACCAACACACATCTTGACATATCTCCCACATTGATCGCAGTGTCTCCAGAAACGGCATTCAAGGAGCCAGGACCTTTTCTCCCTACACTGTCCATTGAGTTGTCCTCAAAACCAATATACATCCTGCTGTATCTCCCACATGGAAAGTGCCAGGAGGGAGAAGTGGGGATTATGTTTAGACTTTCTCGGAACTGCTTCAAATCAACTAGATATCTTTGTGCTGTAAATCTCCCAACAGCCAAACGCAAAAGCAGCAAACATCTCGCTGTATGTCCCACATCCAAAGTGCCAAGAGAGAGCTTGCTCTCCCTGTCTTTGAGTACTGTTTTCACTGTCCCGGTTACCTCTTGGCTAACATTCTCTTCAGAGCTGCAGTGAAAGCAGGAACCACGTGGAGAAGGCACCCACACTGAAAGTGCCTGGAGGGAACATTGGGGCTTCTTCTCAGTGTCTCTGACATAGGGTTTCACTGTCCCGGGAAAGTCTCTGCTAACACCCTGCAGAGCGCTGTGCCCAATATACAGAAACGTCTTGCGGTATCTCCTACAGGGAAAGTGCCAGGAGGGAACTGTCGAGCTTGTTCTCAGTGTCTCTGAGAATTGCTCTGATTATCTGTGTGACCTCTTTGCTAAGACTCTCCAGAGAGCCGTCCTCAAAACCAACACACATCTTGACATATCTCCCACATTGATCGCAGTGTCTCCAGAAACGGCATTCAAGGAGCCAGGACCTTTTCTCCCTACACTGTCCATTGAGTTGTCCTCAAAACCAATATACATCCTGCTGTATCTCCCACATGGAAAGTGCCAGGAGGGAGAAGTGGGGATTATGTTTAGACTTTCTCGGAACTGCTTCAAATCAACTAGATATCTTTGTGCTGTAAATCTCCCAACAGCCAAACGCAAAAGCAGCAAACATCTCGCTGTATGTCCCACATCCAAAGTGCCAAGAGAGAGCTTGCTCTCCCTGTCTTTGAGTACTGTTTTCACTGTCCCGGTTACCTCTTTGCTAACATTCTCTTCAGAGCTGCAGTGAAAGCAGGAACCACGTGGAGAAGGCACCCACACTGAAAGTGCCTGGAGGGAACATTGGGGCTTCTTCTCAGTGTCTCTGACATAGGGTTTCACTGTCCCGGGAAAGTCTCTGCTAACACCGTGCAGAGCGCTGTGCCCAATATACAGAAACGTCTTGCGGTATCTCCTACAGGGAAAGTGCCAGGAGGGAATTGTGGAGCTTGTTCTCAGTGTCTCTGAGAATTGCTCTGATTATCTGTGTGACCTCTTTCTAAGACTCTCCAGAGAGCCGTCCTCAAAACCAACACACATCTTGACATATCTCCCACATTGATCGCAGTGTCTCCAGAAACGGCATTCAAGGAGCCAGGACCTTTTCTCCCTACACTGTCCATTGAGTTGTCCTCAAAACCAATATACATCCTGCTGTATCTCCCACGTGGAAAGTGCCAGGAGGGAGAAGTGGGGATTATGTTTAGACTTTCTCGGAACTGCTTCAAATCAACTAGATATCTTTGTGCTGTAAATCTCCCAACAGCCAAACGCAAAAGCAGCAAACATCTCGCTGTATGTCCCACATCCAAAGTGCCAAGAGAGAGCTTGCTCTCCCTGTCTTTGAGTACTGTTTTCACTGTCCCGGTTACCTCTTTGCTAACATTCTCTTCAGAGCTGCAGTGAAAGCAGGAACCACGTGGAGAAGGCACCCACACTGAAAGTGCCTGGAGGGAACATTGGGGCTTCTTCTCAGTGTCTCTGACCTAGGGTTTCACTGTCCCGGGAAAGTCTCTGCTAACACCGTGCAGAGCGCTGTGCCCAATCTACAGAAACGTCTTGCGGTATCTCCTACAGGGAAAGTGCCAGGAGGGAATTGTCGAGCTTGTTCTCAGTGTCTCTGAGAATTGCTCTGATTATCTGTGTGACCTCTTTGCTAAGACTCTCCAGAGAGCCGTCCTCAAAACCAACACACATCTTGACATATCTCCCACATTGATCGCAGTGTCTCCAGAAACGGCATTCAAGGAGCCAGGACCTTTTCTCCCTACACTGTCCATTGAGTTGTCCTCAAAACCAATATACATCCTGCTGTATCTCCCACATGGAAAGTGCCAGGAGGGAGAAGTGGGGATTATGTTTAGACTTTCTCGGAACTGCTTCAAATCAACTAGATATCTTTGTGCTGTAAATCGCCCAACAGCCAAACGCAAAAGCAGCAAACATCTCGCTGTATGTCCCACATCGAAAGTGCCAAGAGAGAGCTTGCTCTCCCTGATTTGAGTACTGTTTTCACTGTCCCGGTTACCTCTTTGCTAACATTCTCTTCAGAGCTGCAGTGAAAGCAGGAACCACGTGGAGAAGGCACCCACACTGAAAGTGCCTGGAGGGAACATTGGGGCTTCTTCTCAGTGTCTCTGACATAGGGTTTCACTGTCCCGGGAAAGTCTCTGCTAACACCGTGCAGAGCGCTGTGCCCAATATACAGAAACGTCTTGCGGTATCTCCTACAGGGAAAGTGCCAGGAGGGAATTGTGGAGCTTGTTCTCAGTGTCTCTGAGAATTGCTCTGATTATCTGTGTGACCTCTTTGCTAAGACTCTCCAGAGAGCCGTCCTCAAAACCAACACACATCTTGACATATCTCCCACATTGATCGCAGTGTCTCCAGAAACGGCATTCAAGGAGCCAGGACCTTTTCTCCCTACACTGTCCATTGAGTTGTCCTCAAAACCAATATACATCCTGCTGTATCTCCCACGTGGAAAGTGCCAGGAGAGAGAAGTGGGGATTATGTTTAGACTTTCTCGGAACTGCTTCAAATCAACTAGATATCTTTGTGCTGTAAATCTCCCAACAGCCAAACGCAAAAGCAGCAAACATCTCGCTGTATGTCCCACATCCAAAGTGCCAAGAGAGAGCTTGCTCTCCCTGTCTTTGAGTACTGTTTTCACTGTCCCGGTTACCTCTTGGCTAACATTCTCTTCAGAGCTGCAGTGAAAGCAGGAACCACGTGGAGAAGGCACCCACACTGAAAGTGCCTGGAGGGAACATTGGGGCTTCTTCTCAGTGTCTCTGACATAGGGTTTCACTGTCCCGGGAAAGTCTCTGCTAACACCCTGCAGAGCGCTGTGCCCAATATACAGAAACGTCTTGCGGTATCTCCTACAGGGAAAGTGCCAGGAGGGAACTGTCGAGCTTGTTCTCAGTGTCTCTGAGAATTGCTCTGATTATCTGTGTGACCTCTTTGCTAAGACTCTCCAGAGAGCCGTCCTCAAAACCAACACACATCTTGACATATCTCCCACATTGATCGCAGTGTCTCCAGAAACGGCATTCAAGGAGCCAGGACCTTTTCTCCCTACACTGTCCATTGAGTTGTCCTCAAAACCAATATACATCCTGCTATATCTCCCACATGGAAAGTGCCAGGAGGGAGAAGTGGGGATTATGTTTAGACTTTCTCGGAACTGCTTCAAATCAACTAGATATCTTTGTGCTGTAAATCTCCCAACAGCCAAACGCAAAAGCAGCAAACATCTCGCTGTATGTCCCACATCCAAAGTGCCAAGAGAGAGCTTGCTCTCCCTGTCTTTGAGTACTGTTTTCACTGTCCCGGTTACCTCTTTGCTAACATTCTCTTCAGAGCTGCAGTGAAAGCAGGAACCACGTGGAGAAGGCACCCACACTGAAAGTGCCTGGAGGGAACATTGGGGCTTCTTCTCAGTGTCTCTGACATAGGGTTTCACTGTCCCGGGAAAGTCTCTGCTAACACCGTGCAGAGCGCTGTGCCCAATATACAGAAACGTCTTGCGGTATCTCCTACAGGGAAAGTGCCAGGAGGGAATTGTGGAGCTTGTTCTCAGTGTCTCTGAGAATTGCTCTGATTATCTGTGTGACCTCTTTCTAAGACTCTCCAGAGAGCCGTCCTCAAAACCAACACACATCTTGACATATCTCCCACATTGATCGCAGTGTCTCCAGAAACGGCATTCAAGGAGCCAGGACCTTTTCTCCCTACACTGTCCATTGAGTTGTCCTCAAAACCAATATACATCCTGCTGTATCTCCCACGTGGAAAGTGCCAGGAGGGAGAAGTGGGGATTATGTTTAGACTTTCTCGGAACTGCTTCAAATCAACTAGATATCTTTGTGCTGTAAATCTCCCAACAGCCAAACGCAAAAGCAGCAAACATCTCGCTGTATGTCCCACATCCAAAGTGCCAAGAGAGAGCTTGCTCTCCCTGTCTTTGAGTACTGTTTTCACTGTCCCGGTTACCTCTTTGCTAACATTCTCTTCAGAGCTGCAGTGAAAGCAGGAACCACGTGGAGAAGGCACCCACACTGAAAGTGCCTGGAGGGAACATTGGGGCTTCTTCTCAGTGTCTCTGACCTAGGGTTTCACTGTCCCGGGAAAGTCTCTGCTAACACCGTGCAGAGCGCTGTGCCCAATCTACAGAAACGTCTTGCGGTATCTCCTACAGGGAAAGTGCCAGTAGGGAATTGTCGAGCTTGTTCTCAGTGTCTCTGAGAATTGCTCTGATTATCTGTGTGACCTCTTTGCTAAGACTCTCCAGAGAGCCGTCCTCAAAACCAACACACATCTTGACATATCTCCCACATTGATCGCAGTGTCTCCAGAAACGGCATTCAAGGAGCCAGGACCTTTTCTCCCTACACTGTCCATTGAGTTGTCCTCAAAACCAATATACATCCTGCTGTATCTCCCACATGGAAAGTGCCAGGAGGGAGAAGTGGGGATTATGTTTAGACTTTCTCGGAACTGCTTCAAATCAACTAGATATCTTTGTGCTGTAAATCGCCCAACAGCCAAACGCAAAAGCAGCAAACATCTCGCTGTATGTCCCACATCGAAAGTGCCAAGAGAGAGCTTGCTCTCCCTGATTTGAGTACTGTTTTCACTGTCCCGGTTACCTCTTTGCTAACATTCTCTTCAGAGCTGCAGTGAAAGCAGGAACCACGTGGAGAAGGCACCCACACTGAAAGTGCCTGGAGGGAACATTGGGGCTTCTTCTCAGTGTCTCTGACATAGGGTTTCACTGTCCCGGGAAAGTCTCTGCTAACACCGTGCAGAGCGCTGTGCCCAATATACAGAAACGTCTTGCGGTATCTCCTACAGGGAAAGTGCCAGGAGGGAATTGTGGAGCTTGTTCTCAGTGTCTCTGAGAATTGCTCTGATTATCTGTGTGACCTCTTTGCTAAGACTCTCCAGAGAGCCGTCCTCAAAACCAACACACATCTTGACATATCTCCCACATTGATCGCAGTGTCTCCAGAAACGGCATTCAAGGAGCCAGGACCTTTTCTCCCTACACTGTCCATTGAGTTGTCCTCAAAACCAATATACATCCTGCTGTATCTCCCACGTGGAAAGTGCCAGGAGAGAGAAGTGGGGATTATGTTTAGACTTTCTCGGAACTGCTTCAAATCAACTAGATATCTTTGTGCTGTAAATCTCCCAACAGCCAAACGCAAAAGCAGCAAACATCTCGCTGTATGTCCCACATCCAAAGTGCCAAGAGAGAGCTTGCTCTCCCTGTCTTTGAGTACTGTTTTCACTGTCCCGGTTACCTCTTGGCTAACATTCTCTTCAGAGCTGCAGTGAAAGCAGGAACCACGTGGAGAAGGCACCCACACTGAAAGTGCCTGGAGGGAACATTGGGGCTTCTTCTCAGTGTCTCTGACATAGGGTTTCACTGTCCCGGGAAAGTCTCTGCTAACACCGTGCAGAGCGCTGTGCCCAATATACAGAAACGTCTTGCGGTATCTCCTACAGGGAAAGTGCCAGGAGGGAATTGTGGAGCTTGTTCTCAGTGTCTCTGAGAATTGCTCTGATTATCTGTGTGACCTCTTTGCTAAGACTCTCCAGAGAGCCGTCCTCAAAACCAACACACATCTTGACATATCTCCCACATTGATCGCAGTGTCTCCAGAAATGGCATTCAAGGAGCCAGGACCTTTTCTCCCTACACTGTCCATTGACTTGTCCTCAAAACCAATATACATCCTGCTATATCTCCCACATGGAAAGTGCCAGGAGGGAGAAGTGGGGATTATGTTTAGACTTTCTCGGAACTGCTTCAAATCAACTAGATATCTTTGTGCTGTAAATCTCCCAACAGCCAAACGCAAAAGCAGCAAACATCTCGCTGTATGTCCCACATCCAAAGTGCCAAGAGAGAGCTTGCTCTCCCTGTCTTTGAGTACTGTTTTCACTGTCCCGGTTACCTCTTGGCTAACATTCTCTTCAGAGCTGCAGTGAAAGCAGGAACCACGTGGAGAAGGCACCCACACTGAAAGTGCCTGGAGGGAACATTGGGGCTTCTTCTCAGTGTCTCTGACATAGGGTTTCACTGTCCCGGGAAAGTCTCTGCTAACACCGTGCAGAGCGCTGTGCCCAATATACAGAAACGTCTTGCGGTATCTCCTACAGGGAAAGTGCCAGGAGGGAATTGTGGAGCTTGTTCTCAGTGTCTCTGAGAATTGCTCTGATTATCTGTGTGACCTCTTTGCTAAGACTCTCCAGAGAGCCGTCCTCAAAACCAACACACATCTTGACATATCTCCCACATTGATCGCAGTGTCTCCAGAAACGGCATTCAAGGAGCCAGGACCTTTTCTCCCTACACTGTCCATTGAGTTGTCCTCAAAACCAATATACATCCTGCTGTATCTCCCACGTGGAAAGTGCCAGGAGAGAGAAGTGGGGATTATGTTTAGACTTTCTCGGAACTGCTTCAAATCAACTAGATATCTTTGTGCTGTAAATCTCCCAACAGCCAAACGCAAAAGCAGCAAACATCTCGCTGTATGTCCCACATCCAAAGTGCCAAGAGAGAGCTTGCTCTCCCTGTCTTTGAGTACTGTTTTCACTGTCCCGGTTACCTCTTGGCTAACATTCTCTTCAGAGCTGCAGTGAAAGCAGGAACCACGTGGAGAAGGCACCCACACTGAAAGTGCCTGGAGGGAACATTGGGGCTTCTTCTCAGTGTCTCTGACATAGGGTTTCACTGTCCCGGGAAAGTCTCTGCTAACACCCTGCAGAGCGCTGTGCCCAATATACAGAAACGTCTTGCGGTATCTCCTACAGGGAAAGTGCCAGGAGGGAACTGTCGAGCTTGTTCTCAGTGTCTCTGAGAATTGCTCTGATTATCTGTGTGACCTCTTTGCTAAGACTCTCCAGAGAGCCGTCCTCAAAACCAACACACATCTTGACATATCTCCCACATTGATCGCAGTGTCTCCAGAAACGGCATTCAAGGAGCCAGGACCTTTTCTCCCTACACTGTCCATTGAGTTGTCCTCAAAACCAATATACATCCTGCTGTATCTCCCACATGGAAAGTGCCAGGAGGGAGAAGTGGGGATTATGTTTAGACTTTCTCGGAACTGCTTCAAATCAACTAGATATCTTTGTGCTGTAAATCTCCCAACAGCCAAACGCAAAAGCAGCAAACATCTCGCTGTATGTCCCACATCCAAAGTGCCAAGAGAGAGCTTGCTCTCCCTGTCTTTGAGTACTGTTTTCACTGTCCCGGTTACCTCTTTGCTAACATTCTCTTCAGAGCTGCAGTGAAAGCAGGAACCACGTGGAGAAGGCACCCACACTGAAAGTGCCTGGAGGGAACATTGGGGCTTCTTCTCAGTGTCTCTGACATAGGGTTTCACTGTCCCGGGAAAGTCTCTGCTAACACCGTGCAGAGCGCTGTGCCCAATATACAGAAACGTCTTGCGGTATCTCCTACAGGGAAAGTGCCAGGAGGGAATTGTGGAGCTTGTTCTCAGTGTCTCTGAGAATTGCTCTGATTATCTGTGTGACCTCTTTCTAAGACTCTCCAGAGAGCCGTCCTCAAAACCAACACACATCTTGACATATCTCCCACATTGATCGCAGTGTCTCCAGAAACGGCATTCAAGGAGCCAGGACCTTTTCTCCCTACACTGTCCATTGAGTTGTCCTCAAAACCAATATACATCCTGCTGTATCTCCCACGTGGAAAGTGCCAGGAGGGAGAAGTGGGGATTATGTTTAGACTTTCTCGGAACTGCTTCAAATCAACTAGATATCTTTGTGCTGTAAATCTCCCAACAGCCAAACGCAAAAGCAGCAAACATCTCGCTGTATGTCCCACATCCAAAGTGCCAAGAGAGAGCTTGCTCTCCCTGTCTTTGAGTACTGTTTTCACTGTCCCGGTTACCTCTTTGCTAACATTCTCTTCAGAGCTGCAGTGAAAGCAGGAACCACGTGGAGAAGGCACCCACACTGAAAGTGCCTGGAGGGAACATTGGGGCTTCTTCTCAGTGTCTCTGACCTAGGGTTTCACTGTCCCGGGAAAGTCTCTGCTAACACCGTGCAGAGCGCTGTGCCCAATCTACAGAAACGTCTTGCGGTATCTCCTACAGGGAAAGTGCCAGTAGGGAATTGTCGAGCTTGTTCTCAGTGTCTCTGAGAATTGCTCTGATTATCTGTGTGACCTCTTTGCTAAGACTCTCCAGAGAGCCGTCCTCAAAACCAACACACATCTTGACATATCTCCCACATTGATCGCAGTGTCTCCAGAAACGGCATTCAAGGAGCCAGGACCTTTTCTCCCTACACTGTCCATTGAGTTGTCCTCAAAACCAATATACATCCTGCTGTATCTCCCACATGGAAAGTGCCAGGAGGGAGAAGTGGGGATTATGTTTAGACTTTCTCGGAACTGCTTCAAATCAACTAGATATCTTTGTGCTGTAAATCGCCCAACAGCCAAACGCAAAAGCAGCAAACATCTCGCTGTATGTCCCACATCGAAAGTGCCAAGAGAGAGCTTGCTCTCCCTGATTTGAGTACTGTTTTCACTGTCCCGGTTACCTCTTTGCTAACATTCTCTTCAGAGCTGCAGTGAAAGCAGGAACCACGTGGAGAAGGCACCCACACTGAAAGTGCCTGGAGGGAACATTGGGGCTTCTTCTCAGTGTCTCTGACATAGGGTTTCACTGTCCCGGGAAAGTCTCTGCTAACACCGTGCAGAGCGCTGTGCCCAATATACAGAAACGTCTTGCGGTATCTCCTACAGGGAAAGTGCCAGGAGGGAATTGTGGAGCTTGTTCTCAGTGTCTCTGAGAATTGCTCTGATTATCTGTGTGACCTCTTTGCTAAGACTCTCCAGAGAGCCGTCCTCAAAACCAACACACATCTTGACATATCTCCCACATTGATCGCAGTGTCTCCAGAAACGGCATTCAAGGAGCCAGGACCTTTTCTCCCTACACTGTCCATTGAGTTGTCCTCAAAACCAATATACATCCTGCTGTATCTCCCACGTGGAAAGTGCCAGGAGAGAGAAGTGGGGATTATGTTTAGACTTTCTCGGAACTGCTTCAAATCAACTAGATATCTTTGTGCTGTAAATCTCCCAACAGCCAAACGCAAAAGCAGCAAACATCTCGCTGTATGTCCCACATCCAAAGTGCCAAGAGAGAGCTTGCTCTCCCTGTCTTTGAGTACTGTTTTCACTGTCCCGGTTACCTCTTGGCTAACATTCTCTTCAGAGCTGCAGTGAAAGCAGGAACCACGTGGAGAAGGCACCCACACTGAAAGTGCCTGGAGGGAACATTGGGGCTTCTTCTCAGTGTCTCTGACATAGGGTTTCACTGTCCCGGGAAAGTCTCTGCTAACACCCTGCAGAGCGCTGTGCCCAATATACAGAAACGTCTTGCGGTATCTCCTACAGGGAAAGTGCCAGGAGGGAACTGTCGAGCTTGTTCTCAGTGTCTCTGAGAATTGCTCTGATTATCTGTGTGACCTCTTTGCTAAGACTCTCCAGAGAGCCGTCCTCAAAACCAACACACATCTTGACATATCTCCCACATTGATCGCAGTGTCTCCAGAAACGGCATTCAAGGAGCCAGGACCTTTTCTCCCTACACTGTCCATTGAGTTGTCCTCAAAACCAATATACATCCTGCTGTATCTCCCACATGGAAAGTGCCAGGAGGGAGAAGTGGGGATTATGTTTAGACTTTCTCGGAACTGCTTCAAATCAACTAGATATCTTTGTGCTGTAAATCTCCCAACAGCCAAACGCAAAAGCAGCAAACATCTCGCTGTATGTCCCACATCCAAAGTGCCAAGAGAGAGCTTGCTCTCCCTGTCTTTGAGTACTGTTTTCACTGTCCCGGTTACCTCTTTGCTAACATTCTCTTCAGAGCTGCAGTGAAAGCAGGAACCACGTGGAGAAGGCACCCACACTGAAAGTGCCTGGAGGGAACATTGGGGCTTCTTCTCAGTGTCTCTGACATAGGGTTTCACTGTCCCGGGAAAGTCTCTGCTAACACCGTGCAGAGCGCTGTGCCCAATATACAGAAACGTCTTGCGGTATCTCCTACAGGGAAAGTGCCAGGAGGGAATTGTGGAGCTTGTTCTCAGTGTCTCTGAGAATTGCTCTGATTATCTGTGTGACCTCTTTGCTAAGACTCTCCAGAGAGCCGTCCTCAAAACCAACACACATCTTGACATATCTCCCACATTGATCGCAGTGTCTCCAGAAATGGCATTCAAGGAGCCAGGACCTTTTCTCCCTACACTGTCCATTGACTTGTCCTCAAAACCAATATACATCCTGCTATATCTCCCACATGGAAAGTGCCAGGAGGGAGAAGTGGGGATTATGTTTAGACTTTCTCGGAACTGCTTCAAATCAACTAGATATCTTTGTGCTGTAAATCTCCCAACAGCCAAACGCAAAAGCAGCAAACATCTCGCTGTATGTCCCACATCCAAAGTGCCAAGAGAGAGCTTGCTCTCCCTGTCTTTGAGTACTGTTTTCACTGTCCCGGTTACCTCTTGGCTAACATTCTCTTCAGAGCTGCAGTGAAAGCAGGAACCACGTGGAGAAGGCACCCACACTGAAAGTGCCTGGAGGGAACATTGGGGCTTCTTCTCAGTGTCTCTGACATAGGGTTTCACTGTCCCGGGAAAGTCTCTGCTAACACCGTGCAGAGCGCTGTGCCCAATATACAGAAACGTCTTGCGGTATCTCCTACAGGGAAAGTGCCAGGAGGGAATTGTGGAGCTTGTTCTCAGTGTCTCTGAGAATTGCTCTGATTATCTGTGTGACCTCTTTGCTAAGACTCTCCAGAGAGCCGTCCTCAAAACCAACACACATCTTGACATATCTCCCACATTGATCGCAGTGTCTCCAGAAACGGCATTCAAGGAGCCAGGACCTTTTCTCCCTACACTGTCCATTGAGTTGTCCTCAAAACCAATATACATCCTGCTGTATCTCCCACATGGAAAGTGCCAGGAGGGAGAAGTGGGGATTATGTTTAGACTTTCTCGGAACTGCTTCAAATCAACTAGATATCTTTGTGCTGTAAATCTCCCAACAGCCAAACGCAAAAGCAGCAAACATCTCGCTGTATGTCCCACATCCAAAGTGCCAAGAGAGAGCTTGCTCTCCCTGTCTTTGAGTACTGTTTTCACTGTCCCGGTTACCTCTTGGCTAACATTCTCTTCAGAGCTGCAGTGAAAGCAGGAACCACGTGGAGAAGGCACCCACACTGAAAGTGCCTGGAGGGAACATTGGGGCTTCTTCTCAGTGTCTCTGACATAGGGTTTCACTGTCCCGGGAAAGTCTCTGCTAACACCCTGCAGAGCGCTGTGCCCAATATACAGAAACGTCTTGCGGTATCTCCTACAGGGAAAGTGCCAGGAGGGAATTGTGGAGCTTATTCTCAGTGTCTCTGAGAATTGCTCTGATTATCTGTGTGACCTCTTTGCTAAGACTCTCCAGAGAGCCGTCCTCAAAACCAACACACATCTTGACATATCTCCCACATTGATCGCAGTGTCTCCAGAAACGGCATTCAAGGAGCCAGGACCTTTTCTCCCTACACTGTCCATTGAGTTGTCCTCAAAACCAATATACATCCTGCTATATCTCCCACGTGGAAAGTGCCAGGAGGGAGAAGTGGGGATTATGTTTAGACTTTCTCGGAACTGCTTCAAATCAACTAGATATCTTTGTGCTGTAAATCTCCCAACAGCCAAACGCAAAAGCAGCAAACATCTCGCTGTATGTCCCACATCCAAAGTGCCAAGAGAGAGCTTGCTCTCCCTGTCTTTGAGTACTGTTTTCACTGTCCCGGTTACCTCTTTGCTAACGTTCTCTTCAGAGCTGCAGTGAAAGCAGGAACCACGTGGAGAAGGCACCCACACTGAAAGTGCCTGGAGGGAACATTGGGGCTTCTTCTCAGTGTCTCTGACATAGGGTTTCACTGTCCCGGGAAAGTCTCTGCTAACACCGTGCAGAGCGCTGTGCCCAATATACAGAAACGTCTTGCGGTATCTCCTACAGGGAAAGTGCCAGGAGGGAATTGTGGAGCTTGTTCTCAGTGTCTCTGAGAATTGCTCTGATTATCTGTGTGACCTCTTTGCTAAGACTCTCCAGAGAGCCGTCCTCAAAACAAACACACATCTTGACATATCTCCCACATTGATCGCAGTGTCTCCAGGAACGGCATTCAAGGAGCCAGGAACTTTTCTCCCTACACTGTCCATTGAGTTGTCCTCAAAACCAATATACATCCTGCTGTATCTCCCACGTGGAAAGTGCCAGGAGGGAGAAGTGGGGATTATGTTTAGACTTTCTCGGAACTGCTTCAAATCAACTAGATATCTTTGTGCTGTAAATCGCCCAACAGCCAAACGCAAAAGCAGCAAACATCTCGCTGTATGTCCCACATCCAAAGTGCCAAGAGAGAGCTTGCTCTCCCTGTCTTTGAGTACTGTTTTCACTGTCCCGGTTACCTCTTGGCTAACATTCTCTTCAGAGCTGCAGTGAAAGCAGGAACCACGTGGAGAAGGCACCCACACTGAAAGTGCCTGGAGGGAACATTGGGGCTTCTTCTCAGTGTCTCTGACATAGGGTTTCACTGTCCCGGGAAAGTCTCTGCTAACACGGCGCAGAGCGCTGTGCCCAATATACAGAAACGTCTTGCGGTATCTCCTACAGGGAAAGTGCCAGGAGGGAATTGTCGAGCTTGTTCTCAGTGTCTCTGAGAATTGCTCTGATTATCTGTGTGACCTCTTTGCTAAGACTCTCCAGAGAGCCGTCCTCAAAACAAACACACATCTTGACATATCTCCCACATTGATCGCAGTGTCTCCAGAAACGGCATTCAAGGAGCCAGGACCTTTTCTCCCTACACTGTCCATTGAGTTGTCCTCAAAACCAATATACATCCTGCTGTATCTCCCACATGGAAAGTGCCAGGAGGGAGAAGTGGGGATTATGTTTAGACTTTCTCGGAACTGCTTCAAATCAACTAGATATCTTTGTGCTGTAAATCGCCCAACAGCCAAACGCAAAAGCAGCAAACATCTCGCTGTATGTCCCACATCCAAAGTGCCAAGAGAGAGCTTGCTCTCCCTGTCTTTGAGTACTGTTTTCACTGTCCCGGTTACCTCTTGGCTAACATTCTCTTCAGAGCTGCAGTGAAAGCAGGAACCACGTGGAGAAGGCACCCACACTGAAAGTGCCTGGAGGGAACATTGGGGCTTCTTCTCAGTGTCTCTGACATAGGGTTTCACTGTCCCGGGAAAGTCTCTGCTAACACCCTGCAGAGCGCTGTGCCCAATCTACAGAAACGTCTTGCGGTATCTCCTACAGGGAAAGTGCCAGGAGGGAATTGTCGAGCTTGTTCTCAGTGTCTCTGAGAATTGCTCTGATTATCTGTGTGACCTCTTTGCTAAGACTCTCCAGAGAGCCGTCCTCAAAACCAACACACATCTTGACATATCTCCCACATTGATCGCAGTGTCTCCAGAAACGGCATTCAAGGAGCCAGGACCTTTTCTCCCTACACTGTCCATTGAGTTGTCCTCAAAACCAATATACATCCTGCTGTATCTCCCACGTGGAAAGTGCCAGGAGGGAGAAGTGGGGATTATGTTTAGACTTTCTCGGAACTGCTTCAAATCAACTAGATATCTTTGTGCTGTAAATCTCCCAACAGCCAAACGCAAAAGCAGCAAACATCTCGCTGTATGTCCCACATCCAAAGTGCCAAGAGAGAGCTTGCTCTCCCTGTCTTTGAGTACTGTTTTCACTGTCCCGGTTACCTCTTGGCTAACATTCTCTTCAGAGCCGCAGTGAAACCAGGAACCACGTGGAGAAGGCACCCACACTGAAAGTGCCTGGAGGGAACATTGGGGCTTCTTCTCAGTGTCTCTGACATAGGGTTTCACTGTCCCGGGAAAGTCTCTGCTAACACCCTGCAGAGCGCTGTGCCCAATATACAGAAACGTCTTGCGGTATCTCCTACAGGGAAAGTGCCAGGAGGGAATTGTCGAGCTTGTTCTCAGTGTCTCTGAGAATTGCTCTGATTATCTGTGTGACCTCTTTGCTAAGACTCTCCAGAGAGCCGTCCTCAAAACCAACACACATCTTGACATATCTCCCACATTGATCGCAGTGTCTCCAGAAACGGCATTCAAGGAGCCAGGACCTTTTCTCCCTACACTGTCCATTGAGTTGTCCTCAAAACCAATATACATCCTGCTATATCTCCCACGTGGAAAGTGCCAGGAGGGAGAAGTGGGGATTATGTTTAGACTTTCTCGGAACTGCTTCAAATCAACTAGATATCTTTGTGCTGTAAATCTCCCAACAGCCAAACGCAAAAGCAGCAAACATCTCGCTGTATGTCCCACATCCAAAGTGCCAAGAGAGAGCTTGCTCTCCCTGTCTTTGAGTACTGTTTTCACTGTCCCGGTTACCTCTTGGCTAACATTCTCTTCAGAGCTGCAGTGAAAGCAGGAACCACGTGGAGAAGGCACCCACACTGAAAGTGCCTGGAGGGAACATTGGGGCTTCTTCTCAGTGTCTCTGACATAGGGTTTCACTGTCCCGGGAAAGTCTCTGCTAACACCGTGCAGAGCGCTGTGCCCAATATACAGAAACGTCTTGCGGTATCTCCTACAGGGAAAGTGCCAGGAGGGAATTGTCGAGCTTGTTCTCAGTGTCTCTGAGAATTGCTCTGATTATCTGTGTGACCTCTTTGCTAAGACTCTCCAGAGAGCCGTCCTCAAAACCAACACACATCTTGACATATCTCCCACATTGATCGCAGTGTCTCCAGAAACGGCATTCAAGGAGCCAGGACCTTTTCTCCCTACACTGTCCATTGAGTTGTCCTCAAAACCAATATACATCCTGCTATATCTCCCACGTGGAAAGTGCCAGGAGGGAGAAGTGGGGATTATGTTTAGACTTTCTCGGAACTGCTTCAAATCAACTAGATATCTTTGTGCTGTAAATCTCCCAACAGCCAAACGCAAAAGCAGCAAACATCTCGCTGTATGTCCCACATCCAAAGTGCCAAGAGAGAGCTTGCTCTCCCTGTCTTTGAGTACTGTTTTCACTGTCCCGGTTACCTCTTTGCTAACATTCTCTTCAGAGCTGCAGTGAAAGCAGGAACCACGTGGAGAAGGCACCCACACTGAAAGTGCCTGGAGGGAACATTGGGGCTTCTTCTCAGTGTCTCTGACATAGGGTTTCACTGTCCCGGGAAAGTCTCTGCTAACACCCTGCAGAGCGCTGTGCCCAATATACAGAAACGTCTTGCGGTATCTCCTACAGGGAAAGTGCCAGGAGGGAATTGTCGAGCTTGTTCTCAGTGTCTCTGAGAATTGCTCTGATTATCTGTGTGACCTCTTTGCTAAGACTCTCCAGAGAGCCGTCCTCAAAACCAACACACATCTTGACATATCTCCCACATTGATCGCAGTGTCTCCAGAAACGGCATTCAAGGAGCCAGGACCTTTTCTCCCTACACTGTCCATTGAGTTGTCCTCAAAACCAATATACATCCTGCTATATCTCCCACGTGGAAAGTGCCAGGAGGGAGAAGTGGGGATTATGTTTAGACTTTCTCGGAACTGCTTCAAATCAACTAGATATCTTTGTGCTGTAAATCGCCCAACAGCCAAACGCAAAAGCAGCAAACATCTCGCTGTATGTCCCACATCCAAAGTGCCAAGAGAGAGCTTGCTCTCCCTGTCTTTGAGTACTGTTTACACTGTCCCGGTTACCTCTTTGCTAACATTCTCTTCAGAGCTGCAGTGAAACCAGGAACCACGTGGAGAAGGCACCCACACTGAAAGTGCCTGGAGGGAACATTGGGGCTTCTTCTCAGTGTCTCTGACCTAGGGTTTCACTGTCCCGGGAAAGTCTCTGCTAACACCGTGCAGAGCGCTGTGCCCAATATACAGAAACGTCTTGCGGTATCTCCTACAGGGAAAGTGCCAGGAGGGAATTGTGGAGCTTGTTCTCAGTGTCTCTGAGAATTGCTCTGATTATCTGTGTGACCTCTTTGCTAAGACTCTCCAGAGAGCCGTCCTCAAAACCAACACACATCTTGACATATCTCCCACATTGATCGCAGTGTCTCCAGAAACGGCATTCAAGGAGCCAGGACCTTTTCTCCCTACACTGTCCATTGAGTTGTCCTCAAAACCAATATACATCCTGCTATATCTCCCACGTGGAAAGTGCCAGGAGGGAGAAGTGGGGATTATGTTTAGACTTTCTCGGAACTGCTTCAAATCAACTAGATATCTTTGTGCTGTAAATCTCCCAACAGCCAAATGCAAAAGCAGCAAACATCTCGCTGTATGTCCCACATCCAAAGTGCCAAGAGAGAGCTTGCTCTCCCTGTCTTTGAGTACTGTTTTCACTGTCCCGGTTACCTCTTGGCTAACATTCTCTTCAGAGCTGCAGTGAAAGCAGGAACCACGTGGAGAAGGCACCCACACTGAAAGTGCCTGGAGGGAACACTGGGGCTTCTTCTCAGTGTCTCTGACATAGGGTTTCACTGTCCCGGGAAAGTCTCTGCTAACACCGTGCAGAGCGCTGTGCCCAATATACAGAAACGTCTTGCGGTATCTCCTACAGGGAAAGTGCCAGGAGGGAATTGTGGAGCTTGTTCTCAGTGTCTCTGAGAATTGCTCTGATTATCTGTGTGACCTCTTTGCTAAGACTCTCCAGAGAGCCGTCCTCAAAACCAACACACATCTTGACATATCTCCCACATTGATCGCAGTGTCTCCAGAAACGGCATTCAAGGAGCCAGGACCTTTTCTCCCTACACTGTCCATTGACTTGTCCTCAAAACCAATATACATCCTGCTATATCTCCCACATGGAAAGTGCCAGGAGGGAGAAGTGGGGATTATGTTTAGACTTTCTCGGAACTGCTTCAAATCAACTAGATATCTTTGTGCTGTAAATCTCCCAACAGCCAAATGCAAAAGCAGCAAACATCTCGCTGTATGTCCCACATCCAAAGTGCCAAGAGAGAGCTTGCTCTCCCTGTCTTTGAGTACTGTTTTCACTGTCCCGGTTACCTCTTTGCTAACATTCTCTTCAGAGCTGCAGTGAAAGCAGGAACCACGTGGAGAAGGCACCCACACTGAAAGTGCCTGGAGGGAACATTGGGGCTTCTTCTCAGTGTCTCTGACCTAGGGTTTCACTGTCCCGGGAAAGTCTCTGCTAACACCGTGCAGAGCGCTGTGCCCAATATACAGAAACGTCTTGCGGTATCTCCTACAGGGAAAGTGCCAGGAGGGAATTGTGGAGCTTGTTCTCAGTGTCTCTGAGAATTGCTCTGATTATCTGTGTGACCTCTTTGCTAAGACTCTCCAGAGAGCCGTCCTCAAAACCAACACACATCTTGACATATCTCCCACATTGATCGCAGTGTCTCCAGAAATGGCATTCAAGGAGCCAGGACCTTTTCTCCCTACACTGTCCATTGACTTGTCCTCAAAACCAATATACATCCTGCTATATCTCCCACATGGAAAGTGCCAGGAGGGAGAAGTGGGGATTATGTTTAGACTTTCTCGGAACTGCTTCAAATCAACTAGATATCTTTGTGCTGTAAATCTCCCAACAGCCAAACGCAAAAGCAGCAAACATCTCGCTGTATGTCCCACATCCAAAGTGCCAAGAGAGAGCTTGCTCTCCCTGTCTTTGAGTACTGTTTTCACTGTCCCGGTTACCTCTTGGCTAACATTCTCTTCAGAGCTGCAGTGAAAGCAGGAACCACGTGGAGAAGGCACCCACACTGAAAGTGCCTGGAGGGAACATTGGGGCTTCTTCTCAGTGTCTCTGACATAGGGTTTCACTGTCCCGGGAAAGTCTCTGCTAACACCGTGCAGAGCGCTGTGCCCAATATACAGAAACGTCTTGCGGTATCTCCTACAGGGAAAGTGCCAGGAGGGAATTGTGGAGCTTGTTCTCAGTGTCTCTGAGAATTGCTCTGATTATCTGTGTGACCTCTTTGCTAAGACTCTCCAGAGAGCCGTCCTCAAAACCAACACACATCTTGACATATCTCCCACATTGATCGCAGTGTCTCCAGAAACGGCATTCAAGGAGCCAGGACCTTTTCTCCCTACACTGTCCATTGAGTTGTCCTCAAAACCAATATACATCCTGCTGTATCTCCCACGTGGAAAGTGCCAGGAGAGAGAAGTGGGGATTATGTTTAGACTTTCTCGGAACTGCTTCAAATCAACTAGATATCTTTGTGCTGTAAATCTCCCAACAGCCAAACGCAAAAGCAGCAAACATCTCGCTGTATGTCCCACATCCAAAGTGCCAAGAGAGAGCTTGCTCTCCCTGTCTTTGAGTACTGTTTTCACTGTCCCGGTTACCTCTTGGCTAACATTCTCTTCAGAGCTGCAGTGAAAGCAGGAACCACGTGGAGAAGGCACCCACACTGAAAGTGCCTGGAGGGAACATTGGGGCTTCTTCTCAGTGTCTCTGACATAGGGTTTCACTGTCCCGGGAAAGTCTCTGCTAACACCGTGCAGAGCGCTGTGCCCAATATACAGAAACGTCTTGCGGTATCTCCTACAGGGAAAGTGCCAGGAGGGAACTGTCGAGCTTGTTCTCAGTGTCTCTGAGAATTGCTCTGATTATCTGTGTGACCTCTTTGCTAAGACTCTCCAGAGAGCCGTCCTCAAAACCAACACACATCTTGACATATCTCCCACATTGATCGCAGTGTCTCCAGAAACGGCATTCAAGGAGCCAGGACCTTTTCTCCCTACACTGTCCATTGACTTGTCCTCAAAACCAATATACATCCTGCTATATCTCCCACATGGAAAGTGCCAGGAGGGAGAAGTGGGGATTATGTTTAGACTTTCTCGGAACTGCTTCAAATCAACTAGATATCTTTGTGCTGTAAATCTCCCAACAGCCAAATGCAAAAGCAGCAAACATCTCGCTGTATGTCCCACATCCAAAGTGCCAAGAGAGAGCTTGCTCTCCCTGTCTTTGAGTACTGTTTTCACTGTCCCGGTTACCTCTTTGCTAACATTCTCTTCAGAGCTGCAGTGAAAGCAGGAACCACGTGGAGAAGGCACCCACACTGAAAGTGCCTGGAGGGAACATTGGGGCTTCTTCTCAGTGTCTCTGACATAGGGTTTCACTGTCCCGGGAAAGTCTCTGCTAACACCCTGCAGAGCGCTGTGCCCAATATACAGAAACGTCTTGCGGTATCTCCTACAGGGAAAGTGCCAGGAGGGAATTGTCGAGCTTGTTCTCAGTGTCTCTGAGAATTGCTCTGATTATCTGTGTGACCTCTTTGCTAAGACTCTCCAGAGAGCCGTCCTCAAAACCAACACACATCTTGACATATCTCCCACATTGATCGCAGTGTCTCCAGAAACGGCATTCAAGGAGCCAGGACCTTTTCTCCCTACACTGTCCATTGAGTTGTCCTCAAAACCAATATACATCCTGCTGTATCTCCCACGTGGAAAGTGCCAGGAGGGAGAAGTGGGGATTATGTTTAGACTTTCTCGGAACTGCTTCAAATCAACTAGATAT
The DNA here is from genome assembly GCF_963924245.1 of Chroicocephalus ridibundus. NCBI lineage: Eukaryota > Metazoa > Chordata > Aves > Charadriiformes > Laridae > Chroicocephalus > Chroicocephalus ridibundus. Next base: position 837,108 of record NW_026961615.1, read on the forward strand.
CTTTGTGCTGTAAATCTCCCAACAGCCAAACGCAAAAGCAGCAAACATCTCGCTGTATGTCCCACATCCAAAGTGCCAAGAGAGAGCTTGCTCTCCCTGTCTTTGAGTACTGTTTTCACTGTCCCGGTTACCTCTTTGCTAACATTCTCTTCAGAGCTGCAGTGAAAGCAGGAACCACGTGGAGAAGGCACCCACACTGAAAGTGCCTGGAGGGAACATTGGGGCTTCTTCTCAGTGTCTCTGACATAGGGTTTCACTGTCCCGGGAAAGTCTCTGCTAACACCCTGCAGAGCGCTGTGCCCAATATACAGAAACGTCTTGCGGTATCTCCTACAGGGAAAGTGCCAGGAGGGAATTGTGGAGCTTGTTCTCAGTGTCTCTGAGAATTGCTCTGATTATCTGTGTGACCTCTTTGCTAAGACTCTCCAGAGAGCCGTCCTCAAAACCAACACACATCTTGACATATCTCCCACATTGATCGCAGTGTCTCCAGAAACGGCATTCAAGGAGCCAGGACCTTTTCTCCCTACACTGTCCATTGAGTTGTCCTCAAAACCAATATACATCCTGCTATATCTCCCACGTGGAAAGTGCCAGGAGGGAGAAGTGGGGATTATGTTTAGACTTTCTCGGAACTGCTTCAAATCAACTAGATATCTTTGTGCTGTAAATCGCCCAACAGCCAAACGCAAAAGCAGCAAACATCTCGCTGTATGTCCCACATCCAAAGTGCCAAGAGAGAGCTTGCTCTCCCTGTCTTTGAGTACTGTTTACACTGTCCCGGTTACCTCTTTGCTAACATTCTCTTCAGAGCTGCAGTGAAACCAGGAACCACGTGGAGAAGGCACCCACACTGAAAGTGCCTGGAGGGAACATTGGGGCTTCTTCTCAGTGTCTCTGACCTAGGGTTTCACTGTCCCGGGAAAGTCTCTGCTAACACCGTGCAGAGCGCTGTGCCCAATATACAGAAACGTCTTGCGGTATCTCCTACAGGGAAAGTGCCAGGAGGGAATTGTGGAGCTTGTTCTCAGTGTCTCTGAGAATTGCTCTGATTATCTGTGTGACCTCTTTGCTAAGACTCTCCAGAGAGCCGTCCTCAAAACCAACACACATCTTGACATATCTCCCACATTGATCGCAGTGTCTCCAGAAACGGCATTCAAGGAGCCAGGACCTTTTCTCCCTACACTGTCCATTGAGTTGTCCTCAAAACCAATATACATCCTGCTATATCTCCCACGTGGAAAGTGCCAGGAGGGAGAAGTGGGGATTATGTTTAGACTTTCTCGGAACTGCTTCAAATCAACTAGATATCTTTGTGCTGTAAATCTCCCAACAGCCAAATGCAAAAGCAGCAAACATCTCGCTGTATGTCCCACATCCAAAGTGCCAAGAGAGAGCTTGCTCTCCCTGTCTTTGAGTACTGTTTTCACTGTCCCGGTTACCTCTTGGCTAACATTCTCTTCAGAGCTGCAGTGAAAGCAGGAACCACGTGGAGAAGGCACCCACACTGAAAGTGCCTGGAGGGAACACTGGGGCTTCTTCTCAGTGTCTCTGACATAGGGTTTCACTGTCCCGGGAAAGTCTCTGCTAACACCGTGCAGAGCGCTGTGCCCAATATACAGAAACGTCTTGCGGTATCTCCTACAGGGAAAGTGCCAGGAGGGAATTGTGGAGCTTGTTCTCAGTGTCTCTGAGAATTGCTCTGATTATCTGTGTGACCTCTTTGCTAAGACTCTCCAGAGAGCCGTCCTCAAAACCAACACACATCTTGACATATCTCCCACATTGATCGCAGTGTCTCCAGAAACGGCATTCAAGGAGCCAGGACCTTTTCTCCCTACACTGTCCATTGACTTGTCCTCAAAACCAATATACATCCTGCTATATCTCCCACATGGAAAGTGCCAGGAGGGAGAAGTGGGGATTATGTTTAGACTTTCTCGGAACTGCTTCAAATCAACTAGATATCTTTGTGCTGTAAATCTCCCAACAGCCAAATGCAAAAGCAGCAAACATCTCGCTGTATGTCCCACATCCAAAGTGCCAAGAGAGAGCTTGCTCTCCCTGTCTTTGAGTACTGTTTTCACTGTCCCGGTTACCTCTTTGCTAACATTCTCTTCAGAGCTGCAGTGAAAGCAGGAACCACGTGGAGAAGGCACCCACACTGAAAGTGCCTGGAGGGAACATTGGGGCTTCTTCTCAGTGTCTCTGACCTAGGGTTTCACTGTCCCGGGAAAGTCTCTGCTAACACCGTGCAGAGCGCTGTGCCCAATATACAGAAACGTCTTGCGGTATCTCCTACAGGGAAAGTGCCAGGAGGGAATTGTGGAGCTTGTTCTCAGTGTCTCTGAGAATTGCTCTGATTATCTGTGTGACCTCTTTGCTAAGACTCTCCAGAGAGCCGTCCTCAAAACCAACACACATCTTGACATATCTCCCACATTGATCGCAGTGTCTCCAGAAATGGCATTCAAGGAGCCAGGACCTTTTCTCCCTACACTGTCCATTGACTTGTCCTCAAAACCAATATACATCCTGCTATATCTCCCACATGGAAAGTGCCAGGAGGGAGAAGTGGGGATTATGTTTAGACTTTCTCGGAACTGCTTCAAATCAACTAGATATCTTTGTGCTGTAAATCTCCCAACAGCCAAACGCAAAAGCAGCAAACATCTCGCTGTATGTCCCACATCCAAAGTGCCAAGAGAGAGCTTGCTCTCCCTGTCTTTGAGTACTGTTTTCACTGTCCCGGTTACCTCTTGGCTAACATTCTCTTCAGAGCTGCAGTGAAAGCAGGAACCACGTGGAGAAGGCACCCACACTGAAAGTGCCTGGAGGGAACATTGGGGCTTCTTCTCAGTGTCTCTGACATAGGGTTTCACTGTCCCGGGAAAGTCTCTGCTAACACCGTGCAGAGCGCTGTGCCCAATATACAGAAACGTCTTGCGGTATCTCCTACAGGGAAAGTGCCAGGAGGGAATTGTGGAGCTTGTTCTCAGTGTCTCTGAGAATTGCTCTGATTATCTGTGTGACCTCTTTGCTAAGACTCTCCAGAGAGCCGTCCTCAAAACCAACACACATCTTGACATATCTCCCACATTGATCGCAGTGTCTCCAGAAACGGCATTCAAGGAGCCAGGACCTTTTCTCCCTACACTGTCCATTGAGTTGTCCTCAAAACCAATATACATCCTGCTGTATCTCCCACGTGGAAAGTGCCAGGAGAGAGAAGTGGGGATTATGTTTAGACTTTCTCGGAACTGCTTCAAATCAACTAGATATCTTTGTGCTGTAAATCTCCCAACAGCCAAACGCAAAAGCAGCAAACATCTCGCTGTATGTCCCACATCCAAAGTGCCAAGAGAGAGCTTGCTCTCCCTGTCTTTGAGTACTGTTTTCACTGTCCCGGTTACCTCTTGGCTAACATTCTCTTCAGAGCTGCAGTGAAAGCAGGAACCACGTGGAGAAGGCACCCACACTGAAAGTGCCTGGAGGGAACATTGGGGCTTCTTCTCAGTGTCTCTGACATAGGGTTTCACTGTCCCGGGAAAGTCTCTGCTAACACCGTGCAGAGCGCTGTGCCCAATATACAGAAACGTCTTGCGGTATCTCCTACAGGGAAAGTGCCAGGAGGGAACTGTCGAGCTTGTTCTCAGTGTCTCTGAGAATTGCTCTGATTATCTGTGTGACCTCTTTGCTAAGACTCTCCAGAGAGCCGTCCTCAAAACCAACACACATCTTGACATATCTCCCACATTGATCGCAGTGTCTCCAGAAACGGCATTCAAGGAGCCAGGACCTTTTCTCCCTACACTGTCCATTGACTTGTCCTCAAAACCAATATACATCCTGCTATATCTCCCACATGGAAAGTGCCAGGAGGGAGAAGTGGGGATTATGTTTAGACTTTCTCGGAACTGCTTCAAATCAACTAGATATCTTTGTGCTGTAAATCTCCCAACAGCCAAATGCAAAAGCAGCAAACATCTCGCTGTATGTCCCACATCCAAAGTGCCAAGAGAGAGCTTGCTCTCCCTGTCTTTGAGTACTGTTTTCACTGTCCCGGTTACCTCTTTGCTAACATTCTCTTCAGAGCTGCAGTGAAAGCAGGAACCACGTGGAGAAGGCACCCACACTGAAAGTGCCTGGAGGGAACATTGGGGCTTCTTCTCAGTGTCTCTGACCTAGGGTTTCACTGTCCCGGGAAAGTCTCTGCTAACACCGTGCAGAGCGCTGTGCCCAATATACAGAAACGTCTTGCGGTATCTCCTACAGGGAAAGTGCCAGGAGGGAATTGTGGAGCTTGTTCTCAGTGTCTCTGAGAATTGCTCTGATTATCTGTGTGACCTCTTTGCTAAGACTCTCCAGAGAGCCGTCCTCAAAACCAACACACATCTTGACATATCTCCCACATTGATCGCAGTGTCTCCAGAAATGGCATTCAAGGAGCCAGGACCTTTTCTCCCTACACTGTCCATTGACTTGTCCTCAAAACCAATATACATCCTGCTATATCTCCCACATGGAAAGTGCCAGGAGGGAGAAGTGGGGATTATGTTTAGACTTTCTCGGAACTGCTTCAAATCAACTAGATATCTTTGTGCTGTAAATCTCCCAACAGCCAAACGCAAAAGCAGCAAACATCTCGCTGTATGTCCCACATCCAAAGTGCCAAGAGAGAGCTTGCTCTCCCTGTCTTTGAGTACTGTTTTCACTGTCCCGGTTACCTCTTGGCTAACATTCTCTTCAGAGCTGCAGTGAAAGCAGGAACCACGTGGAGAAGGCACCCACACTGAAAGTGCCTGGAGGGAACATTGGGGCTTCTTCTCAGTGTCTCTGACATAGGGTTTCACTGTCCCGGGAAAGTCTCTGCTAACACCGTGCAGAGCGCTGTGCCCAATATACAGAAACGTCTTGCGGTATCTCCTACAGGGAAAGTGCCAGGAGGGAATTGTGGAGCTTGTTCTCAGTGTCTCTGAGAATTGCTCTGATTATCTGTGTGACCTCTTTGCTAAGACTCTCCAGAGAGCCGTCCTCAAAACCAACACACATCTTGACATATCTCCCACATTGATCGCAGTGTCTCCAGAAACGGCATTCAAGGAGCCAGGACCTTTTCTCCCTACACTGTCCATTGAGTTGTCCTCAAAACCAATATACATCCTGCTGTATCTCCCACGTGGAAAGTGCCAGGAGAGAGAAGTGGGGATTATGTTTAGACTTTCTCGGAACTGCTTCAAATCAACTAGATATCTTTGTGCTGTAAATCTCCCAACAGCCAAACGCAAAAGCAGCAAACATCTCGCTGTATGTCCCACATCCAAAGTGCCAAGAGAGAGCTTGCTCTCCCTGTCTTTGAGTACTGTTTTCACTGTCCCGGTTACCTCTTGGCTAACATTCTCTTCAGAGCTGCAGTGAAAGCAGGAACCACGTGGAGAAGGCACCCACACTGAAAGTGCCTGGAGGGAACATTGGGGCTTCTTCTCAGTGTCTCTGACATAGGGTTTCACTGTCCCGGGAAAGTCTCTGCTAACACCGTGCAGAGCGCTGTGCCCAATATACAGAAACGTCTTGCGGTATCTCCTACAGGGAAAGTGCCAGGAGGGAACTGTCGAGCTTGTTCTCAGTGTCTCTGAGAATTGCTCTGATTATCTGTGTGACCTCTTTGCTAAGACTCTCCAGAGAGCCGTCCTCAAAACCAACACACATCTTGACATATCTCCCACATTGATCGCAGTGTCTCCAGAAACGGCATTCAAGGAGCCAGGACCTTTTCTCCCTACACTGTCCATTGAGTTGTCCTCAAAACCAATATACATCCTGCTGTATCTCCCACATGGAAAGTGCCAGGAGGGAGAAGTGGGGATTATGTTTAGACTTTCTCGGAACTGCTTCAAATCAACTAGATATCTTTGTGCTGTAAATCTCCCAACAGCCAAACGCAAAAGCAGCAAACATCTCGCTGTATGTCCCACATCCAAAGTGCCAAGAGAGAGCTTGCTCTCCCTGTCTTTGAGTACTGTTTTCACTGTCCCGGTTACCTCTTGGCTAACATTCTCTTCAGAGCTGCAGTGAAAGCAGGAACCACGTGGAGAAGGCACCCACACTGAAAGTGCCTGGAGGGAACATTGGGGCTTCTTCTCAGTGTCTCTGACATAGGGTTTCACTGTCCCGGGAAAGTCTCTGCTAACACCGTGCAGAGCGCTGTGCCCAATATACAGAAACGTCTTGCGGTATCTCCTACAGGGAAAGTGCCAGGAGGGAATTGTGGAGCTTGTTCTCAGTGTCTCTGAGAATTGCTCTGATTATCTGTGTGACCTCTTTGCTAAGACTCTCCAGAGAGCCGTCCTCAAAACCAACACACATCTTGACATATCTCCCACATTGATCGCAGTGTCTCCAGAAATGGCATTCAAGGAGCCAGGACCTTTTCTCCCTACACTGTCCATTGAGTTGTCCTCAAAACCAATATACATCCTGCTATATCTCCCACATGGAAAGTGCCAGGAGGGAGAAGTGGGGATTATGTTTAGACTTTCTCGGAACTGCTTCAAATCAACTAGATATCTTTGTGCTGTAAATCTCCCAACAGCCAAACGCAAAAGCAGCAAACATCTCGCTGTATGTCCCACATCCAAAGTGCCAAGAGAGAGCTTGCTCTCCCTGTCTTTGAGTACTGTTTTCACTGTCCCGGTTACCTCTTGGCTAACATTCTCTTCAGAGCTGCAGTGAAAGCAGGAACCACGTGGAGAAGGCACCCACACTGAAAGTGCCTGGAGGGAACATTGGGGCTTCTTCTCAGTGTCTCTGACATAGGGTTTCACTGTCCCGGGAAAGTCTCTGCTAACACCGTGCAGAGCGCTGTGCCCAATATACAGAAACGTCTTGCGGTATCTCCTACAGGGAAAGTGCCAGGAGGGAATTGTGGAGCTTGTTCTCAGTGTCTCTGAGAATTGCTCTGATTATCTGTGTGACCTCTTTGCTAAGACTCTCCAGAGAGCCGTCCTCAAAACCAACACACATCTTGACATATCTCCCACATTGATCGCAGTGTCTCCAGAAACGGCATTCAAGGAGCCAGGACCTTTTCTCCCTACACTGTCCATTGAGTTGTCCTCAAAACCAATATACATCCTGCTGTATCTCCCACATGGAAAGTGCCAGGAGGGAGAAGTGGGGATTATGTTTAGACTTTCTCGGAACTGCTTCAAATCAACTAGATATCTTTGTGCTGTAAATCGCCCAACAGCCAAACGCAAAAGCAGCAAACATCTCGCTGTATGTCCCACATCCAAAGTGCCAAGAGAGAGCTTGCTCTCCCTGTCTTTGAGTACTGTTTTCACTGTCCCGGTTACCTCTTGGCTAACATTCTCTTCAGAGCTGCAGTGAAAGCAGGAACCACGTGGAGAAGGCACCCACACTGAAAGTGCCTGGAGGGAACATTGGGGCTTCTTCTCAGTGTCTCTGACATAGGGTTTCACTGTCCCGGGAAAGTCTCTGCTAACACCCTGCAGAGCGCTGTGCCCAATATACAGAAACGTCTTGCGGTATCTCCTACAGGGAAAGTGCCAGGAGGGAATTGTGGAGCTTATTCTCAGTGTCTCTGAGAATTGCTCTGATTATCTGTGTGACCTCTTTGCTAAGACTCTCCAGAGAGCCGTCCTCAAAACCAACACACATCTTGACATATCTCCCACATTGATCGCAGTGTCTCCAGAAACGGCATTCAAGGAGCCAGGACCTTTTCTCCCTACACTGTCCATTGAGTTGTCCTCAAAACCAATATACATCCTGCTATATCTCCCACGTGGAAAGTGCCAGGAGGGAGAAGTGGGGATTATGTTTAGACTTTCTCGGAACTGCTTCAAATCAACTAGATATCTTTGTGCTGTAAATCTCCCAACAGCCAAACGCAAAAGCAGCAAACATCTCGCTGTATGTCCCACATCCAAAGTGCCAAGAGAGAGCTTGCTCTCCCTGTCTTTGAGTACTGTTTTCACTGTCCCGGTTACCTCTTTGCTAACGTTCTCTTCAGAGCTGCAGTGAAAGCAGGAACCACGTGGAGAAGGCACCCACACTGAAAGTGCCTGGAGGGAACATTGGGGCTTCTTCTCAGTGTCTCTGACATAGGGTTTCACTGTCCCGGGAAAGTCTCTGCTAACACCGTGCAGAGCGCTGTGCCCAATATACAGAAACGTCTTGCGGTATCTCCTACAGGGAAAGTGCCAGGAGGGAATTGTGGAGCTTGTTCTCAGTGTCTCTGAGAATTGCTCTGATTATCCCTGTGACCTCTTTGCTAAGACTCTCCAGAGAGCCGTCCTCAAAACAAACACACATCTTGACATATCTCCCACATTGATCGCAGTGTCTCCAGGAACGGCATTCAAGGAGCCAGGAACTTTTCTCCCTACACTGTCCATTGAGTTGTCCTCAAAACCAATATACATCCTGCTGTATCTCCCACATGGAAAGTGCCAGGAGGGAGAAGTGGGGATTATGTTTAGACTTTCTCGGAACTGCTTCAAATCAACTAGATATCTTTGTGCTGTAAATCGCCCAACAGCCAAACGCAAAAGCAGCAAACATCTCGCTGTATGTCCCACATCCAAAGTGCCAAGAGAGAGCTTGCTCTCCCTGTCTTTGAGTACTGTTTTCACTGTCCCGGTTACCTCTTGGCTAACATTCTCTTCAGAGCTGCAGTGAAAGCAGGAACCACGTGGAGAAGGCACCCACACTGAAAGTGCCTGGAGGGAACATTGGGGCTTCTTCTCAGTGTCTCTGACATAGGGTTTCACTGTCCCGGGAAAGTCTCTGCTAACACGGCGCAGAGCGCTGTGCCCAATATACAGAAACGTCTTGCGGTATCTCCTACAGGGAAAGTGCCAGGAGGGAATTGTCGAGCTTGTTCTCAGTGTCTCTGAGAATTGCTCTGATTATCTGTGTGACCTCTTTGCTAAGACTCTCCAGAGAGCCGTCCTCAAAACAAACACACATCTTGACATATCTCCCACATTGATCGCAGTGTCTCCAGAAACGGCATTCAAGGAGCCAGGACCTTTTCTCCCTACACTGTCCATTGAGTTGTCCTCAAAACCAATATACATCCTGCTGTATCTCCCACATGGAAAGTGCCAGGAGGGAGAAGTGGGGATTATGTTTAGACTTTCTCGGAACTGCTTCAAATCAACTAGATATCTTTGTGCTGTAAATCGCCCAACAGCCAAACGCAAAAGCAGCAAACATCTCGCTGTATGTCCCACATCCAAAGTGCCAAGAGAGAGCTTGCTCTCCCTGTCTTTGAGTACTGTTTTCACTGTCCCGGTTACCTCTTGGCTAACATTCTCTTCAGAGCTGCAGTGAAAGCAGGAACCACGTGGAGAAGGCACCCACACTGAAAGTGCCTGGAGGGAACATTGGGGCTTCTTCTCAGTGTCTCTGACATAGGGTTTCACTGTCCCGGGAAAGTCTCTGCTAACACCGTGCAGAGCGCTGTGCCCAATATACAGAAACGTCTTGCGGTATCTCCTACAGGGAAAGTGCCAGGAGGGAATTGTGGAGCTTGTTCTCAGTGTCTCTGAGAATTGCTCTGATTATCTGTGTGACCTCTTTGCTAAGACTCTCCAGAGAGCCGTCCTCAAAACCAACACACATCTTGACATATCTCCCACATTGATCGCAGTGTCTCCAGAAACGGCATTCAAGGAGCCAGGACCTTTTCTCCCTACACTGTCCATTGAGTTGTCCTCAAAACCAATATACATCCTGCTGTATCTCCCACATGGAAAGTGCCAGGAGGGAGAAGTGGGGATTATGTTTAGACTTTCTCGGAACTGCTTCAAATCAACTAGATATCTTTGTGCTGTAAATCGCCCAACAGCCAAACGCAAAAGCAGCAAACATCTCGCTGTATGTCCCACATCCAAAGTGCCAAGAGAGAGCTTGCTCTCCCTGTCTTTGAGTACTGTTTTCACTGTCCCGGTTACCTCTTGGCTAACATTCTCTTCAGAGCTGCAGTGAAAGCAGGAACCACGTGGAGAAGGCACCCACACTGAAAGTGCCTGGAGGGAACATTGGGGCTTCTTCTCAGTGTCTCTGACATAGGGTTTCACTGTCCCGGGAAAGTCTCTGCTAACACCGTGCAGAGCGCTGTGCCCAATATACAGAAACGTCTTGCGGTATCTCCTACAGGGAAAGTGCCAGGAGGGAATTGTGGAGCTTGTTCTCAGTGTCTCTGAGAATTGCTCTGATTATCCCTGTGACCTCTTTGCTAAGACTCTCCAGAGAGCCGTCCTCAAAACAAACACACATCTTGACATATCTCCCACATTGATCGCAGTGTCTCCAGGAACGGCATTCAAGGAGCCAGGAACTTTTCTCCCTACACTGTCCATTGAGTTGTCCTCAAAACCAATATACATCCTGCTGTATCTCCCACATGGAAAGTGCCAGGAGGGAGAAGTGGGGATTATGTTTAGACTTTCTCGGAACTGCTTCAAATCAACTAGATATCTTTGTGCTGTAAATCGCCCAACAGCCAAACGCAAAAGCAGCAAACATCTCGCTGTATGTCCCACATCCAAAGTGCCAAGAGAGAGCTTGCTCTCCCTGTCTTTGAGTACTGTTTTCACTGTCCCGGTTACCTCTTGGCTAACATTCTCTTCAGAGCTGCAGTGAAAGCAGGAACCACGTGGAGAAGGCACCCACACTGAAAGTGCCTGGAGGGAACATTGGGGCTTCTTCTCAGTGTCTCTGACATAGGGTTTCACTGTCCCGGGAAAGTCTCTGCTAACACGGCGCAGAGCGCTGTGCCCAATATACAGAAACGTCTTGCGGTATCTCCTACAGGGAAAGTGCCAGGAGGGAATTGTCGAGCTTGTTCTCAGTGTCTCTGAGAATTGCTCTGATTATCTGTGTGACCTCTTTGCTAAGACTCTCCAGAGAGCCGTCCTCAAAACAAACACACATCTTGACATATCTCCCACATTGATCGCAGTGTCTCCAGAAACGGCATTCAAGGAGCCAGGACCTTTTCTCCCTACACTGTCCATTGAGTTGTCCTCAAAACCAATATACATCCTGCTGTATCTCCCACATGGAAAGTGCCAGGAGGGAGAAGTGGGGATTATGTTTAGACTTTCTCGGAACTGCTTCAAATCAACTAGATATCTTTGTGCTGTAAATCGCCCAACAGCCAAACGCAAAAGCAGCAAACATCTCGCTGTATGTCCCACATCCAAAGTGCCAAGAGAGAGCTTGCTCTCCCTGTCTTTGAGTACTGTTTTCACTGTCCCGGTTACCTCTTGGCTAACATTCTCTTCAGAGCTGCAGTGAAAGCAGGAACCACGTGGAGAAGGCACCCACACTGAAAGTGCCTGGAGGGAACATTGGGGCTTCTTCTCAGTGTCTCTGACATAGGGTTTCACTGTCCCGGGAAAGTCTCTGCTAACACCCTGCAGAGCGCTGTGCCCAATCTACAGAAACGTCTTGCGGTATCTCCTACAGGGAAAGTGCCAGGAGGGAATTGTCGAGCTTGTTCTCAGTGTCTCTGAGAATTGCTCTGATTATCTGTGTGACCTCTTTGCTAAGACTCTCCAGAGAGCCGTCCTCAAAACCAACACACATCTTGACATATCTCCCACATTGATCGCAGTGTCTCCAGAAACGGCATTCAAGGAGCCAGGACCTTTTCTCCCTACACTGTCCATTGAGTTGTCCTCAAAACCAATATACATCCTGCTGTATCTCCCACGTGGAAAGTGCCAGGAGGGAGAAGTGGGGATTATGTTTAGACTTTCTCGGAACTGCTTCAAATCAACTAGATATCTTTGTGCTGTAAATCTCCCAACAGCCAAACGCAAAAGCAGCAAACATCTCGCTGTATGTCCCACATCCAAAGTGCCAAGAGAGAGCTTGCTCTCCCTGTCTTTGAGTACTGTTTTCACTGTCCCGGTTACCTCTTGGCTAACATTCTCTTCAGAGCCGCAGTGAAACCAGGAACCACGTGGAGAAGGCACCCACACTGAAAGTGCCTGGAGGGAACATTGGGGCTTCTTCTCAGTGTCTCTGACATAGGGTTTCACTGTCCCGGGAAAGTCTCTGCTAACACCCTGCAGAGCGCTGTGCCCAATATACAGAAACGTCTTGCGGTATCTCCTACAGGGAAAGTGCCAGGAGGGAATTGTCGAGCTTGTTCTCAGTGTCTCTGAGAATTGCTCTGATTATCTGTGTGACCTCTTTGCTAAGACTCTCCAGAGAGCCGTCCTCAAAACCAACACACATCTTGACATATCTCCCACATTGATCGCAGTGTCTCCAGAAACGGCATTCAAGGAGCCAGGACCTTTTCTCCCTACACTGTCCATTGAGTTGTCCTCAAAACCAATATACATCCTGCTATATCTCCCACGTGGAAAGTGCCAGGAGGGAGAAGTGGGGATTATGTTTAGACTTTCTCGGAACTGCTTCAAATCAACTAGATATCTTTGTGCTGTAAATCTCCCAACAGCCAAACGCAAAAGCAGCAAACATCTCGCTGTATGTCCCACATCCAAAGTGCCAAGAGAGAGCTTGCTCTCCCTGTCTTTGAGTACTGTTTTCACTGTCCCGGTTACCTCTTGGCTAACATTCTCTTCAGAGCTGCAGTGAAAGCAGGAACCACGTGGAGAAGGCACCCACACTGAAAGTGCCTGGAGGGAACATTGGGGCTTCTTCTCAGTGTCTCTGACATAGGGTTTCACTGTCCCGGGAAAGTCTCTGCTAACACCCTGCAGAGCGCTGTGCCCAATATACAGAAACGTCTTGCGGTATCTCCTACAGGGAAAGTGCCAGGAGGGAATTGTCGAGCTTGTTCTCAGTGTCTCTGAGAATTGCTCTGATTATCTGTGTGACCTCTTTGCTAAGACTCTCCAGAGAGCCGTCCTCAAAACCAACACACATCTTGACATATCTCCCACATTGATCGCAGTGTCTCCAGAAACGGCATTCAAGGAGCCAGGACCTTTTCTCCCTACACTGTCCATTGAGTTGTCCTCAAAACCAATATACATCCTGCTATATCTCCTACGTGGAAAGTGCCAGGAGGGAGAAGTGGGGATTATGTTTAGACTTTCTCGGAACTGCTTCAAATCAACTAGATATCTTTGTGCTGTAAATCTCCCAACAGCCAAACGCAAAAGCAGCAAACATCTCGCTGTATGTCCCACATCCAAAGTGCCAAGAGAGAGCTTGCTCTCCCTGTCTTTGAGTACTGTTTTCACTGTCCCGGTTACCTCTTTGCTAACATTCTCTTCAGAGCTGCAGTGAAAGCAGGAACCACGTGGAGAAGGCACCCACACTGAAAGTGCCTGGAGGGAACATTGGGGCTTCTTCTCAGTGTCTCTGACATAGGGTTTCACTGTCCCGGGAAAGTCTCTGCTAACACCCTGCAGAGCGCTGTGCCCAATATACAGAAACGTCTTGCGGTATCTCCTACAGGGAAAGTGCCAGGAGGGAATTGTCGAGCTTGTTCTCAGTGTCTCTGAGAATTGCTCTGATTATCTGTGTGACCTCTTTGCTAAGACTCTCCAGAGAGCCGTCCTCAAAACCAACACACATCTTGACATATCTCCCACATTGATCGCAGTGTCTCCAGAAACGGCATTCAAGGAGCCAGGACCTTTTCTCCCTACACTGTCCATTGAGTTGTCCTCAAAACCAATATACATCCTGCTGTATCTCCCACGTGGAAAGTGCCAGGAGGGAGAAGTGGGGATTATGTTTAGACTTTCTCGGAACTGCTTCAAATCAACTAGATATCTTTGTGCTGTAAATCTCCCAACAGCCAAACGCAAAAGCAGCAAACATCTCGCTGTATGTCCCACATCCAAAGTGCCAAGAGAGAGCTTGCTCTCCCTGTCTTTGAGTACTGTTTTCACTGTCCCGGTTACCTCTTTGCTAACATTCTCTTCAGAGCTGCAGTGAAAGCAGGAACCACGTGGAGAAGGCACCCACACTGAAAGTGCCTGGAGGGAACATTGGGGCTTCTTCTCAGTGTCTCTGACATAGGGTTTCACTGTCCCGGGAAAGTCTCTGCTAACACCCTGCAGAGCGCTGTGCCCAATATACAGAAACGTCTTGCGGTATCTCCTACAGGGAAAGTGCCAGGAGGGAATTGTCGAGCTTGTTCTCAGTGTCTCTGAGAATTGCTCTGATTATCTGTGTGACCTCTTTGCTAAGACTCTCCAGAGAGCCGTCCTCAAAACCAACACACATCTTGACATATCTCCCACATTGATCGCAGTGTCTCCAGAAACGGCATTCAAGGAGCCAGGACCTTTTCTCCCTACACTGTCCATTGAGTTGTCCTCAAAACCAATATACATCCTGCTATATCTCCCACGTGGAAAGTGCCAGGAGGGAGAAGTGGGGATTATGTTTAGACTTTCTCGGAACTGCTTCAAATCAACTAGATATCTTTGTGCTGTAAATCGCCCAACAGCCAAACGCAAAAGCAGCAAACATCTCGCTGTATGTCCCACATCCAAAGTGCCAAGAGAGAGCTTGCTCTCCCTGTCTTTGAGTACTGTTTACACTGTCCCGGTTACCTCTTTGCTAACATTCTCTTCAGAGCTGCAGTGAAACCAGGAACCACGTGGAGAAGGCACCCACACTGAAAGTGCCTGGAGGGAACATTGGGGCTTCTTCTCAGTGTCTCTGACCTAGGGTTTCACTGTCCCGGGAAAGTCTCTGCTAACACCGTGCAGAGCGCTGTGCCCAATATACAGAAACGTCTTGCGGTATCTCCTACAGGGAAAGTGCCAGGAGGGAATTGTGGAGCTTGTTCTCAGTGTCTCTGAGAATTGCTCTGATTATCTGTGTGACCTCTTTGCTAAGACTCTCCAGAGAGCCGTCCTCAAAACCAACACACATCTTGACATATCTCCCACATTGATCGCAGTGTCTCCAGAAACGGCATTCAAGGAGCCAGGACCTTTTCTCCCTACACTGTCCATTGAGTTGTCCTCAAAACCAATATACATCCTGCTATATCTCCCACGTGGAAAGTGCCAGGAGGGAGAAGTGGGGATTATGTTTAGACTTTCTCGGAACTGCTTCAAATCAACTAGATATCTTTGTGCTGTAAATCTCCCAACAGCCAAATGCAAAAGCAGCAAACATCTCGCTGTATGTCCCACATCCAAAGTGCCAAGAGAGAGCTTGCTCTCCCTGTCTTTGAGTACTGTTTTCACTGTCCCGGTTACCTCTTGGCTAACATTCTCTTCAGAGCTGCAGTGAAAGCAGGAACCACGTGGAGAAGGCACCCACACTGAAAGTGCCTGGAGGGAACACTGGGGCTTCTTCTCAGTGTCTCTGACATAGGGTTTCACTGTCCCGGGAAAGTCTCTGCTAACACCGTGCAGAGCGCTGTGCCCAATATACAGAAACGTCTTGCGGTATCTCCTACAGGGAAAGTGCCAGGAGGGAATTGTCGAGCTTGTTCTCAGTGTCTCTGAGAATTGCTCTGATTATCTGTGTGACCTCTTTGCTAAGACTCTCCAGAGAGCCGTCCTCAAAACCAACACACATCTTGACATATCTCCCACATTGATCGCAGTGTCTCCAGAAACGGCATTCAAGGAGCCAGGACCTTTTCTCCCTACACTGTCCATTGACTTGTCCTCAAAACCAATATACATCCTGCTATATCTCCCACATGGAAAGTGCCAGGAGGGAGAAGTGGGGATTATGTTTAGACTTTCTCGGAACTGCTTCAAATCAACTAGATATCTTTGTGCTGTAAATCTCCCAACAGCCAAATGCAAAAGCAGCAAACATCTCGCTGTATGTCCCACATCCAAAGTGCCAAGAGAGAGCTTGCTCTCCCTGTCTTTGAGTACTGTTTTCACTGTCCCGGTTACCTCTTTGCTAACATTCTCTTCAGAGCTGCAGTGAAAGCAGGAACCACGTGGAGAAGGCACCCACACTGAAAGTGCCTGGAGGGAACATTGGGGCTTCTTCTCAGTGTCTCTGACCTAGGGTTTCACTGTCCCGGGAAAGTCTCTGCTAACACCGTGCAGAGCGCTGTGCCCAATATACAGAAACGTCTTGCGGTATCTCCTACAGGGAAAGTGCCAGGAGGGAATTGTGGAGCTTGTTCTCAGTGTCTCTGAGAATTGCTCTGATTATCTGTGTGACCTCTTTGCTAAGACTCTCCAGAGAGCCGTCCTCAAAACCAACACACATCTTGACATATCTCCCACATTGATCGCAGTGTCTCCAGAAACGGCATTCAAGGAGCCAGGACCTTTTCTCCCTACACTGTCCATTGAGTTGTCCTCAAAACCAATATACATCCTGCTATATCTCCCACGTGGAAAGTGCCAGGAGGGAGAAGTGGGGATTATGTTTAGACTTTCTCGGAACTGCTTCAAATCAACTAGATATCTTTGTGCTGTAAATCTCCCAACAGCCAAACGCAAAAGCAGCAAACATCTCGCTGTTTGTCCCACATCCAAAGTGCCAAGAGAGAGCTTGCTCTCCCTGTCTTTGAGTACTGTTTTCACTGTCCCGGTTACCTCTTTGCTAACATTCTCTTCAGAGCTGCAGTGAAAGCAGGAACCACGTGGAGAAGGCACCCACACTGAAAGTGCCTGGAGGGAACATTGGGGCTTCTTCTCAGTGTCTCTGACCTAGGGTTTCACTGTCCCGGGAAAGTCTCTGCTAACACCGTGCAGAGCGCTGTGCCCAATATACAGAAACGTCTTGCGGTATCTCCTACAGGGAAAGTGCCAGGAGGGAATTGTCGAGCTTGTTCTCAGTGTCTCTGAGAATTGCTCTGATTATCTGTGTGACCTCTTTCTAAGACTCTCCAGAGAGCCGTCCTCAAAACCAACACACATCTTGACATATCTCCCACATTGATCGCAGTGTCTCCAGAAACGGCATTCAAGGAGCCAGGACCTTTTCTCCCTACACTGTCCATTGAGTTGTCCTCAAAACCAATATACATCCTGCTGTATCTCCCACGTGGAAAGTGCCAGGAGGGAGAAGTGGGGATTATGTTTAGACTTTCTCGGAACTGCTTCAAATCAACTAGATATCTTTGTGCTGTAAATCTCCCAACAGCCAAACGCAAAAGCAGCAAACATCTCGCTGTATGTCCCACATCCAAAGTGCCAAGAGAGAGCTTGCTCTCCCTGTCTTTGAGTACTGTTTTCACTGTCCCGGTTACCTCTTTGCTAACATTCTCTTCAGAGCTGCAGTGAAAGCAGGAACCACGTGGAGAAGGCACCCACACTGAAAGTGCCTGGAGGGAACATTGGGGCTTCTTCTCAGTGTCTCTGACATAGGGTTTCACTGTCCCGGGAAAGTCTCTGCTAACACCCTGCAGAGCGCTGTGCCCAATATACAGAAACGTCTTGCGGTATCTCCTACAGGGAAAGTGCCAGGAGGGAATTGTCGAGCTTGTTCTCAGTGTCTCTGAGAATTGCTCTGATTATCTGTGTGACCTCTTTGCTAAGACTCTCCAGAGAGCCGTCCTCAAAACCAACACACATCTTGACATATCTCCCACATTGATCGCAGTGTCTCCAGAAACGGCATTCAAGGAGCCAGGACCTTTTCTCCCTACACTGTCCATTGAGTTGTCCTCAAAACCAATATACATCCTGCTATATCTCCCACGTGGAAAGTGCCAGGAGGGAGAAGTGGGGATTATGTTTAGACTTTCTCGGAACTGCTTCAAATCAACTAGATATCTTTGTGCTGTAAATCGCCCAACAGCCAAACGCAAAAGCAGCAAACATCTCGCTGTATGTCCCACATCGAAAGTGCCAAGAGAGAGCTTGCTCTCCCTGTCTTTGAGTACTGTTTACACTGTCCCGGTTACCTCTTTGCTAACATTCTCTTCAGAGCTGCAGTGAAACCAGGAACCACGTGGAGAAGGCACCCACACTGAAAGTGCCTGGAGGGAACATTGGGGCTTCTTCTCAGTGTCTCTGACCTAGGGTTTCACTGTCCCGGGAAAGTCTCTGCTAACACCGTGCAGAGCGCTGTGCCCAATATACAGAAACGTCTTGCGGTATCTCCTACAGGGAAAGTGCCAGGAGGGAATTGTGGAGCTTGTTCTCAGTGTCTCTGAGAATTGCTCTGATTATCTGTGTGACCTCTTTGCTAAGACTCTCCAGAGAGCCGTCCTCAAAACCAACACACATCTTGACATATCTCCCACATTGATCGCAGTGTCTCCAGAAACGGCATTCAAGGAGCCAGGACCTTTTCTCCCTACACTGTCCATTGAGTTGTCCTCAAAACCAATATACATCCTGCTATATCTCCCACGTGGAAAGTGCCAGGAGGGAGAAGTGGGGATTATGTTTAGACTTTCTCGGAACTGCTTCAAATCAACTAGATATCTTTGTGCTGTAAATCTCCCAACAGCCAAATGCAAAAGCAGCAAACATCTCGCTGTATGTCCCACATCCAAAGTGCCAAGAGAGAGCTTGCTCTCCCTGTCTTTGAGTACTGTTTTCACTGTCCCGGTTACCTCTTGGCTAACATTCTCTTCAGAGCTGCAGTGAAAGCAGGAACCACGTGGAGAAGGCACCCACACTGAAAGTGCCTGGAGGGAACACTGGGGCTTCTTCTCAGTGTCTCTGACATAGGGTTTCACTGTCCCGGGAAAGTCTCTGCTAACACCGTGCAGAGCGCTGTGCCCAATATACAGAAACGTCTTGCGGTATCTCCTACAGGGAAAGTGCCAGGAGGGAATTGTCGAGCTTGTTCTCAGTGTCTCTGAGAATTGCTCTGATTATCTGTGTGACCTCTTTGCTAAGACTCTCCAGAGAGCCGTCCTCAAAACCAACACACATCTTGACATATCTCCCACATTGATCGCAGTGTCTCCAGAAACGGCATTCAAGGAGCCAGGACCTTTTCTCCCTACACTGTCCATTGACTTGTCCTCAAAACCAATATACATCCTGCTATATCTCCCACATGGAAAGTGCCAGGAGGGAGAAGTGGGGATTATGTTTAGACTTTCTCGGAACTGCTTCAAATCAACTAGATATCTTTGTGCTGTAAATCTCCCAACAGCCAAATGCAAAAGCAGCAAACATCTCGCTGTATGTCCCACATCCAAAGTGCCAAGAGAGAGCTTGCTCTCCCTGTCTTTGAGTACTGTTTTCACTGTCCCGGTTACCTCTTTGCTAACATTCTCTTCAGAGCTGCAGTGAAAGCAGGAACCACGTGGAGAAGGCACCCACACTGAAAGTGCCTGGAGGGAACATTGGGGCTTCTTCTCAGTGTCTCTGACCTAGGGTTTCACTGTCCCGGGAAAGTCTCTGCTAACACCGTGCAGAGCGCTGTGCCCAATATACAGAAACGTCTTGCGGTATCTCCTACAGGGAAAGTGCCAGGAGGGAATTGTGGAGCTTGTTCTCAGTGTCTCTGAGAATTGCTCTGATTATCTGTGTGACCTCTTTGCTAAGACTCTCCAGAGAGCCGTCCTCAAAACCAACACACATCTTGACATATCTCCCACATTGATCGCAGTGTCTCCAGAAACGGCATTCAAGGAGCCAGGACCTTTTCTCCCTACACTGTCCATTGAGTTGTCCTCAAAACCAATATACATCCTGCTATATCTCCCACGTGGAAAGTGCCAGGAGGGAGAAGTGGGGATTATGTTTAGACTTTCTCGGAACTGCTTCAAATCAACTAGATATCTTTGTGCTGTAAATCTCCCAACAGCCAAACGCAAAAGCAGCAAACATCTCGCTGTTTGTCCCACATCCAAAGTGCCAAGAGAGAGCTTGCTCTCCCTGTCTTTGAGTACTGTTTTCACTGTCCCGGTTACCTCTTTGCTAACATTCTCTTCAGAGCTGCAGTGAAAGCAGGAACCACGTGGAGAAGGCACCCACACTGAAAGTGCCTGGAGGGAACATTGGGGCTTCTTCTCAGTGTCTCTGACCTAGGGTTTCACTGTCCCGGGAAAGTCTCTGCTAACACCGTGCAGAGCGCTGTGCCCAATATACAGAAACGTCTTGCGGTATCTCCTACAGGGAAAGTGCCAGGAGGGAATTGTCGAGCTTGTTCTCAGTGTCTCTGAGAATTGCTCTGATTATCTGTGTGACCTCTTTCTAAGACTCTCCAGAGAGCCGTCCTCAAAACCAACACACATCTTGACATATCTCCCACATTGATCGCAGTGTCTCCAGAAACGGCATTCAAGGAGCCAGGACCTTTTCTCCCTACACTGTCCATTGAGTTGTCCTCAAAACCAATATACATCCTGCTGTATCTCCCACGTGGAAAGTGCCAGGAGGGAGAAGTGGGGATTATGTTTAGACTTTCTCGGAACTGCTTCAAATCAACTAGATATCTTTGTGCTGTAAATCTCCCAACAGCCAAACGCAAAAGCAGCAAACATCTCGCTGTATGTCCCACATCCAAAGTGCCAAGAGAGAGCTTGCTCTCCCTGTCTTTGAGTACTGTTTTCACTGTCCCGGTTACCTCTTGGCTAACATTCTCTTCAGAGCTGCAGTGAAAGCAGGAACCACGTGGAGAAGGCACCCACACTGAAAGTGCCTGGAGGGAACATTGGGGCTTCTTCTCAGTGTCTCTGACCTAGGGTTTCACTGTCCCGGGAAAGTCTCTGCTAACACCGCGCAGAGCGCTGTGCCCAATATACAGAAACGTCTTGCGGTATCTCCTACAGGGAAAGTGCCAGGAGGGAATTGTGGAGCTTGTTCTCAGTGTCTCTGAGAATTGCTCTGATTATCCCTGTGACCTCTTTGCTAAGACTCTCCAGAGAGCCGTCCTCAAAACAACACACATCTTGACATATCTCCCACATTGATCGCAGTGTCTCCAGAAACGGCATTCAAGGAGCCAGGACCTTTTCTCCCTACACTGTCCATTGAGTTGTCCTCAAAACCAATATACATCCTGCTGTATCTCCCACATGGAAAGTGCCAGGAGGGAGAAGTGGGGATTATGTTTAGACTTTCTCGGAACTGCTTCAAATCAACTAGATATCTTTGTGCTGTAAATCGCCCAACAGCCAAACGCAAAAGCAGCAAACATCTCGCTGTATGTCCCACATCCAAAGTGCCAAGAGAGAGCTTGCTCTCCCTGTCTTTGAGTACTGTTTTCACTGTCCCGGTTACCTCTTGGCTAACATTCTCTTCAGAGCTGCAGTGAAAGCAGGAACCACGTGGAGAAGGCACCCACACTGAAAGTGCCTGGAGGGAACATTGGGGCTTCTTCTCAGTGTCTCTGACCTAGGGTTTCACTGTCCCGGGAAAGTCTCTGCTAACACCCTGCAGAGCGCTGTGCCCAATATACAGAAACGTCTTGCGGTATCTCCTACAGGGAAAGTGCCAGGAGGGAATTGTCGAGCTTGTTCTCAGTGTCTCTGAGAATTGCTCTGATTATCCCTGTGACCTCTTTGCTAAGACTCTCCAGAGAGCCGTCCTCAAAACCAACACACATCTTGACATATCTCCCACATTGATCGCAGTGTCTCCAGAAACGGCATTCAAGGAGCCAGGACCTTTTCTCCCTACACTGTCCATTGAGTTGTCCTCAAAACCAATATACATCCTGCTGTATCTCCCACGTGGAAAGTGCCAGGAGAGAGAAGTGGGGATTATGTTTAGACTTTCTCGGAACTGCTTCAAATCAACTAGATATCTTTGTGCTGTAAATCTCCCAACAGCCAAACGCAAAAGCAGCAAACATCTCGCTGTATGTCCCACATCCAAAGTGCCAAGAGAGAGCTTGCTCTCCCTGTCTTTGAGTACTGTTTTCACTGTCCCGGTTACCTCTTGGCTAACATTCTCTTCAGAGCTGCAGTGAAAGCAGGAACCACGTGGAGAAGGCACCCACACTGAAAGTGCCTGGAGGGAACATTGGGGCTTCTTCTCAGTGTCTCTGACATAGGGTTTCACTGTCCCGGGAAAGTCTCTGCTAACACCGTGCAGAGCGCTGTGCCCAATATACAGAAACGTCTTGCGGTATCTCCTACAGGGAAAGTGCCAGGAGGGAATTGTGGAGCTTGTTCTCAGTGTCTCTGAGAATTGCTCTGATTATCTGTGTGACCTCTTTGCTAAGACTCTCCAGAGAGCCGTCCTCAAAACCAACACACATCTTGACATATCTCCCACATTGATCGCAGTGTCTCCAGAAATGGCATTCAAGGAGCCAGGACCTTTTCTCCCTACACTGTCCATTGAGTTGTCCTCAAAACCAATATACATCCTGCTGTATCTCCCACATGGAAAGTGCCAGGAGGGAGAAGTGGGGATTATGTTTAGACTTTCTCGGAACTGCTTCAAATCAACTAGATATCTTTGTGCTGTAAATATCCCAACAGCCAAACGCAAAAGCAGCAAACATCTCGCTGTATGTCCCACATCCAAAGTGCCAAGAGAGAGCTTGCTCTCCCTGTCTTTGAGTACTGTTTTCACTGTCCCGGTTACCTCTTGGCTAACATTCTCTTCAGAGCTGCAGTGAAAGCAGGAACCACGTGGAGAAGGCACCCACACTGAAAGTGCCTGGAGGGAACACTGGGGCTTCTTCTCAGTGTCTCTGACATAGGGTTTCACTGTCCCGGGAAAGTCTCTGCTAACACCGTGCAGAGCGCTGTGCCCAATATACAGAAACGTCTTGCGGTATCTCCTACAGGGAAAGTGCCAGGAGGGAATTGTCGAGCTTGTTCTCAGTGTCTCTGAGAATTGCTCTGATTATCTGTGTGACCTCTTTGCTAAGACTCTCCAGAGAGCCGTCCTCAAAACCAACACACATCTTGACATATCTCCCACATTGATCGCAGTGTCTCCAGAAACGGCATTCAAGGAGCCAGGACCTTTTCTCCCTACACTGTCCATTGAGTTGTCCTCAAAACCAATATACATCCTGCTATATCTCCCACGTGGAAAGTGCCAGGAGGGAGAAGTGGGGATTATGTTTAGACTTTCTCGGAACTGCTTCAAATCAACTAGATATCTTTGTGCTGTAAATCTCCCAACAGCCAAACGCAAAAGCAGCAAACATCTCGCTGTATGTCCCACATCCAAAGTGCCAAGAGAGAGCTTGCTCTCCCTGTCTTTGAGTACTGTTTTCACTGTCCCGGTTACCTCTTTGCTAACATTCTCTTCAGAGCCGCAGTGAAACCAGGAACCACGTGGAGAAGGCACCCACACTGAAAGTGCCTGGAGGGAACATTGGGGCTTCTTCTCAGTGTCTCTGACATAGGGTTTCACTGTCCCGGGAAAGTCTCTGCTAACACCGTGCAGAGCGCTGTGCCCAATATACAGAAACGTCTTGCGGTATCTCCTACAGGGAAAGTGCCAGGAGGGAATTGTGGAGCTTGTTCTCAGTGTCTCTGAGAATTGCTCTGATTATCTGTGTGACCTCTTTGCTAAGACTCTCCAGAGAGCCGTCCTCAAAACCAACACACATCTTGACATATCTCCCACATTGATCGCAGTGTCTCCAGAAACGGCATTCAAGGAGCCAGGACCTTTTCTCCCTACACTGTCCATTGAGTTGTCCTCAAAACCAATATACATCCTGCTATATCTCCCACGTGGAAAGTGCCAGGAGGGAGAAGTGGGGATTATGTTTAGACTTTCTCGGAACTGCTTCAAATCAACTAGATATCTTTGTGCTGTAAATCTCCCAACAGCCAAATGCAAAAGCAGCAAACATCTCGCTGTATGTCCCACATCCAAAGTGCCAAGAGAGAGCTTGCTCTCCCTGTCTTTGAGTACTGTTTTCACTGTCCCGGTTACCTCTTTGCTAACATTCTCTTCAGAGCTGCAGTGAAACCAGGAACCACGTGGAGAAGGCACCCACACTGAAAGTGCCTGGAGGGAACACTGGGGCTTCTTCTCAGTGTCTCTGACATAGGGTTTCACTGTCCCGGGAAAGTCTCTGCTAACACCGTGCAGAGCGCTGTGCCCAATATACAGAAACGTCTTGCGGTATCTCCTACAGGGAAAGTGCCAGGAGGGAATTGTCGAGCTTGTTCTCAGTGTCTCTGAGAATTGCTCTGATTATCTGTGTGACCTCTTTGCTAAGACTCTCCAGAGAGCCGTCGTCAAAACCAACACACATCTTAACAAATCTCCCACATTGATCGCAGTGTCTCCAGAAACGGCATTCAAGGAGCCAGGACCTTTTCTCCCTACACTGTCCATTGAGTTGTCCTCAAAACCAATATACATCCTGCTATATCTCCCACGTGGAAAGTGCCAGGAGGGAGAAGTGGGGATTATGTTTAGACTTTCTCGGAACTGCTTCAAATCAACTAGATATCTTTGTGCTGTAAATCTCCCAACAGCCAAACGCAAAAGCAGCAAACATCTCGCTGTATGTCCCACATCCAAAGTGCCAAGAGAGAGCTTGCTCTCCCTGTCTTTGAGTACTGTTTTCACTGTCCCGGTTACCTCTTTGCTAACATTCTCTTCATAGCCGCAGTGAAAGCAGGAACCACGTGGAGAAGGCACCCACACTGAAAGTGCCTGGAGGGAACATTGGGGCTTCTTCTCAGTGTCTCTGACATAGGGTTTCACTGTCCCGGGAAAGTCTCTGCTAACACCGTGCAGAGCGCTGTGCCCAATATACAGAAACGTCTTGCGGTATCTCCTACAGGGAAAGTGCCAGGAGGGAATTGTGGAGCTTGTTCTCAGTGTCTCTGAGAATTGCTCTGATTATCTGTGTGACCTCTTTGCTAAGACTCTCCAGAGAGCCGTCCTCAAAACCAACACACATCTTGACATATCTCCCACATTGATCGCAGTGTCTCCAGAAACGGCATTCAAGGAGCCAGGACCTTTTCTCCCTACACTGTCCATTGACTTGTCCTCAAAACCAATATACATCCTGCTATATCTCCCACGTGGAAAGTGCCAGGAGGGAGAAGTGGGGATTATGTTTAGACTTTCTCGGAACTGCTTCAAATCAACTAGATATCTTTGTGCTGTAAATCTCCCAACAGCCAAATGCAAAAGCAGCAAACATCTCGCTGTATGTCCCACATCCAAAGTGCCAAGAGAGAGCTTGCTCTCCCTGTCTTTGAGTACTGTTTTCACTGTCCCGGTTACCTCTTTGCTAACATTCTCTTCAGAGCTGCAGTGAAAGCAGGAACCACGTGGAGAAGGCACCCACACTGAAAGTGCCTGGAGGGAACATTGGGGCTTCTTCTCAGTGTCTCTGACCTAGGGTTTCACTGTCCCGGGAAAGTCTCTGCTAACACCGTGCAGAGCGCTGTGCCCAATATACAGAAACGTCTTGCGGTATCTCCTACAGGGAAAGTGCCAGGAGGGAATTGTGGAGCTTGTTCTCAGTGTCTCTGAGAATTGCTCTGATTATCTGTGTGACCTCTTTCTAAGACTCTCCAGAGAGCCGTCCTCAAAACCAACACACATCTTGACATATCTCCCACATTGATCGCAGTGTCTCCAGAAACGGCATTCAAGGAGCCAGGACCTTTTCTCCCTACACTGTCCATTGAGTTGTCCTCAAAACCAATATACATCCTGCTATATCTCCCACGTGGAAAGTGCCAGGAGGGAGAAGTGGGGATTATGTTTAGACTTTCTCGGAACTGCTTCAAATCAACTAGATATCTTTGTGCTGTAAATCTCCCAACAGCCAAACGCAAAAGCAGCAAACATCTCGCTGTATGTCCCACATCCAAAGTGCCAAGAGAGAGCTTGCTCTCCCTGTCTTTGAGTACTGTTTTCACTGTCCCGGTTACCTCTTTGCTAACATTCTCTTCAGAGCTGCAGTGAAAGCAGGAACCACGTGGAGAAGGCACCCACACTGAAAGTGCCTGGAGGGAACATTGGGGCTTCTTCTCAGTGTCTCTGACCTAGGGTTTCACTGTCCCGGGAAAGTCTCTGCTAACACCGCGCAGAGCGCTGTGCCCAATATACAGAAACGTCTTGCGGTATCTCCTACAGGGAAAGTGCCAGGAGGGAATTGTCGAGCTTGTTCTCAGTGTCTCTGAGAATTGCTCTGATTATCTGTGTGACCTCTTTCTAAGACTCTCCAGAGAGCCGTCCTCAAAACCAACACACATCTTGACATATCTCCCACATTGATCGCAGTGTCTCCAGAAACGGCATTCAAGGAGCCAGGACCTTTTCTCCCTACACTGTCCATTGACTTGTCCTCAAAACCAATATACATCCTGCTGTATCTCCCACGTGGAAAGTGCCAGGAGGGAGAAGTGGGGATTATGTTTAGACTTTCTCGGAATTGCTTCAAATCAACTAGATATCTTTGTGCTGTAAATCTCCCAACAGCCAAATGCAAAAGCAGCAAACATCTCGCTGTATGTCCCACATCCAAAGTGCCAAGAGAGAGCTTGCTCTCCCTGTCTTTGAGTACTGTTTTCACTGTCCCGGTTACCTCTTTGCTAACATTCTCTTCAGAGCTGCAGTGAAAGCAGGAACCACGTGGAGAAGCCACCCACACTGAAAGTGCCTGGAGGGAACATTGGGGCTTCTTCTCAGTGTCTCTGACCTAGGGTTTCACTGTCCCGGGAAAGTCTCTGCTAACACCGTGCAGAGCGCTGTGCCCAATATACAGAAACGTCTTGCGGTATCTCCTACAGGGAAAGTGCCAGGAGGGAATTGTGGAGCTTGTTCTCAGTGTCTCTGAGAATTGCTCTGATTATCTGTGTGACCTCTTTCTAAGACTCTCCAGAGAGCCGTCCTCAAAACCAACACACATCTTGACATATCTCCCACATTGATCGCAGTGTCTCCAGAAACGGCATTCAAGGAGCCAGGACCTTTTCTCCCTACACTGTCCATTGAGTTGTCCTCAAAACCAATATACATCCTGCTATATCTCCCACGTGGAAAGTGCCAGGAGGGAGAAGTGGGGATTATGTTTAGACTTTCTCGGAACTGCTTCAAATCAACTAGATATCTTTGTGCTGTAAATCTCCCAACAGCCAAACGCAAAAGCAGCAAACATCTCGCTGTATGTCCCACATCCAAAGTGCCAAGAGAGAGCTTGCTCTCCCTGTCTTTGAGTACTGTTTTCACTGTCCCGGTTACCTCTTTGCTAACATTCTCTTCAGAGCTGCAGTGAAAGCAGGAACCACGTGGAGAAGGCACCCACACTGAAAGTGCCTGGAGGGAACATTGGGGCTTCTTCTCAGTGTCTCTGACCTAGGGTTTCACTGTCCCGGGAAAGTCTCTGCTAACACCGCGCAGAGCGCTGTGCCCAATATACAGAAACGTCTTGCGGTATCTCCTACAGGGAAAGTGCCAGGAGGGAATTGTGGAGCTTGTTCTCAGTGTCTCTGAGAATTGCTCTGATTATCTGTGTGACCTCTTTCTAAGACTCTCCAGAGAGCCGTCCTCAAAACCAACACACATCTTGACATATCTCCCACATTGATCGCAGTGTCTCCAGAAACGGCATTCAAGGAGCCAGGACCTTTTCTCCCTACACTGTCCATTGACTTGTCCTCAAAACCAATATACATCCTGCTGTATCTCCCACGTGGAAAGTGCCAGGAGGGAGAAGTGGGGATTATGTTTAGACTTTCTCGGAATTGCTTCAAATCAACTAGATATCTTTGTGCTGTAAATCTCCCAACAGCCAAACGCAAAAGCAGCAAACATCTCGCTGTATGTCCCACATCCAAAGTGCCAAGAGAGAGCTTGCTCTCCCTGTCTTTGAGTACTGTTTTCACTGTCCCGGTTACCTCTTTGCTAACATTCTCTTCAGAGCTGCAGTGAAAGCAGGAACCACGTGGAGAAGCCACCCACACTGAAAGTGCCTGGAGGGAACACTGGGGCTTCTTCTCAGTGTCTCTGACATAGGGTTTCACTGTCCCGGGAAAGTCTCTGCTAACACCGTGCAGAGCGCTGTGCCCAATATACAGAAACGTCTTGCGGTATCTCCTACAGGGAAAGTGCCAGGAGGGAATTGTCGAGCTTGTTCTCAGTGTCTCTGAGAATTGCTCTGATTATCTGTGTGACCTCTTTGCTAAGACTCTCCAGAGAGCCGTCCTCAAAACCAACACACATCTTGACATATCTCCCACATTGATCGCAGTGTCTCCAGAAACGGCATTCAAGGAGCCAGGACCTTTTCTCCCTACACTGTCCATTGAGTTGTCCTCAAAACCAATATACATCCTGCTATATCTCCCACGTGGAAAGTGCCAGGAGGGAGAAGTGGGGATTATGTTTAGACTTTCTCGGAACTGCTTCAAATCAACTAGATATCTTTGTGCTGTAAATCTCCCAACAGCCAAATGCAAAAGCAGCAAACATCTCGCTGTATGTCCCACATCCAAAGTGCCAAGAGAGAGCTTGCTCTCCCTGTCTTTGAGTACTGTTTTCACTGTCCCGGTTACCTCTTTGCTAACATTCTCTTCAGAGCTGCAGTGAAAGCAGGAACCACGTGGAGAAGGCACTCACACTGAAAGTGCCTGGAGGGAACATTGGGGCTTCTTCTCAGTGTCTCTGACATAGGGTTTCACTGTCCCGGGAAAGTCTCTGCTAACACCGTGCAGAGCGCTGTGCCCAATATACAGAAACGTCTTGCGGTATCTCCTACAGGGAAAGTGCCAGGAGGGAATTGTGGAGCTTGTTCTCAGTGTCTCTGAGAATTGCTCTGATTATCTGTGTGACCTCTTTGCTAAGACTCTCCAGAGAGCCGTCCTCAAAACCAACACACATCTTGACATATCTCCCACATTGATCGCAGTGTCTCCAGAAACGGCATTCAAGGAGCCAGGACCTTTTCTCCCTACACTGTCCATTGAGTTGTCCTCAAAACCAATATACATCCTGCTATATCTCCCACGTGGAAAGTGCCAGGAGGGAGAAGTGGGGATTATGTTTAGACTTTCTCGGAACTGCTTCAAATCAACTAGATATCTTTGTGCTGTAAATCTCCCAACAGCCAAACGCAAAAGCAGCAAACATCTCGCTGTATGTCCCACATCCAAAGTGCCAAGAGAGAGCTTGCTCTCCCTGTCTTTGAGTACTGTTTTCACTGTCCCGGTTACCTCTTTGCTAACATTCTCTTCAGAGCCGCAGTGAAACCAGGAACCACGTGGAGAAGGCACCCACACTGAAAGTGCCTGGAGGGAACATTGGGGCTTCTTCTCAGTGTCTCTGACATAGGGTTTCACTGTCCCGGGAAAGTCTCTGCTAACACCGTGCAGAGCGCTGTGCCCAATATACAGAAACGTCTTGCGGTATCTCCTACAGGGAAAGTGCCAGGAGGGAATTGTGGAGCTTGTTCTCAGTGTCTCTGAGAATTGCTCTGATTATCTGTGTGACCTCTTTGCTAAGACTCTCCAGAGAGCCGTCCTCAAAACCAACACACATCTTGACATATCTCCCACATTGATCGCAGTGTCTCCAGAAACGGCATTCAAGGAGCCAGGACCTTTTCTCCCTACACTGTCCATTGAGTTGTCCTCAAAACCAATATACATCCTGCTATATCTCCCACGTGGAAAGTGCCAGGAGGGAGAAGTGGGGATTATGTTTAGACTTTCTCGGAACTGCTTCAAATCAACTAGATATCTTTGTGCTGTAAATCTCCCAACAGCCAAATGCAAAAGCAGCAAACATCTCGCTGTATGTCCCACATCCAAAGTGCCAAGAGAGAGCTTGCTCTCCCTGTCTTTGAGTACTGTTTTCACTGTCCCGGTTACCTCTTTGCTAACATTCTCTTCAGAGCTGCAGTGAAAGCAGGAACCACGTGGAGAAGGCACCCACACTGAAAGTGCCTGGAGGGAACATTGGGGCTTCTTCTCAGTGTCTCTGACATAGGGTTTCACTGTCCCGGGAAAGTCTCTGCTAACACCGTGCAGAGCGCTGTGCCCAATATACAGAAACGTCTTGCGGTATCTCCTACAGGGAAAGTGCCAGGAGGGAATTGTCGAGCTTGTTCTCAGTGTCTCTGAGAATTGCTCTGATTATCTGTGTGACCTCTTTGCTAAGACTCTCCAGAGAGCCGTCCTCAAAACCAACACACATCTTGACATATCTCCCACATTGATCGCAGTGTCTCCAGAAACGGCATTCAAGGAGCCAGGACCTTTTCTCCCTACACTGTCCATTGAGTTGTCCTCAAAACCAATATACATCCTGCTATATCTCCCACGTGGAAAGTGCCAGGAGGGAGAAGTGGGGATTATGTTTAGACTTTCTCGGAACTGCTTCAAATCAACTAGATATCTTTGTGCTGTAAATCTCCCAACAGCCAAATGCAAAAGCAGCAAACATCTCGCTGTATGTCCCACATCCAAAGTGCCAAGAGAGAGCTTGCTCTCCCTGTCTTTGAGTACTGTTTTCACTGTCCCGGTTACCTCTTTGCTAACATTCTCTTCAGAGCTGCAGTGAAAGCAGGAACCACGTGGAGAAGGCACTCACACTGAAAGTGCCTGGAGGGAACATTGGGGCTTCTTCTCAGTGTCTCTGACATAGGGTTTCACTGTCCCGGGAAAGTCTCTGCTAACACCGTGCAGAGCGCTGTGCCCAATATACAGAAACGTCTTGCGGTATCTCCTACAGGGAAAGTGCCAGGAGGGAATTGTGGAGCTTGTTCTCAGTGTCTCTGAGAATTGCTCTGATTATCTGTGTGACCTCTTTGCTAAGACTCTCCAGAGAGCCGTCCTCAAAACCAACACACATCTTGACATATCTCCCACATTGATCGCAGTGTCTCCAGAAACGGCATTCAAGGAGCCAGGACCTTTTCTCCCTACACTGTCCATTGAGTTGTCCTCAAAACCAATATACATCCTGCTATATCTCCCACGTGGAAAGTGCCAGGAGGGAGAAGTGGGGATTATGTTTAGACTTTCTCGGAACTGCTTCAAATCAACTAGATATCTTTGTGCTGTAAATCTCCCAACAGCCAAACGCAAAAGCAGCAAACATCTCGCTGTATGTCCCACATCCAAAGTGCCAAGAGAGAGCTTGCTCTCCCTGTCTTTGAGTACTGTTTTCACTGTCCCGGTTACCTCTTTGCTAACATTCTCTTCAGAGCCGCAGTGAAACCAGGAACCACGTGGAGAAGGCACCCACACTGAAAGTGCCTGGAGGGAACATTGGGGCTTCTTCTCAGTGTCTCTGACATAGGGTTTCACTGTCCCGGGAAAGTCTCTGCTAACACCGTGCAGAGCGCTGTGCCCAATATACAGAAACGTCTTGCGGTATCTCCTACAGGGAAAGTGCCAGGAGGGAATTGTGGAGCTTGTTCTCAGTGTCTCTGAGAATTGCTCTGATTATCTGTGTGACCTCTTTGCTAAGACTCTCCAGAGAGCCGTCCTCAAAACCAACACACATCTTGACATATCTCCCACATTGATCGCAGTGTCTCCAGAAACGGCATTCAAGGAGCCAGGACCTTTTCTCCCTACACTGTCCATTGAGTTGTCCTCAAAACCAATATACATCCTGCTATATCTCCCACGTGGAAAGTGCCAGGAGGGAGAAGTGGGGATTATGTTTAGACTTTCTCGGAACTGCTTCAAATCAACTAGATATCTTTGTGCTGTAAATCTCCCAACAGCCAAATGCAAAAGCAGCAAACATCTCGCTGTATGTCCCACATCCAAAGTGCCAAGAGAGAGCTTGCTCTCCCTGTCTTTGAGTACTGTTTTCACTGTCCCGGTTACCTCTTTGCTAACATTCTCTTCAGAGCTGCAGTGAAAGCAGGAACCACGTGGAGAAGGCACCCACACTGAAAGTGCCTGGAGGGAACATTGGGGCTTCTTCTCAGTGTCTCTGACATAGGGTTTCACTGTCCCGGGAAAGTCTCTGCTAACACCGTGCAGAGCGCTGTGCCCAATATACAGAAACGTCTTGCGGTATCTCCTACAGGGAAAGTGCCAGGAGGGAATTGTCGAGCTTGTTCTCAGTGTCTCTGAGAATTGCTCTGATTATCTGTGTGACCTCTTTGCTAAGACTCTCCAGAGAGCCGTCGTCAAAACCAACACACATCTTAACAAATCTCCCACATTGATCGCAGTGTCTCCAGAAACGGCATTCAAGGAGCCAAGACCTTTTCTCCCTACACTGTCCATTGAGTTGTCCTCAAAACCAATATACATCCTGCTATATCTCCCACATGGAAAGTGCCAGGAGGGAGAAGTGGGGATTATGTTTAGACTTTCTCGGAACTGCTTCAAATCAACTAGATATCTTTGTGCTGTAAATCTCCCAACAGCCAAACGCAAAAGCAGCAAACATCTCGCTGTATGTCCCACATCGAAAGTGCCAAGAGAGAGCTTGCTCTCCCTGTCTTTGAGTACTGTTTTCACTGTCCCGGTTACCTCTTTGCTAACATTCTCTTCAGAGCCGCAGTGAAACCAGGAACCACGTGGAGAAGGCACCCACACTGAAAGTGCCTGGAGGGAACATTGGGGCTTCTTCTCAGTGTCTCTGACATAGGGTTTCACTGTCCCGGGAAAGTCTCTGCTAACACCGTGCAGAGCGCTGTGCCCAATATACAGAAACGTCTTGCGCTATCTCCTACAGGGAAAGTGCCAGGAGGGAATTGTGGAGCTTGTTCTCAGTGTCTCTGAGAATTGCTCTGATTATCTGTGTGACCTCTTTGCTAAGACTCTCCAGAGAGCCGTCCTCAAAACCAACACACATCTTGACATATCTCCCACATTGATCGCAGTGTCTCCAGAAACGGCATTCAAGGAGCCAGGACCTTTTCTCCCTACACTGTCCATTGACTTGTCCTCAAAACCAATATACATCCTGCTATATCTCCCACATGGAAAGTGCCAGGAGGGAGAAGTGGGGATTATGTTTAGACTTTCTCGGAACTGCTTCAAATCAACTAGATATCTTTGTGCTGTAAATCGCCCAACAGCCAAATGCAAAAGCAGCAAACATCTCGCTGTATGTCCCACATCCAAAGTGCCAAGAGAGAGCTTGCTCTCCCTGTCTTTGAGTACTGTTTTCACTGTCCCGGTTACCTCTTTGCTAACATTCTCTTCAGAGCTGCAGTGAAAGCAGGAACCACGTGGAGAAGGCACCCACACTGAAAGTGCCTGGAGGGAACATTGGGGCTTCTTCTCAGTGTCTCTGACCTAGGGTTTCACTGTCCCGGGAAAGTCTCTGCTAACACCGTGCAGAGCGCTGTGCCCAATATACAGAAACGTCTTGCGGTATCTCCTACAGGGAAAGTGCCAGGAGGGAATTGTCGAGCTTGTTCTCAGTGTCTCTGAGAATTGCTCTGATTATCTGTGTGACCTCTTTGCTAAGACTCTCCAGAGAGCCGTCGTCAAAACCAACACACATCTTAACAAATCTCCCACATTGATCGCAGTGTCTCCAGAAACGGCATTCAAGGAGCCAAGACCTTTTCTCCCTACACTGTCCATTGAGTTGTCCTCAAAACCAATATACATCCTGCTATATCTCCCACATGGAAAGTGCCAGGAGGGAGAAGTGGGGATTATGTTTAGACTTTCTCGGAACTGCTTCAAATCAACTAGATATCTTTGTGCTGTAAATCTCCCAACAGCCAAACGCAAAAGCAGCAAACATCTCGCTGTATGTCCCACATCCAAAGTGCCAAGAGAGAGCTTGCTCTCCCTGTCTTTGAGTACTGTTTTCACTGTCCCGGTTACCTCTTTGCTAACATTCTCTTCAGAGCCGCAGTGAAACCAGGAACCACGTGGAGAAGGCACCCACACTGAAAGTGCCTGGAGGGAACATTGGGGCTTCTTCTCAGTGTCTCTGACATAGGGTTTCACTGTCCCGGGAAAGTCTCTGCTAACACCGTGCAGAGCGCTGTGCCCAATATACAGAAAAGTCTTGCGGTATCTCCTACAGGGAAAGTGCCAGGAGGGAATTGTCGAGCTTGTTCTCAGTGTCTCTGAGAATTGCTCTGATTATCTGTGTGACCTCTTTGCTAAGACTCTCCAGAGAGCCGTCCTCAAAACCAACACACATCTTGACATATCTCCCACATTGATCGCAGTGTCTCCAGAAACGGCATTCAAGGAGCCAGGACCTTTTCTCCCTACACTGTCCATTGACTTGTCCTCAAAACCAATATACATCCTGCTATATCTCCCACGTGGAAAGTGCCAGGAGGGAGAAGTGGGGATTATGTTTAGACTTTCTCGGAACTGCTTCAAATCAACTAGATATCTTTGTGCTGTAAATCTCCCAACAGCCAAACGCAAAAGCAGCAAACATCTCGCTGTATGTCCCACATCCAAAGTGCCAAGAGAGAGCTTGCTCTCCCTGTCTTTGAGTACTGTTTTCACTGTCCCGGTTACCTCTTTGCTAACATTCTCTTCAGAGCCGCAGTGAAACCAGGAACCACGTGGAGAAGGCACCCACACTGAAAGTGCCTGGAGGGAACATTGGGGCTTCTTCTCAGTGTCTCTGACATAGGGTTTCACTGTCCCGGGAAAGTCTCTGCTAACACCGTGCAGAGCGCTGTGCCCAATATACAGAAACGTCTTGCGGTATCTCCTACAGGGAAAGTGCCAGGAGGGAATTGTGGAGCTTGTTCTCAGTGTCTCTGAGAATTGCTCTGATTATCTGTGTGACCTCTTTGCTAAGACTCTCCAGAGAGCCGTCCTCAAAACCAACACACATCTTGACATATCTCCCACATTGATCGCAGTGTCTCCAGAAACGGCATTCAAGGAGCCAGGACCTTTTCTCCCTACACTGTCCATTGACTTGTCCTCAAAACCAATATACATCCTGCTATATCTCCCACGTGGAAAGTGCCAGGAGGGAGAAGTGGGGATTATGTTTAGACTTTCTCGGAACTGCTTCAAATCAACTAGATATCTTTGTGCTGTAAATCTCCCAACAGCCAAACGCAAAAGCAGCAAACATCTCGCTGTATGTCCCACATCGAAAGTGCCAAGAGAGAGCTTGCTCTCCCTGTCTTTGAGTACTGTTTTCACTGTCCCGGTTACCTCTTTGCTAACATTCTCTTCAGAGCTGCAGTGAAACCAGGAACCACGTGGAGAAGGCACCCACACTGAAAGTGCCTGGAGGGAACACTGGGGCTTCTTCTCAGTGTCTCTGACATAGGGTTTCACTGTCCCGGGAAAGTCTCTGCTAACACCGTGCAGAGCGCTGTGCCCAATATACAGAAACGTCTTGCGGTATCTCCTACAGGGAAAGTGCCAGGAGGGAATTGTCGAGCTTGTTCTCAGTGTCTCTGAGAATTGCTCTGATTATCTGTGTGACCTCTTTGCTAAGACTCTCCAGAGAGCCGTCCTCAAAACCAACACACATCTTGACATATCTCCCAAATTGATCGCAGTGTCTCCAGAAACGGCATTCAAGGAGCCAGGACCTTTTCTCCCTACACTGTCCATTGAGTTGTCCTCAAAACCAATATACATCCTGCTATATCTCCCACGTGGAAAGTGCCAGGAGGGAGAAGTGGGGATTATGTTTAGACTTTCTCGGAACTGCTTCAAATCAACTAGATATCTTTGTGCTGTAAATCTCCCAACAGCCAAACGCAAAAGCAGCAAACATCTCGCTGTATGTCCCACATCCAAAGTGCCAAGAGAGAGCTTGCTCTCCCTGTCTTTGAGTACTGTTTTCACTGTCCCGGTTACCTCTTTGCTAACATTCTCTTCAGAGCCGCAGTGAAACCAGGAACCACGTGGAGAAGGCACCCACACTGAAAGTGCCTGGAGGGAACATTGGGGCTTCTTCTCAGTGTCTCTGACATAGGGTTTCACTGTCCCGGGAAAGTCTCTGCTAACACCGTGCAGAGCGCTGTGCCCAATATACAGAAACGTCTTGCGGTATCTCCTACAGGGAAAGTGCCAGGAGGGAATTGTCGAGCTTGTTCTCAGTGTCTCTGAGAATTGCTCTGATTATCTGTGTGACCTCTTTGCTAAGACTCTCCAGAGAGCCGTCCTCAAAACCAACACACATCTTGACATATCTCCCACATTGATCGCAGTGTCTCCAGAAACGGCATTCAAGGAGCCAGGACCTTTTCTCCCTACACTGTCCATTGAGTTGTCCTCAAAACCAATATACATCCTGCTATATCTCCCACGTGGAAAGTGCCAGGAGGGAGAAGTGGGGATTATGTTTAGACTTTCTCGGAACTGCTTCAAATCAACTAGATATCTTTGTGCTGTAAATCTCCCAACAGCCAAATGCAAAAGCAGCAAACATCTCGCTGTATGTCCCACATCCAAAGTGCCAAGAGAGAGCTTGCTCTCCCTGTCTTTGAGTACTGTTTTCACTGTCCCGGTTACCTCTTTGCTAACATTCTCTTCAGAGCTGCAGTGAAACCAGGAACCACGTGGAGAAGGCACCCACACTGAAAGTGCCTGGAGGGAACACTGGGGCTTCTTCTCAGTGTCTCTGACATAGGGTTTCACTGTCCCGGGAAAGTCTCTGCTAACACCCTGCAGAGCGCTGTGCCCAATATACAGAAACGTCTTGCGGTATCTCCTACAGGGAAAGTGCCAGGAGGGAATTGTCGAGCTTGTTCTCAGTGTCTCTGAGAATTGCTCTGATTATCTGTGTGACCTCTTTGCTAAGACTCTCCAGAGAGCCGTCGTCAAAACCAACACACATCTTAACAAATCTCCCACATTGATCGCAGTGTCTCCAGAAACGGCATTCAAGGAGCCAAGACCTTTTCTCCCTACACTGTCCATTGAGTTGTCCTCAAAACCAATATACATCCTGCTATATCTCCCACATGGAAAGTGCCAGGAGGGAGAAGTGGGGATTATGTTTAGACTTTCTCGGAACTGCTTCAAATCAACTAGATATCTTTGTGCTGTAAATCTCCCAACAGCCAAACGCAAAAGCAGCAAACATCTCGCTGTATGTCCCACATCCAAAGTGCCAAGAGAGAGCTTGCTCTCCCTGTCTTTGAGTACTGTTTTCACTGTCCCGGTTACCTCTTGGCTAACATTCTCTTCAGAGCTGCAGTGAAAGCAGGAACCACGTGGAGAAGGCACCCACACTGAAAGTGCCTGGAGGGAACATTGGGGCTTCTTCTCAGTGTCTCTGACATAGGGTTTCACTGTCCCGGGAAAGTCTCTGCTAACACCGTGCAGAGCGCTGTGCCCAATATACAGAAACGTCTTGCGGTATCTCCTACAGGGAAAGTGCCAGGAGGGAATTGTGGAGCTTGTTCTCAGTGTCTCTGAGAATTGCTCTGATTATCTGTGTGACCTCTTTGCTAAGACTCTCCAGAGAGCCGTCCTCAAAACCAACACACATCTTGACATATCTCCCACATTGATCGCAGTGTCTCCAGAAACGGCATTCAAGGAGCCAGGACCTTTTCTCCCTACACTGTCCATTGACTTGTCCTCAAAACCAATATACATCCTGCTATATCTCCCACGTGGAAAGTGCCAGGAGGGAGAAGTGGGGATTATGTTTAGACTTTCTCGGAACTGCTTCAAATCAACTAGATATCTTTGTGCTGTAAATCTCCCAACAGCCAAACGCAAAAGCAGCAAACATCTCGCTGTATGTCCCACATCCAAAGTGCCAAGAGAGAGCTTGCTCTCCCTGTCTTTGAGTACTGTTTTCACTGTCCCGGTTACCTCTTTGCTAACATTCTCTTCAGAGCTGCAGTGAAAGCAGGAACCACGTGGAGAAGCCACCCACACTGAAAGTGCCTGGAGGGAACACTGGGGCTTCTTCTCAGTGTCTCTGACATAGGGTTTCACTGTCCCGGGAAAGTCTCTGCTAACACCGTGCAGAGCGCTGTGCCCAATATACAGAAACGTCTTGCGGTATCTCCTACAGGGAAAGTGCCAGGAGGGAATTGTCGAGCTTGTTCTCAGTGTCTCTGAGAATTGCTCTGATTATCTGTGTGACCTCTTTGCTAAGACTCTCCAGAGAGCCGTCCTCAAAACCAACACACATCTTGACATATCTCCCACATTGATCGCAGTGTCTCCAGAAACGGCATTCAAGGAGCCAGGACCTTTTCTCCCTACACTGTCCATTGAGTTGTCCTCAAAACCAATATACATCCTGCTATATCTCCCACGTGGAAAGTGCCAGGAGGGAGAAGTGGGGATTATGTTTAGACTTTCTCGGAACTGCTTCAAATCAACTAGATATCTTTGTGCTGTAAATCTCCCAACAGCCAAATGCAAAAGCAGCAAACATCTCGCTGTATGTCCCACATCCAAAGTGCCAAGAGAGAGCTTGCTCTCCCTGTCTTTGAGTACTGTTTTCACTGTCCCGGTTACCTCTTTGCTAACATTCTCTTCAGAGCTGCAGTGAAAGCAGGAACCACGTGGAGAAGGCACTCACACTGAAAGTGCCTGGAGGGAACATTGGGGCTTCTTCTCAGTGTCTCTGACATAGGGTTTCACTGTCCCGGGAAAGTCTCTGCTAACACCGTGCAGAGCGCTGTGCCCAATATACAGAAACGTCTTGCGGTATCTCCTACAGGGAAAGTGCCAGGAGGGAATTGTGGAGCTTGTTCTCAGTGTCTCTGAGAATTGCTCTGATTATCTGTGTGACCTCTTTGCTAAGACTCTCCAGAGAGCCGTCCTCAAAACCAACACACATCTTGACATATCTCCCACATTGATCGCAGTGTCTCCAGAAACGGCATTCAAGGAGCCAGGACCTTTTCTCCCTACACTGTCCATTGAGTTGTCCTCAAAACCAATATACATCCTGCTATATCTCCCACGTGGAAAGTGCCAGGAGGGAGAAGTGGGGATTATGTTTAGACTTTCTCGGAACTGCTTCAAATCAACTAGATATCTTTGTGCTGTAAATCTCCCAACAGCCAAACGCAAAAGCAGCAAACATCTCGCTGTATGTCCCACATCCAAAGTGCCAAGAGAGAGCTTGCTCTCCCTGTCTTTGAGTACTGTTTTCACTGTCCCGGTTACCTCTTTGCTAACATTCTCTTCAGAGCCGCAGTGAAACCAGGAACCACGTGGAGAAGGCACCCACACTGAAAGTGCCTGGAGGGAACATTGGGGCTTCTTCTCAGTGTCTCTGACATAGGGTTTCACTGTCCCGGGAAAGTCTCTGCTAACACCGTGCAGAGCGCTGTGCCCAATATACAGAAACGTCTTGCGGTATCTCCTACAGGGAAAGTGCCAGGAGGGAATTGTGGAGCTTGTTCTCAGTGTCTCTGAGAATTGCTCTGATTATCTGTGTGACCTCTTTGCTAAGACTCTCCAGAGAGCCGTCCTCAAAACCAACACACATCTTGACATATCTCCCACATTGATCGCAGTGTCTCCAGAAACGGCATTCAAGGAGCCAGGACCTTTTCTCCCTACACTGTCCATTGAGTTGTCCTCAAAACCAATATACATCCTGCTATATCTCCCACGTGGAAAGTGCCAGGAGGGAGAAGTGGGGATTATGTTTAGACTTTCTCGGAACTGCTTCAAATCAACTAGATATCTTTGTGCTGTAAATCTCCCAACAGCCAAATGCAAAAGCAGCAAACATCTCGCTGTATGTCCCACATCCAAAGTGCCAAGAGAGAGCTTGCTCTCCCTGTCTTTGAGTACTGTTTTCACTGTCCCGGTTACCTCTTTGCTAACATTCTCTTCAGAGCTGCAGTGAAAGCAGGAACCACGTGGAGAAGGCACCCACACTGAAAGTGCCTGGAGGGAACATTGGGGCTTCTTCTCAGTGTCTCTGACATAGGGTTTCACTGTCCCGGGAAAGTCTCTGCTAACACCGTGCAGAGCGCTGTGCCCAA
The DNA here is from genome assembly GCF_963924245.1 of Chroicocephalus ridibundus. Classification (NCBI taxonomy): domain Eukaryota; kingdom Metazoa; phylum Chordata; class Aves; order Charadriiformes; family Laridae; genus Chroicocephalus; species Chroicocephalus ridibundus. The sequence goes on from NW_026961615.1 coordinate 876,825, forward strand.
TATACAGAAACGTCTTGCGGTATCTCCTACAGGGAAAGTGCCAGGAGGGAATTGTCGAGCTTGTTCTCAGTGTCTCTGAGAATTGCTCTGATTATCTGTGTGACCTCTTTGCTAAGACTCTCCAGAGAGCCGTCGTCAAAACCAACACACATCTTAACAAATCTCCCACATTGATCGCAGTGTCTCCAGAAACGGCATTCAAGGAGCCAAGACCTTTTCTCCCTACACTGTCCATTGAGTTGTCCTCAAAACCAATATACATCCTGCTATATCTCCCACATGGAAAGTGCCAGGAGGGAGAAGTGGGGATTATGTTTAGACTTTCTCGGAACTGCTTCAAATCAACTAGATATCTTTGTGCTGTAAATCTCCCAACAGCCAAACGCAAAAGCAGCAAACATCTCGCTGTATGTCCCACATCGAAAGTGCCAAGAGAGAGCTTGCTCTCCCTGTCTTTGAGTACTGTTTTCACTGTCCCGGTTACCTCTTTGCTAACATTCTCTTCAGAGCCGCAGTGAAACCAGGAACCACGTGGAGAAGGCACCCACACTGAAAGTGCCTGGAGGGAACATTGGGGCTTCTTCTCAGTGTCTCTGACATAGGGTTTCACTGTCCCGGGAAAGTCTCTGCTAACACCGTGCAGAGCGCTGTGCCCAATATACAGAAACGTCTTGCGCTATCTCCTACAGGGAAAGTGCCAGGAGGGAATTGTGGAGCTTGTTCTCAGTGTCTCTGAGAATTGCTCTGATTATCTGTGTGACCTCTTTGCTAAGACTCTCCAGAGAGCCGTCCTCAAAACCAACACACATCTTGACATATCTCCCACATTGATCGCAGTGTCTCCAGAAACGGCATTCAAGGAGCCAGGACCTTTTCTCCCTACACTGTCCATTGACTTGTCCTCAAAACCAATATACATCCTGCTATATCTCCCACATGGAAAGTGCCAGGAGGGAGAAGTGGGGATTATGTTTAGACTTTCTCGGAACTGCTTCAAATCAACTAGATATCTTTGTGCTGTAAATCGCCCAACAGCCAAATGCAAAAGCAGCAAACATCTCGCTGTATGTCCCACATCCAAAGTGCCAAGAGAGAGCTTGCTCTCCCTGTCTTTGAGTACTGTTTTCACTGTCCCGGTTACCTCTTTGCTAACATTCTCTTCAGAGCTGCAGTGAAAGCAGGAACCACGTGGAGAAGGCACCCACACTGAAAGTGCCTGGAGGGAACATTGGGGCTTCTTCTCAGTGTCTCTGACCTAGGGTTTCACTGTCCCGGGAAAGTCTCTGCTAACACCGTGCAGAGCGCTGTGCCCAATATACAGAAACGTCTTGCGGTATCTCCTACAGGGAAAGTGCCAGGAGGGAATTGTCGAGCTTGTTCTCAGTGTCTCTGAGAATTGCTCTGATTATCTGTGTGACCTCTTTGCTAAGACTCTCCAGAGAGCCGTCGTCAAAACCAACACACATCTTAACAAATCTCCCACATTGATCGCAGTGTCTCCAGAAACGGCATTCAAGGAGCCAAGACCTTTTCTCCCTACACTGTCCATTGAGTTGTCCTCAAAACCAATATACATCCTGCTATATCTCCCACATGGAAAGTGCCAGGAGGGAGAAGTGGGGATTATGTTTAGACTTTCTCGGAACTGCTTCAAATCAACTAGATATCTTTGTGCTGTAAATCTCCCAACAGCCAAACGCAAAAGCAGCAAACATCTCGCTGTATGTCCCACATCCAAAGTGCCAAGAGAGAGCTTGCTCTCCCTGTCTTTGAGTACTGTTTTCACTGTCCCGGTTACCTCTTTGCTAACATTCTCTTCAGAGCCGCAGTGAAACCAGGAACCACGTGGAGAAGGCACCCACACTGAAAGTGCCTGGAGGGAACATTGGGGCTTCTTCTCAGTGTCTCTGACATAGGGTTTCACTGTCCCGGGAAAGTCTCTGCTAACACCGTGCAGAGCGCTGTGCCCAATATACAGAAAAGTCTTGCGGTATCTCCTACAGGGAAAGTGCCAGGAGGGAATTGTCGAGCTTGTTCTCAGTGTCTCTGAGAATTGCTCTGATTATCTGTGTGACCTCTTTGCTAAGACTCTCCAGAGAGCCGTCCTCAAAACCAACACACATCTTGACATATCTCCCACATTGATCGCAGTGTCTCCAGAAACGGCATTCAAGGAGCCAGGACCTTTTCTCCCTACACTGTCCATTGACTTGTCCTCAAAACCAATATACATCCTGCTATATCTCCCACGTGGAAAGTGCCAGGAGGGAGAAGTGGGGATTATGTTTAGACTTTCTCGGAACTGCTTCAAATCAACTAGATATCTTTGTGCTGTAAATCTCCCAACAGCCAAACGCAAAAGCAGCAAACATCTCGCTGTATGTCCCACATCCAAAGTGCCAAGAGAGAGCTTGCTCTCCCTGTCTTTGAGTACTGTTTTCACTGTCCCGGTTACCTCTTTGCTAACATTCTCTTCAGAGCCGCAGTGAAACCAGGAACCACGTGGAGAAGGCACCCACACTGAAAGTGCCTGGAGGGAACATTGGGGCTTCTTCTCAGTGTCTCTGACATAGGGTTTCACTGTCCCGGGAAAGTCTCTGCTAACACCGTGCAGAGCGCTGTGCCCAATATACAGAAACGTCTTGCGGTATCTCCTACAGGGAAAGTGCCAGGAGGGAATTGTGGAGCTTGTTCTCAGTGTCTCTGAGAATTGCTCTGATTATCTGTGTGACCTCTTTGCTAAGACTCTCCAGAGAGCCGTCCTCAAAACCAACACACATCTTGACATATCTCCCACATTGATCGCAGTGTCTCCAGAAACGGCATTCAAGGAGCCAGGACCTTTTCTCCCTACACTGTCCATTGACTTGTCCTCAAAACCAATATACATCCTGCTATATCTCCCACGTGGAAAGTGCCAGGAGGGAGAAGTGGGGATTATGTTTAGACTTTCTCGGAACTGCTTCAAATCAACTAGATATCTTTGTGCTGTAAATCTCCCAACAGCCAAACGCAAAAGCAGCAAACATCTCGCTGTATGTCCCACATCGAAAGTGCCAAGAGAGAGCTTGCTCTCCCTGTCTTTGAGTACTGTTTTCACTGTCCCGGTTACCTCTTTGCTAACATTCTCTTCAGAGCTGCAGTGAAACCAGGAACCACGTGGAGAAGGCACCCACACTGAAAGTGCCTGGAGGGAACACTGGGGCTTCTTCTCAGTGTCTCTGACATAGGGTTTCACTGTCCCGGGAAAGTCTCTGCTAACACCGTGCAGAGCGCTGTGCCCAATATACAGAAACGTCTTGCGGTATCTCCTACAGGGAAAGTGCCAGGAGGGAATTGTCGAGCTTGTTCTCAGTGTCTCTGAGAATTGCTCTGATTATCTGTGTGACCTCTTTGCTAAGACTCTCCAGAGAGCCGTCCTCAAAACCAACACACATCTTGACATATCTCCCAAATTGATCGCAGTGTCTCCAGAAACGGCATTCAAGGAGCCAGGACCTTTTCTCCCTACACTGTCCATTGAGTTGTCCTCAAAACCAATATACATCCTGCTATATCTCCCACGTGGAAAGTGCCAGGAGGGAGAAGTGGGGATTATGTTTAGACTTTCTCGGAACTGCTTCAAATCAACTAGATATCTTTGTGCTGTAAATCTCCCAACAGCCAAACGCAAAAGCAGCAAACATCTCGCTGTATGTCCCACATCCAAAGTGCCAAGAGAGAGCTTGCTCTCCCTGTCTTTGAGTACTGTTTTCACTGTCCCGGTTACCTCTTTGCTAACATTCTCTTCAGAGCCGCAGTGAAACCAGGAACCACGTGGAGAAGGCACCCACACTGAAAGTGCCTGGAGGGAACATTGGGGCTTCTTCTCAGTGTCTCTGACATAGGGTTTCACTGTCCCGGGAAAGTCTCTGCTAACACCGTGCAGAGCGCTGTGCCCAATATACAGAAACGTCTTGCGGTATCTCCTACAGGGAAAGTGCCAGGAGGGAATTGTCGAGCTTGTTCTCAGTGTCTCTGAGAATTGCTCTGATTATCTGTGTGACCTCTTTGCTAAGACTCTCCAGAGAGCCGTCCTCAAAACCAACACACATCTTGACATATCTCCCACATTGATCGCAGTGTCTCCAGAAACGGCATTCAAGGAGCCAGGACCTTTTCTCCCTACACTGTCCATTGAGTTGTCCTCAAAACCAATATACATCCTGCTATATCTCCCACGTGGAAAGTGCCAGGAGGGAGAAGTGGGGATTATGTTTAGACTTTCTCGGAACTGCTTCAAATCAACTAGATATCTTTGTGCTGTAAATCTCCCAACAGCCAAATGCAAAAGCAGCAAACATCTCGCTGTATGTCCCACATCCAAAGTGCCAAGAGAGAGCTTGCTCTCCCTGTCTTTGAGTACTGTTTTCACTGTCCCGGTTACCTCTTTGCTAACATTCTCTTCAGAGCTGCAGTGAAACCAGGAACCACGTGGAGAAGGCACCCACACTGAAAGTGCCTGGAGGGAACACTGGGGCTTCTTCTCAGTGTCTCTGACATAGGGTTTCACTGTCCCGGGAAAGTCTCTGCTAACACCCTGCAGAGCGCTGTGCCCAATATACAGAAACGTCTTGCGGTATCTCCTACAGGGAAAGTGCCAGGAGGGAATTGTCGAGCTTGTTCTCAGTGTCTCTGAGAATTGCTCTGATTATCTGTGTGACCTCTTTGCTAAGACTCTCCAGAGAGCCGTCGTCAAAACCAACACACATCTTAACAAATCTCCCACATTGATCGCAGTGTCTCCAGAAACGGCATTCAAGGAGCCAAGACCTTTTCTCCCTACACTGTCCATTGAGTTGTCCTCAAAACCAATATACATCCTGCTATATCTCCCACATGGAAAGTGCCAGGAGGGAGAAGTGGGGATTATGTTTAGACTTTCTCGGAACTGCTTCAAATCAACTAGATATCTTTGTGCTGTAAATCTCCCAACAGCCAAACGCAAAAGCAGCAAACATCTCGCTGTATGTCCCACATCCAAAGTGCCAAGAGAGAGCTTGCTCTCCCTGTCTTTGAGTACTGTTTTCACTGTCCCGGTTACCTCTTGGCTAACATTCTCTTCAGAGCTGCAGTGAAAGCAGGAACCACGTGGAGAAGGCACCCACACTGAAAGTGCCTGGAGGGAACATTGGGGCTTCTTCTCAGTGTCTCTGACATAGGGTTTCACTGTCCCGGGAAAGTCTCTGCTAACACCGTGCAGAGCGCTGTGCCCAATATACAGAAACGTCTTGCGGTATCTCCTACAGGGAAAGTGCCAGGAGGGAATTGTGGAGCTTGTTCTCAGTGTCTCTGAGAATTGCTCTGATTATCTGTGTGACCTCTTTGCTAAGACTCTCCAGAGAGCCGTCCTCAAAACCAACACACATCTTGACATATCTCCCACATTGATCGCAGTGTCTCCAGAAACGGCATTCAAGGAGCCAGGACCTTTTCTCCCTACACTGTCCATTGACTTGTCCTCAAAACCAATATACATCCTGCTATATCTCCCACGTGGAAAGTGCCAGGAGGGAGAAGTGGGGATTATGTTTAGACTTTCTCGGAACTGCTTCAAATCAACTAGATATCTTTGTGCTGTAAATCTCCCAACAGCCAAATGCAAAAGCAGCAAACATCTCGCTGTATGTCCCACATCCAAAGTGCCAAGAGAGAGCTTGCTCTCCCTGTCTTTGAGTACTGTTTTCACTGTCCCGGTTACCTCTTTGCTAACATTCTCTTCAGAGCTGCAGTGAAACCAGGAACCACGTGGAGAAGGCACCCACACTGAAAGTGCCTGGAGGGAACACTGGGGCTTCTTCTCAGTGTCTCTGACATAGGGTTTCACTGTCCCGGGAAAGTCTCTGCTAACACCCTGCAGAGCGCTGTGCCCAATATACAGAAACGTCTTGCGGTATCTCCTACAGGGAAAGTGCCAGGAGGGAATTGTCGAGCTTGTTCTCAGTGTCTCTGAGAATTGCTCTGATTATCTGTGTGACCTCTTTGCTAAGACTCTCCAGAGAGCCGTCGTCAAAACCAACACACATCTTAACAAATCTCCCACATTGATCGCAGTGTCTCCAGAAACGGCATTCAAGGAGCCAAGACCTTTTCTCCCTACACTGTCCATTGAGTTGTCCTCAAAACCAATATACATCCTGCTATATCTCCCACATGGAAAGTGCCAGGAGGGAGAAGTGGGGATTATGTTTAGACTTTCTCGGAACTGCTTCAAATCAACTAGATATCTTTGTGCTGTAAATCTCCCAACAGCCAAACGCAAAAGCAGCAAACATCTCGCTGTATGTCCCACATCCAAAGTGCCAAGAGAGAGCTTGCTCTCCCTGTCTTTGAGTACTGTTTTCACTGTCCCGGTTACCTCTTTGCTAACATTCTCTTCAGAGCCGCAGTGAAACCAGGAACCACGTGGAGAAGGCACCCACACTGAAAGTGCCTGGAGGGAACATTGGGGCTTCTTCTCAGTGTCTCTGACATAGGGTTTCACTGTCCCGGGAAAGTCTCTGCTAACACCGTGCAGAGCGCTGTGCCCAATATACAGAAACGTCTTGCGGTATCTCCTACAGGGAAAGTGCCAGGAGGGAATTGTCGAGCTTGTTCTCAGTGTCTCTGAGAATTGCTCTGATTATCTGTGTGACCTCTTTGCTAAGACTCTCCAGAGAGCCGTCCTCAAAACCAACACACATCTTGACATATCTCCCACATTGATCGCAGTGTCTCCAGAAACGGCATTCAAGGAGCCAGGACCTTTTCTCCCTACACTGTCCATTGAGTTGTCCTCAAAACCAATATACATCCTGCTATATCTCCCACGTGGAAAGTGCCAGGAGGGAGAAGTGGGGATTATGTTTAGACTTTCTCGGAACTGCTTCAAATCAACTAGATATCTTTGTGCTGTAAATCTCCCAACAGCCAAATGCAAAAGCAGCAAACATCTCGCTGTATGTCCCACATCCAAAGTGCCAAGAGAGAGCTTGCTCTCCCTGTCTTTGAGTACTGTTTTCACTGTCCCGGTTACCTCTTTGCTAACATTCTCTTCAGAGCTGCAGTGAAAGCAGGAACCACGTGGAGAAGGCACCCACACTGAAAGTGCCTGGAGGGAACACTGGGGCTTCTTCTCAGTGTCTCTGACATAGGGTTTCACTGTCCCGGGAAAGTCTCTGCTAACACCGTGCAGAGCGCTGTGCCCAATATACAGAAACGTCTTGCGGTATCTCCTACAGGGAAAGTGCCAGGAGGGAATTGTCGAGCTTGTTCTCAGTGTCTCTGAGAATTGCTCTGATTATCTGTGTGACCTCTTTGCTAAGACTCTCCAGAGAGCCGTCGTCAAAACCAACACACATCTTAACAAATCTCCCACATTGATCGCAGTGTCTCCAGAAACGGCATTCAAGGAGCCAAGACCTTTTCTCCCTACACTGTCCATTGAGTTGTCCTCAAAACCAATATACATCCTGCTATATCTCCCACATGGAAAGTGCCAGGAGGGAGAAGTGGGGATTATGTTTAGACTTTCTCGGAACTGCTTCAAATCAACTAGATATCTTTGTGCTGTAAATCTCCCAACAGCCAAACGCAAAAGCAGCAAACATCTCGCTGTATGTCCCACATCGAAAGTGCCAAGAGAGAGCTTGCTCTCCCTGTCTTTGAGTACTGTTTTCACTGTCCCGGTTACCTCTTTGCTAACATTCTCTTCAGAGCCGCAGTGAAACCAGGAACCACGTGGAGAAGGCACCCACACTGAAAGTGCCTGGAGGGAACATTGGGGCTTCTTCTCAGTGTCTCTGACATAGGGTTTCACTGTCCCGGGAAAGTCTCTGCTAACACCGTGCAGAGCGCTGTGCCCAATATACAGAAACGTCTTGCGGTATCTCCTACAGGGAAAGTGCCAGGAGGGAATTGTGGAGCTTGTTCTCAGTGTCTCTGAGAATTGCTCTGATTATCTGTGTGACCTCTTTGCTAAGACTCTCCAGAGAGCCGTCCTCAAAACCAACACACATCTTGACATATCTCCCACATTGATCGCAGTGTCTCCAGAAACGGCATTCAAGGAGCCAGGACCTTTTCTCCCTACACTGTCCATTGACTTGTCCTCAAAACCAATATACATCCTGCTATATCTCCCACATGGAAAGTGCCAGGAGGGAGAAGTGGGGATTATGTTTAGACTTTCTCGGAACTGCTTCAAATCAACTAGATATCTTTGTGCTGTAAATCTCCCAACAGCCAAATGCAAAAGCAGCAAACATCTCGCTGTATGTCCCACATCCAAAGTGCCAAGAGAGAGCTTGCTCTCCCTGTCTTTGAGTACTGTTTTCACTGTCCCGGTTACCTCTTTGCTAACATTCTCTTCAGAGCTGCAGTGAAAGCAGGAACCACGTGGAGAAGGCACCCACACTGAAAGTGCCTGGAGGGAACATTGGGGCTTCTTCTCAGTGTCTCTGACATAGGGTTTCACTGTCCCGGGAAAGTCTCTGCTAACACCCTGCAGAGCGCTGTGCCCAATATACAGAAACGTCTTGCGGTATCTCCTACAGGGAAAGTGCCAGTAGGGAATTGTCGAGCTTGTTCTCAGTGTCTCTGAGAATTGCTCTGATTATCTGTGTGACCTCTTTGCTAAGACTCTCCAGAGAGCCGTCCTCAAAACCAACACACATCTTGACATATCTCCCACATTGATCGCAGTGTCTCCAGAAACGGCATTCAAGGAGCCAGGACCTTTTCTCCCTACACTGTCCATTGAGTTGTCCTCAAAACCAATATACATCCTGCTATATCTCCCACGTGGAAAGTGCCAGGAGGGAGAAGTGGGGATTATGTTTAGACTTTCTCGGAACTGCTTCAAATCAACTAGATATCTTTGTGCTGTAAATCTCCCAACAGCCAAACGCAAAAGCAGCAAACATCTCGCTGTATGTCCCACATCCAAAGTGCCAAGAGAGAGCTTGCTCTCCCTGTCTTTGAGTACTGTTTTCACTGTCCCGGTTACCTCTTTGCTAACATTCTCTTCAGAGCCGCAGTGAAACCAGGAACCACGTGGAGAAGGCACCCACACTGAAAGTGCCTGGAGGGAACATTGGGGCTTCTTCTCAGTGTCTCTGACATAGGGTTTCACTGTCCCGGGAAAGTCTCTGCTAACACCGTGCAGAGCGCTGTGCCCAATATACAGAAACGTCTTGCGGTATCTCCTACAGGGAAAGTGCCAGGAGGGAATTGTCGAGCTTGTTCTCAGTGTCTCTGAGAATTGCTCTGATTATCTGTGTGACCTCTTTGCTAAGACTCTCCAGAGAGCCGTCCTCAAAACCAACACACATCTTGACATATCTCCCACATTGATCGCAGTGTCTCCAGAAACGGCATTCAAGGAGCCAGGACCTTTTCTCCCTACACTGTCCATTGACTTGTCCTCAAAACCAATATACATCCTGCTATATCTCCCACGTGGAAAGTGCCAGGAGGGAGAAGTGGGGATTATGTTTAGACTTTCTCGGAACTGCTTCAAATCAACTAGATATCTTTGTGCTGTAAATCTCCCAACAGCCAAACGCAAAAGCAGCAAACATCTCGCTGTATGTCCCACATCCAAAGTGCCAAGAGAGAGCTTGCTCTCCCTGTCTTTGAGTACTGTTTTCACTGTCCCGGTTACCTCTTTGCTAACATTCTCTTCAGAGCTGCAGTGAAAGCAGGAACCACGTGGAGAAGGCACCCACACTGAAAGTGCCTGGAGGGAACATTGGGGCTTCTTCTCAGTGTCTCTGACCTAGGGTTTCACTGTCCCGGGAAAGTCTCTGCTAACACCGTGCAGAGCGCTGTGCCCAATATACAGAAACGTCTTGCGGTATCTCCTACAGGGAAAGTGCCAGGAGGGAATTGTGGAGCTTGTTCTCAGTGTCTCTGAGAATTGCTCTGATTATCTGTGTGACCTCTTTGCTAAGACTCTCCAGAGAGCCGTCGTCAAAACCAACACACATCTTAACAAATCTCCCACATTGATCGCAGTGTCTCCAGAAACGGCATTCAAGGAGCCAAGACCTTTTCTCCCTACACTGTCCATTGAGTTGTCCTCAAAACCAATATACATCCTGCTATATCTCCCACATGGAAAGTGCCAGGAGGGAGAAGTGGGGATTATGTTTAGACTTTCTCGGAACTGCTTCAAATCAACTAGATATCTTTGTGCTGTAAATCTCCCAACAACCAAACGCAAAAGCAGCAAACATCTCGCTGTATGTCCCACATCGAAAGTGCCAAGAGAGAGCTTGCTCTCCCTGTCTTTGAGTACTGTTTTCACTGTCCCGGTTACCTCTTTGCTAACATTCTCTTCAGAGCCGCAGTGAAAGCAGGAACCACGTGGAGAAGGCACCCACACTGAAAGTGCCTGGAGGGAACATTGGGGCTTCTTCTCAGTGTCTCTGACCTAGGGTTTCACTGTCCCGGGAAAGTCTCTGCTAACACCGTGCAGAGCGCTGTGCCCAATATACAGAAACGTCTTGCGGTATCTCCTACAGGGAAAGTGCCAGGAGGGAATTGTCGAGCTTGTTCTCAGTGTCTCTGAGAATTGCTCTGATTATCCCTGTGACCTCTTTGCTAAGACTCTCCAGAGAGCCGTCCTCAAAACCAACACACATCTTGACATATCTCCCACATTGATCGCAGTGTCTCCAGAAACGGCATTCAAGGAGCCAGGACCTTTTCTCCCTACACTGTCCATTGAGTTGTCCTCAAAACCAATATACATCCTGCTATATCTCCCACGTGGAAAGTGCCAGGAGGGAGAAGTGGGGATTATGTTTAGACTTTCTCGGAACTGCTTCAAATCAACTAGATATCTTTGTGCTGTAAATCTCCCAACAGCCAAACGCAAAAGCAGCAAACATCTCGCTGTATGTCCCACATCCAAAGTGCCAAGAGAGAGCTTGCTCTCCCTGTCTTTGAGTACTGTTTTCACTGTCCCGGTTACCTCTTTGCTAACATTCTCTTCAGAGCTGCAGTGAAAGCAGGAACCACGTGGAGAAGGCACTCACACTGAAAGTGCCTGGAGGGAACATTGGGGCTTCTTCTCAGTGTCTCTGACATAGGGTTTCACTGTCCCGGGAAAGTCTCTGCTAACACCGTGCAGAGCGCTGTGCCCAATATACAGAAACGTCTTGCGGTATCTCCTACAGGGAAAGTGCCAGGAGGGAATTGTCGAGCTTGTTCTCAGTGTCTCTGAGAATTGCTCTGATTATCTGTGTGACCTCTTTGCTAAGACTCTCCAGAGAGCCGTCCTCAAAACCAACACACATCTTGACATATCTCCCACATTGATCGCAGTGTCTCCAGAAACGGCATTCAAGGAGCCAGGACCTTTTCTCCCTACACTGTCCATTGAGTTGTCCTCAAAACCAATATACATCCTGCTATATCTCCCACATGGAAAGTGCCAGGAGGGAGAAGTGGGGATTATGTTTAGACTTTCTCGGAACTGCTTCAAATCAACTAGATATCTTTGTGCTGTAAATCTCCCAACAGCCAAACGCAAAAGCAGCAAACATCTCGCTGTATGTCCCACATCCAAAGTGCCAAGAGAGAGCTTGCTCTCCCTGTCTTTGAGTACTGTTTTCACTGTCCCGGTTACCTCTTTGCTAACATTCTCTTCAGAGCCGCAGTGAAACCAGGAACCACGTGGAGAAGGCACCCACACTGAAAGTGCCTGGAGGGAACATTGGGGCTTCTTCTCAGTGTCTCTGACATAGGGTTTCACTGTCCCGGGAAAGTCTCTGCTAACACCGTGCAGAGCGCTGTGCCCAATATACAGAAACGTCTTGCGGTATCTCCTACAGGGAAAGTGCCAGGAGGGAATTGTGGAGCTTGTTCTCAGTGTCTCTGAGAATTGCTCTGATTATCTGTGTGACCTCTTTCTAAGACTCTCCAGAGAGCCGTCCTCAAAACCAACACACATCTTGACATATCTCCCACATTGATCGCAGTGTCTCCAGAAACGGCATTCAAGGAGCCAGGACCTTTTCTCCCTACACTGTCCATTGAGTTGTCCTCAAAACCAATATACATCCTGCTATATCTCCCACATGGAAAGTGCCAGGAGGGAGAAGTGGGGATTATGTTTAGACTTTCTCGGAACTGCTTCAAATCAACTAGATATCTTTGTGCTGTAAATCTCCCAACAGCCAAACGCAAAAGCAGCAAACATCTCGCTGTATGTCCCACATCCAAAGTGCCAAGAGAGAGCTTGCTCTCCCTGTCTTTGAGTACTGTTTTCACTGTCCCGGTTACCTCTTTGCTAACATTCTCTTCAGAGCCGCAGTGAAACCAGGAACCACGTGGAGAAGGCACCCACACTGAAAGTGCCTGGAGGGAACATTGGGGCTTCTTCTCAGTGTCTCTGACATAGGGTTTCACTGTCCCGGGAAAGTCTCTGCTAACACCGCGCAGAGCGCTGTGCCAATATACAGAAACGTCTTGCGGTATCTCCTACAGGGAAAGTGCCAGGAGGGAATTGTGGAGCTTGTTCTCAGTGTCTCTGAGAATTGTTCTGATTATCTGTGTGACCTCTTTGCTAAGACTCTCCAGAGAGCCGTCCTCAAAACCAACACACATCTTGACATATCTCCCACATTGATCGCAGTGTCTCCAGAAACGGCATTCAAGGAGCCAGGACCTTTTCTCCCTACACTGTCCATTGACTTGTCCTCAAAACCAATATACATCCTGCTATATCTCCCACATGGAAAGTGCCAGGAGGGAGAAGTGGGGATTATGTTTAGACTTTCTCGGAACTGCTTCAAATCAACTAGATATCTTTGTGCTGTAAATCTCCCAGCAGCCAAATGCAAAAGCAGCAAACATCTCGCTGTATGTCCCACATCCAAAGTGCCAAGAGAGAGCTTGCTCTCCCTGTCTTTGAGTACTGTTTTCACTGTCCCGGTTACCTCTTTGCTAACATTCTCTTCAGGGCTGCAGTGAAAGCAGGAACCACGTGGAGAAGGCACCCACACTGAAAGTGCCTGGAGGGAACATTGGGGCTTCTTCTCAGTGTCTCTGACATAGGGTTTCACTGTCCCGGGAAAGTCTCTGCTAACACCCTGCAGAGCGCTGTGCCCAATATACAGAAACGTCTTGCGGTATCTCCTACAGGGAAAGTGCCAGGAGGGAATTGTCGAGCTTGTTCTCAGTGTCTCTGAGAATTGCTCTGATTATCTGTGTGACCTCTTTCTAAGACTCTCCAGAGAGCCGTCCTCAAAACCAACACACATCTTGACATATCTCCCACATTGATCGCAGTGTCTCCAGAAACGGCATTCAAGGAGCCAGGACCTTTTCTCCCTACACTGTCCATTGAGTTGTCCTCAAAACCAATATACATCCTGCTATATCTCCCACATGGAAAGTGCCAGGAGGGAGAAGTGGGGATTATGTTTAGACTTTCTCGGAACTGCTTCAAATCAACTAGATATCTTTGTGCTGTAAATCTCCCAACAGCCAAACGCAAAAGCAGCAAACATCTCGCTGTATGTCCCACATCCAAAGTGCCAAGAGAGAGCTTGCTCTCCCTGTCTTTGAGTACTGTTTTCACTGTCCCGGTTACCTCTTTGCTAACATTCTCTTCAGAGCTGCAGTGAAAGCAGGAACCACGTGGAGAAGGCACCCACACTGAAAGTGCCTGGAGGGAACATTGGGGCTTCTTCTCAGTGTCTCTGACATAGGGTTTCACTGTCCCGGGAAAGTCTCTGCTAACACCGTGCAGAGCGCTGTGCCCAATATACAGAAACGTCTTGCGGTATCTCCTACAGGGAAAGTGCCAGGAGGGAATTGTCGAGCTTGTTCTCAGTGTCTCTGAGAATTGCTCTGATTATCTGTGTGACCTCTTTCTAAGACTCTCCAGAGAGCCGTCCTCAAAACCAACACACATCTTGACATATCTCCCACATTGATCGCAGTGTCTCCAGAAACGGCATTCAAGGAGCCAGGACCTTTTCTCCCTACACTGTCCATTGAGTTGTCCTCAAAACCAATATACATCCTGCTGTATCTCCCACGTGGAAAGTGCCAGGAGGGAGAAGTGGGGATTATGTTTAGACTTTCTCGGAACTGCTTCAAATCAACTAGATATCTTTGTGCTGTAAATCTCCCAACAGCCAAACGCAAAAGCAGCAAACATCTCGCTGTATGTCCCACATCCAAAGTGCCAAGAGAGAGCTTGCTCTCCCTGTCTTTGAGTACTGTTTTCACTGTCCCGGTTACCTCTTTGCTAACATTCTCTTCAGAGCTGCAGTGAAAGCAGGAACCACGTGGAGAAGGCACCCACACTGAAAGTGCCTGGAGGGAACATTGGGGCTTCTTCTCAGTGTCTCTGACATAGGGTTTCACTGTCCCGGGAAAGTCTCTGCTAACACCGTGCAGAGCGCTGTGCCCAATATACAGAAACGTCTTGCGGTATCTCCTACAGGGAAAGTGCCAGGAGGGAATTGTCGAGCTTGTTCTCAGTGTCTCTGAGAATTGCTCTGATTATCCCTGTGACCTCTTTGCTAAGACTCTCCAGAGAGCCGTCCTCAAAACCAACACACATCTTGACATATCTCCCACATTGATCGCAGTGTCTCCAGAAACGGCATTCAAGGAGCCAGGACCTTTTCTCCCTACACTGTCCATTGAGTTGTCCTCAAAACCAATATACATCCTGCTGTATCTCCCACATGGAAAGTGCCAGGAGGGAGAAGTGGGGATTATGTTTAGACTTTCTCGGAACTGCTTCAAATCAACTAGATATCTTTGTGCTGTAAATCTCCCAACAGCCAAACGCAAAAGCAGCAAACATCTCGCTGTATGTCCCACATCCAAAGTGCCAAGAGAGAGCTTGCTCTCCCTGTCTTTGAGTACTGTTTTCACTGTCCCGGTTACCTCTTTGCTAACATTCTCTTCAGAGCTGCAGTGAAACCAGGAACCACGTGGAGAAGGCACCCACACTGAAAGTGCCTGGAGGGAACATTGGGGCTTCTTCTCAGTGTCTCTGACATAGGGTTTCACTGTCCCGGGAAAGTCTCTGCTAACACCGCGCAGAGCGCTGTGCCCAATATACAGAAACGTCTTGCGGTATCTCCTACAGGGAAAGTGCCAGGAGGGAATTGTCGAGCTTGTTCTCAGTGTCTCTGAGAATTGCTCTGATTATCCCTGTGACCTCTTTGCTAAGACTCTCCAGAGAGCCGTCCTCAAAACCAACACACATCTTGACATATCTCCCACATTGATCGCAGTGTCTCCAGAAACGGCATTCAAGGAGCCAGGACCTTTTCTCCCTACACTGTCCATTGAGTTGTCCTCAAAACCAATATACATCCTGCTATATCTCCCACGTGGAAAGTGCCAGGAGGGAGAAGTGGGGATTATGTTTAGACTTTCTCGGAACTGCTTCAAATCAACTAGATATCTTTGTGCTGTAAATCTCCCAACAGCCAAATGCAAAAGCAGCAAACATCTCGCTGTATGTCCCACATACAAAGTGCCAAGAGAGAGCTTGCTCTCCCTGCCTTTGAGTACTGTTTTCACTGTCCCGGTTACCTCTTTGCTAACATTCTCTTCAGAGCTGCAGTGAAAGCAGGAACCACGTGGAGAAGGCACCCACACTGAAAGTGCCTGGAGGGAACATTGGGGCTTCTTCTCAGTGTCTCTGACATAGGGTTTCACTGTCCCGGGAAAGTCTCTGCTAACACCGCGCAGAGCGCTGTGCCAATATACAGAAACGTCTTGCGGTATCTCCTACAGGGAAAGTGCCAGGAGGGAATTGTGGAGCTTGTTCTCAGTGTCTCTGAGAATTGCTCTGATTATCTGTGTGACCTCTTTGCTAAGACTCTCCAGAGAGCCGTCCTCAAAACCAACACACATCTTGACATATCTCCCACATTGATCGCAGTGTCTCCAGAAACGGCATTCAAGGAGCCAGGACCTTTTCTCCCTACACTGTCCATTGAGTTGTCCTCAAAACCAATATACATCCTGCTATATCTCCCACGTGGAAAGTGCCAGGAGGGAGAAGTGGGGATTATGTTTAGACTTTCTCGGAACTGCTTCAAATCAACTAGATATCTTTGTGCTGTAAATCGCCCAACAGCCAAACGCAAAAGCAGCAAACATCTCGCTGTATGTCCCACATCCAAAGTGCCAAGAGAGAGCTTGCTCTCCCTGTCTTTGAGTACTGTTTTCACTGTCCCGGTTACCTCTTTGCTAACATTCTCTTCAGAGCTGCAGTGAAAGCAGGAACCACGTGGAGAAGGCACCCACACTGAAAGTGCCTGGAGGGAACATTGGGGCTTCTTCTCAGTGTCTCTGACATAGGGTTTCACTGTCCCGGGAAAGTCTCTGCTAACACCCTGCAGAGCGCTGTGCCCAATATACAGAAACGTCTTGCGGTATCTCCTACAGGGAAAGTGCCAGGAGGGAATTGTCGAGCTTGTTCTCAGTGTCTCTGAGAATTGCTCTGATTATCTGTGTGACCTCTTTGCTAAGACTCTCCAGAGAGCCGTCCTCAAAACCAACACACATCTTGACATATCTCCCACATTGATCGCAGTGTCTCCAGAAACGGCATTCAAGGAGCCAGGACCTTTTCTCCCTACACTGTCCATTGAGTTGTCCTCAAAACCAATATACATCCTGCTAGATCTCCCACGTGGAAAGTGCCAGGAGGGAGAAGTGGGGATTATGTTTAGACTTTCTCGGAACTGCTTCAAATCAACTAGATATCTTTGTGCTGTAAATCTCCCAACAGCCAAACGCAAAAGCAGCAAACATCTCGCTGTATGTCCCACATCCAAAGTGCCAAGAGAGAGCTTGCTCTCCCTGTCTTTGAGTACTGTTTTCACTGTCCCGGTTACCTCTTTGCTAACATTCTCTTCAGAGCCGCAGTGAAACCAGGAACCACGTGGAGAAGGCACCCACACTGAAAGTGCCTGGAGGGAACATTGGGGTTTCTTCTCAGTGTCTCTGACATAGGGTTTCACTGTCCCGGGAAAGTCTCTGCTAACACCGTGCAGAGCGCTGTGCCCAATATACAGAAACGTCTTGCGGTATCTCCTACAGGGAAAGTGCCAGGAGGGAATTGTGGAGCTTGTTCTCAGTGTCTCTGAGAATCGCTCTGATTATCTGTGTGACCTCTTTCTAAGACTCTCCAGAGAGCCGTCCTCAAAACCAACACACATCTTGACATATCTCCCACATTGATCGCAGTGTCTCCAGAAACGGCATTCAAGGAGCCAGGACCTTTTCTCCCTACACTGTCCATTGAGTTGTCCTCAAAACCAATATACATCCTGCTATATCTCCCACGTGGAAAGTGCCAGGAGGGAGAAGTGGGGATTATGTTTAGACTTTCTCGGAACTGCTTCAAATCAACTAGATATCTTTGTGCTGTAAATCTCCCAACAGCCAAACGCAAAAGCAGCAAACATCTCGCTGTATGTCCCACATCCAAAGTGCCAAGAGAGAGCTTGCTCTCCCTGTCTTTGAGTACTGTTTTCACTGTCCCGGTTACCTCTTTGCTAACATTCTCTTCAGAGCTGCAGTGAAACCAGGAACCACGTGGAGAAGGCACCCACACTGAAAGTGCCTGGAGGGAACACTGGGGCTTCTTCTCAGTGTCTCTGACATAGGGTTTCACTGTCCCGGGAAAGTCTCTGCTAACACCGTGCAGAGCGCTGTGCCCAATATACAGAAACGTCTTGCGGTATCTCCTACAGGGAAAGTGCCAGGAGGGAATTGTCGAGCTTGTTCTCAGTGTCTCTGAGAATTGCTCTGATTATCTGTGTGACCTCTTTGCTAAGACTCTCCAGAGAGCCGTCCTCAAAACCAACACACATCTTAACAAATCTCCCACATTGATCGCAGTGTCTCCAGAAACGGCATTCAAGGAGCCAAGACCTTTTCTCCCTACACTGTCCATTGAGTTGTCCTCAAAACCAATATACATCCTGCTATATCTCCCACATGGAAAGTGCCAGGAGGGAGAAGTGGGGATTATGTTTAGACTTTCTCGGAACTGCTTCAAATCAACTAGATATCTTTGTGCTGTAAATCTCCCAACAGCCAAACGCAAAAGCAGCAAACATCTCGCTGTATGTCCCACATCGAAAGTGCCAAGAGAGAGCTTGCTCTCCCTGTCTTTGAGTACTGTTTTCACTGTCCCGGTTACCTCTTTGCTAACATTCTCTTCAGAGCCGCAGTGAAACCAGGAAACACGTGGAGAAGGCACCCACACTGAAAGTGCCTGGAGGGAACATTGGGGCTTCTTCTCAGTGTCTCTGACATAGGGTTTCACTGTCCCGGGAAAGTCTCTGCTAACACCGCGCAGAGCGCTGTGCCAATATACAGAAACGTCTTGCGGTATCTCCTACAGGGAAAGTGCCAGGAGGGAATTGTGGAGCTTGTTCTCAGTGTCTCTGAGAATTGCTCTGATTATCTGTGTGACCTCTTTGCTAAGACTCTCCAGAGAGCCGTCCTCAAAACCAACACACATCTTGACATATCTCCCACATTGATCGCAGTGTCTCCAGAAACGGCATTCAAGGAGCCAGGACCTTTTCTCCCTACACTGTCCATTGAGTTGTCCTCAAAACCAATATACATCCTGCTATATCTCCCACATGGAAAGTGCCAGGAGGGAGAAGTGGGGATTATGTTTAGACTTTCTCGGAACTGCTTCAAATCAACTAGATATCTTTGTGCTGTAAATCTCCCAGCAGCCAAATGCAAAAGCAGCAAACATCTCGCTGTATGTCCCACATCCAAAGTGCCAAGAGAGAGCTTGCTCTCCCTGTCTTTGAGTACTGTTTTCACTGTCCCGGTTACCTCTTTGCTAACATTCTCTTCAGGGCTGCAGTGAAAGCAGGAACCACGTGGAGAAGGCACCCACACTGAAAGTGCCTGGAGGGAACATTGGGGCTTCTTCTCAGTGTCTCTGACATAGGGTTTCACTGTCCCGGGAAAGTCTCTGCTAACACCCTGCAGAGCGCTGTGCCCAATATACAGAAACGTCTTGCGGTATCTCCTACAGGGAAAGTGCCAGGAGGGAATTGTCGAGCTTGTTCTCAGTGTCTCTGAGAATTGCTCTGATTATCTGTGTGACCTCTTTGCTAAGACTCTCCAGAGAGCCGTCCTCAAAACCAACACACATCTTGACATATCTCCCACATTGATCGCAGTGTCTCCAGAAACGGCATTCAAGGAGCCAGGACCTTTTCTCCCTACACTGTCCATTGAGTTGTCCTCAAAACCAATATACATCCTGCTATATCTCCCACGTGGAAAGTGCCAGGAGGGAGAAGTGGGGATTATGTTTAGACTTTCTCGGAACTGCTTCAAATCAACTAGATATCTTTGTGCTGTAAATCTCCCAACAGCCAAACGCAAAAGCAGCAAACATCTCGCTGTATGTCCCACATCCAAAGTGCCAAGAGAGAGCTTGCTCTCCCTGTCTTTGAGTACTGTTTTCACTGTCCCGGTTACCTCTTTGCAAACATTCTCTTCAGAGCCGCAGTGAAACCAGGAACCACGTGGAGAAGGCACCCACACTGAAAGTGCCTGGAGGGAACATTGGGGCTTCTTCTCAGTGTCTCTGACATAGGGTTTCACTGTCCCGGGAAAGTCTCTGCTAACACCGTGCAGAGCGCTGTGCCCAATATACAGAAACGTCTTGCGGTATCTCCTACAGGGAAAGTGCCAGGAGGGAATTGTGGAGCTTGTTCTCAGTGTCTCTGAGAATCGCTCTGATTATCTGTGTGACCTCTTTCTAAGACTCTCCAGAGAGCCGTCCTCAAAACCAACACACATCTTGACATATCTCCCACATTGATCGCAGTGTCTCCAGAAACGGCATTCAAGGAGCCAGGACCTTTTCTCCCTACACTGTCCATTGAGTTGTCCTCAAAACCAATATACATCCTGCTATATCTCCCACGTGGAAAGTGCCAGGAGGGAGAAGTGGGGATTATGTTTAGACTTTCTCGGAACTGCTTCAAATCAACTAGATATCTTTGTGCTGTAAATCTCCCAACAGCCAAACGCAAAAGCAGCAAACATCTCGCTGTATGTCCCACATCCAAAGTGCCAAGAGAGAGCTTGCTCTCCCTGTCTTTGAGTACTGTTTTCACTGTCCCGGTTACCTCTTTGCTAACATTCTCTTCAGAGCTGCAGTGAAACCAGGAACCACGTGGAGAAGGCACCCACACTGAAAGTGCCTGGAGGGAACACTGGGGCTTCTTCTCAGTGTCTCTGACATAGGGTTTCACTGTCCCGGGAAAGTCTCTGCTAACACCGTGCAGAGCGCTGTGCCCAATATACAGAAACGTCTTGCGGTATCTCCTACAGGGAAAGTGCCAGGAGGGAATTGTCGAGCTTGTTCTCAGTGTCTCTGAGAATTGCTCTGATTATCTGTGTGACCTCTTTGCTAAGACTCTCCAGAGAGCCGTCCTCAAAACCAACACACATCTTAACAAATCTCCCACATTGATCGCAGTGTCTCCAGAAACGGCATTCAAGGAGCCAAGACCTTTTCTCCCTACACTGTCCATTGAGTTGTCCTCAAAACCAATATACATCCTGCTATATCTCCCACATGGAAAGTGCCAGGAGGGAGAAGTGGGGATTATGTTTAGACTTTCTCGGAACTGCTTCAAATCAACTAGATATCTTTGTGCTGTAAATCTCCCAACAGCCAAACGCAAAAGCAGCAAACATCTCGCTGTATGTCCCACATCGAAAGTGCCAAGAGAGAGCTTGCTCTCCCTGTCTTTGAGTACTGTTTTCACTGTCCCGGTTACCTCTTTGCTAACATTCTCTTCAGAGCCGCAGTGAAACCAGGAAACACGTGGAGAAGGCACCCACACTGAAAGTGCCTGGAGGGAACATTGGGGCTTCTTCTCAGTGTCTCTGACATAGGGTTTCACTGTCCCGGGAAAGTCTCTGCTAACACCGCGCAGAGCGCTGTGCCAATATACAGAAACGTCTTGCGGTATCTCCTACAGGGAAAGTGCCAGGAGGGAATTGTGGAGCTTGTTCTCAGTGTCTCTGAGAATTGCTCTGATTATCTGTGTGACCTCTTTGCTAAGACTCTCCAGAGAGCCGTCCTCAAAACCAACACACATCTTGACATATCTCCCACATTGATCGCAGTGTCTCCAGAAACGGCATTCAAGGAGCCAGGACCTTTTCTCCCTACACTGTCCATTGACTTGTCCTCAAAACCAATATACATCCTGCTATATCTCCCACATGGAAAGTGCCAGGAGGGAGAAGTGGGGATTATGTTTAGACTTTCTCGGAACTGCTTCAAATCAACTAGATATCTTTGTGCTGTAAATCTCCCAGCAGCCAAATGCAAAAGCAGCAAACATCTCGCTGTATGTCCCACATCCAAAGTGCCAAGAGAGAGCTTGCTCTCCCTGTCTTTGAGTACTGTTTTCACTGTCCCGGTTACCTCTTTGCTAACATTCTCTTCAGGGCTGCAGTGAAAGCAGGAACCACGTGGAGAAGGCACCCACACTGAAAGTGCCTGGAGGGAACATTGGGGCTTCTTCTCAGTGTCTCTGACATAGGGTTTCACTGTCCCGGGAAAGTCTCTGCTAACACCCTGCAGAGCGCTGTGCCCAATATACAGAAACGTCTTGCGGTATCTCCTACAGGGAAAGTGCCAGGAGGGAATTGTGGAGCTTGTTCTCAGTGTCTCTGAGAATTGCTCTGATTATCTGTGTGACCTCTTTCTAAGACTCTCCAGAGAGCCGTCCTCAAAACCAACACACATCTTGACATATCTCCCACATTGATCGCAGTGTCTCCAGAAACGGCATTCAAGGAGCCAGGACCTTTTCTCCCTACACTGTCCATTGAGTTGTCCTCAAAACCAATATACATCCTGCTATATCTCCCACGTGGAAAGTGCCAGGAGGGAGAAGTGGGGATTATGTTTAGACTTTCTCGGAACTGCTTCAAATCAACTAGATATCTTTGTGCTGTAAATCTCCCAACAGCCAAACGCAAAAGCAGCAAACATCTCGCTGTATGTCCCACATCCAAAGTGCCAAGAGAGAGCTTGCTCTCCCTGTCTTTGAGTACTGTTTTCACTGTCCCGGTTACCTCTTTGCTAACATTCTCTTCAGAGCTGCAGTGAAAGCAGGAACCACGTGGAGAAGGCACCCACACTGAAAGTGCCTGGAGGGAACATTGGGGCTTCTTCTCAGTGTCTCTGACATAGGGTTTCACTGTCCCGGGAAAGTCTCTGCTAACACCGTGCAGAGCGCTGTGCCCAATATACAGAAACGTCTTGCGGTATCTCCTACAGGGAAAGTGCCAGGAGGGAATTGTCGAGCTTGTTCTCAGTTTCTCTGAGAATTGCTCTGATTATCTGTGTGACCTCTTTCTAAGACTCTCCAGAGAGCCGTCCTCAAAACCAACACACATCTTGACATATCTCCCACATTGATCGCAGTGTCTCCAGAAACGGCATTCAAGGAGCCAGGACCTTTTCTCCCTACACTGTCCATTGAGTTGTCCTCAAAACCAATATACATCCTGCTGTATCTCCCACGTGGAAAGTGCCAGGAGGGAGAAGTGGGGATTATGTTTAGACTTTCTCGGAACTGCTTCAAATCAACTAGATATCTTTGTGCTGTAAATCTCCCAACAGCCAAATGCAAAAGCAGCAAACATCTCGCTGTATGTCCCACATCCAAAGTGCCAAGAGAGAGCTTGCTCTCCCTGTCTTTGAGTACTGTTTTCACTGTCCCGGTTACCTCTTTGCTAACATTCTCTTCAGAGCTGCAGTGAAAGCAGGAACCACGTGGAGAAGGCACCCACACTGAAAGTGCCTGGAGGGAACATTGGGGCTTCTTCTCAGTGTCTCTGACATAGGGTTTCACTGTCCCGGGAAAGTCTCTGCTAACACCGTGCAGAGCGCTGTGCCCAATATACAGAAACGTCTTGCGGTATCTCCTACAGGGAAAGTGCCAGGAGGGAATTGTCGAGCTTGTTCTCAGTGTCTCTGAGAATTGCTCTGATTATCCCTGTGACCTCTTTGCTAAGACTCTCCAGAGAGCCGTCCTCAAAACCAACACACATCTTGACATATCTCCCACATTGATCGCAGTGTCTCCAGAAACGGCATTCAAGGAGCCAGGACCTTTTCTCCCTACACTGTCCATTGAGTTGTCCTCAAAACCAATATACATCCTGCTGTATCTCCCACATGGAAAGTGCCAGGAGGGAGAAGTGGGGATTATGTTTAGACTTTCTCGGAACTGCTTCAAATCAACTAGATATCTTTGTGCTGTAAATCTCCCAACAGCCAAACGCAAAAGCAGCAAACATCTCGCTGTATGTCCCACATCCAAAGTGCCAAGAGAGAGCTTGCTCTCCCTGTCTTTGAGTACTGTTTTCACTGTCCCGGTTACCTCTTTGCTAACATTCTCTTCAGAGCTGCAGTGAAAGCAGGAACCACGTGGAGAAGGCACCCACACTGAAAGTGCCTGGAGGGAACATTGGGGCTTCTTCTCAGTGTCTCTGACATAGGGTTTCACTGTCCCGGGAAAGTCTCTGCTAACACCGTGCAGAGCGCTGTGCCCAATATACAGAAACGTCTTGCGGTATCTCCTACAGGGAAAGTGCCAGGAGGGAATTGTCGAGCTTGTTCTCAGTGTCTCTGAGAATTGCTCTGATTATCCCTGTGACCTCTTTGCTAAGACTCTCCAGAGAGCCGTCCTCAAAACCAACACACATCTTGACATATCTCCCACATTGATCGCAGTGTCTCCAGAAACGGCATTCAAGGAGCCAGGACCTTTTCTCCCTACACTGTCCATTGAGTTGTCCTCAAAACCAATATACATCCTGCTGTATCTCCCACATGGAAAGTGCCAGGAGGGAGAAGTGGGGATTATGTTTAGACTTTCTCGGAACTGCTTCAAATCAACTAGATATCTTTGTGCTGTAAATCTCCCAACAGCCAAACGCAAAAGCAGCAAACATCTCGCTGTATGTCCCACATCCAAAGTGCCAAGAGAGAGCTTGCTCTCCCTGTCTTTGAGTACTGTTTTCACTGTCCCGGTTACCTCTTTGCTAACATTCTCTTCAGAGCTGCAGTGAAAGCAGGAACCACGTGGAGAAGGCACCCACACTGAAAGTGCCTGGAGGGAACATTGGGGCTTCTTCTCAGTGTCTCTGACATAGGGTTTCACTGTCCCGGGAAAGTCTCTGCTAACACCGCGCAGAGCGCTGTGCCCAATATACAGAAACGTCTTGCGGTATCTCCTACAGGGAAAGTGCCAGGAGGGAATTGTCGAGCTTGTTCTCAGTGTCTCTGAGAATTGCTCTGATTATCCCTGTGACCTCTTTGCTAAGACTCTCCAGAGAGCCGTCCTCAAAACCAACACACATCTTGACATATCTCCCACATTGATCGCAGTGTCTCCAGAAACGGCATTCAAGGAGCCAGGACCTTTTCTCCCTACACTGTCCATTGACTTGTCCTCAAAACCAATATACATCCTGCTATATCTCCCACGTGGAAAGTGCCAGGAGGGAGAAGTGGGGATTATGTTTAGACTTTCTCGGAACTGCTTCAAATCAACTAGATATCTTTGTGCTGTAAATCTCCCAACAGCCAAATGCAAAAGCAGCAAACATCTCGCTGTATGTCCCACATACAAAGTGCCAAGAGAGAGCTTGCTCTCCCTGCCTTTGAGTACTGTTTTCACTGTCCCGGTTACCTCTTTGCTAACATTCTCTTCAGAGCTGCAGTGAAAGCAGGAACCACGTGGAGAAGGCACCCACACTGAAAGTGCCTGGAGGGAACATTGGGGCTTCTTCTCAGTGTCTCTGACATAGGGTTTCACTGTCCCGGGAAAGTATCTGCTAACACCGCGCAGAGCGCTGTGCCAATATACAGAAACGTCTTGCGGTATCTCCTACAGGGAAAGTGCCAGGAGGGAATTGTGGAGCTTGTTCTCAGTGTCTCTGAGAATTGCTCTGATTATCTGTGTGACCTCTTTGCTAAGACTCTCCAGAGAGCCGTCCTCAAAACCAACACACATCTTGACATATCTCCCACATTGATCGCAGTGTCTCCAGAAACGGCATTCAAGGAGCCAGGACCTTTTCTCCCTACACTGTCCATTGAGTTGTCCTCAAAACCAATATACATCCTGCTATATCTCCCACGTGGAAAGTGCCAGGAGGGAGAAGTGGGGATTATGTTTAGACTTTCTCGGAACTGCTTCAAATCAACTAGATATCTTTGTGCTGTAAATCGCCCAACAGCCAAACGCAAAAGCAGCAAACATCTCGCTGTATGTCCCACATCCAAAGTGCCAAGAGAGAGCTTGCTCTCCCTGTCTTTGAGTACTGTTTTCACTGTCCCGGTTACCTCTTTGCTAACATTCTCTTCAGAGCTGCAGTGAAAGCAGGAACCACGTGGAGAAGGCACCCACACTGAAAGTGCCTGGAGGGAACATTGGGGCTTCTTCTCAGTGTCTCTGACATAGGGTTTCACTGTCCCGGGAAAGTCTCTGCTAACACCCTGCAGAGCGCTGTGCCCAATATACAGAAACGTCTTGCGGTATCTCCTACAGGGAAAGTGCCAGGAGGGAATTGTCGAGCTTGTTCTCAGTGTCTCTGAGAATTGCTCTGATTATCTGTGTGACCTCTTTGCTAAGACTCTCCAGAGAGCCGTCCTCAAAACCAACACACATCTTGACATATCTCCCACATTGATCGCAGTGTCTCCAGAAACGGCATTCAAGGAGCCAGGACCTTTTCTCCCTACACTGTCCATTGAGTTGTCCTCAAAACCAATATACATCCTGCTATATCTCCCACGTGGAAAGTGCCAGGAGGGAGAAGTGGGGATTATGTTTAGACTTTCTCGGAACTGCTTCAAATCAACTAGATATCTTTGTGCTGTAAATCTCCCAACAGCCAAACGCAAAAGCAGCAAACATCTCGCTGTATGTCCCACATCGAAAGTGCCAAGAGAGAGCTTGCTCTCCCTGTCTTTGAGTACTGTTTTCACTGTCCCGGTTACCTCTTTGCTAACATTCTCTTCAGAGCTGCAGTGAAAGCAGGAACCACGTGGAGAAGGCACCCACACTGAAAGTGCCTGGAGGGAACATTGGGGCTTCTTCTCAGTGTCTCTGACATAGGGTTTCACTGTCCCGGGAAAGTCTCTGCTAACACCCTGCAGAGCGCTGTGCCCAATATACAGAAACGTCTTGCGGTATCTCCTACAGGGAAAGTGCCAGGAGGGAATTGTGGAGCTTGTTCTCAGTGTCTCTGAGAATTGCTCTGATTATCCCTGTGACCTCTTTGCTAAGACTCTCCAGAGAGCCGTCCTCAAAACCAACACACATCTTGACATATCTCCCACATTGATCGCAGTGTCTCCAGAAACGGCATTCAAGGAGCCAGGACCTTTTCTCCCTACACTGTCCATTGAGTTGTCCTCAAAACCAATATACATCCTGCTGTATCTCCCACATGGAAAGTGCCAGGAGGGAGAAGTGGGGATTATGTTTAGACTTTCTCGGAACTGCTTCAAATCAACTAGATATCTTTGTGCTGTAAATCTCCCAACAGCCAAACGCAAAAGCAGCAAACATCTCGCTGTATGTCCCACATCCAAAGTGCCAAGAGAGAGCTTGCTCTCCCTGTCTTTGAGTACTGTTTTCACTGTCCCGGTTACCTCTTTGCTAACATTCTCTTCAGAGCTGCAGTGAAAGCAGGAACCACGTGGAGAAGGCACCCACACTGAAAGTGCCTGGAGGGAACATTGGGGCTTCTTCTCAGTGTCTCTGACATAGGGTTTCACTGTCCCGGGAAAGTCTCTGCTAACACCCTGCAGAGCGCTGTGCCCAATATACAGAAACGTCTTGCGGTATCTCCTACAGGGAAAGTGCCAGGAGGGAATTGTGGAGCTTGTTCTCAGTGTCTCTGAGAATTGCTCTGATTATCCCTGTGACCTCTTTGCTAAGACTCTCCAGAGAGCCGTCCTCAAAACCAACACACATCTTGACATATCTCCCACATTGATCGCAGTGTCTCCAGAAACGGCATTCAAGGAGCCAGGACCTTTTCTCCCTACACTGTCCATTGACTTGTCCTCAAAACCAATATACATCCTGCTATATCTCCCACATGGAAAGTGCCAGGAGGGAGAAGTGGGGATTATGTTTAGACTTTCTCGGAACTGCTTCAAATCAACTAGATATCTTTGTGCTGTAAATCTCCCAGCAGCCAAATGCAAAAGCAGCAAACATCTCGCTGTATGTCCCACATCCAAAGTGCCAAGAGAGAGCTTGCTCTCCCTGTCTTTGAGTACTGTTTTCACTGTCCCGGTTACCTCTTTGCTAACATTCTCTTCAGGGCTGCAGTGAAAGCAGGAACCACGTGGAGAAGGCACCCACACTGAAAGTGCCTGGAGGGAACATTGGGGCTTCTTCTCAGTGTCTCTGACATAGGGTTTCACTGTCCCGGGAAAGTCTCTGCTAACACCGTGCAGAGCGCTGTGCCCAATATACAGAAACGTCTTGCGGTATCTCCTACAGGGAAAGTGCCAGGAGGGAATTGTGGAGCTTGTTCTCAGTGTCTCTGAGAATTGCTCTGATTATCTGTGTGACCTCTTTCTAAGACTCTCCAGAGAGCCGTCCTCAAAACAAACACACATCTTGACATATCTCCCACATTGATCGCAGTGTCTCCAGAAACGGCATTCAAGGAGCCAGGACCTTTTCTCCCTACACTGTCCATTGAGTTGTCCTCAAAACCAATATACATCCTGCTATATCTCCCACGTGGAAAGTGCCAGGAGGGAGAAGTGGGGATTATGTTTAGACTTTCTCGGAACTGCTTCAAATCAACTAGATATCTTTGTGCTGTAAATCTCCCAACAGCCAAACGCAAAAGCAGCAAACATCTCGCTGTATGTCCCACATCCAAAGTGCCAAGAGAGAGCTTGCTCTCCCTGTCTTTGAGTACTGTTTTCACTGTCCCGGTTACCTCTTTGCTAACATTCTCTTCAGAGCTGCAGTGAAAGCAGGAACCACGTGGAGAAGGCACCCACACTGAAAGTGCCTGGAGGGAACATTGGGGCTTCTTCTCAGTGTCTCTGACATAGGGTTTCACTGTCCCGGGAAAGTCTCTGCTAACACCGTGCAGAGCGCTGTGCCCAATATACAGAAACGTCTTGCGGTATCTCCTACAGGGAAAGTGCCAGGAGGGAATTGTCGAGCTTGTTCTCAGTGTCTCTGAGAATTGCTCTGATTATCTGTGTGACCTCTTTCTAAGACTCTCCAGAGAGCCATCCTCAAAACCAACACACATCTTGACATATCTCCCACATTGATCGCAGTGTCTCCAGAAACGGCATTCAAGGAGCCAGGACCTTTTCTCCCTACACTGTCCATTGAGTTGTCCTCAAAACCAATATACATCCTGCTGTATCTCCCACGTGGAAAGTGCCAGGAGGGAGAAGTGGGGATTATGTTTAGACTTTCTCGGAACTGCTTCAAATCAACTAGATATCTTTGTGCTGTAAATCTCCCAACAGCCAAACGCAAAAGCAGCAAACATCTCGCTGTATGTCCCACATCCAAAGTGCCAAGAGAGAGCTTGCTCTCCCTGTCTTTGAGTACTGTTTTCACTGTCCCGGTTACCTCTTTGCTAACATTCTCTTCAGAGCTGCAGTGAAAGCAGGAACCACGTGGAGAAGGCACCCACACTGAAAGTGCCTGGAGGGAACATTGGGGCTTCTTCTCAGTGTCTCTGACATAGGGTTTCACTGTCCCGGGAAAGTCTCTGCTAACACCGTGCAGAGCGCTGTGCCCAATATACAGAAACGTCTTGCGGTATCTCCTACAGGGAAAGTGCCAGGAGGGAATTGTCGAGCTTGTTCTCAGTGTCTCTGAGAATTGCTCTGATTATCCCTGTGAACTCTTTGCTAAGACTCTCCAGAGAGCCGTCCTCAAAACCAACACACATCTTGACATATCTCCCACATTGATCGCAGTGTCTCCAGAAACGGCATTCAAGGAGCCAGGACCTTTTCTCCCTACACTGTCCATTGAGTTGTCCTCAAAACCAATATACATCCTGCTGTATCTCCCACATGGAAAGTGCCAGGAGGGAGAAGTGGGGATTATGTTTAGACTTTCTCGGAACTGCTTCAAATCAACTAGATATCTTTGTGCTGTAAATCTCCCAACAGCCAAACGCAAAAGCAGCAAACATCTCGCTGTATGTCCCACATCCAAAGTGCCAAGAGAGAGCTTGCTCTCCCTGTCTTTGAGTACTGTTTTCACTGTCCCGGTTACCTCTTTGCTAACATTCTCTTCAGAGCTGCAGTGAAACCAGGAACCACGTGGAGAAGGCACCCACACTGAAAGTGCCTGGAGGGAACATTGGGGCTTCTTCTCAGTGTCTCTGACATAGGGTTTCACTGTCCCGGGAAAGTCTCTGCTAACACCGCGCAGAGCGCTGTGCCCAATATACAGAAACGTCTTGCGGTATCTCCTACAGGGAAAGTGCCAGGAGGGAATTGTCGAGCTTGTTCTCAGTGTCTCTGAGAATTGCTCTGATTATCCCTGTGACCTCTTTGCTAAGACTCTCCAGAGAGCCGTCCTCAAAACCAACACACATCTTGACATATCTCCCACATTGATCGCAGTGTCTCCAGAAACGGCATTCAAGGAGCCAGGACCTTTTCTCCCTACACTGTCCATTGACTTGTCCTCAAAACCAATATACATCCTGCTATATCTCCCACGTGGAAAGTGCCAGGAGGGAGAAGTGGGGATTATGTTTAGACTTTCTCGGAACTGCTTCAAATCAACTAGATATCTTTGTGCTGTAAATCTCCCAACAGCCAAATGCAAAAGCAGCAAACATCTCGCTGTATGTCCCACATCCAAAGTGCCAAGAGAGAGCTTGCTCTCCCTGTCTTTGAGTACTGTTTTCACTGTCCCGGTTACCTCTTTGCTAACATTCTCTTCAGGGCTGCAGTGAAAGCAGGAACCACGTGGAGAAGGCACCCACACTGAAAGTGCCTGGAGGGAACATTGGGGCTTCTTCTCAGTGTCTCTGACATAGGGTTTCACTGTCCCGGGAAAGTCTCTGCTAACACCGTGCAGAGCGCTGTGCCCAATATACAGAAACGTCTTGCGGTATCTCCTACAGGGAAAGTGCCAGGAGGGAATTGTGGAGCTTGTTCTCAGTGTCTCTGAGAATTGCTCTGATTATCTGTGTGACCTCTTTCTAAGACTCTCCAGAGAGCCGTCCTCAAAACAAACACACATCTTGACATATCTCCCACATTGATCGCAGTGTCTCCAGAAACGGCATTCAAGGAGCCAGGACCTTTTCTCCCTACACTGTCCATTGAGTTGTCCTCAAAACCAATATACATCCTGCTATATCTCCCACGTGGAAAGTGCCAGGAGGGAGAAGTGGGGATTATGTTTAGACTTTCTCGGAACTGCTTCAAATCAACTAGATATCTTTGTGCTGTAAATCTCCCAACAGCCAAACGCAAAAGCAGCAAACATCTCGCTGTATGTCCCACATCCAAAGTGCCAAGAGAGAGCTTGCTCTCCCTGTCTTTGAGTACTGTTTTCACTGTCCCGGTTACCTCTTTGCTAACATTCTCTTCAGAGCTGCAGTGAAAGCAGGAACCACGTGGAGAAGGCACCCACACTGAAAGTGCCTGGAGGGAACATTGGGGCTTCTTCTCAGTGTCTCTGACATAGGGTTTCACTGTCCCGGGAAAGTCTCTGCTAACACCGTGCAGAGCGCTGTGCCCAATATACAGAAACGTCTTGCGGTATCTCCTACAGGGAAAGTGCCAGGAGGGAATTGTCGAGCTTGTTCTCAGTGTCTCTGAGAATTGCTCTGATTATCTGTGTGACCTCTTTCTAAGACTCTCCAGAGAGCCATCCTCAAAACCAACACACATCTTGACATATCTCCCACATTGATCGCAGTGTCTCCAGAAACGGCATTCAAGGAGCCAGGACCTTTTCTCCCTACACTGTCCATTGAGTTGTCCTCAAAACCAATATACATCCTGCTGTATCTCCCACGTGGAAAGTGCCAGGAGGGAGAAGTGGGGATTATGTTTAGACTTTCTCGGAACTGCTTCAAATCAACTAGATATCTTTGTGCTGTAAATCTCCCAACAGCCAAACGCAAAAGCAGCAAACATCTCGCTGTATGTCCCACATCCAAAGTGCCAAGAGAGAGCTTGCTCTCCCTGTCTTTGAGTACTGTTTTCACTGTCCCGGTTACCTCTTTGCTAACATTCTCTTCAGAGCTGCAGTGAAAGCAGGAACCACGTGGAGAAGGCACCCACACTGAAAGTGCCTGGAGGGAACATTGGGGCTTCTTCTCAGTGTCTCTGACATAGGGTTTCACTGTCCCGGGAAAGTCTCTGCTAACACCGTGCAGAGCGCTGTGCCCAATATACAGAAACGTCTTGCGGTATCTCCTACAGGGAAAGTGCCAGGAGGGAATTGTCGAGCTTGTTCTCAGTGTCTCTGAGAATTGCTCTGATTATCCCTGTGAACTCTTTGCTAAGACTCTCCAGAGAGCCGTCCTCAAAACCAACACACATCTTGACATATCTCCCACATTGATCGCAGTGTCTCCAGAAACGGCATTCAAGGAGCCAGGACCTTTTCTCCCTACACTGTCCATTGAGTTGTCCTCAAAACCAATATACATCCTGCTGTATCTCCCACATGGAAAGTGCCAGGAGGGAGAAGTGGGGATTATGTTTAGACTTTCTCGGAACTGCTTCAAATCAACTAGATATCTTTGTGCTGTAAATCTCCCAACAGCCAAACGCAAAAGCAGCAAACATCTCGCTGTATGTCCCACATCCAAAGTGCCAAGAGAGAGCTTGCTCTCCCTGTCTTTGAGTACTGTTTTCACTGTCCCGGTTACCTCTTTGCTAACATTCTCTTCAGAGCTGCAGTGAAACCAGGAACCACGTGGAGAAGGCACCCACACTGAAAGTGCCTGGAGGGAACATTGGGGCTTCTTCTCAGTGTCTCTGACATAGGGTTTCACTGTCCCGGGAAAGTCTCTGCTAACACCGCGCAGAGCGCTGTGCCCAATATACAGAAACGTCTTGCGGTATCTCCTACAGGGAAAGTGCCAGGAGGGAATTGTCGAGCTTGTTCTCAGTGTCTCTGAGAATTGCTCTGATTATCCCTGTGACCTCTTTGCTAAGACTCTCCAGAGAGCCGTCCTCAAAACCAACACACATCTTGACATATCTCCCACATTGATCGCAGTGTCTCCAGAAACGGCATTCAAGGAGCCAGGACCTTTTCTCCCTACACTGTCCATTGACTTGTCCTCAAAACCAATATACATCCTGCTATATCTCCCACGTGGAAAGTGCCAGGAGGGAGAAGTGGGGATTATGTTTAGACTTTCTCGGAACTGCTTCAAATCAACTAGATATCTTTGTGCTGTAAATCTCCCAACAGCCAAATGCAAAAGCAGCAAACATCTCGCTGTATGTCCCACATACAAAGTGCCAAGAGAGAGCTTGCTCTCCCTGCCTTTGAGTACTGTTTTCACTGTCCCGGTTACCTCTTTGCTAACATTCTCTTCAGAGCTGCAGTGAAAGCAGGAACCACGTGGAGAAGGCACCCACACTGAAAGTGCCTGGAGGGAACATTGGGGCTTCTTCTCAGTGTCTCTGACATAGGGTTTCACTGTCCCGGGAAAGTCTCTGCTAACACCGCGCAGAGCGCTGTGCCAATATACAGAAACGTCTTGCGGTATCTCCTACAGGGAAAGTGCCAGGAGGGAATTGTGGAGCTTGTTCTCAGTGTCTCTGAGAATTGCTCTGATTATCTGTGTGACCTCTTTGCTAAGACTCTCCAGAGAGCCGTCCTCAAAACCAACACACATCTTGACATATCTCCCACATT
Source organism: Chroicocephalus ridibundus (assembly GCF_963924245.1). NCBI lineage: Eukaryota > Metazoa > Chordata > Aves > Charadriiformes > Laridae > Chroicocephalus > Chroicocephalus ridibundus. The sequence goes on from NW_026961615.1 coordinate 909,830, forward strand.
GATCGCAGTGTCTCCAGAAACGGCATTCAAGGAGCCAGGACCTTTTCTCCCTACACTGTCCATTGAGTTGTCCTCAAAACCAATATACATCCTGCTATATCTCCCACGTGGAAAGTGCCAGGAGGGAGAAGTGGGGATTATGTTTAGACTTTCTCGGAACTGCTTCAAATCAACTAGATATCTTTGTGCTGTAAATCGCCCAACAGCCAAACGCAAAAGCAGCAAACATCTCGCTGTATGTCCCACATCCAAAGTGCCAAGAGAGAGCTTGCTCTCCCTGTCTTTGAGTACTGTTTTCACTGTCCCGGTTACCTCTTTGCTAACATTCTCTTCAGAGCTGCAGTGAAAGCAGGAACCACGTGGAGAAGGCACCCACACTGAAAGTGCCTGGAGGGAACATTGGGGCTTCTTCTCAGTGTCTCTGACATAGGGTTTCACTGTCCCGGGAAAGTCTCTGCTAACACCCTGCAGAGCGCTGTGCCCAATATACAGAAACGTCTTGCGGTATCTCCTACAGGGAAAGTGCCAGGAGGGAATTGTCGAGCTTGTTCTCAGTGTCTCTGAGAATTGCTCTGATTATCTGTGTGACCTCTTTGCTAAGACTCTCCAGAGAGCCGTCCTCAAAACCAACACACATCTTGACATATCTCCCACATTGATCGCAGTGTCTCCAGAAACGGCATTCAAGGAGCCAGGACCTTTTCTCCCTACACTGTCCATTGAGTTGTCCTCAAAACCAATATACATCCTGCTGTATCTCCCACATGGAAAGTGCCAGGAGGGAGAAGTGGGGATTATGTTTAGACTTTCTCGGAACTGCTTCAAATCAACTAGATATCTTTGTGCTGTAAATCTCCCAACAGCCAAACGCAAAAGCAGCAAACATCTCGCTGTATGTCCCACATCCAAAGTGCCAAGAGAGAGCTTGCTCTCCCTGTCTTTGAGTACTGTTTTCACTGTCCCGGTTACCTCTTTGCTAACATTCTCTTCAGAGCTGCAGTGAAAGCAGGAACCACGTGGAGAAGGCACCCACACTGAAAGTGCCTGGAGGGAACATTGGGGCTTCTTCTCAGTGTCTCTGACATAGGGTTTCACTGTCCCGGGAAAGTCTCTGCTAACACCCTGCAGAGCGCTGTGCCCAATATAAAGAAACGTCTTGCGGTAGCTCCTACAGGGAAAGTGCCAGGAGGGAATTGTGGAGCTTGTTCTCAGTGTCTCTGAGAATTGCTCTGATTATCCCTGTGACCTCTTTGCTAAGACTCTCCAGAGAGCCGTCCTCAAAACCAACACACATCTTGACATATCTCCCACATTGATCGCAGTGTCTCCAGAAACGGCATTCAAGGAGCCAGGACCTTTTCTCCCTACACTGTCCATTGAGTTGTCCTCAAAACCAATATACATCCTGCTATATCTCCCACGTGGAAAGTGCCAGGAGGGAGAAGTGGGGATTATGTTTAGACTTTCTCGGAACTGCTTCAAATCAACTAGATATCTTTGTGCTGTAAATCGCCCAACAGCCAAACGCAAAAGCAGCAAACATCTCGCTGTATGTCCCACATCCAAAGTGCCAAGAGAGAGCTTGCTCTCCCTGTCTTTGAGTACTGTTTTCACTGTCCCGGTTACCTCTTTGCTAACATTCTCTTCAGAGCTGCAGTGAAACCAGGAACCACGTGGAGAAGGCACCCACACTGAAAGTGCCTGGAGGGAACATTGGGGCTTCTTCTCAGTGTCTCTGACATAGGGTTTCACTGTCCCGGGAAAGTCTCTGCTAACACCCTGCAGAGCGCTGTGCCCAATATACAGAAACGTCTTGCGGTATCTCCTACAGGGAAAGTGCCAGGAGGGAATTGTCGAGCTTGTTCTCAGTGTCTCTGAGAATTGCTCTGATTATCCCTGTGACCTCTTTGCTAAGACTTCCCAGAGAGCCGTCCTCAAAACCAACACACATCTTGACATATCTCCCACATTGATCGCAGTGTCTCCAGAAACGGCATTCAAGGAGCCAGGACCTTTTCTCCCTACACTGTCCATTGAGTTGTCCTCAAAACCAATATACATCCTGCTGTATCTCCCACATGGAAAGTGCCAGGAGGGAGAAGTGGGGATTATGTTTAGACTTTCTCGGAACTGCTTCAAATCAACTAGATATCTTTGTGCTGTAAATCTCCCAACAGCCAAACGCAAAAGCAGCAAACATCTCGCTGTATGTCCCACATCCAAAGTGCCAAGAGAGAGCTTGCTCTCCCTGTCTTTGAGTACTGTTTTCACTGTCCCGGTTACCTCTTGGCTAACATTCTCTTCAGAGCTGCAGTGAAAGCAGGAACCACGTGGAGAAGGCACCCACACTGAAAGTGCCTGGAGGGAACATTGGGGCTTCTTCTCAGTGTCTCTGACATAGGGTTTCACTGTCCCGGGAAAGTCTCTGCTAACACCGTGCAGAGCGCTGTGCCCAATATACAGAAACGTCTTGCGGTATCTCCTACAGGGAAAGTGCCAGGAGGGAATTGTCGAGCTTGTTCTCAGTGTCTCTGAGAATTGCTCTGATTATCTGTGTGACGTCTTTGCTAAGACTCTCCAGAGAGCCGTCCTCAAAACCAACACACATCTTGACATATCTCCCACATTGATCGCAGTGTCTCCAGAAACGGCATTCAAGGAGCCAGGACCTTTTCTCCCTACACTGTCCATTGAGTTGTCCTCAAAACCAATATACATCCTGCTATATCTCCCACGTGGAAAGTGCCAGGAGGGAGAAGTGGGGATTATGTTTAGACTTTCTCGGAACTGCTTCAAATCAACTAGATATCTTTGTGCTGTAAATCTCCCAACAGCCAAATGCAAAGGCAGCAAACATCTCGCTGTATGTCCCACATCCAAAGTGCCAAGAGAGAGCTTGCTCTCCCTGTCTTTGAGTACTGTTTTCACTGTCCCGGTTACCTCTTTGCTAACATTCTCTTCAGAGCTGCAGTGAAAGCAGGAACCACGTGGAGAAGGCACCCACACTGAAAGTGCCTGGAGGGAACACTGGGGCTTCTTCTCAGTGTCTCTGACATAGGGTTTCACTGTCCCGGGAAAGTCTCTGCTAACACCGTGCAGAGCGCTGTGCCCAATATACAGAAACGTCTTGCGGTATCTCCTACAGGGAAAGTGCCAGGAGGGAATTGTCGAGCTTGTTCTCAGTGTCTCTGAGAATTGCTCTGATTATCTGTGTGACCTCTTTGCTAAGACTCTCCAGAGAGCCGTCCTCAAAACCAACACACATCTTGACATATCTCCCACATTGATCGCAGTGTCTCCAGAAACGGCATTCAAGGAGCCAGGACCTTTTCTCCCTACACTGTCCATTGAGTTGTCCTCAAAACCAATATACATCCTGCTATATCTCCCACGTGGAAAGTGCCAGGAGGGAGAAGTGGGGATTATGTTTAGACTTTCTCGGAACTGCTTCAAATCAATTAGATATCTTTGTGCTGTAAATCTCCCAACAGCCAAATGCAAAGGCAGCAAACATCTCGCTGTATGTCCCACATCCAAAGTGCCAAGAGAGAGCTTGCTCTCCCTGTCTTTGAGTACTGTTTTCACTGTCCCGGTTACCTCTTTGCTAACATTCTCTTCAGAGCTGCAGTGAAAGCAGGAACCACGTGGAGAAGGCACCCACACTGAAAGTGCCTGGAGGGAACACTGGGGCTTCTTCTCAGTGTCTCTGACATAGGGTTTCACTGTCCCGGGAAAGTCTCTGCTAACACCGTGCAGAGCGCTGTGCCCAATATACAGAAACGTCTTGCGGTATCTCCTACAGGGAAAGTGCCAGGAGGGAATTGTGGAGCTTGTTCTCAGTGTCTCTGAGAATTGCTCTGATTATCTGTGTGACCTCTTTGCTAAGACTCTCCAGAGAGCCGTCCTCAAAACCAACACACATCTTGACATATCTCCCACATTGATCGCAGTGTCTCCAGAAACGGCATTCAAGGAGCCAGGACCTTTTCTCCCTACACTGTCCATTGAGTTGTCCTCAAAACCAATATACATCCTGCTATATCACCCACGTGGAAAGTGCAGGGAGGGAGAAGTGGGGATTATGTTTAGACTTTCTCGGAACTGCTTCAAATCAACTAGATATCTTTGTGCTGTAAATCTCCCAACAGCCAAATGCAAAGGCAGGAAACATCTCGCTGTATGTCCCACATCCAAAGTGCCAAGAGAGAGCTTGCTCTCCCTGTCTTTGAGTACTGTTTTCACTGTCCCGGTTACCTCTTTGCTAACATTCTCTTCAGAGCTGCAGTGAAAGCAGGAACCACGTGGAGAAGGCACCCACACTGAAAGTGCCTGGAGGGAACATTGGGGCTTCTTCTCAGTGTCTCTGACATAGGGTTTCACTGTCCCGGGAAAGTCTCTGCTAACACCGTGCAGAGCGCTGTGCCCAATATACAGAAACGTCTTGCGGTATCTCCTACAGGGAAAGTGCCAGGAGGGAATTGTGGAGCTTGTTCTCAGTGTCTCTGAGAATTGCTCTGATTATCCCTGTGACCTCTTTGCTAAGACTCTCCAGAGAGCCGTCCTCAAAACCAACACACATCTTGACATATCTCCCACATTGATCGCAGTGTCTCCAGAAACGGCATTCAAGGAGCCAGGACCTTTTCTCCCTACACTGTCCATTGAGTTGTCCTCAAAACCAATATACATCCTGCTGTATCTCCCACGTGGAAAGTGCCAGGAGGGAGAAGTGGGGATTATGTTTAGACTTTCTCGGAACTGCTTCAAATCAACTAGATATCTTTGTGCTGTAAATCTCCCAACAGCCAAACGCAAAAGCAGCAAACATCTCGCTGTATGTCCCACATCCAAAGTGCCAAGAGAGAGCTTGCTCTCCCTGTCTTTGAGTACTGTTTTCACTGTCCCGGTTACCTCTTTGCTAACATTCTCTTCAGAGCTGCAGTGAAAGCAGGAACCACGTGGAGAAGGCACCCACACTGAAAGTGCCTGGAGGGAACATTGGGGCTTCTTCTCAGTGTCTCTGACATAGGGTTTCACTGTCCCGGGAAAGTCTCTGCCAACACCGCGCAGAGCGCTGTGCCCAATATACAGAAACGTCTTGCGGTAGCTCCTACAGGGAAAGTGCCAGGAGGGAATTGTGGAGCTTGTTCTCAGTGTCTCTGAGAATTGCTCTGATTATCTGTGTGACCTCTTTGCTAAGACTCTCCAGAGAGCCGTCCTCAAAACCAACACACATCTTGACATATCTCCCACATTGATCGCAGTGTCTCCAGAAACGGCATTCAAGGAGCCAGGACCTTTTCTCCCTACACTGTCCATTGAGTTGTCCTCAAAACCAATATACATCCTGCTGTATCTCCCACGTGGAAAGTGCCAGGAGGGAGAAGTGGGGATTATGTTTAGACTTTCTCGGAACTGCTTCAAATCAACTAGATATCTTTGTGCTGTAAGTCGCCCAACAGCCAAACGCAAAAGCAGCAAACATCTCGCTGTATGTCCCACATCCAAAGTGCCAAGAGAGAGCTTGCTCTCCCTGTCTTTGAGTACTGTTTTCACTGTCCCGGTTACCTCTTTGCTAACATTCTCTTCAGAGCTGCAGTGAAAGCAGGAACCACGTGGAGAAGGCACCCACACTGAAAGTGCCTGGAGGGAACATTGGGGCTTCTTCTCAGTGTCTCTGACATAGGGTTTCACTGTCCCGGGAAAGTCTCTGCCAACACCGCGCAGAGCGCTGTGCCCAATATACAGAAACGTCTTGCGGTAGCTCCTACAGGGAAAGTGCCAGGAGGGAATTGTGGAGCTTGTTCTCAGTGTCTCTGAGAATTGCTCTGATTATCTGTGTGACCTCTTTGCTAAGACTCTCCAGAGAGCCGTCCTCAAAACCAACACACATCTTGACATATCTCCCACATTGATCGCAGTGTCTCCAGAAACGGCATTCAAGGAGCCAGGACCTTTTCTCCCTACACTGTCCATTGAGTTGTCCTCAAAACCAATATACATCCTGCTATATCTCCCACGTGGAAAGTGCCAGGAGGGAGAAGTGGGGATTATGTTTAGGCTTTCTCGGAACTGCTTCAAATCAACTAGATATCTTTGTGCTGTAAATCTCCCAACAGCCAAACGCAAAAGCAGCAAACATCTCGCTGTATGTCCCACATCCAAAGTGCCAAGAGAGAGCTTGCTCTCCCTGTCTTTGAGTACTGTTTTCACTGTCCCGGTTACCTCTTTGCTAACATTCTCTTCAGAGCTGCAGTGAAAGCAGGAACCACGTGGAGAAGGCACCCACACTGAAAGTGCCTGGAGGGAACATTGGGGCTTCTTCTCAGTGTCTCTGACATAGGGTTTCACTGTCCCGGGAAAGTCTCTGCTAACACCCTGCAGAGCGCTGTGCCCAATATACAGAAACGTCTTGCGGTATCTCCTACAAGGAAAGTGCCAGGAGGGAATTGTGGAGCTTGTTCTCAGTGTCTCTGAGAATTGCTCTGATTATCTGTGTGACCTCTTTGCTAAGACTCTCCAGAGAGCCGTCCTCAAAACCAACACACATCTTGACATATCTCCCACATTGATCGCAGTGTCTCCAGAAACGGCATTCAAGGAGCCAGGACCTTTTCTCCCTACACTGTCCATTGAGTTGTCCTCAAAACCAATATACATCCTGCTATATCTCCCACATGGAAAGTGCCAGGAGGGAGAAGTGGGGATTATGTTTAGACTTTCTCGGAACTGCTTCAAATCAACTAGATATCTTTGTGCTGTAAATCGCCCAACAGCCAAACGCAAAAGCAGCAAACATCTCGCTGTATGTCCCACATCCAAAGTGCCAAGAGAGAGCTTGCTCTCCCTGTCTTTGAGTACTGTTTTCACTGTCCCGGTTACCTCTTTGCTAACATTCTCTTCAGAGCTGCAGTGAAAGCAGGAACCACGTGGAGAAGGCACCCACACTGAAAGTGCCTGGAGGGAACATTGGGGCTTCTTCTCAGTGTCTCTGACATAGGGTTTCACTGTCCCGGGAAAGTCTTTGCTAACACCGTGCAGAGCGCTGTGCCCAATATACAGAAACGTCTTGCGGTATCTCCTACAGGGAAAGTGCCAGGAGGGAATTGTGGAGCTTGTTCTCAGTGTCTCTGAGAATTGCTCTGATTATCTGTGTGACGTCTTTGCTAAGACTCTCCAGAGAGCCGTCCTCAAAACAAACACACATCTTGACATATCTCCCACATTGATCGCAGTGTCTCCAGAAACGGCATTCAAGGAGCCAGGACCTTTTCTCCCTACACTGTCCATTGAGTTGTCCTCAAAACCAATATACATCCTGCTGTATCTCCCACGTGGAAAGTGCCAGGAGGGAGAAGTGGGGATTATGTTTAGACTTTCTCGGAACTGCTTCAAATCAACTAGATATCTTTGTGCTGTAAATCTCCCAACAGCCAAATGCAAAGGCAGCAAACATCTCGCTGTATGTCCCACATCCAAAGTGCCAAGAGAGAGCTTGCTCTCCCTGTCTTTGAGTACTGTTTTCACTGTCCCGGTTACCTCTTGGCTAACATTCTCTTCAGAGCTGCAGTGAAAGCAGGAACCACGTGGAGAAGGCACCCACACTGAAAGTGCCTGGAGGGAACATTGGGGCTTCTTCTCAATGTCTCTGACATAGGGTTTCACTGTCCCGGGAAAGTCTCTGCTAACACCGTGCAGAGCGCTGTGCCCAATATACAGAAACGTCTTGCGGTATCTCCTACAGGGAAAGTGCCAGGAGGGAATTGTCGAGCTTGTTCTCAGTGTCTCTGAGAATTGCTCTGATTATCTGTGTGACCTCTTTGCTAAGACTCTCCAGAGAGCCGTCCTCAAAACCAACACACATCTTGACATATCTCCCACATTGATCGCAGTGTCTCCAGAAACGGCATTCAAGGAGCCAGGACCTTTTCTCCCTACACTGTCCATTGAGTTGTCCTCAAAACCAATATACATCCTGCTATATCTCCCACGTGGAAAGTGCCAGGAGGGAGAAGTGGGGATTATGTTTAGGCTTTCTCGGAACTGCTTCAAATCAACTAGATATCTTTGTGCTGTAAATCTCCCAACAGCCAAATGCAAAAGCAGCAAACATCTCGCTGTATGTCCCACATCCAAAGTGCCAAGAGAGAGCTTGCTCTCCCTGTCTTTGAGTACTGTTTTCACTGTCCCGGTTACCTCTTTGCTAACATTCTCTTCAGAGCTGCAGTGAAAGCAGGAACCACGTGGAGAAGGCACCCACACTGAAAGTGCCTGGAGGGAACATTGGGGCTTCTTCTCAGTGTCTCTGACATAGGGTTTCACTGTCCCGGGAAAGTCTCTGCTAACACCCTGCAGAGCGCTGTGCCCAATATACAGAAACGTCTTGCGGTATCTCCTACAGGGAAAGTGCCAGGAGGGAATTGTGGAGCTTGTTCTCAGTGTCTCTGAGAATTGCTCTGATTATCTGTGTGACCTCTTTGCTAAGACTCTCCAGAGAGCCGTCCTCAAAACCAACACACATCTTGACATATCTCCCACATTGATCGCAGTGTCTCCAGAAACGGCATTCAAGGAGCCAGGACCTTTTCTCCCTACACTGTCCATTGAGTTGTCCTCAAAACCAATATACATCCTGCTATATCTCCCACGTGGAAAGTGCCAGGAGGGAGAAGTGGGGATTATGTTTAGACTTTCTCGGAACTGCTTCAAATCAACTAGATATCTTTGTGCTGTAAATCGCCCAACAGCCAAACGCAAAAGCAGCAAACATCTCGCTGTATGTCCCACATCCAAAGTGCCAAGAGAGAGCTTGCTCTCCCTGTCTTTGAGTACTGTTTTCACTGTCCCGGTTACCTCTTTGCTAACATTCTCTTCAGAGCTGCAGTGAAAGCAGGAACCACGTGGAGAAGGCACCCACACTGAAAGTGCCTGGAGGGAACATTGGGGCTTCTTCTCAGTGTCTCTGACATAGGGTTTCACTGTCCCGGGAAAGTCTCTGCTAACACCGTGCAGAGCGCTGTGCCCAATATACAGAAACGTCTTGCGGTATCTCCTACAGGGAAAGTGCCAGGAGGGAATTGTCGAGCTTGTTCTCAGTGTCTCTGAGAATTGCTCTGATTATCTGTGTGACGTCTTTGCTAAGACTCTCCAGAGAGCCGTCCTCAAAACCAACACACATCTTGACATATCTCCCACATTGATCGCAGTGTCTCCAGAAACGGCATTCAAGGAGCCAGGACCTTTTCTCCCTACACTGTCCATTGAGTTGTCCTCAAAACCAATATACATCCTGCTGTATCTCCCACGTGGAAAGTGCCAGGAGGGAGAAGTGGGGATTATGTTTAGACTTTCTCGGAACTGCTTCAAATCAACTAGATATCTTTGTGCTGTAAATCTCCCAACAGCCAAATGCAAAGGCAGCAAACATCTCGCTGTATGTCCCACATCCAAAGTGCCAAGAGAGAGCTTGCTCTCCCTGTCTTTGAGTACTGTTTTCACTGTCCCGGTTACCTCTTGGCTAACATTCTCTTCAGAGCTGCAGTGAAAGCAGGAACCACGTGGAGAAGGCACCCACACTGAAAGTGCCTGGAGGGAACATTGGGGCTTCTTCTCAATGTCTCTGACATAGGGTTTCACTGTCCCGGGAAAGTCTCTGCTAACACCGTGCAGAGCGCTGTGCCCAATATACAGAAACGTCTTGCGGTATCTCCTACAGGGAAAGTGCCAGGAGGGAATTGTCGAGCTTGTTCTCAGTGTCTCTGAGAATTGCTCTGATTATCTGTGTGACCTCTTTGCTAAGACTCTCCAGAGAGCCGTCCTCAAAACCAACACACATCTTGACATATCTCCCACATTGATCGCAGTGTCTCCAGAAACGGCATTCAAGGAGCCAGGACCTTTTCTCCCTACACTGTCCATTGACTTGTCCTCAAAACCAATATACATCCTGCTATATCTCCCACGTGGAAAGTGCCAGGAGGGAGAAGTGGGGATTATGTTTAGACTTTCTCGGAACTGCTTCAAATCAACTAGATATCTTTGTGCTGTAAATCTCCCAACAGCCAAATGCAAAGGCAGCAAACATCTCGCTGTATGTCCCACATCCAAAGTGCCAAGAGAGAGCTTGCTCTCCCTGTCTTTGAGTACTGTTTTCACTGTCCCGGTTACCTCTTTGCTAACATTCTCTTCAGAGCTGCAGTGAAAGCAGGAACCACGTGGAGAAGGCACCCACACTGAAAGTGCCTGGAGGGAACACTGGGGCTTCTTCTCAGTGTCTCTGACATAGGGTTTCACTGTCCCGGGAAAGTCTCTGCTAACACCGTGCAGAGCGCTGTGCCCAATATACAGAAACGTCTTGCGGTATCTCCTACAGGGAAAGTGCCAGGAGGGAATTGTGGAGCTTGTTCTCAGTGTCTCTGAGAATTGCTCTGATTATCTGTGTGACCTCTTTGCTAAGACTCTCCAGAGAGCCGTCCTCAAAACCAACACACATCTTGACATATCTCCCACATTGATCGCAGTGTCTCCAGAAACGGCATTCAAGGAGCCAGGACCTTTTCTCCCTACACTGTCCATTGAGTTGTCCTCAAAACCAATATACATCCTGCTATATCTCCCACGTGGAAAGTGCAGGGAGGGAGAAGTGGGGATTATGTTTAGACTTTCTCGGAACTGCTTCAAATCAACTAGATATCTTTGTGCTGGAAATCGCCCAACAGCCAAACGCAAAAGCAGCAAACATCTCGCTGTATGTCCCACATCCAAAGTGCCAAGAGAGAGCTTGCTCTCCCTGTCTTTGAGTACTGTTTTCACTGTCCCGGTTACCTCTTTGCTAACATTCTCTTCAGAGCTGCAGTGAAAGCAGGAACCACGTGGAGAAGGCACCCACACTGAAAGTGCCTGGAGGGAACATTGGGGCTTCTTCTCAGTGTCTCTGACATAGGGTTTCACTGTCCCGGGAAAGTCTCTGCTAACACCGCGCAGAGCGCTGTGCCAATATACAGAAACGTCTTGCGGTATCTCCTACAGGGAAAGTGCCAGGAGGGAATTGTGGAGCTTGTTCTCAGTGTCTCTGAGAATTGCTCTGATTATCTGTGTGACCTCTTTGCTAAGACTGTCCACAGAGCCGTCCTCAAAACCAACACACATCTTGACATATCTCCCACATTGATCGCAGTGTCTCCAGAAACGGCATTCAAGGAGCCAGGACCTTTTCTCCCTACACTGTCCATTGAGTTGTCCTCAAAACCAATATACATCCTGCTATATCTCCCACGTGGAAAGTGCCAGGAGGGAGAAGTGGGGATTATGTTTAGACTTTCTCGGAACTGCTTCAAATCAACAAGATATCTTTGTGCTGTAAATCTCCCAACAGCCAAATGCAAAGGCAGCAAACATCTCGCTGTATGTCCCACATCCAAAGTGCCAAGAGAGAGCTTGCTCTCCCTGTCTTTGAGTACTGTTTTCACTGTCCCGGTTACCTCTTTGCTAACATTCTCTTCAGAGCTGCAGTGAAAGCAGGAACCACGTGGAGAAGGCACCCACACTGAAAGTGCCTGGAGGGAACACTGGGGCTTCTTCTCAGTGTCTCTGACATAGGGTTTCACTGTCCCGGGAAAGTCTCTGCTAACACCGTGCAGAGCGCTGTGCCCAATATACAGAAACGTCTTGCGGTATCTCCTACAGGGAAAGTGCCAGGAGGGAATTGTCGAGCTTGTTCTCAGTGTCTCTGAGAATTGCTCTGATTATCTGTGTGACCTCTTTGCTAAGACTCTCCAGAGAGCCGTCCTCAAAACCAACACACATCTTGACATATCTCCCACATTGATCGCAGTGTCTCCAGAAACGGCATTCAAGGAGCCAGGACCTTTTCTCCCTACACTGTCCATTGAGTTGTCCTCAAAACCAATATACATCCTGCTATATCTCCCACGTGGAAAGTGCAGGGAGGGAGAAGTGGGGATTATGTTTAGACTTTCTCGGAACTGCTTCAAATCAACTAGATATCTTTGTGCTGTAAATCGCCCAACAGCCAAACGCAAAAGCAGCAAACATCTCGCTGTATGTCCCACATCCAAAGTGCCAAGAGAGAGCTTGCTCTCCCTGTCTTTGAGTACTGTTTTCACTGTCCCGGTTACCTCTTTGCTAACATTCTCTTCAGAGCTGCAGTGAAAGCAGGAACCACGTGGAGAAGGCACCCACACTGAAAGTGCCTGGAGGGAACATTGGGGCTTCTTCTCAGTGTCTCTGACATAGGGTTTCACTGTCCCGGGAAAGTCTCTGCTAACACCGCGCAGAGCGCTGTGCCAATATACAGAAACGTCTTGCGGTATCTCCTACAGGGAAAGTGCCAGGAGGGAATTGTGGAGCTTGTTCTCAGTGTCTCTGAGAATTGCTCTGATTATCTGTGTGACCTCTTTGCTAAGACTGTCCACAGAGCCGTCCTCAAAACCAACACACATCTTGACATATCTCCCACATTGATCGCAGTGTCTCCAGAAACGGCATTCAAGGAGCCAGGACCTTTTCTCCCTACACTGTCCATTGAGTTGTCCTCAAAACCAATATACATCCTGCTATATCTCCCACGTGGAAAGTGCCAGGAGGGAGAAGTGGGGATTATGTTTAGACTTTCTCGGAACTGCTTCAAATCAACAAGATATCTTTGTGCTGTAAATCTCCCAACAGCCAAATGCAAAGGCAGCAAACATCTCGCTGTATGTCCCACATCCAAAGTGCCAAGAGAGAGCTTGCTCTCCCTGTCTTTGAGTACTGTTTTCACTGTCCCGGTTACCTCTTTGCTAACATTCTCTTCAGAGCTGCAGTGAAAGCAGGAACCACGTGGAGAAGGCACCCACACTGAAAGTGCCTGGAGGGAACATTGGGGCTTCTTCTCAGTGTCTCTGACATAGGGTTTCACTGTCCCGGGAAAGTCTCTGCTAACACCGCGCAGAGCGCTGTGCCAATATACAGAAACGTCTTGCGGTATCTCCTACAGGGAAAGTGCCAGGAGGGAATTGTGGAGCTTGTTCTCAGTGTCTCTGAGAATTGCTCTGATTATCTGTGTGACCTCTTTGCTAAGACTGTCCACAGAGCCGTCCTCAAAACCAACACACATCTTGACATATCTCCCACATTGATCGCAGTGTCTCCAGAAACGGCATTCAAGGAGCCAGGACCTTTTCTCCCTACACTGTCCATTGAGTTGTCCTCAAAACCAATATACATCCTGCTATATCTCCCACGTGGAAAGTGCCAGGAGGGAGAAGTGGGGATTATGTTTAGACTTTCTCGGAACTGCTTCAAATCAACTAGATATCTTTGTGCTGTAAATCGCCCAACAGCCAAATGCAAAAGCAGCAAACATCTCGCTGTATGTCCCACATCCAAAGTGCCAAGAGAGAGCTTGCTCTCCCTGTCTTTGAGTACTGTTTCACTGTCCCGGTTACCTCTTTGCTAACATTCTCTTCAGAGCTGCAGTGAAAGCAGGAACCACGTGGAGAAGGCACCCACACTGAAAGTGCCTGGAGGGAACATTGGGGCTTCTTCTCAGTGTCTCTGACATAGGGTTTCACTGTCCCGGGAAAGTCTCTGCTAACACCCTGCAGAGCGCTGTGCCCAATATACAGAAACGTCTTGCGGTATCTCCTACAGGGAAAGTGCCAGGAGGGAATTGTCGAGCTTGTTCTCAGTGTCTCTGAGAATTGCTCTGATTATCTGTGTGACCTCTTTGCTAAGACTCTCCAGAGAGCCGTCCTCAAAACCAACACACATCTTGACATATCTCCCACATTGATCGCAGTGTCTCCAGAAACAGCATTCAAGGAGCCAGGACCTTTTCTCCCTACACTGTCCATTGAGTTGTCCTCAAAACCAATATACATCCTGCTATATCTCCCACGTGGAAAGTGCAGGGAGGGAGAAGTGGGGATTATGTTTAGACTTTCTCGGAACTGCTTCAAATCAACTAGATATCTTTGTGCTGTAAATCGCCCAACAGCCAAACGCAAAAGCAGCAAACATCTCGCTGTATGTCCCACATCCAAAGTGCCAAGAGAGAGCTTGCTCTCCCTGTCTTTGAGTACTGTTTTCACTGTCCCGGTTACCTCTTTGCTAACATTCTCTTCAGAGCTGCAGTGAAAGCAGGAAGCACGTGGAGAAGGCACCCACACTGAAAGTGCCTGGAGGGAACATTGGGGCTTCTTCTCAGTGTCTCTGACATAGGGTTTCACTGTCCCGGGAAAGTCTCTGCTAACACCGCGCAGAGCGCTGTGCCAATATACAGAAACGTCTTGCGGTATCTCCTACAGGGAAAGTGCCAGGAGGGAATTGTGGAGCTTGTTCTCAGTGTCTCTGAGAATTGCTCTGATTATCTGTGTGACCTCTTTGCTAAGACTGTCCACAGAGCCGTCCTCAAAACCAACACACATCTTGACATATCTCCCACATTGATCGCAGTGTCTCCAGAAACGGCATTCAAGGAGCCAGGACCTTTTCTCCCTACACTGTCCATTGAGTTGTCCTCAAAACCAATATACATCCTGCTATATCTCCCACGTGGAAAGTGCCAGGAGGGAGAAGTGGGGATTATGTTTAGACTTTCTCGGAACTGCTTCAAATCAACTAGATATCTTTGTGCTGTAAATCTCCCAACAGCCAAATGCAAAAGCAGCAAACATCTCGCTGTATGTCCCACATCCAAAGTGCCAAGAGAGAGCTTGCTCTCCCTGTCTTTGAGTACTGTTTCACTGTCCCGGTTACCTCTTTGCTAACATTCTCTTCAGAGCTGCAGTGAAAGCAGGAACCACGTGGAGAAGGCACCCACACTGAAAGTGCCTGGAGGGAACATTGGGGCTTCTTCTCAGTGTCTCTGACATAGGGTTTCACTGTCCCGGGAAAGTCTCTGCTAACACCGTGCAGAGCGCTGTGCCCAATATACAGAAACGTCTTGCGGTATCTCCTACAGGGAAAGTGCCAGGAGGGAATTGTGGAGCTTGTTCTCAGTGTCTCTGAGAATTGCTCTGATTATCTGTGTGACCTCTTTGCTAAGACTCTCCAGAGAGCCGTCCTCAAAACCAACACACATCTTGACATATCTCCCACATTGATCGCAGTGTCTCCAGAAACGGCATTCAAGGAGCCAGGACCTTTTCTCCCTACACTGTCCATTGAGTTGTCCTCAAAACCAATATACATCCTGCTATATCTCCCACGTGGAAAGTGCCAGGAGGGAGAAGTGGGGATTATGTTTAGACTTTCTCGGAACTGCTTCAAATCAACTAGATATCTTTGTGCTGTAAATCGCCCAACAGCCAAACGCAAAAGCAGCAAACATCTCGCTGTATGTCCCACATCCAAAGTGCCAAGAGAGAGCTTGCTCTCCCTGTCTTTGAGTACTGTTTTCACTGTCCCGGTTACCTCTTTGCTAACATTCTCTTCAGAGCTGCAGTGAAAGCAGGAACCACGTGGAGAAGGCACCCACACTGAAAGTGCCTGGAGGGAACATTGGGGCTTCTTCTCAATGTCTCTGACATAGGGTTTCACTGTCCCGGGAAAGTCTCTGCTAACACCGTGCAGAGCGCTGTGCCCAATATACAGAAACGTCTTGCAGTATCTCCTACAGGGAAAGTGCCAGGAGGGAATTGTCGAGCTTGTTCTCAGTGTCTCTGAGAATTGCTCTGATTATCTGTGTGACCTCTTTGCTAAGACTCTCCAGAGAGCCGTCCTCAAAACCAACACACATCTTGACATATCTCCCACATTGATCGCAGTGTCTCCAGAAACGGCATTCAAGGAGCCAGGACCTTTTCTCCCTACACTGTCCATTGAGTTGTCCTCAAAACCAATATACATCCTGCTATATCTCCCACGTGGAAAGTGCCAGGAGGGAGAAGTGGGGATTATGTTTAGACTTTCTCGGAACTGCTTCAAATCAACTAGATATCTTTGTGCTGTAAATCTCCCAACAGCCAAATGCAAAGGCAGCAAACATCTCGCTGTATGTCCCACATCCAAAGTGCCAAGAGAGAGCTTGCTCTCCCTGTCTTTGAGTACTGTTTTCACTGTCCCGGTTACCTCTTTGCTAACATTCTCTTCAGAGCTGCAGTGAAAGCAGGAACCACGTGGAGAAGGCACCCACACTGAAAGTGCCTGGAGGGAACACTGGGGCTTCTTCTCAGTGTCTCTGACATAGGGTTTCACTGTCCCGGGAAAGTCTCTGCTAACACCGTGCAGAGCGCTGTGCCCAATATACAGAAACGTCTTGCGGTATCTCCTACAGGGAAAGTGCCAGGAGGGAATTGTCGAGCTTGTTCTCAGTGTCTCTGAGAATTGCTCTGATTATCTGTGTGACCTCTTTGCTAAGACTCTCCAGAGAGCCGTCCTCAAAACCAACACACATCTTGACATATCTCCCACATTGATCGCAGTGTCTCCAGAAACGGCATTCAAGGAGCCAGGACCTTTTCTCCCTACACTGTCCATTGAGTTGTCCTCAAAACCAATATACATCCTGCTATATCTCCCACGTGGAAAGTGCAGGGAGGGAGAAGTGGGGATTATGTTTAGACTTTCTCGGAACTGCTTCAAATCAACTAGATATCTTTGTGCTGGAAATCGCCCAACAGCCAAACGCAAAAGCAGCAAACATCTCGCTGTATGTCCCACATCCAAAGTGCCAAGAGAGAGCTTGCTCTCCCTGTCTTTGAGTACTGTTTTCACTGTCCCGGTTACCTCTTTGCTAACATTCTCTTCAGAGCTGCAGTGAAAGCAGGAACCACGTGGAGAAGGCACCCACACTGAAAGTGCCTGGAGGGAACATTGGGGCTTCTTCTCAGTGTCTCTGACATAGGGTTTCACTGTCCCGGGAAAGTCTCTGCTAACACCGCGCAGAGCGCTGTGCCCAATATACAGAAACGTCTTGCGGTATCTCCTACAGGGAAAGTGCCAGGAGGGAATTGTGGAGCTTGTTCTCAGTGTCTCTGAGAATTGCTCTGATTATCTGTGTGACCTCTTTGCTAAGACTGTCCACAGAGCCGTCCTCAAAACCAACACACATCTTGACATATCTCCCACATTGATCGCAGTGTCTCCAGAAACGGCATTCAAGGAGCCAGGACCTTTTCTCCCTACACTGTCCATTGAGTTGTCCTCAAAACCAATATACATCCTGCTATATCTCCCACGTGGAAAGTGCCAGGAGGGAGAAGTGGGGATTATGTTTAGACTTTCTCGGAACTGCTTCAAATCAACTAGATATCTTTGTGCTGTAAATCTCCCAACAGCCAAATGCAAAAGCAGCAAACATCTCGCTGTATGTCCCACATCCAAAGTGCCAAGAGAGAGCTTGCTCTCCCTGTCTTTGAGTACTGTTTCACTGTCCCGGTTACCTCTTTGCTAACATTCTCTTCAGAGCTGCAGTGAAAGCAGGAACCACGTGGAGAAGGCACCCACACTGAAAGTGCCTGGAGGGAACATTGGGGCTTCTTCTCAGTGTCTCTGACATAGGGTTTCACTGTCCCGGGAAAGTCTCTGCTAACACCGTGCAGAGCGCTGTGCCCAATATACAGAAACGTCTTGCGGTATCTCCTACAGGGAAAGTGCCAGGAGGGAATTGTGGAGCTTGTTCTCAGTGTCTCTGAGAATTGCTCTGATTATCTGTGTGACCTCTTTGCTAAGACTCTCCAGAGAGCCGTCCTCAAAACCAACACACATCTTGACATATCTCCCACATTGATCGCAGTGTCTCCAGAAACGGCATTCAAGGAGCCAGGACCTTTTCTCCCTACACTGTCCATTGAGTTGTCCTCAAAACCAATATACATCCTGCTATATCTCCCACGTGGAAAGTGCCAGGAGGGAGAAGTGGGGATTATGTTTAGACTTTCTCGGAACTGCTTCAAATCAACTAGATATCTTTGTGCTGTAAATCGCCCAACAGCCAAATGCAAAAGCAGCAAACATCTCGCTGTATGTCCCACATCCAAAGTGCCAAGAGAGAGCTTGCTCTCCCTGTCTTTGAGTACTGTTTCACTGTCCCGGTTACCTCTTTGCTAACATTCTCTTCAGAGCTGCAGTGAAAGCAGGAACCACGTGGAGAAGGCACCCACACTGAAAGTGCCTGGAGGGAACATTGGGGCTTCTTCTCAGTGTCTCTGACATAGGGTTTCACTGTCCCGGGAAAGTCTCTGCTAACACCCTGCAGAGCGCTGTGCCCAATATACAGAAACGTCTTGCGGTATCTCCTACAGGGAAAGTGCCAGGAGGGAATTGTCGAGCTTGTTCTCAGTGTCTCTGAGAATTGCTCTGATTATCTGTGTGACCTCTTTGCTAAGACTCTCCAGAGAGCCGTCCTCAAAACCAACACACATCTTGACATATCTCCCACATTGATCGCAGTGTCTCCAGAAACGGCATTCAAGGAGCCAGGACCTTTTCTCCCTACACTGTCCATTGAGTTGTCCTCAAAACCAATATACATCCTGCTATATCTCCCACGTGGAAAGTGCAGGGAGGGAGAAGTGGGGATTATGTTTAGACTTTCTCGGAACTGCTTCAAATCAACTAGATATCTTTGTGCTGTAAATCGCCCAACAGCCAAACGCAAAAGCAGCAAACATCTCGCTGTATGTCCCACATCCAAAGTGCCAAGAGAGAGCTTGCTCTCCCTGTCTTTGAGTACTGTTTTCACTGTCCCGGTTACCTCTTTGCTAACATTCTCTTCAGAGCTGCAGTGAAAGCAGGAACCACGTGGAGAAGGCACCCACACTGAAAGTGCCTGGAGGGAACATTGGGGCTTCTTCTCAGTGTCTCTGACATAGGGTTTCACTGTCCCGGGAAAGTCTCTGCTAACACCGCGCAGAGCGCTGTGCCAATATACAGAAACGTCTTGCGGTATCTCCTACAGGGAAAGTGCCAGGAGGGAATTGTGGAGCTTGTTCTCAGTGTCTCTGAGAATTGCTCTGATTATCTGTGTGACCTCTTTGCTAAGACTGTCCACAGAGCCGTCCTCAAAA
Source organism: Chroicocephalus ridibundus (assembly GCF_963924245.1). Taxonomy (NCBI): domain Eukaryota; kingdom Metazoa; phylum Chordata; class Aves; order Charadriiformes; family Laridae; genus Chroicocephalus; species Chroicocephalus ridibundus. Next base: position 928,843 of record NW_026961615.1, read on the forward strand.
CCAACACACATCTTGACATATCTCCCACATTGATCGCAGTGTCTCCAGAAACGGCATTCAAGGAGCCAGGACCTTTTCTCCCTACACTGTCCATTGAGTTGTCCTCAAAACCAATATACATCCTGCTATATCTCCCACGTGGAAAGTGCCAGGAGGGAGAAGTGGGGATTATGTTTAGACTTTCTCGGAACTGCTTCAAATCAACTAGATATCTTTGTGCTGTAAATCTCCCAACAGCCAAATGCAAAAGCAGCAAACATCTCGCTGTATGTCCCACATCCAAAGTGCCAAGAGAGAGCTTGCTCTCCCTGTCTTTGAGTACTGTTTCACTGTCCCGGTTACCTCTTTGCTAACATTCTCTTCAGAGCTGCAGTGAAAGCAGGAACCACGTGGAGAAGGCACCCACACTGAAAGTGCCTGGAGGGAACATTGGGGCTTCTTCTCAGTGTCTCTGACATAGGGTTTCACTGTCCCGGGAAAGTCTCTGCTAACACCGTGCAGAGCGCTGTGCCCAATATACAGAAACGTCTTGCGGTATCTCCTACAGGGAAAGTGCCAGGAGGGAATTGTGGAGCTTGTTCTCAGTGTCTCTGAGAATTGCTCTGATTATCTGTGTGACCTCTTTGCTAAGACTCTCCAGAGAGCCGTCCTCAAAACCAACACACATCTTGACATATCTCCCACATTGATCGCAGTGTCTCCAGAAACGGCATTCAAGGAGCCAGGACCTTTTCTCCCTACACTGTCCATTGAGTTGTCCTCAAAACCAATATACATCCTGCTATATCTCCCACGTGGAAAGTGCCAGGAGGGAGAAGTGGGGATTATGTTTAGACTTTCTCGGAACTGCTTCAAATCAACTAGATATCTTTGTGCTGTAAATCGCCCAACAGCCAAACGCAAAAGCAGCAAACATCTCGCTGTATGTCCCACATCCAAAGTGCCAAGAGAGAGCTTGCTCTCCCTGTCTTTGAGTACTGTTTTCACTGTCCCGGTTACCTCTTTGCTAACATTCTCTTCAGAGCTGCAGTGAAAGCAGGAACCACGTGGAGAAGGCACCCACACTGAAAGTGCCTGGAGGGAACATTGGGGCTTCTTCTCAATGTCTCTGACATAGGGTTTCACTGTCCCGGGAAAGTCTCTGCTAACACCGTGCAGAGCGCTGTGCCCAATATACAGAAACGTCTTGCAGTATCTCCTACAGGGAAAGTGCCAGGAGGGAATTGTCGAGCTTGTTCTCAGTGTCTCTGAGAATTGCTCTGATTATCTGTGTGACCTCTTTGCTAAGACTCTCCAGAGAGCCGTCCTCAAAACCAACACACATCTTGACATATCTCCCACATTGATCGCAGTGTCTCCAGAAACGGCATTCAAGGAGCCAGGACCTTTTCTCCCTACACTGTCCATTGAGTTGTCCTCAAAACCAATATACATCCTGCTATATCTCCCACGTGGAAAGTGCCAGGAGGGAGAAGTGGGGATTATGTTTAGACTTTCTCGGAACTGCTTCAAATCAACTAGATATCTTTGTGCTGTAAATCTCCCAACAGCCAAATGCAAAGGCAGCAAACATCTCGCTGTATGTCCCACATCGAAAGTGCCAAGAGAGAGCTTGCTCTCCCTGTCTTTGAGTACTGTTTTCACTGTCCCGGTTACCTCTTTGCTAACATTCTCTTCAGAGCTGCAGTGAAAGCAGGAACCACGTGGAGAAGGCACCCACACTGAAAGTGCCTGGAGGGAACACTGGGGCTTCTTCTCAGTGTCTCTGACATAGGGTTTCACTGTCCCGGGAAAGTCTCTGCTAACACCGTGCAGAGCGCTGTGCCCAATATACAGAAACGTCTTGCGGTATCTCCTACAGGGAAAGTGCCAGGAGGGAATTGTCGAGCTTGTTCTCAGTGTCTCTGAGAATTGCTCTGATTATCTGTGTGACCTCTTTGCTAAGACTCTCCAGAGAGCCGTCCTCAAAACCAACACACATCTTGACATATCTCCCACATTGATCGCAGTGTCTCCAGAAACGGCATTCAAGGAGCCAGGACCTTTTCTCCCTACACTGTCCATTGAGTTGTCCTCAAAACCAATATACATCCTGCTATATCTCCCACGTGGAAAGTGCAGGGAGGGAGAAGTGGGGATTATGTTTAGACTTTCTCGGAACTGCTTCAAATCAACTAGATATCTTTGTGCTGGAAATCGCCCAACAGCCAAACGCAAAAGCAGCAAACATCTCGCTGTATGTCCCACATCCAAAGTGCCAAGAGAGAGCTTGCTCTCCCTGTCTTTGAGTACTGTTTTCACTGTCCCGGTTACCTCTTTGCTAACATTCTCTTCAGAGCTGCAGTGAAAGCAGGAACCACGTGGAGAAGGCACCCACACTGAAAGTGCCTGGAGGGAACATTGGGGCTTCTTCTCAGTGTCTCTGACATAGGGTTTCACTGTCCCGGGAAAGTCTCTGCTAACACCGCGCAGAGCGCTGTGCCAATATACAGAAACGTCTTGCGGTATCTCCTACAGGGAAAGTGCCAGGAGGGAATTGTGGAGCTTGTTCTCAGTGTCTCTGAGAATTGCTCTGATTATCTGTGTGACCTCTTTGCTAAGACTGTCCACAGAGCCGTCCTCAAAACCAACACACATCTTGACATATCTCCCACATTGATCGCAGTGTCTCCAGAAACGGCATTCAAGGAGCCAGGACCTTTTCTCCCTACACTGTCCATTGAGTTGTCCTCAAAACCAATATACATCCTGCTATATCTCCCACGTGGAAAGTGCCAGGAGGGAGAAGTGGGGATTATGTTTAGACTTTCTCGGAACTGCTTCAAATCAACTAGATATCTTTGTGCTGTAAATCTCCCAACAGCCAAATGCAAAAGCAGCAAACATCTCGCTGTATGTCCCACATCCAAAGTGCCAAGAGAGAGCTTGCTCTCCCTGTCTTTGAGTACTGTTTCACTGTCCCGGTTACCTCTTTGCTAACATTCTCTTCAGAGCTGCAGTGAAAGCAGGAACCACGTGGAGAAGGCACCCACACTGAAAGTGCCTGGAGGGAACATTGGGGCTTCTTCTCAGTGTCTCTGACATAGGGTTTCACTGTCCCGGGAAAGTCTCTGCTAACACCGTGCAGAGCGCTGTGCCCAATATACAGAAACGTCTTGCGGTATCTCCTACAGGGAAAGTGCCAGGAGGGAATTGTGGAGCTTGTTCTCAGTGTCTCTGAGAATTGCTCTGATTATCTGTGTGACCTCTTTGCTAAGACTCTCCAGAGAGCCGTCCTCAAAACCAACACACATCTTGACATATCTCCCACATTGATCGCAGTGTCTCCAGAAACGGCATTCAAGGAGCCAGGACCTTTTCTCCCTACACTGTCCATTGAGTTGTCCTCAAAACCAATATACATCCTGCTATATCTCCCACGTGGAAAGTGCCAGGAGGGAGAAGTGGGGATTATGTTTAGACTTTCTCGGAACTGCTTCAAATCAACTAGATATCTTTGTGCTGTAAATCGCCCAACAGCCAAACGCAAAAGCAGCAAACATCTCGCTGTATGTCCCACATCCAAAGTGCCAAGAGAGAGCTTGCTCTCCCTGTCTTTGAGTACTGTTTTCACTGTCCCGGTTACCTCTTTGCTAACATTCTCTTCAGAGCAGCAGTGAAAGCAGGAACCACGTGGAGAAGGCACCCACACTGAAAGTGCCTGGAGGGAACATTGGGGCTTCTTCTCAGTGTCTCTGACATAGGGTTTCACTGTCCCGGGAAAGTCTCTGCTAACACCGCGCAGAGCGCTGTGCCCAATATACAGAAACGTCTTGCGGTATCTCCTACAGGGAAAGTGCCAGGAGGGAATTGTGGAGCTTGTTCTCAGTGTCTCTGAGAATTGCTCTTATTATCCCTGTGACCTCTTTGCTAAGACTCTCCAGAGAGCCGTCCTCAAAACCAACACACATCTTGACATATCTCCCACATTGATCGCAGTGTCTCCAGAAACGGCATTCAAGGAGCCAGGACCTTTTCTCCCTACACTGTCCATTGAGTTGTCCTCAAAACCAATATACATCCTGCTGTATCTCCCACGTGGAAAGTGCCAGGAGGGAGAAGTGGGGATTATGTTTAGACTTTCTCGGAACTGCTTCAAATCAACTAGATATCTTTGTGCTGTAAATCTCCCAACAGCCAAACGCAAAAGCAGCAAACATCTCGCTGTATGTCCCACATCCAAAGTGCCAAGAGAGAGCTTGCTCTCCCTGCCTTTGAGTACTGTTTTCACTGTCCCGGTTACCTCTTTGCTAACATTCTCTTCAGAGCTGCAGTGAAAGCAGGAACCACGTGGAGAAGGCACCCACACTGAAAGTGCCTGGAGGGAACATTGGGGCTTCTTCTCAGTGTCTCTGACATAGGGTTTCACTGTCCCGGGAAAGTCTCTGCTAACACCGCGCAGAGCGCTGTGCCAATATACAGAAACGTCTTGCGGTATCTCCTACAGGGAAAGTGCCAGGAGGGAATTGTGGAGCTTGTTCTCAGTGTCTCTGAGAATTGCTCTGATTATCTGTGTGACCTCTTTGCTAAGACTCTCCAGAGAGCCGTCCTCAAAACCAACACACATCTTGACATATCTCCCACATTGATCGCAGTGTCTCCAGAAACGGCATTCAAGGAGCCAGGACCTTTTCTCCCTACACTGTCCATTGAGTTGTCCTCAAAACCAATATACATCCTGCTGTATCTCCCACATGGAAAGTGCCAGGAGGGAGAAGTGGGGATTATGTTTAGACTTTCTCGGAACTGCTTCAAATCAACTAGATATCTTTGTGCTGTAAATCTCCCAACAGCCAAATGCAAAAGCAGCAAACATCTCGCTGTATGTCCCACATCCAAAGTGCCAAGAGAGAGCTTGCTCTCCCTGTCTTTGAGTACTGTTTCACTGTCCCGGTTACCTCTTTGCTAACATTCTCTTCAGAGCTGCAGTGAAAGCAGGAACCACGTGGAGAAGGCACCCACACTGAAAGTGCCTGGAGGGAACATTGGGGCTTCTTCTCAGTGTCTCTGACATAGGGTTTCACTGTCCCGGGAAAGTCTCTGCTAACACCCTGCAGAGCGCTGTGCCCAATATACAGAAACGTCTTGCGGTATCTCCTACAGGGAAAGTGCCAGGAGGGAATTGTGGAGCTTGTTCTCAGTGTCTCTGAGAATTGCTCTTATTATCCCTGTGACCTCTTTGCTAAGACTCTCCAGAGAGCCGTCCTCAAAACCAACACACATCTTGACATATCTCCCACATTGATCGCAGTGTCTCCAGAAACGGCATTCAAGGAGCCAGGACCTTTTCTCCCTACACTGTCCTTTGAGTTGTCCTCAAAACCAATATACATCCTGCTATATCTCCCACGTGGAAAGTGCCAGGAGGGAGAAGTGGGGATTATGTTTAGACTTTCTCGGAACTGCTTCAAATCAACTAGATATCTTTGTGCTGTAAATCGCCCAACAGCCAAACGCAAAAGCAGCAAACATCTCGCTGTATGTCCCACATCCAAAGTGCCAAGAGAGAGCTTGCTCTCCCTGTCTTTGAGTACTGTTTTCACTGTCCCGGTTACCTCTTTGCTAACATTCTCTTCAGAGCAGCAGTGAAAGCAGGAACCACGTGGAGAAGGCACCCACACTGAAAGTGCCTGGAGGGAACATTGGGGCTTCTTCTCAGTGTCTCTGACATAGGGTTTCACTGTCCCGGGAAAGTCTCTGCTAACACCGTGCAGAGCGCTGTGCCCAATATACAGAAACGTCTTGCGGTATCTCCTACAGGGAAAGTGCCAGGAGGGAATTGTGGAGCTTGTTCTCAGTGTCTCTGAGAATTGCTCTTATTATCCCTGTGACCTCTTTGCTAAGACTCTCCAGAGAGCCGTCCTCAAAACCAACACACATCTTGACATATCTCCCACATTGATCGCAGTGTCTCCAGAAACGGCATTCAAGGAGCCAGGACCTTTTCTCCCTACACTGTCCATTGAGTTGTCCTCAAAACCAATATACATCCTGCTGTATCTCCCACGTGGAAAGTGCCAGGAGGGAGAAGTGGGGATTATGTTTAGACTTTCTCGGAACTGCTTCAAATCAACTAGATATCTTTGTGCTGTAAATCTCCCAACAGCCAAACGCAAAAGCAGCAAACATCTCGCTGTATGTCCCACATCCAAAGTGCCAAGAGAGAGCTTGCTCTCCCTGCCTTTGAGTACTGTTTTCACTGTCCCGGTTACCTCTTTGCTAACATTCTCTTCAGAGCTGCAGTGAAAGCAGGAACCACGTGGAGAAGGCACCCACACTGAAAGTGCCTGGAGGGAACATTGGGGCTTCTTCTCAGTGTCTCTGACATAGGGTTTCACTGTCCCGGGAAAGTCTCTGCTAACACCGCGCAGAGCGCTGTGCCAATATACAGAAACGTCTTGCGGTATCTCCTACAGGGAAAGTGCCAGGAGGGAATTGTGGAGCTTGTTCTCAGTGTCTCTGAGAATTGCTCTGATTATCTGTGTGACCTCTTTGCTAAGACTCTCCAGAGAGCCGTCCTCAAAACCAACACACATCTTGACATATCTCCCACATTGATCGCAGTGTCTCCAGAAACGGCATTCAAGGAGCCAGGACCTTTTCTCCCTACACTGTCCATTGAGTTGTCCTCAAAACCAATATACATCCTGCTGTATCTCCCACGTGGAAAGTGCCAGGAGGGAGAAGTGGGGATTATGTTTAGACTTTCTCGGAACTGCTTCAAATCAACTAGATATCTTTGTGCTGTAAATCTCCCAACAGCCAAATGCAAAAGAAGCAAACATCTCGCTGTATGTCCCACATCCAAAGTGCCAAGAGAGAGCTTGCTCTCCCTGTCTTTGAGTACTGTTTCACTGTCCCGGTTACCTCTTTGCTAACATTCTCTTCAGAGCTGCAGTGAAAGCAGGAACCACGTGGAGAAGGCACCCACACTGAAAGTGCCTGGAGGGAACATTGGGGCTTCTTCTCAGTGTCTCTGACATAGGGTTTCACTGTCCCGGGAAAGTCTCTGCTAACACCGTGCAGAGCGCTGTGCCCAATATACAGAAACGTCTTGCGGTATCTCCTACAGGGAAAGTGCCAGGAGGGAATTGTGGAGCTTGTTCTCAGTGTCTCTGAGAATTGCTCTTATTATCCCTGTGACCTCTTTGCTAAGACTCTCCAGAGAGCCGTCCTCAAAACCAACACACATCTTGACATATCTCCCACATTGATCGCAGTGTCTCCAGAAACGGCATTCAAGGAGCCAGGACCTTTTCTCCCTACACTGTCCATTGAGTTGTCCTCAAAACCAATATACATCCTGCTATATCTCCCACGTGGAAAGTGCCAGGAGGGAGAAGTGGGGATTATGTTTAGACTTTCTCGGAACTGCTTCAAATCAACTAGATATCTTTGTGCTGTAAATCTCCCAACAGCCAAATGCAAAGGCAGCAAACATCTCGCTGTATGTCCCACATCCAAAGTGCCAAGAGAGAGCTTGCTCTCCCTGTCTTTGAGTACTGTTTTCACTGTCCCGGTTACCTCTTTGCTAACATTCTCTTCAGAGCTGCAGTGAAAGCAGGAACCACGTGGAGAAGGCACCCACACTGAAAGTGCCTGGAGGGAACATTGGGGCTTCTTCTCAGTGTCTCTGACATAGGGTTTCACTGTCCCGGGAAAGTCTCTGCCAACACCGCGCAGAGCGCTGTGCCCAATATACAGAAACGTCTTGCGGTAGCTCCTACAGGGAAAGTGCCAGGAGGGAATTGTGGAGCTTGTTCTCAGTGTCTCTGAGAATTGCTCTTATTATCCCTGTGACCTCTTTGCTAAGACTCTCCAGAGAGCCGTCCTCAAAACCAACACACATCTTGACATATCTCCCACATTGATCGCAGTGTCTCCAGAAACGGCATTCAAGGAGCCAGGACCTTTTCTCCCTACACTGTCCATTGACTTGTCCTCAAAACCAATATACATCCTGCTATATCTCCCACGTGGAAAGTGCCAGGAGGGAGAAGTGGGGATTATGTTTAGACTTTCTCGGAACTGCTTCAAATCAACTAGATATCTTTGTGCTGTAAATCTCCCAACAGCCAAACGCAAAAGCAGCAAACATCTCGCTGTATGTCCCACATCCAAAGTGCCAAGAGAGAGCTTGCTCTCCCTGCCTTTGAGTACTGTTTTCACTGTCCCGGTTACCTCTTTGCTAACATTCTCTTCAGAGCTGCAGTGAAAGCAGGAACCACGTGGAGAAGGCACCCACACTGAAAGTGCCTGGAGGGAACATTGGGGCTTCTTCTCAGTGTCTCTGACATAGGGTTTCACTGTCCCGGGAAAGTCTCTGCTAACACCGCGCAGAGCGCTGTGCCAATATACAGAAACGTCTTGCGGTATCTCCTACAGGGAAAGTGCCAGGAGGGAATTGTGGAGCTTGTTCTCAGTGTCTCTGAGAATTGCTCTGATTATCTGTGTGACCTCTTTGCTAAGACTCTCCAGAGAGCCGTCCTCAAAACCAACACACATCTTGACATATCTCCCACATTGATCGCAGTGTCTCCAGAAACGGCATTCAAGGAGCCAGGACCTTTTCTCCCTACACTGTCCATTGAGTTGTCCTCAAAACCAATATACATCCTGCTATATCTCCCACGTGGAAAGTGCCAGGAGGGAGAAGTGGGGATTATGTTTAGACTTTCTCGGAACTGCTTCAAATCAACTAGATATCTTTGTGCTGTAAATCGCCCAACAGCCAAACGCAAAAGCAGCAAACATCTCGCTGTATGTCCCACATCCAAAGTGCCAAGAGAGAGCTTGCTCTCCCTGTCTTTGAGTACTGTTTTCACTGTCCCGGTTACCTCTTTGCTAACATTCTCTTCAGAGCTGCAGTGAAAGCAGGAACCACGTGGAGAAGGCACCCACACTGAAAGTGCCTGGCGGGAACATTGGGGCTTCTTCTCAGTGTCTCTGACATAGGGTTTCACTGTCCCGGGAAAGTCTCTGCTAACACCGTGCAGAGCGCTGTGCCCAATATACAGAAACGTCTTGCGGTATCTCCTACAGGGAAAGTGCCAGGAGGGAATTGTGGAGCTTGTTCTCAGTGTCTCTGAGAATTGCTCTTATTATCCCTGTGACCTCTTTGCTAAGACTCTCCAGAGAGCCGTCCTCAAAACCAACACACATCTTGACATATCTCCCACATTGATCGCAGTGTCTCCAGAAACGGCATTCAAGGAGCCAGGACCTTTTCTCCCTACACTGTCCATTGAGTTGTCCTCAAAACCAATATACATCCTGCTATATCTCCCACGTGGAAAGTGCCAGGAGGGAGAAGTGGGGATTATGTTTAGACTTTCTCGGAACTGCTTCAAATCAACTAGATATCTTTGTGCTGTAAATCTCCCAACAGCCAAACGCAAAAGCAGCAAACATCTCGCTGTATGTCCCACATCCAAAGTGCCAAGAGAGAGCTTGCTCTCCCTGTCTTTGAGTACTGTTTTCACTGTCCCGGTTACCTCTTTGCTAACATTCTCTTCAGAGCTGCAGTGAAAGCAGGAACCACGTGGAGAAGGCACCCACACTGAAAGTGCCTGGAGGGAACATTGGGGCTTCTTCTCAGTGTCTCTGACATAGGGTTTCACTGTCCCGGGAAAGTCTCTGCTAACACCGTGCAGAGCGCTGTGCCCAATATACAGAAACGTCTTGCGGTATCTCCTACAGGGAAAGTGCCAGGAGGGAATTGTGGAGCTTGTTCTCAGTGTCTCTGAGAATTGCTCTGATTATCCCTGTGACCTCTTTGCTAAGACTCTCCAGAGAGCCGTCCTCAAAACCAACACACATCTTGACATATCTCCCACATTGATCGCAGTGTCTCCAGAAACGGCATTCAAGGAGCCAGGACCTTTTCTCCCTACACTGTCCATTGAGTTGTCCTCAAAACCAATATACATCCTGCTATATCTCCCACGTGGAAAGTGCCAGGAGGGAGAAGTGGGGATTATGTTTAGACTTTCTCGGAACTGCTTCAAATCAACTAGATATCTTTGTGCTGGAAATCTCCCAACAGCCAAACGCAAAAGCAGCAAACATCTCGCTGTATGTCCCACATCCAAAGTGCCAAGAGAGAGCTTGCTCTCCCTGTCTTTGAGTACTGTTTTCACTGTCCCGGTTACCTCTTGGCTAACATTCTCTTCAGAGCTGCAGTGAAAGCAGGAACCACGTGGAGAAGGCACCCACACTGAAAGTGCCTGGAGGGAACATTGGGGCTTCTTCTCAGTGTCTCTGACATAGGGTTTCACTGTCCCGGGAAAGTCTCTGCTAACACCGTGCAGAGCGCTGTGCCCAATATACAGAAACGTCTTGCGGTATCTCCTACAGGGAAAGTGCCAGGAGGGAATTGTGGAGCTTGTTCTCAGTGTCTCTGAGAATTGCTCTGATTATCTGTGTGACCTCTTTGCTAAGACTCTCCAGAGAGCCGTCCTCAAAACCAACACACATCTTGACATATCTCCCACATTGATCGCAGTGTCTCCAGAAACGGCATTCAAGGAGCCAGGACCTTTTCTCCCTACACTGTCCATTGAGTTGTCCTCAAAACCAATATACATCCTGCTATATCTCCCACGTGGAAAGTGCCAGGAGGGAGAAGTGGGGATTATGTTTAGACTTTCTCGGAACTGCTTCAAATCAACTAGATATCTTTGTGCTGTAAATCGCCCAACAGCCAAACGCAAAAGCAGCAAACATCTCGCTGTATGTCCCACATCCAAAGTGCCAAGAGAGAGCTTGCTCTCCCTGCCTTTGAGTACTGTTTTCACTGTCCCGGTTACCTCTTGGCTAACATTCTCTTCAGAGCTGCAGTGAAAGCAGGAACCACGTGGAGAAGGCACCCACACTGAAAGTGCCTGGAGGGAACATTGGGGCTTCTTCTCAGTGTCTCTGACATAGGGTTTCACTGTCCCGGGAAAGTCTCTGCTAACACCGTGCAGAGCGCTGTGCCCAATATACAGAAACGTCTTGCGGTATCTCCTACAGGGAAAGTGCCAGGAGGGAATTGTGGAGCTTGTTCTCAGTGTCTCTGAGAATTGCTCTGATTATCCCTGTGACCTCTTTGCTAAGACTCTCCAGAGAGCCGTCCTCAAAACCAACACACATCTTGACATATCTCCCACATTGATCGCAGTGTCTCCAGAAACGGCATTCAAGGAGCCAGGACCTTTTCTCCCTACACTGTCCATTGACTTGTCCTCAAAACCAATATACATCCTGCTGTATCTCCCACGTGGAAAGTGCCAGGAGGGAGAAGTGGGGATTATGTTTAGACTTTCTCGGAACTGCTTCAAATCAACTAGATATCTTTGTGCTGTAAATCGCCCAACAGCCAAACGCAAAAGCAGCAAACATCTCGCTGTATGTCCCACATCCAAAGTGCCAAGAGAGAGCTTGCTCTCCCTGTCTTTGAGTACTGTTTTCACTGTCCCGGTTACCTCTTGGCTAACATTCTCTTCAGAGCTGCAGTGAAAGCAGGAACCACGTGGAGAAGGCACCCACACTGAAAGTGCCTGGAGGGAACATTGGGGCTTCTTCTCAGTGTCTCTGACATAGGGTTTCACTGTCCCGGGAAAGTCTCTGCTAACACCGTGCAGAGCGCTGTGCCCAATATACAGAAACGTCTTGCGGTATCTCCTACAGGGAAAGTGCCAGGAGGGAATTGTGGAGCTTGTTCTCAGTGTCTCTGAGAATTGCTCTGATTATCCCTGTGACCTCTTTGCTAAGACTCTCCAGAGAGCCGTCCTCAAAACCAACACACATCTTGACATATCTCCCACATTGATCGCAGTGTCTCCAGAAACGGCATTCAAGGAGCCAGGACCTTTTCTCCCTACACTGTCCATTGAGTTGTCCTCAAAACCAATATACATCCTGCTGTATCTCCCACGTGGAAAGTGCCAGGAGGGAGAAGTGGGGATTATGTTTAGACTTTCTCGGAACTGCTTCAAATCAACTAGATATCTTTGTGCTGTAAATCTCCCAACAGCCAAACGCAAAAGCAGCAAACATCTCGCTGTATGTCCCACATCCAAAGTGCCAAGAGAGAGCTTGCTCTCCCTGTCTTTGAGTACTGTTTTCACTGTCCCGGTTACCTCTTTGCTAACGTTCTCTTCAGAGCTGCAGTGAAAGCAGGAACCACGTGGAGAAGGCACCCACACTGAAAGTGCCTGGCGGGAACATTGGGGCTTCTTCTCAGTGTCTCTGACATAGGGTTTCACTGTCCCGGGAAAGTCTCTGCTAACACCCTGCAGAGCGCTGTGCCCAATATACAGAAACGTCTTGCGGTATCTCCTACAGGGAAAGTGCCAGGAGGGAATTGTGGAGCTTGTTCTCAGTGTCTCTGAGAATTGCTCTGATTATCTGTGTGACCTCTTTGCTAAGACTCTCCAGAGAGCCGTCCTCAAAACCAACACACATCTTGACATATCTCCCACATTGATCGCAGTGTCTCCAGAAACGGCATTCAAGGAGCCGGGACCTTTTCTCCCTACACTGTCCATTGAGTTGTCCTCAAAACCAATATACATCCTGCTGTATCTCCCACGTGGAAAGTGCCAGGAGGGAGAAGTGGGGATTATGTTTAGACTTTCTCGGAACTGCTTCAAATCAACTAGATATCTTTGTGCTGTAAATCGCCCAACAGCCAAACGCAAAAGCAGCAAACATCTCGCTGTATGTCCCACATCCAAAGTGCCAAGAGAGAGCTTGCTCTCCCTGTCTTTGAGTACTGTTTTCACTGTCCCGGTTACCTCTTGGCTAACATTCTCTTCAGAGCTGCAGTGAAAGCAGGAACCACGTGGAGAAGGCACCCACACTGAAAGTGCCTGGAGGGAACATTGGGGCTTCTTCTCAGTGTCTCTGACATAGGGTTTCACTGTCCCGGGAAAGTCTCTGCTAACACGGCGCAGAGCGCTGTGCCCAATATACAGAAACGTCTTGCGGTATCTCCTACAGGGAAAGTGCCAGGAGGGAATTGTGGAGCTTGTTCTCAGTGTCTCTGAGAATTGCTCTGATTATCTGTGTGACCTCTTTGCTAAGACTCTCCAGAGAGCCGTCCTCAAAACCAACACACATCTTGACATATCTCCCACATTGATCGCAGTGTCTCCAGAAACGGCATTCAAGGAGCCGGGACCTTTTCTCCCTACACTGTCCATTGAGTTGTCCTCAAAACCAATATACATCCTGCTATATCTCCCACGTGGAAAGTGCCAGGAGGGAGAAGTGGGGATTATGTTTAGACTTTCTCGGAACTGCTTCAAATCAACTAGATATCTTTGTGCTGTAAATCTCCCAACAGCCAAACGCAAAAGCAGCAAACATCTCGCTGTATGTCCCACATCCAAAGTGCCAAGAGAGAGCTTGCTCTCCCTGTCTTTGAGTACTGTTTTCACTGTCCCGGTTACCTCTTTGCTAACATTCTCTTCAGAGCTGCAGTGAAAGCAGGAACCACGTGGAGAAGGCACCCACACTGAAAGTGCCTGGAGGGAACATTGGGGCTTCTTCTCAGTGTCTCTGACATAGGGTTTCACTGTCCCGGGAAAGTCTCTGCTAACACCGTGCAGAGCGCTGTGCCCAATATACAGAAACGTCTTGCGGTATCTCCTACAGGGAAAGTGCCAGGAGGGAATTGTGGAGCTTGTTCTCAGTGTCTCTGAGAATTGCTCTGATTATCCCTGTGACCTCTTTGCTAAGACTCTCCAGAGAGCCGTCCTCAAAACCAACACACATCTTGACATATCTCCCACATTGATCGCAGTGTCTCCAGAAACGGCATTCAAGGAGCCAGGACCTTTTCTCCCTACACTGTCCATTGAGTTGTCCTCAAAACCAATATACATCCTGCTATATCTCCCACGTGGAAAGTGCCAGGAGGGAGAAGTGGGGATTATGTTTAGACTTTCTCGGAACTGCTTCAAATCAACTAGATATCTTTGTGCTGGAAATCTCCCAACAGCCAAACGCAAAAGCAGCAAACATCTCGCTGTATGTCCCACATCCAAAGTGCCAAGAGAGAGCTTGCTCTCCCTGTCTTTGAGTACTGTTTTCACTGTCCCGGTTACCTCTTGGCTAACATTCTCTTCAGAGCTGCAGTGAAAGCAGGAACCACGTGGAGAAGGCACCCACACTGAAAGTGCCTGGAGGGAACATTGGGGCTTCTTCTCAGTGTCTCTGACATAGGGTTTCACTGTCCCGGGAAAGTCTCTGCTAACACCGTGCAGAGCGCTGTGCCCAATATACAGAAACGTCTTGCGGTATCTCCTACAGGGAAAGTGCCAGGAGGGAATTGTGGAGCTTGTTCTCAGTGTCTCTGAGAATTGCTCTGATTATCCCTGTGACCTCTTTGCTAAGACTCTCCAGAGAGCCGTCCTCAAAACAAACACACATCTTGACATATCTCCCACATTGATCGCAGTGTCTCCAGAAACGGCATTCAAGGAGCCAGGACCTTTTCTCCCTACACTGTCCATTGAGTTGTCCTCAAAACCAATATACATCCTGCTATATCTCCCACGTGGAAAGTGCCAGGAGGGAGAAGTGGGGATTATGTTTAGACTTTCTCGGAACTGCTTCAAATCAACTAGATATCTTTGTGCTGTAAATCGCCCAACAGCCAAACGCAAAAGCAGCAAACATCTCGCTGTATGTCCCACATCCAAAGTGCCAAGAGAGAGCTTGCTCTCCCTGCCTTTGAGTACTGTTTTCACTGTCCCGGTTACCTCTTGGCTAACATTCTCTTCAGAGCTGCAGTGAAAGCAGGAACCACGTGGAGAAGGCACCCACACTGAAAGTGCCTGGAGGGAACATTGGGGCTTCTTCTCAGTGTCTCTGACATAGGGTTTCACTGTCCCGGGAAAGTCTCTGCTAACACCGTGCAGAGCGCTGTGCCCAATATACAGAAACGTCTTGCGGTATCTCCTACAGGGAAAGTGCCAGGAGGGAATTGTGGAGCTTGTTCTCAGTGTCTCTGAGAATTGCTCTGATTATCCCTGTGACCTCTTTGCTAAGACTCTCCAGAGAGCCGTCCTCAAAACCAACACACATCTTGACATATCTCCCACATTGATCGCAGTGTCTCCAGAAACGGCATTCAAGGAGCCAGGACCTTTTCTCCCTACACTGTCCATTGACTTGTCCTCAAAACCAATATACATCCTGCTGTATCTCCCACGTGGAAAGTGCCAGGAGGGAGAAGTGGGGATTATGTTTAGACTTTCTCGGAACTGCTTCAAATCAACTAGATATCTTTGTGCTGTAAATCGCCCAACAGCCAAACGCAAAAGCAGCAAACATCTCGCTGTATGTCCCACATCCAAAGTGCCAAGAGAGAGCTTGCTCTCCCTGTCTTTGAGTACTGTTTTCACTGTCCCGGTTACCTCTTGGCTAACATTCTCTTCAGAGCTGCAGTGAAAGCAGGAACCACGTGGAGAAGGCACCCACACTGAAAGTGCCTGGAGGGAACATTGGGGCTTCTTCTCAGTGTCTCTGACATAGGGTTTCACTGTCCCGGGAAAGTCTCTGCTAACACCGTGCAGAGCGCTGTGCCCAATATACAGAAACGTCTTGCGGTATCTCCTACAGGGAAAGTGCCAGGAGGGAATTGTGGAGCTTGTTCTCAGTGTCTCTGAGAATTGCTCTGATTATCCCTGTGACCTCTTTGCTAAGACTCTCCAGAGAGCCGTCCTCAAAACCAACACACATCTTGACATATCTCCCACATTGATCGCAGTGTCTCCAGAAACGGCATTCAAGGAGCCAGGACCTTTTCTCCCTACACTGTCCATTGAGTTGTCCTCAAAACCAATATACATCCTGCTGTATCTCCCACGTGGAAAGTGCCAGGAGGGAGAAGTGGGGATTATGTTTAGACTTTCTCGGAACTGCTTCAAATCAACTAGATATCTTTGTGCTGTAAATCTCCCAACAGCCAAACGCAAAAGCAGCAAACATCTCGCTGTATGTCCCACATCCAAAGTGCCAAGAGAGAGCTTGCTCTCCCTGTCTTTGAGTACTGTTTTCACTGTCCCGGTTACCTCTTTGCTAACGTTCTCTTCAGAGCTGCAGTGAAAGCAGGAACCACGTGGAGAAGGCACCCACACTGAAAGTGCCTGGCGGGAACATTGGGGCTTCTTCTCAGTGTCTCTGACATAGGGTTTCAGTGTCCCGGGAAAGTCTCTGCTAACACCCTGCAGAGCGCTGTGCCCAATATACAGAAACGTCTTGCGGTATCTCCTACAGGGAAAGTGCCAGGAGGGAATTGTGGAGCTTGTTCTCAGTGTCTCTGAGAATTGCTCTGATTATCTGTGTGACCTCTTTGCTAAGACTCTCCAGAGAGCCGTCCTCAAAACCAACACACATCTTGACATATCTCCCACATTGATCGCAGTGTCTCCAGAAACGGCATTCAAGGAGCCGGGACCTTTTCTCCCTACACTGTCCATTGAGTTGTCCTCAAAACCAATATACATCCTGCTATATCTCCCACGTGGAAAGTGCCAGGAGGGAGAAGTGGGGATTATGTTTAGACTTTCTCGGAACTGCTTCAAATCAACTAGATATCTTTGTGCTGTAAATCGCCCAACAGCCAAACGCAAAAGCAGCAAACATCTCGCTGTATGTCCCACATCCAAAGTGCCAAGAGAGAGCTTGCTCTCCCTGCCTTTGAGTACTGTTTTCACTGTCCCGGTTACCTCTTTGCTAACATTCTCTTCAGAGCTGCAGTGAAAGCAGGAACCACGTGGAGAAGGCACCCACACTGAAAGTGCCTGGAGGGAACATTGGGGCTTCTTCTCAGTGTCTCTGACATAGGGTTTCACTGTCCCGGGAAAGTCTCTGCTAACACCCTGCAGAGCGCTGTGCCAATATACAGAAACGTCTTGCGGTATCTCCTACAGGGAAAGTGCCAGGAGGGAATTGTGGAGCTTGTTCTCAGTGTCTCTGAGAATTGCTCTGATTATCTGTGTGACCTCTTTGCTAAGACTCTCCAGAGAGCCGTCCTCAAAACCAACACACATCTTGACATATCTCCCACATTGATCGCAGTGTCTCCAGAAACGGCATTCAAGGAGCCGGGACCTTTTCTCCCTACACTGTCCATTGAGTTGTCCTCAAAACCAATATACATCCTGCTGTATCTCCCACGTGGAAAGTGCCAGGAGGGAGAAGTGGGGATTATGTTTAGACTTTCTCGGAACTGCTTCAAATCAACTAGATATCTTTGTGCTGTAAATCTCCCAACAGCCAAACGCAAAAGCAGCAAACATCTCGCTGTATGTCCCACATCCAAAGTGCCAAGAGAGAGCTTGCTCTCCCTGTCTTTGAGTACTGTTTTCACTGTCCCGGTTACCTCTTTGCTAACATTCTCTTCAGAGCTGCAGTGAAAGCAGGAACCACGTGGAGAAGGCACCCACACTGAAAGTGCCTGGAGGGAACATTGGGGCTTCTTCTCAGTGTCTCTGACATAGGGTTTCACTGTCCCGGGAAAGTCTCTGCTAACACCGCGCAGAGCGCTGTGCCCAATATACAGAAACGTCTTGCGGTATCTCCTACAGGGAAAGTGCCAGGAGGGAATTGTGGAGCTTGTTCTCAGTGTCTCTGAGAATTGCTCTTATTATCCCTGTGACCTCTTTGCTAAGACTCTCCAGAGAGCCGTCCTCAAAACCAACACACATCTTGACATATCTCCCACATTGATCGCAGTGTCTCCAGAAACGGCATTCAAGGAGCCAGGACCTTTTCTCCCTACACTGTCCATTGAGTTGTCCTCAAAACCAATATACATCCTGCTGTATCTCCCACGTGGAAAGTGCCAGGAGGGAGAAGTGGGGATTATGTTTAGACTTTCTCGGAACTGCTTCAAATCAACTAGATATCTTTGTGCTGTAAATCTCCCAACAGCCAAACGCAAAAGCAGCAAACATCTCGCTGTATGTCCCACATCCAAAGTGCCAAGAGAGAGCTTGCTCTCCCTGTCTTTGAGTACTGTTTTCACTGTCCCGGTTACCTCTTTGCTAACGTTCTCTTCAGAGCTGCAGTGAAAGCAGGAACCACGTGGAGAAGGCACCCACACTGAAAGTGCCTGGAGGGAACATTGGGGCTTCTTCTCAGTGTCTCTGACATAGGGTTTCACTGTCCCGGGAAAGTCTCTGCTAACACCGTGCAGAGCGCTGTGCCCAATATACAGAAACGTCTTGCGGTATCTCCTACAGGGAAAGTGCCAGGAGGGAATTGTGGAGCTTGTTCTCAGTGTCTCTGAGAATTGCTCTGATTATCCCTGTGACCTCTTTGCTAAGACTCTCCAGAGAGCCGTCCTCAAAACCAACACACATCTTGACATATCTCCCACATTGATCGCAGTGTCTCCAGAAACGGCATTCAAGGAGCCAGGACCTTTTCTCCCTACACTGTCCATTGAGTTGTCCTCAAAACCAATATACATCCTGCTATATCTCCCACGTGGAAAGTGCCAGGAGGGAGAAGTGGGGATTATGTTTAGACTTTCTCGGAACTGCTTCAAATCAACTAGATATCTTTGTGCTGTAAATCGCCCAACAGCCAAACGCAAAAGCAGCAAACATCTCGCTGTATGTCCCACATCCAAAGTGCCAAGAGAGAGCTTGCTCTCCCTGCCTTTGAGTACTGTTTTCACTGTCCCGGTTACCTCTTGGCTAACATTCTCTTCAGAGCTGCAGTGAAAGCAGGAACCACGTGGAGAAGGCACCCACACTGAAAGTGCCTGGCGGGAACATTGGGGCTTCTTCTCAGTGTCTCTGACATAGGGTTTCACTGTCCCGGGAAAGTCTCTGCTAACACCGTGCAGAGCGCTGTGCCCAATATACAGAAACGTCTTGCGGTATCTCCTACAGGGAAAGTGCCAGGAGGGAATTGTGGAGCTTGTTCTCAGTGTCTCTGAGAATTGCTCTGATTATCCCTGTGACCTCTTTGCTAAGACTCTCCAGAGAGCCGTCCTCAAAACCAACACACATCTTGACATATCTCCCACATTGATCGCAGTGTCTCCAGAAACGGCATTCAAGGAGCCAGGACCTTTTCTCCCTACACTGTCCATTGAGTTGTCCTCAAAACCAATATACATCCTGCTGTATCTCCCACGTGGAAAGTGCCAGGAGGGAGAAGTGGGGATTATGTTTAGACTTTCTCGGAACTGCTTCAAATCAACTAGATATCTTTGTGCTGTAAATCGCCCAACAGCCAAACGCAAAAGCAGCAAACATCTCGCTGTATGTCCCACATCCAAAGTGCCAAGAGAGAGCTTGCTCTCCCTGCCTTTGAGTACTGTTTTCACTGTCCCGGTTACCTCTTTGCTAACATTCTCTTCAGAGCTGCAGTGAAAGCAGGAACCACGTGGAGAAGGCACCCACACTGAAAGTGCCTGGAGGGAACATTGGGGCTTCTTCTCAGTGTCTCTGACATAGGGTTTCACTGTCCCGGGAAAGTCTCTGCTAACACCCTGCAGAGCGCTGTGCCAATATACAGAAACGTCTTGCGGTATCTCCTACAGGGAAAGTGCCAGGAGGGAATTGTGGAGCTTGTTCTCAGTGTCTCTGAGAATTGCTCTGATTATCTGTGTGACCTCTTTGCTAAGACTCTCCAGAGAGCCGTCCTCAAAACCAACACACATCTTGACATATCTCCCACATTGATCGCAGTGTCTCCAGAAACGGCATTCAAGGAGCCGGGACCTTTTCTCCCTACACTGTCCATTGAGTTGTCCTCAAAACCAATATACATCCTGCTGTATCTCCCACGTGGAAAGTGCCAGGAGGGAGAAGTGGGGATTATGTTTAGACTTTCTCGGAACTGCTTCAAATCAACTAGATATCTTTGTGCTGTAAATCTCCCAACAGCCAAACGCAAAAGCAGCAAACATCTCGCTGTATGTCCCACATCCAAAGTGCCAAGAGAGAGCTTGCTCTCCCTGTCTTTGAGTACTGTTTTCACTGTCCCGGTTACCTCTTTGCTAACATTCTCTTCAGAGCTGCAGTGAAAGCAGGAACCACGTGGAGAAGGCACCCACACTGAAAGTGCCTGGAGGGAACATTGGGGCTTCTTCTCAGTGTCTCTGACATAGGGTTTCACTGTCCCGGGAAAGTCTCTGCTAACACCGCGCAGAGCGCTGTGCCCAATATACAGAAACGTCTTGCGGTATCTCCTACAGGGAAAGTGCCAGGAGGGAATTGTGGAGCTTGTTCTCAGTGTCTCTGAGAATTGCTCTTATTATCCCTGTGACCTCTTTGCTAAGACTCTCCAGAGAGCCGTCCTCAAAACCAACACACATCTTGACATATCTCCCACATTGATCGCAGTGTCTCCAGAAACGGCATTCAAGGAGCCAGGACCTTTTCTCCCTACACTGTCCATTGAGTTGTCCTCAAAACCAATATACATCCTGCTGTATCTCCCACGTGGAAAGTGCCAGGAGGGAGAAGTGGGGATTATGTTTAGACTTTCTCGGAACTGCTTCAAATCAACTAGATATCTTTGTGCTGTAAATCTCCCAACAGCCAAACGCAAAAGCAGCAAACATCTCGCTGTATGTCCCACATCCAAAGTGCCAAGAGAGAGCTTGCTCTCCCTGTCTTTGAGTACTGTTTTCACTGTCCCGGTTACCTCTTTGCTAACGTTCTCTTCAGAGCTGCAGTGAAAGCAGGAACCACGTGGAGAAGGCACCCACACTGAAAGTGCCTGGAGGGAACATTGGGGCTTCTTCTCAGTGTCTCTGACATAGGGTTTCACTGTCCCGGGAAAGTCTCTGCTAACACCGTGCAGAGCGCTGTGCCCAATATACAGAAACGTCTTGCGGTATCTCCTACAGGGAAAGTGCCAGGAGGGAATTGTCGAGCTTGTTCTCAGTGTCTCTGAGAATTGCTCTGATTATCCCTGTGACCTCTTTGCTAAGACTCTCCAGAGAGCCGTCCTCAAAACCAACACACATCTTGACATATCTCCCACATTGATCGCAGTGTCTCCAGAAACGGCATTCAAGGAGCCAGGACCTTTTCTCCCTACACTGTCCATTGAGTTGTCCTCAAAACCAATATACATCCTGCTATATCTCCCACGTGGAAAGTGCCAGGAGGGAGAAGTGGGGATTATGTTTAGACTTTCTCGGAACTGCTTCAAATCAACTAGATATCTTTGTGCTGTAAATCGCCCAACAGCCAAACGCAAAAGCAGCAAACATCTCGCTGTATGTCCCACATCCAAAGTGCCAAGAGAGAGCTTGCTCTCCCTGCCTTTGAGTACTGTTTTCACTGTCCCGGTTACCTCTTGGCTAACATTCTCTTCAGAGCTGCAGTGAAAGCAGGAACCACGTGGAGAAGGCACCCACACTGAAAGTGCCTGGAGGGAACATTGGGGCTTCTTCTCAGTGTCTCTGACATAGGGTTTCACTGTCCCGGGAAAGTCTCTGCTAACACCGTGCAGAGCGCTGTGCCCAATATACAGAAACGTCTTGCGGTATCTCCTACAGGGAAAGTGCCAGGAGGGAATTGTGGAGCTTGTTCTCAGTGTCTCTGAGAATTGCTCTGATTATCCCTGTGACCTCTTTGCTAAGACTCTCCAGAGAGCCGTCCTCAAAACCAACACACATCTTGACATATCTCCCACATTGATCGCAGTGTCTCCAGAAACGGCATTCAAGGAGCCAGGACCTTTTCTCCCTACACTGTCCATTGAGTTGTCCTCAAAACCAATATACATCCTGCTGTATCTCCCACGTGGAAAGTGCCAGGAGGGAGAAGTGGGGATTATGTTTAGACTTTCTCGGAACTGCTTCAAATCAACTAGATATCTTTGTGCTGTAAATCGCCCAACAGCCAAACGCAAAAGCAGCAAACATCTCGCTGTATGTCCCACATCCAAAGTGCCAAGAGAGAGCTTGCTCTCCCTGTCTTTGAGTACTGTTTTCACTGTCCCGGTTACCTCTTGGCTAACATTCTCTTCAGAGCTGCAGTGAAAGCAGGAACCACGTGGAGAAGGCACCCACACTGAAAGTGCCTGGAGGGAACATTGGGGCTTCTTCTCAGTGTCTCTGACATAGGGTTTCACTGTCCCGGGAAAGTCTCTGCTAACACCGTGCAGAGCGCTGTGCCCAATATACAGAAACGTCTTGCGGTATCTCCTACAGGGAAAGTGCCAGGAGGGAATTGTGGAGCTTGTTCTCAGTGTCTCTGAGAATTGCTCTGATTATCCCTGTGACCTCTTTGCTAAGACTCTCCAGAGAGCCGTCCTCAAAACCAACACACATCTTGACATATCTCCCACATTGATCGCAGTGTCTCCAGAAACGGCATTCAAGGAGCCAGGACCTTTTCTCCCTACACTGTCCATTGAGTTGTCCTCAAAACCAATATACATCCTGCTGTATCTCCCACGTGGAAAGTGCCAGGAGGGAGAAGTGGGGATTATGTTTAGACTTTCTCGGAACTGCTTCAAATCAACTAGATATCTTTGTGCTGTAAATCTCCCAACAGCCAAACGCAAAAGCAGCAAACATCTCGCTGTATGTCCCACATCCAAAGTGCCAAGAGAGAGCTTGCTCTCCCTGTCTTTGAGTACTGTTTTCACTGTCCCGGTTACCTCTTTGCTAACGTTCTCTTCAGAGCTGCAGTGAAAGCAGGAACCACGTGGAGAAGGCACCCACACTGAAAGTGCCTGGAGGGAACATTGGGGCTTCTTCTCAGTGTCTCTGACATAGGGTTTCACTGTCCCGGGAAAGTCTCTGCTAACACCGTGCAGAGCGCTGTGCCCAATATACAGAAACGTCTTGCGGTATCTCCTACAGGGAAAGTGCCAGGAGGGAATTGTCGAGCTTGTTCTCAGTGTCTCTGAGAATTGCTCTGATTATCCCTGTGACCTCTTTGCTAAGACTCTCCAGAGAGCCGTCCTCAAAACCAACACACATCTTGACATATCTCCCACATTGATCGCAGTGTCTCCAGAAACGGCATTCAAGGAGCCAGGACCTTTTCTCCCTACACTGTCCATTGAGTTGTCCTCAAAACCAATATACATCCTGCTATATCTCCCACGTGGAAAGTGCCAGGAGGGAGAAGTGGGGATTATGTTTAGACTTTCTCGGAACTGCTTCAAATCAACTAGATATCTTTGTGCTGTAAATCGCCCAACAGCCAAACGCAAAAGCAGCAAACATCTCGCTGTATGTCCCACATCCAAAGTGCCAAGAGAGAGCTTGCTCTCCCTGCCTTTGAGTACTGTTTTCACTGTCCCGGTTACCTCTTGGCTAACATTCTCTTCAGAGCTGCAGTGAAAGCAGGAACCACGTGGAGAAGGCACCCACACTGAAAGTGCCTGGAGGGAACATTGGGGCTTCTTCTCAGTGTCTCTGACATAGGGTTTCACTGTCCCGGGAAAGTCTCTGCTAACACCGTGCAGAGCGCTGTGCCCAATATACAGAAACGTCTTGCGGTATCTCCTACAGGGAAAGTGCCAGGAGGGAATTGTGGAGCTTGTTCTCAGTGTCTCTGAGAATTGCTCTGATTATCCCTGTGACCTCTTTGCTAAGACTCTCCAGAGAGCCGTCCTCAAAACCAACACACATCTTGACATATCTCCCACATTGATCGCAGTGTCTCCAGAAACGGCATTCAAGGAGCCAGGACCTTTTCTCCCTACACTGTCCATTGAGTTGTCCTCAAAACCAATATACATCCTGCTGTATCTCCCACGTGGAAAGTGCCAGGAGGGAGAAGTGGGGATTATGTTTAGACTTTCTCGGAACTGCTTCAAATCAACTAGATATCTTTGTGCTGTAAATCGCCCAACAGCCAAACGCAAAAGCAGCAAACATCTCGCTGTATGTCCCACATCCAAAGTGCCAAGAGAGAGCTTGCTCTCCCTGTCTTTGAGTACTGTTTTCACTGTCCCGGTTACCTCTTGGCTAACATTCTCTTCAGAGCTGCAGTGAAAGCAGGAACCACGTGGAGAAGGCACCCACACTGAAAGTGCCTGGAGGGAACATTGGGGCTTCTTCTCAGTGTCTCTGACATAGGGTTTCACTGTCCCGGGAAAGTCTCTGCTAACACCGTGCAGAGCGCTGTGCCCAATATACAGAAACGTCTTGCGGTATCTCCTACAGGGAAAGTGCCAGGAGGGAATTGTGGAGCTTGTTCTCAGTGTCTCTGAGAATTGCTCTGATTATCCCTGTGACCTCTTTGCTAAGACTCTCCAGAGAGCCGTCCTCAAAACCAACACACATCTTGACATATCTCCCACATTGATCGCAGTGTCTCCAGAAACGGCATTCAAGGAGCCAGGACCTTTTCTCCCTACACTGTCCATTGAGTTGTCCTCAAAACCAATATACATCCTGCTGTATCTCCCACGTGGAAAGTGCCAGGAGGGAGAAGTGGGGATTATGTTTAGACTTTCTCGGAACTGCTTCAAATCAACTAGATATCTTTGTGCTGTAAATCGCCCAACAGCCAAATGCAAAAGCAGCAAACATCTCGCTGTATGTCCCACATCCAAAGTGCCAAGAGAGAGCTTGCTCTCCCTGTCTTTGAGTACTGTTTTCACTGTCCCGGTTACCTCTTGGCTAACATTCTCTTCAGAGCTGCAGTGAAAGCAGGAACCACGTGGAGAAGGCACCCACACTGAAAGTGCCTGGAGGGAACATTGGGGCTTCTTCTCAGTGTCTCTGACATAGGGTTTCACTGTCCCGGGAAAGTCTCTGCTAACACCGTGCACAGCGCTGTGCCCAATATACAGAAACGTCTTGCGGTATCTCCTACAGGGAAAGTGCCAGGAGGGAATTGTGGAGCTTGTTCTCAGTGTCTCTGAGAATTGCTCTGATTATCCCTGTGACCTCTTTGCTAAGACTCTCCAGAGAGCCGTCCTCAAAACCAACACACATCTTGACATATCTCCCACATTGATCGCAGTGTCTCCAGAAACGGCATTCAAGGAGCCAGGACCTTTTCTCCCTACACTGTCCATTGAGTTGTCCTCAAAACCAATATACATCCTGCTATATCTCCCACGTGGAAAGTGCCAGGAGGGAGAAGTGGGGATTATGTTTAGACTTTCTCGGAACTGCTTCAAATCAACTAGATATCTTTGTGCTGTAAATCTCCCAACAGCCAAATGCAAAAGCAGCAAACATCTCGCTGTATGTCCCACATACAAAGTGCCAAGAGAGAGCTTGCTCTCCCTGTCTTTGAGTACTGTTTTCACTGTCCCGGTTACCTCTTTGCTAACGTTCTCTTCAGAGCTGCAGTGAAAGCAGGAACCACGTGGAGAAGGCACCCACACTGAAAGTGCCTGGAGGGAACATTGGGGCTTCTTCTCAGTGTCTCTGACATAGGGTTTCACTGTCCCGGGAAAGTCTCTGCTAACACCGTGCAGAGCGCTGTGCCCAATATACAGAAACGTCTTGCGGTATCTCCTACAGGGAAAGTGCCAGGAGGGAATTGTCGAGCTTGTTCTCAGTGTCTCTGAGAATTGCTCTGATTATCTGTGTGACCTCTTTGCTAAGACTCTCCAGAGAGCAGTCCTCAAAACCAACACACATCTTGACATATCTCCCACATTGATCGCAGTGTCTCCAGAAACGGCATTCAAGGAGCCAGGACCTTTTCTCCCTACACTGTCCATTGAGTTGTCCTCAAAACCAATATACATCCTGCTGTATCTCCCACGTGGAAAGTGCCAGGAGGGAGAAGTGGGGATTATGTTTAGACTTTCTCGGAACTGCTTCAAATCAACTAGATATCTTTGTGCTGTAAATCTCCCAACAGCCAAACGCAAAAGCAGCAAACATCTCGCTGTATGTCCCACATCCAAAGTGCCAAGAGAGAGCTTGCTCTCCCTGTCTTTGAGTACTGTTTTCACTGTCCCGGTTACCTCTTGGCTAACGTTCTCCTCAGAGCTGCAGTGAAAGCAGGAACCACGTGGAGAAGGCACCCACACTGAAAGTGCCTGGAGGGAACATTGGGGCTTCTTCTCAGTGTCTCTGACATAGGGTTTCACTGTCCCGGGAAAGTCTCTGCCAACACCGCGCAGAGCGCTGTGCCCAATATACAGAAACGTCTTGCGGTAGCTCCTACAGGGAAAGTGCCAGGAGGGAATTGTGGAGCTTGTTCTCAGTGTCTCTGAGAATTGCTCTGATTATGTGTGACGTCTTTGCTAAGACTCTCCAGAGAGCCGTCCTCAAAACCAACACACATCTTGACATATCTCCCACATTGATCGCAGTGTCTCCAGAAACGGCATTCAAGGAGCCAGGACCTTTTCTCCCTACACTGTCCATTGAGTTGTCCTCAAAACCAATATACATCCTGCTATATCTCCCACGTGGAAAGTGCCAGGAGGGAGAAGTGGGGATTATGTTTAGACTTTCTCGGAACTGCTTCAAATCAACTAGATATCTTTGTGCTGTAAATCTCCCAACAGCCAAATGCAAAGGCAGCAAACATCTCGCTGTATGTCCCACATCCAAAGTGCCAAGAGAGAGCTTGCTCTCCCTGCCTTTGAGTACTGTTTTCACTGTCCCGGTTACCTCTTTGCTAACATTCTCTTCAGAGCTGCAGTGAAAGCAGGAACCACGTGGAGAAGGCACCCACACTGAAAGTGCCTGGAGGGAACACTGGGGCTTCTTCTCAGTGTCTCTGACATAGGGTTTCACTGTCCCGGGAAAGTCTCTGCTAACACGGTGCAGAGCGCTGTGCCCAATATACTGAAACGTCTTGCGGTAGCTCCTACAGGGAAAGTGCCAGGAGGGAATTGTGGAGCTTGTTCTCAGTGTCTCTGAGAATTGCTCTGATTATCTGTGTGACCTCTTTGCTAAGACTCTCCAGAGAGCCGTCCTCAAAACCAACACACATCTTGACATATCTCCCACATTGATCGCAGTGTCTCCAGAAACGGCATTCAAGGAGCCAGGACCTTTTCTCCCTACACTGTCCATTGAGTTGTCCTCAAAACCAATATACATCCTGCTATATCTCCCACGTGGAAAGTGCCAGGAGGGAGAAGTGGGGATTATGTTTAGACTTTCTCGGAACTGCTTCAAATCAACTAGATATCTTTGTGCTGTAAATCTCCCAACAGCCAAACGCAAAAGCAGCAAACATCTCGCTGTATGTCCCACATCCAAAGTGCCAAGAGAGAGCTTGCTCTCCCTGTCTTTGAGTACTGTTTTCACTGTCCCGGTTACCTCTTTGCTAACATTCTCTTCAGAGCTGCAGTGAAAGCAGGAACCACGTGGAGAAGGCACCCACACTGAAAGTGCCTGGAGGGAACATTGGGGCTTCTTCTCAGTGTCTCTGACATAGGGTTTCACTGTCCCGGGAAAGTCTCTGCTAACACCGCGCAGAGCGCTGTGCCCAATATACAGAAACGTCTTGCGGTATCTCCTACAGGGAAAGTGCCAGGAGGGAATTGTGGAGCTTGTTCTCAGTGTCTCTGAGAATCGCTCTGATTATCTGTGTGACCTCTTTGCTAAGACTCTCCAGAGAGCCGTCCTCAAAACCAACACACATCTTGACATATCTCCCACATTGATCGCAGTGTCTCCAGAAACGGCATTCAAGGAGCCAGGACCTTTTCTCCCTACACTGTCCATTGAGTTGTCCTCAAAACCAATATACATCCTGCTATATCTCCCACGTGGAAAGTGCCAGGAGGGAGAAGTGGGGATTATGTTTAGACTTTCTCAGAACTGCTTCAAATCAACTAGATATCTTTGTGCTGTAAATCGCCCAACAGCCAAACGCAAAAGCAGCAAACATCTCGCTGTATGTCCCACATCCAAAGTGCCAAGAGAGAGCTTGCTCTCCCTGTCTTTGAGTACTGTTTTCACTGTCCCGGTTACCTCTTTGCTAACGTTCTCTTCAGAGCTGCTGTGAAAGCAGGAACCACGTGGAGAAGGCACCCACACTGAAAGTGCCTGGAGGGAACATTGGGGCTTCTTCTCAGTGTCTCTGACATAGGGTTTCACTGTCCCGGGAAAGTCTCTGCTAACACCGCGCAGAGCGCTGTGCCCAATATACAGAAACGTCTTGCGGTATCTCCTACAGGGAAAGTGCCAGGAGGGAATTGTGGAGCTTGTTCTCAGTGTCTCTGAGAATTGCTCTGATTATCCCTGTGACCTCTTTGCTAAGACTCTCCAGAGAGCCGTCCTCAAAACCAACACACATCTTGACATATCTCCCACATTGATCGCAGTGTCTCCAGAAATGGCATTCAAGGAGCCAGGACCTTTTCTCCCTACACTGTCCATTGACTTGTCCTCAAAACCAATATACATCCTGCTGTATCTCCCACGTGGAAAGTGCCAGGAGGGAGAAGTGGGGATTATGTTTAGACTTTCTCGGAACTGCTTCAAATCAACTAGATATCTTTGTGCTGTAAATCGCCCAACAGCCAAACGCAAAAGCAGCAAACATC
Source organism: Chroicocephalus ridibundus (assembly GCF_963924245.1). Classification (NCBI taxonomy): domain Eukaryota; kingdom Metazoa; phylum Chordata; class Aves; order Charadriiformes; family Laridae; genus Chroicocephalus; species Chroicocephalus ridibundus. Next base: position 957,343 of record NW_026961615.1, read on the forward strand.
TCGCTGTATGTCCCACATCCAAAGTGCCAAGAGAGAGCTTGCTCTCCCTGTCTTTGAGTACTGTTTTCACTGTCCCGGTTACCTCTTGGCTAACATTCTCTTCAGAGCTGCAGTGAAAGCAGGAACCACGTGGAGAAGGCACCCACACTGAAAGTGCCTGGAGGGAACATTGGGGCTTCTTCTCAGTGTCTCTGACATAGGGTTTCACTGTCCCGGGAAAGTCTCTGCTAACACCGCGCAGAGCGCTGTGCCCAATATACAGAAACGTCTTGCGGTATCTCCTACAGGGAAAGTGCCAGGAGGGAATTGTGGAGCTTGTTCTCAGTGTCTCTGAGAATTGCTCTGATTATCCCTGTGACCTCTTTGCTAAGACTCTCCAGAGAGCCGTCCTCAAAACCAACACACATCTTGACATATCTCCCACATTGATCGCAGTGTCTCCAGAAACGGCATTCAAGGAGCCAGGACCTTTTCTCCCTACACTGTCCATTGAGTTGTCCTCAAAACCAATATACATCCTGCTGTATCTCCCACGTGGAAAGTGCCAGGAGGGAGAAGTGGGGATTATGTTTAGACTTTCTCGGAACTGCTTCAAATCAACTAGATATCTTTGTGCTGTAAATCGCCCAACAGCCAAACGCAAAAGCAGCAAACATCTCGCTGTATGTCCCACATCCAAAGTGCCAAGAGAGAGCTTGCTCTCCCTGTCTTTGAGTACTGTTTTCACTGTCCCGGTTACCTCTTTGCTAACATTCTCTTCAGAGCTGCAGTGAAAGCAGGAACCACGTGGAGAAGGCACCCACACTGAAAGTGCCTAGAGGGAACATTGGGGCTTCTTCTCAGTGTCTCTGACATAGGGTTTCACTGTCCCGGGAAAGTCTCTGCTAACACCGCGCAGAGCGCTGTGCCAATATACAGAAACGTCTTGCGGTATCTCCTACAGGGAAAGTGCCAGGAGGGAATTGTGGAGCTTGTTCTCAGTGTCTCTGAGAATTGCTCTGATTATCTGTGTGACCTCTTTGCTAAGACTCTCCAGAGAGCCGTCCTCAAAACCAACACACATCTTGACATATCTCCCACATTGATCGCAGTGTCTCCAGAAACGGCATTCAAGGAGCCAGGACCTTTTCTCCCTACACTGTCCATTGAGTTGTCCTCAAAACCAATATACATCCTGCTATATCTCCCACGTGGAAAGTGCCAGGAGGGAGAAGTGGGGATTATGTTTAGACTTTCTCGGAACTGCTTCAAATCAACTAGATATCTTTGTGCTGTAAATCTCCCAACAGCCAAACGCAAAAGCAGCAAACATCTCGCTGTATGTCCCACATCCAAAGTGCCAAGAGAGAGCTTGCTCTCCCTGTCTTTGAGTACTGTTTTCACTGTCCCGGTTACCTCTTTGCTAACATTCTCTTCAGAGCTGCAGTGAAAGCAGGAACCACGTGGAGAAGGCACCCACACTGAAAGTGCCTGGAGGGAACATTGGGGCTTCTTCTCAGTGTCTCTGACATAGGGTTTCACTGTCCCGGGAAAGTCTCTGCTAACACCGTGCAGAGCGCTGTGCCCAATATACAGAAACGTCTTGCGGTATCTCCTACAGGGAAAGTGCCAGGAGGGAATTGTCGAGCTTGTTCTCAGTGTCTCTGAGAATTGCTCTGATTATCTGTGTGACCTCTTTGCTAAGACTCTCCAGAGAGCCGTCCTCAAAACCAACACACATCTTGACATATCTCCCACATTGATCGCAGTGTCTCCAGAAACGGCATTCAAGGAGCCAGGACCTTTTCTCCCTACACTGTCCATTGAGTTGTCCTCAAAACCAATATACATCCTGCTGTATCTCCCACGTGGAAAGTGCCAGGAGGGAGAAGTGGGGATTATGTTTAGACTTTCTCGGAACTGCTTCAAATCAACTAGATATCTTTGTGCTGTAAATCTCCCAACAGCCAAATGCAAAAGCAGCAAACATCTCGCTGTATGTCCCACATACAAAGTGCCAAGAGAGAGCTTGCTCTCCCTGTCTTTGAGTACTGTTTTCACTGTCCCGGTTACCTCTTTGCTAACATTCTCTTCAGAGCTGCAGTGAAAGCAGGAACCACGTGGAGAAGGCACCCACACTGAAAGTGCCTGGAGGGAACATTGGGGCTTCTTCTCAGTGTCTCTGACATAGGGTTTCACTGTCCCGGGAAAGTCTCTGCTAACACCGCGCAGAGCGCTGTGCCAATATACAGAAACGTCTTGCGGTATCTCCTACAGGGAAAGTGCCAGGAGGGAATTGTGGAGCTTGTTCTCAGTGTCTCTGAGAATTGCTCTGATTATCTGTGTGACCTCTTTGCTAAGACTCTCCAGAGAGCCGTCCTCAAAACCAACACACATCTTGACATATCTCCCACATTGATCGCAGTGTCTCCAGAAACGGCATTCAAGGAGCCAGGACCTTTTCTCCCTACACTGTCCATTGAGTTGTCCTCAAAACCAATATACATCCTGCTGTATCTCCCACGTGGAAAGTGCCAGGAGGGAGAAGTGGGGATTATGTTTAGACTTTCTCGGAACTGCTTCAAATCAACTAGATATCTTTGTGCTGTAAATCTCCCAACAGCCAAACGCAAAAGCAGCAAACATCTCGCTGTATGTCCCACACCCAAAGTGCCAAGAGAGAGCTTGCTCTCCCTGTCTTTGAGTACTGTTTTCACTGTCCCGGTTACCTCTTTGCTAACGTTCTCTTCAGAGCTGCAGTGAAAGCAGGAACCACGTGGAGAAGGCACCCACACTGAAAGTGCCTGGAGGGAACATTGGGGCTTCTTCTCAGTGTCTCTGACATAGGGTTTCACTGTCCTGGGAAAGTCTCTGCTAACACCCTGCAGAGCGCTGTGCCCAATATACAGAAACGTCTTGCGGTATCTCCTACAGGGAAAGTGCCAGGAGGGAATTGTGGAGCTTGTTCTCAGTGTCTCTGAGAATTGCTCTGATTATGTGTGACGTCTTTGCTAAGACTCTCCAGAGAGCCGTCCTCAAAACCAACACACATCTTGACATATCTCCCACATTGATCGCAGTGTCTCCAGAAACGGCATTCAAGGAGCCAGGACCTTTTCTCCCTACACTGTCCATTGAGTTGTCCTCAAAACCAATATACATCCTGCTATATCTCCCACGTGGAAAGTGCCAGGAGGGAGAAGTGGGGATTATGTTTAGACTTTCTCGGAACTGCTTCAAATCAACTAGATATCTTTGTGCTGTAAATCTCCCAACAGCCAAATGCAAAGGCAGCAAACATCTCGCTGTATGTCCCACATCCAAAGTGCCAAGAGAGAGCTTGCTCTCCCTGCCTTTGAGTACTGTTTTCACTGTCCCGGTTACCTCTTTGCTAACATTCTCTTCAGAGCTGCAGTGAAAGCAGGAACCACGTGGAGAAGGCACCCACACTGAAAGTGCCTGGAGGGAACACTGGGGCTTCTTCTCAGTGTCTCTGACATAGGGTTTCACTGTCCCGGGAAAGTCTCTGCTAACACGGCGCAGAGCGCTGTGCCCAATATACTGAAACGTCTTGCGGTAGCTCCTACAGGGAAAGTGCCAGGAGGGAATTGTGGAGCTTGTTCTCAGTGTCTCTGAGAATTGCTCTGATTATCTGTGTGACCTCTTTGCTAAGACTCTCCAGAGAGCCGTCCTCAAAACCAACACACATCTTGACATATCTCCCACATTGATCGCAGTGTCTCCAGAAACGGCATTCAAGGAGCCAGGACCTTTTCTCCCTACACTGTCCATTGAGTTGTCCTCAAAACCAATATACATCCTGCTATATCTCCCACGTGGAAAGTGCCAGGAGGGAGAAGTGGGGATTATGTTTAGACTTTCTCGGAACTGCTTCAAATCAACTAGATATCTTTGTGCTGTAAATCGCCCAACAGCCAAACGCAAAAGCAGCAAACATCTCGCTGTATGTCCCACATCCAAAGTGCCAAGAGAGAGCTTGCTCTCCCTGTCTTTGAGTACTGTTTTCACTGTCCCGGTTACCTCTTTGCTAACATTCTCTTCAGAGCTGCAGTGAAAGCAGGAACCACGTGGAGAAGGCACCCACACTGAAAGTGCCTGGAGGGAACATTGGGGCTTCTTCTCAGTGTCTCTGACATAGGGTTTCACTGTCCCGGGAAAGTCTCTGCTAACACCGCGCAGAGCGCTGTGCCCAATATACAGAAACGTCTTGCGGTATCTCCTACAGGGAAAGTGCCAGGAGGGAATTGTGGAGCTTGTTCTCAGTGTCTCTGAGAATCGCTCTGATTATCTGTGTGACCTCTTTGCTAAGACTCTCCAGAGAGCCGTCCTCAAAACCAACACACATCTTGACATATCTCCCACATTGATCGCAGTGTCTCCAGAAACGGCATTCAAGGAGCCAGGACCTTTTCTCCCTACACTGTCCATTGAGTTGTCCTCAAAACCAATATACATCCTGCTATATCTCCCACGTGGAAAGTGCCAGGAGGGAGAAGTGGGGATTATGTTTAGACTTTCTCAGAACTGCTTCAAATCAACTAGATATCTTTGTGCTGTAAATCGCCCAACAGCCAAACGCAAAAGCAGCAAACATCTCGCTGTATGTCCCACATCCAAAGTGCCAAGAGAGAGCTTGCTCTCCCTGTCTTTGAGTACTGTTTTCACTGTCCCGGTTACCTCTTTGCTAACGTTCTCTTCAGAGCTGCAGTGAAAGCAGGAACCACGTGGAGAAGGCACCCACACTGAAAGTGCCTGGAGGGAACATTGGGGCTTCTTCTCAGTGTCTCTGACATAGGGTTTCACTGTCCCGGGAAAGTCTCTGCTAACACCGCGCAGAGCGCTGTGCCCAATATACAGAAACGTCTTGCGGTATCTCCTACAGGGAAAGTGCCAGGAGGGAATTGTGGAGCTTGTTCTCAGTGTCTCTGAGAATTGCTCTGATTATCCCTGTGACCTCTTTGCTAAGACTCTCCAGAGAGCCGTCCTCAAAACCAACACACATCTTGACATATCTCCCACATTGATCGCAGTGTCTCCAGAAACGGCATTCAAGGAGCCAGGACCTTTTCTCCCTACACTGTCCATTGACTTGTCCTCAAAACCAATATACATCCTGCTGTATCTCCCACGTGGAAAGTGCCAGGAGGGAGAAGTGGGGATTATGTTTAGACTTTCTCAGAACTGCTTCAAATCAACTAGATATCTTTGTGCTGTAAATCGCCCAACAGCCAAACGCAAAAGCAGCAAACATCTCGCTGTATGTCCCACATCCAAAGTGCCAAGAGAGAGCTTGCTCTCCCTGTCTTTGAGTACTGTTTTCACTGTCCCGGTTACCTCTTGGCTAACATTCTCTTCAGAGCTGCAGTGAAAGCAGGAACCACGTGGAGAAGGCACCCACACTGAAAGTGCCTGGAGGGAACATTGGGGCTTCTTCTCAGTGTCTCTGACATAGGGTTTCACTGTCCCGGGAAAGTCTCTGCTAACACCGCGCAGAGCGCTGTGCCCAATATACAGAAACGTCTTGCGGTATCTCCTACAGGGAAAGTGCCAGGAGGGAATTGTGGAGCTTGTTCTCAGTGTCTCTGAGAATTGCTCTGATTATCCCTGTGACCTCTTTGCTAAGACTCTCCAGAGAGCCGTCCTCAAAACCAACACACATCTTGACATATCTCCCACATTGATCGCAGTGTCTCCAGAAACGGCATTCAAGGAGCCAGGACCTTTTCTCCCTACACTGTCCATTGAGTTGTCCTCAAAACCAATATACATCCTGCTGTATCTCCCACGTGGAAAGTGCCAGGAGGGAGAAGTGGGGATTATGTTTAGACTTTCTCGGAACTGCTTCAAATCAACTAGATATCTTTGTGCTGTAAATCGCCCAACAGCCAAACGCAAAAGCAGCAAACATCTCGCTGTATGTCCCACATCCAAAGTGCCAAGAGAGAGCTTGCTCTCCCTGTCTTTGAGTACTGTTTTCACTGTCCCGGTTACCTCTTTGCTAACATTCTCTTCAGAGCTGCAGTGAAAGCAGGAACCACGTGGAGAAGGCACCCACACTGAAAGTGCCTGGAGGGAACATTGGGGCTTCTTCTCAGTGTCTCTGACATAGGGTTTCACTGTCCCGGGAAAGTCTCTGCTAACACCGCGCAGAGCGCTGTGCCAATATACAGAAACGTCTTGCGGTATCTCCTACAGGGAAAGTGCCAGGAGGGAATTGTGGAGCTTGTTCTCAGTGTCTCTGAGAATTGCTCTGATTATCTGTGTGACCTCTTTGCTAAGACTCTCCAGAGAGCCGTCCTCAAAACCAACACACATCTTGACATATCTCCCACATTGATCGCAGTGTCTCCAGAAACGGCATTCAAGGAGCCAGGACCTTTTCTCCCTACACTGTCCATTGAGTTGTCCTCAAAACCAATATACATCCTGCTGTATCTCCCACGTGGAAAGTGCCAGGAGGGAGAAGTGGGGATTATGTTTAGACTTTCTCGGAACTGCTTCAAATCAACTAGATATCTTTGTGCTGTAAATCGCCCAACAGCCAAACGCAAAAGCAGCAAACATCTCGCTGTATGTCCCACATCCAAAGTGCCAAGAGAGAGCTTGCTCTCCCTGTCTTTGAGTACTGTTTTCACTGTCCCGGTTACCTCTTTGCTAACATTCTCTTCAGAGCTGCAGTGAAAGCAGGAACCACGTGGAGAAGGCACCCACACTGAAAGTGCCTGGAGGGAACATTGGGGCTTCTTCTCAGTGTCTCTGACATAGGGTTTCACTGTCCCGGGAAAGTCTCTGCTAACACCGTGCAGAGCGCTGTGCCCAATATACAGAAACGTCTTGCGGTATCTCCTACAGGGAAAGTGCCAGGAGGGAATTGTCGAGCTTGTTCTCAGTGTCTCTGAGAATTGCTCTGATTATCCCTGTGACCTCTTTGCTAAGACTCTCCAGAGAGCCGTCCTCAAAACCAACACACATCTTGACATATCTCCCACATTGATCGCAGTGTCTCCAGAAACGGCATTCAAGGAGCCAGGACCTTTTCTCCCTAAACTGTCCATTGAGTTGTCCTCAAAACCAATATACATCCTGCTGTATCTCCCACATGGAAAGTGCCAGGAGGGAGAAGTGGGGATTATGTTTAGACTTTCTCGGAACTGCTTCAAATCAACTAGATATCTTTGTGCTGTAAATCGCCCAACAGCCAAACGCAAAAGCAGCAAACATCTCGCTGTATGTCCCACATCGAAAGTGCCAAGAGAGAGCTTGCTCTCCCTGCCTTTGAGTACTGTTTTCACTGTCCCGGTTACCTCTTTGCTAACATTCTCTTCAGAGCTGCAGTGAAAGCAGGAACCACGTGGAGAAGGCACCCACACTGAAAGTGCCTGGAGGGAACATTGGGGCTTCTTCTCAGTGTCTCTGACATAGGGTTTCACTGTCCCGGGAAAGTCTCTGCTAACACCGTGCAGAGCGCTGTGCCCAATATACAGAAACGTCTTGCGGTATCTCCTACAGGGAAAGTGCCAGGAGGGAATTGTGGAGCTTGTTCTCAGTGTCTCTGAGAATCGCTCTGATTATCTGTGTGACCTCTTTGCTAAGACTCTCCAGAGAGCCGTCCTCAAAACCAACACACATCTTGACATATCTCCCACATTGATCGCAGTGTCTCCAGAAACGGCATTCAAGGAGCCAGGACCTTTTCTCCCTACACTGTCCATTGACTTGTCCTCAAAACCAATATACATCCTGCTATATCTCCCACGTGGAAAGTGCCAGGAGGGAGAAGTGGGGATTATGTTTAGACTTTCTCAGAACTGCTTCAAATCAACTAGATATCTTTGTGCTGTAAATCGCCCAACAGCCAAACGCAAAAGCAGCAAACATCTCGCTGTATGTCCCACATCCAAAGTGCCAAGAGAGAGCTTGCTCTCCCTGTCTTTGAGTACTGTTTTCACTGTCCCGGTTACCTCTTTGCTAACGTTCTCTTCAGAGCTGCAGTGAAAGCAGGAACCACGTGGAGAAGGCACCCACACTGAAAGTGCCTGGAGGGAACATTGGGGCTTCTTCTCAGTGTCTCTGACATAGGGTTTCACTGTCCCGGGAAAGTCTCTGCTAACACCGTGCAGAGCGCTGTGCCCAATATACAGAAACGTCTTGCGGTATCTCCTACAGGGAAAGTGCCAGGAGGGAATTGTGGAGCTTGTTCTCAGTGTCTCTGAGAATTGCTCTGATTATCCCTGTGACCTCTTTGCTAAGACTCTCCAGAGAGCCGTCCTCAAAACCAACACACATCTTGACATATCTCCCACATTGATCGCAGTGTCTCCAGAAACGGCATTCAAGGAGCCAGGACCTTTTCTCCCTACACTGTCCATTGAGTTGTCCTCAAAACCAATATACATCCTGCTGTATCTCCCACATGGAAAGTGCCAGGAGGGAGAAGTGGGGATTATGTTTAGACTTTCTCGGAACTGCTTCAAATCAACTAGATATCTTTGTGCTGTAAATCGCCCAACAGCCAAACGCAAAAGCAGCAAACATCTCGCTGTATGTCCCACATCCAAAGTGCCAAGAGAGAGCTTGCTCTCCCTGTCTTTGAGTACTGTTTTCACTGTCCCGGTTACCTCTTTGCTAACGTTCTCTTCAGAGCTGCAGTGAAAGCAGGAACCACGTGGAGAAGGCACCCACACTGAAAGTGCCTGGAGGGAACATTGGGGCTTCTTCTCAGTGTCTCTGACATAGGGTTTCACTGTCCCGGGAAAGTCTCTGCTAACACCGTGCAGAGCGCTGTGCCCAATATACAGAAACGTCTTGCGGTATCTCCTACAGGGAAAGTGCCAGGAGGGAATTGTCGAGCTTGTTCTCAGTGTCTCTGAGAATTGCTCTTATTATCCCTGTGACCTCTTTGCTAAGACTCTCCAGAGAGCCGTCCTCAAAACCAACACACATCTTGACATATCTCCCACATTGATCGCAGTGTCTCCAGAAACGGCATTCAAGGAGCCAGGACCTTTTCTCCCTACACTGTCCATTGAGTTGTCCTCAAAACCAATATACATCCTGCTGTATCTCCCACATGGAAAGTGCCAGGAGGGAGAAGTGGGGATTATGTTTAGACTTTCTCGGAACTGCTTCAAATCAACTAGATATCTTTGTGCTGTAAATCGCCCAACAGCCAAACGCAAAAGCAGCAAACATCTCGCTGTATGTCCCACATCCAAAGTGCCAAGAGAGAGCTTGCTCTCCCTGCCTTTGAGTACTGTTTTCACTGTCCCGGTTACCTCTTGGCTAACATTCTCTTCAGAGCTGCAGTGAAAGCAGGAACCACGTGGAGAAGGCACCCACACTGAAAGTGCCTGGAGGGAACATTGGGGCTTCTTCTCAGTGTCTCTGACATAGGGTTTCACTGTCCCGGGAAAGTCTCTGCTAACACCGTGCAGAGCGCTGTGCCCAATATACAGAAACGTCTTGCGGTATCTCCTACAGGGAAAGTGCCAGGAGGGAATTGTGGAGCTTGTTCTCAGTGTCTCTGAGAATTGCTCTGATTATCCCTGTGACCTCTTTGCTAAGACTCTCCAGAGAGCCGTCCTCAAAACCAACACACATCTTGACATATCTCCCACATTGATCGCAGTGTCTCCAGAAACGGCATTCAAGGAGCCAGGACCTTTTCTCCCTACACTGTCCATTGACTTGTCCTCAAAACCAATATACATCCTGCTGTATCTCCCACGTGGAAAGTGCCAGGAGGGAGAAGTGGGGATTATGTTTAGACTTTCTCGGAACTGCTTCAAATCAACTAGATATCTTTGTGCTGTAAATCGCCCAACAGCCAAACGCAAAAGCAGCAAACATCTCGCTGTATGTCCCACATCCAAAGTGCCAAGAGAGAGCTTGCTCTCCCTGCCTTTGAGTACTGTTTTCACTGTCCCGGTTACCTCTTGGCTAACATTCTCTTCAGAGCTGCAGTGAAAGCAGGAACCACGTGGAGAAGGCACCCACACTGAAAGTGCCTGGAGGGAACATTGGGGCTTCTTCTCAGTGTCTCTGACATAGGGTTTCACTGTCCCGGGAAAGTCTCTGCTAACACCGTGCACAGCGCTGTGCCCAATATACAGAAACGTCTTGCGGTATCTCCTACAGGGAAAGTGCCTGGAGGGAATTGTGGAGCTTGTTCTCAGTGTCTCTGAGAATTGCTCTGATTATCCCTGTGACCTCTTTGCTAAGACTCTCCAGAGAGCCGTCCTCAAAACCAACACACATCTTGACATATCTCCCACATTGATCGCAGTGTCTCCAGAAACGGCATTCAAGGAGCCAGGACCTTTTCTCCCTACACTGTCCATTGAGTTGTCCTCAAAACCAATATACATCCTGCTATATCTCCCACGTGGAAAGTGCCAGGAGGGAGAAGTGGGGATTATGTTTAGACTTTCTCGGAACTGCTTCAAATCAACTAGATATCTTTGTGCTGTAAATCGCCCAACAGCCAAACGCAAAAGCAGCAAACATCTCGCTGTATGTCCCACATCCAAAGTGCCAAGAGAGAGTTTGCTCTCCCTGTCTTTGAGTACTGTTTTCACTGTCCCGGTTACCTCTTTGCTAACATTCTCTTCAGAGCTGCAGTGAAACCAGGAACCACGTGGAGAAGGCACCCACACTGAAAGTGCCTGGAGGGAACATTGGGGCTTCTTCTCAGTGTCTCTGACAGAGGGTTTCACTGTCCCGGGAAAGTCTCTGCTAACACCGCGCAGAGCGCTGTGCCCAATATACAGAAACGTCTTGCGGTATCTCCTACAGGGAAAGTGCCAGGAGGGAATTGTGGAGCTTGTTCTCAGTGTCTCTGAGAATCGCTCTGATTATCTGTGTGACCTCTTTGCTAAGACTCTCCAGAGAGCCGTCCTCAAAACCAACACACATCTTGACATATCTCCCACATTGATCGCAGTGTCTCCAGAAACGGCATTCAAGGAGCCAGGACCTTTTCTCCCTACACTGTCCATTGACTTGTCCTCAAAACCAATATACATCCTGCTATATCTCCCACGTGGAAAGTGCCAGGAGGGAGAAGTGGGGATTATGTTTAGACTTTCTCAGAACTGCTTCAAATCAACTAGATATCTTTGTGCTGTAAATCGCCCAACAGCCAAACGCAAAAGCAGCAAACATCTCGCTGTATGTCCCACATCCAAAGTGCCAAGAGAGAGCTTGCTCTCCCTGTCTTTGAGTACTGTTTTCACTGTCCCGGTTACCTCTTTGCTAACGTTCTCTTCAGAGCTGCAGTGAAAGCAGGAACCACGTGGAGAAGGCACCCACACTGAAAGTGCCTGGAGGGAACATTGGGGCTTCTTCTCAGTGTCTCTGACATAGGGTTTCACTGTCCCGGGAAAGTCTCTGCTAACACCGTGCAGAGCGCTGTGCCCAATATACAGAAACGTCTTGCGGTATCTCCTACAGGGAAAGTGCCAGGAGGGAATTGTCGAGCTTGTTCTCAGTGTCTCTGAGAATTGCTCTTATTATCCCTGTGACCTCTTTGCTAAGACTCTCCAGAGAGCCGTCCTCAAAACCAACACACATCTTGACATATCTCCCACATTGATCGCAGTGTCTCCAGAAACGGCATTCAAGGAGCCAGGACCTTTTCTCCCTACACTGTCCATTGAGTTGTCCTCAAAACCAATATACATCCTGCTGTATCTCCCACATGGAAAGTGCCAGGAGGGAGAAGTGGGGATTATGTTTAGACTTTCTCGGAACTGCTTCAAATCAACTAGATATCTTTGTGCTGTAAATCGCCCAACAGCCAAACGCAAAAGCAGCAAACATCTCGCTGTATGTCCCACATCCAAATTGCCAAGAGAGAGCTTGCTCTCCCTGCCTTTGAGTACTGTTTTCACTGTCCCGGTTACCTCTTGGCTAACATTCTCTTCAGAGCTGCAGTGAAAGCAGGAACCACGTGGAGAAGGCACCCACACTGAAAGTGCCTGGAGGGAACATTGGGGCTTCTTCTCAGTGTCTCTGACATAGGGTTTCACTGTCCCGGGAAAGTCTCTGCTAACACCGTGCACAGCGCTGTGCCCAATATACAGAAACGTCTTGCGGTATCTCCTACAGGGAAAGTGCCTGGAGGGAATTGTGGAGCTTGTTCTCAGTGTCTCTGAGAATTGCTCTGATTATCCCTGTGACCTCTTTGCTAAGACTCTCCAGAGAGCCGTCCTCAAAACCAACACACATCTTGACATATCTCCCACATTGATCGCAGTGTCTCCAGAAACGGCATTCAAGGAGCCAGGACCTTTTCTCCCTACACTGTCCATTGAGTTGTCCTCAAAACCAATATACATCCTGCTATATCTCCCACGTGGAAAGTGCCAGGAGGGAGAAGTGGGGATTATGTTTAGACTTTCTCGGAACTGCTTCAAATCAACTAGATATCTTTGTGCTGTAAATCGCCCAACAGCCAAACGCAAAAGCAGCAAACATCTCGCTGTATGTCCCACATCCAAAGTGCCAAGAGAGAGTTTGCTCTCCCTGTCTTTGAGTACTGTTTTCACTGTCCCGGTTACCTCTTTGCTAACATTCTCTTCAGAGCTGCAGTGAAAGCAGGAACCACGTGGAGAAGGCACCCACACTGAAAGTGCCTGGAGGGAACATTGGGGCTTCTTCTCAGTGTCTCTGACAGAGGGTTTCACTGTCCCGGGAAAGTCTCTGCTAACACCGCGCAGAGCGCTGTGCCCAATATACAGAAACGTCTTGCGGTATCTCCTACAGGGAAAGTGCCAGGAGGGAATTGTGGAGCTTGTTCTCAGTGTCTCTGAGAATCGCTCTGATTATCTGTGTGACCTCTTTGCTAAGACTCTCCAGAGAGCCGTCCTCAAAACCAACACACATCTTGACATATCTCCCACATTGATCGCAGTGTCTCCAGAAACGGCATTCAAGGAGCCAGGACCTTTTCTCCCTACACTGTCCATTGACTTGTCCTCAAAACCAATATACATCCTGCTATATCTCCCACGTGGAAAGTGCCAGGAGGGAGAAGTGGGGATTATGTTTAGACTTTCTCAGAACTGCTTCAAATCAACTAGATATCTTTGTGCTGTAAATCGCCCAACAGCCAAACGCAAAAGCAGCAAACATCTCGCTGTATGTCCCACATCCAAAGTGCCAAGAGAGAGCTTGCTCTCCCTGTCTTTGAGTACTGTTTTCACTGTCCCGGTTACCTCTTTGCTAACGTTCTCTTCAGAGCTGCAGTGAAAGCAGGAACCACGTGGAGAAGGCACCCACACTGAAAGTGCCTGGAGGGAACATTGGGGCTTCTTCTCAGTGTCTCTGACATAGGGTTTCACTGTCCCGGGAAAGTCTCTGCTAACACCGTGCAGAGCGCTGTGCCCAATATACAGAAACGTCTTGCGGTATCTCCTACAGGGAAAGTGCCAGGAGGGAATTGTCGAGCTTGTTCTCAGTGTCTCTGAGAATTGCTCTTATTATCCCTGTGACCTCTTTGCTAAGACTCTCCAGAGAGCCGTCCTCAAAACCAACACACATCTTGACATATCTCCCACATTGATCGCAGTGTCTCCAGAAACGGCATTCAAGGAGCCAGGACCTTTTCTCCCTACACTGTCCATTGAGTTGTCCTCAAAACCAATATACATCCTGCTGTATCTCCCACGTGGAAAGTGCCAGGAGGGAGAAGTGGGGATTATGTTTAGACTTTCTCGGAACTGCTTCAAATCAACTAGATATCTTTGTGCTGTAAATCGCCCAACAGCCAAACGCAAAAGCAGCAAACATCTCGCTGTATGTCCCACATCCAAAGTGCCAAGAGAGAGCTTGCTCTCCCTGCCTTTGAGTACTGTTTTCACTGTCCCGGTTACCTCTTGGCTAACATTCTCTTCAGAGCTGCAGTGAAAGCAGGAACCACGTGGAGAAGGCACCCACACTGAAAGTGCCTGGAGGGAACATTGGGGCTTCTTCTCAGTGTCTCTGACATAGGGTTTCACTGTCCCGGGAAAGTCTCTGCTAACACCGTGCACAGCGCTGTGCCCAATATACAGAAACGTCTTGCGGTATCTCCTACAGGGAAAGTGCCTGGAGGGAATTGTGGAGCTTGTTCTCAGTGTCTCTGAGAATTGCTCTGATTATCCCTGTGACCTCTTTGCTAAGACTCTCCAGAGAGCCGTCCTCAAAACCAACACACATCTTGACATATCTCCCACATTGATCGCAGTGTCTCCAGAAACGGCATTCAAGGAGCCAGGACCTTTTCTCCCTACACTGTCCATTGAGTTGTCCTCAAAACCAATATACATCCTGCTATATCTCCCACGTGGAAAGTGCCAGGAGGGAGAAGTGGGGATTATGTTTAGACTTTCTCGGAACTGCTTCAAATCAACTAGATATCTTTGTGCTGTAAATCGCCCAACAGCCAAACGCAAAAGCAGCAAACATCTCGCTGTATGTCCCACATCCAAAGTGCCAAGAGAGAGTTTGCTCTCCCTGTCTTTGAGTACTGTTTTCACTGTCCCGGTTACCTCTTTGCTAACATTCTCTTCAGAGCTGCAGTGAAAGCAGGAACCACGTGGAGAAGGCACCCACACTGAAAGTGCCTGGAGGGAACATTGGGGCTTCTTCTCAGTGTCTCTGACAGAGGGTTTCACTGTCCCGGGAAAGTCTCTGCTAACACCGCGCAGAGCGCTGTGCCCAATATACAGAAACGTCTTGCGGTATCTCCTACAGGGAAAGTGCCAGGAGGGAATTGTGGAGCTTGTTCTCAGTGTCTCTGAGAATCGCTCTGATTATCTGTGTGACCTCTTTGCTAAGACTCTCCAGAGAGCCGTCCTCAAAACCAACACACATCTTGACATATCTCCCACATTGATCGCAGTGTCTCCAGAAACGGCATTCAAGGAGCCAGGACCTTTTCTCCCTACACTGTCCATTGACTTGTCCTCAAAACCAATATACATCCTGCTATATCTCCCACGTGGAAAGTGCCAGGAGGGAGAAGTGGGGATTATGTTTAGACTTTCTCAGAACTGCTTCAAATCAACTAGATATCTTTGTGCTGTAAATCGCCCAACAGCCAAACGCAAAAGCAGCAAACATCTCGCTGTATGTCCCACATCCAAAGTGCCAAGAGAGAGCTTGCTCTCCCTGTCTTTGAGTACTGTTTTCACTGTCCCGGTTACCTCTTTGCTAACGTTCTCTTCAGAGCTGCAGTGAAAGCAGGAACCACGTGGAGAAGGCACCCACACTGAAAGTGCCTGGAGGGAACATTGGGGCTTCTTCTCAGTGTCTCTGACATAGGGTTTCACTGTCCCGGGAAAGTCTCTGCTAACACCGTGCAGAGCGCTGTGCCCAATATACAGAAACGTCTTGCGGTATCTCCTACAGGGAAAGTGCCAGGAGGGAATTGTCGAGCTTGTTCTCAGTGTCTCTGAGAATTGCTCTTATTATCCCTGTGACCTCTTTGCTAAGACTCTCCAGAGAGCCGTCCTCAAAACCAACACACATCTTGACATATCTCCCACATTGATCGCAGTGTCTCCAGAAACGGCATTCAAGGAGCCAGGACCTTTTCTCCCTACACTGTCCATTGAGTTGTCCTCAAAACCAATATACATCCTGCTATATCTCCCACGTGGAAAGTGCCAGGAGGGAGAAGTGGGGATTATGTTTAGACTTTCTCGGAACTGCTTCAAATCAACTAGATATCTTTGTGCTGTAAATCGCCCAACAGCCAAACGCAAAAGCAGCAAACATCTCGCTGTATGTCCCACATCCAAAGTGCCAAGAGAGAGCTTGCTCTCCCTGCCTTTGAGTACTGTTTTCACTGTCCCGGTTACCTCTTGGCTAACATTCTCTTCAGAGCTGCAGTGAAACCAGGAACCACGTGGAGAAGGCACCCACACTGAAAGTGCCTGGAGGGAACATTGGGGCTTCTTCTCAGTGTCTCTGACATAGGGTTTCACTGTCCCGGGAAAGTCTCTGCTAACACCGTGCAGAGCGCTGTGCCCAATATACAGAAACGTCTTGCGGTATCTCCTACAGGGAAAGTGCCAGGAGGGAATTGTGGAGCTTGTTCTCAGTGTCTCTGAGAATTGCTCTGATTATCCCTGTGACCTCTTTGCTAAGACTCTCCAGAGAGCCGTCCTCAAAACCAACACACATCTTGACATATCTCCCACATTGATCGCAGTGTCTCCAGAAACGGCATTCAAGGAGCCAGGACCTTTTCTCCCTACACTGTCCATTGACTTGTCCTCAAAACCAATATACATCCTGCTGTATCTCCCACGTGGAAAGTGCCAGGAGGGAGAAGTGGGGATTATGTTTAGACTTTCTCGGAACTGCTTCAAATCAACTAGATATCTTTGTGCTGTAAATCGCCCAACAGCCAAACGCAAAAGCAGCAAACATCTCGCTGTATGTCCCACATCCAAAGTGCCAAGAGAGAGCTTGCTCTCCCTGTCTTTGAGTACTGTTTTCACTGTCCCGGTTACCTCTTGGCTAACATTCTCTTCAGAGCTGCAGTGAAAGCAGGAACCACGTGGAGAAGGCACCCACACTGAAAGTGCCTGGAGGGAACATTGGGGCTTCTTCTCAGTGTCTCTGACATAGGGTTTCACTGTCCCGGGAAAGTCTCTGCTAACACCGTGCAGAGCGCTGTGCCCAATATACAGAAACGTCTTGCGGTATCTCCTACAGGGAAAGTGCCAGGAGGGAATTGTGGAGCTTGTTCTCAGTGTCTCTGAGAATTGCTCTGATTATCTGTGTGACCTCTTTGCTAAGACTCTCCAGAGAGCCGTCCTCAAAACCAACACACATCTTGACATATCTCCCACATTGATCGCAGTGTCTCCAGAAACGGCATTCAAGGAGCCAGGACCTTTTCTCCCTACACTGTCCATTGAGTTGTCCTCAAAACCAATATACATCCTGCTGTATCTCCCACGTGGAAAGTGCCAGGAGGGAGAAGTGGGGATTATGTTTAGACTTTCTCGGAACTGCTTCAAATCAACTAGATATCTTTGTGCTGTAAATCTCCCAACAGCCAAATGCAAAAGCAGCAAACATCTCGCTGTATGTCCCACATACAAAGTGCCAAGAGAGAGCTTGCTCTCCCTGTCTTTGAGTACTGTTTTCACTGTCCCGGTTACCTCTTTGCTAACATTCTCTTCAGAGCTGCAGTGAAAGCAGGAACCACGTGGAGAAGGCACCCACACTGAAAGTGCCTGGAGGGAACATTGGGGCTTCTTCTCAGTGTCTCTGACATAGGGTTTCACTGTCCCGGGAAAGTCTCTGCTAACACCGCGCAGAGCGCTGTGCCAATATACAGAAACGTCTTGCGGTATCTCCTACAGGGAAAGTGCCAGGAGGGAATTGTGGAGCTTGTTCTCAGTGTCTCTGAGAATTGCTCTGATTATCTGTGTGACCTCTTTGCTAAGACTCTCCAGAGAGCCGTCCTCAAAACCAACACACATCTTGACATATCTCCCACATTGATCGCAGTGTCTCCAGAAACGGCATTCAAGGAGCCAGGACCTTTTCTCCCTACACTGTCCATTGAGTTGTCCTCAAAACCAATATACATCCTGCTATATCTCCCACGTGGAAAGTGCCAGGAGGGAGAAGTGGGGATTATGTTTAGACTTTCTCGGAACTGCTTCAAATCAACTAGATATCTTTGTGCTGTAAATCTCCCAACAGCCAAACGCAAAAGCAGCAAACATCTCGCTGTATGTCCCACATCCAAAGTGCCAAGAGAGAGCTTGCTCTCCCTGTCTTTGAGTACTGTTTTCACTGTCCCGGTTACCTCTTTGCTAACATTCTCTTCAGAGCTGCAGTGAAAGCAGGAACCACGTGGAGAAGGCACCCACACTGAAAGTGCCTGGAGGGAACATTGGGGCTTCTTCTCAGTGTCTCTGACATAGGGTTTCACTGTCCCGGGAAAGTCTCTGCTAACACCCTGCAGAGCGCTGTGCCCAATATACAGAAACGTCTTGCGGTATCTCCTACAGGGAAAGTGCCAGGAGGGAATTGTGGAGCTTGTTCTCAGTGTCTCTGAGAATTGCTCTGATTATCCCTGTGACCTCTTTGCTAAGACTCTCCAGAGAGCCGTCCTCAAAACCAACACACATCTTGACATATCTCCCACATTGATCGCAGTGTCTCCAGAAACGGCATTCAAGGAGCCAGGACCTTTTCTCCCTACACTGTCCATTGAGTTGTCCTCAAAACCAATATACATCCTGCTGTATCTCCCACATGGAAAGTGCCAGGAGGGAGAAGTGGGGATTATGTTTAGACTTTCTCGGAACTGCTTCAAATCAACTAGATATCTTTGTGCTGTAAATCTCCCAACAGCCAAACGCAAAAGCAGCAAACATCTCGCTGTATGTCCCACATCCAAAGTGCCAAGAGAGAGCTTGCTCTCCCTGTCTTTGAGTACTGTTTTCACTGTCCCGGTTACCTCTTGGCTAACATTCTCTTCAGAGCTGCAGTGAAAGCAGGAACCACGTGGAGAAGGCACCCACACTGAAAGTGCCTGGAGGGAACATTGGGGCTTCTTCTCAGTGTCTCTGACATAGGGTTTCACTGTCCCGGGAAAGTCTCTGCTAACACCGTGCAGAGCGCTGTGCCCAATATACAGAAACGTCTTGCGGTATCTCCTACAGGGAAAGTGCCAGGAGGGAATTGTCGAGCTTGTTCTCAGTGTCTCTGAGAATTGCTCTGATTATCCCTGTGACCTCTTTGCTAAGACTCTCCAGAGAGCCGTCCTCAAAACCAACACACATCTTGACATATCTCCCACATTGATCGCAGTGTCTCCAGAAACGGCATTCAAGGAGCCAGGACCTTTTCTCCCTACACTGTCCATTGAGTTGTCCTCAAAACCAATATACATCCTGCTATATCTCCCACGTGGAAAGTGCCAGGAGGGAGAAGTGGGGATTATGTTTAGACTTTCTCGGAACTGCTTCAAATCAACTAGATATCTTTGTGCTGTAAATCTCCCAACAGCCAAACGCAAAAGCAGCAAACATCTCGCTGTATGTCCCACATCCAAATTGCCAAGAGAGAGCTTGCTCTCCCTGCCTTTGAGTACTGTTTTCACTGTCCCGGTTACCTCTTGGCTAACATTCTCTTCAGAGCTGCAGTGAAAGCAGGAACCACGTGGAGAAGGCACCCACACTGAAAGTGCCTGGAGGGAACATTGGGGCTTCTTCTCAGTGTCTCTGACATAGGGTTTCACTGTCCCGGGAAAGTCTCTGCTAACACCGTGCAGAGCGCTGTGCCCAATATACAGAAACGTCTTGCGGTATCTCCTACAGGGAAAGTGCCTGGAGGGAATTGTGGAGCTTGTTCTCAGTGTCTCTGAGAATTGCTCTGATTATCCCTGTGACCTCTTTGCTAAGACTCTCCAGAGAGCCGTCCTCAAAACCAACACACATCTTGACATATCTCCCACATTGATCGCAGTGTCTCCAGAAACGGCATTCAAGGAGCCAGGACCTTTTCTCCCTACACTGTCCATTGAGTTGTCCTCAAAACCAATATACATCCTGCTATATCTCCCACGTGGAAAGTGCCAGGAGGGAGAAGTGGGGATTATGTTTAGACTTTCTCAGAACTGCTTCAAATCAACTAGATATCTTTGTGCTGTAAATCGCCCAACAGCCAAACGCAAAAGCAGCAAACATCTCGCTGTATGTCCCACATCCAAAGTGCCAAGAGAGAGCTTGCTCTCCCTGTCTTTGAGTACTGTTTTCACTGTCCCGGTTACCTCTTTGCTAACGTTCTCTTCAGAGCTGCAGTGAAAGCAGGAACCACGTGGAGAAGGCACCCACACTGAAAGTGCCTGGAGGGAACATTGGGGCTTCTTCTCAGTGTCTCTGACATAGGGTTTCACTGTCCCGGGAAAGTCTCTGCTAACACCGTGCAGAGCGCTGTGCCCAATATACAGAAACGTCTTGCGGTATCTCCTACAGGGAAAGTGCCAGGAGGGAATTGTCGAGCTTGTTCTCAGTGTCTCTGAGAATTGCTCTTATTATCCCTGTGACCTCTTTGCTAAGACTCTCCAGAGAGCCGTCCTCAAAACCAACACACATCTTGACATATCTCCCACATTGATCGCAGTGTCTCCAGAAACGGCATTCAAGGAGCCAGGACCTTTTCTCCCTACACTGTCCATTGAGTTGTCCTCAAAACCAATATACATCCTGCTATATCTCCCACGTGGAAAGTGCCAGGAGGGAGAAGTGGGGATTATGTTTAGACTTTCTCGGAACTGCTTCAAATCAACTAGATATCTTTGTGCTGTAAATCGCCCAACAGCCAAACGCAAAAGCAGCAAACATCTCGCTGTATGTCCCACATCCAAAGTGCCAAGAGAGAGCTTGCTCTCCCTGTCTTTGAGTACTGTTTTCACTGTCCCGGTTACCTCTTGGCTAACATTCTCTTCAGAGCTGCAGTGAAAGCAGGAACCACGTGGAGAAGGCACCCACACTGAAAGTGCCTGGAGGGAACATTGGGGCTTCTTCTCAGTGTCTCTGACATAGGGTTTCACTGTCCCGGGAAAGTCTCTGCTAACACCGTGCAGAGCGCTGTGCCCAATATACAGAAACGTCTTGCGGTATCTCCTACAGGGAAAGTGCCAGGAGGGAATTGTGGAGCTTGTTCTCAGTGTCTCTGAGAATTGCTCTGATTATCCCTGTGACCTCTTTGCTAAGACTCTCCAGAGAGCCGTCCTCAAAACCAACACACATCTTGACATATCTCCCACATTGATCGCAGTGTCTCCAGAAACGGCATTCAAGGAGCCAGGACCTTTTCTCCCTACACTGTCCATTGACTTGTCCTCAAAACCAATATACATCCTGCTGTATCTCCCACGTGGAAAGTGCCAGGAGGGAGAAGTGGGGATTATGTTTAGACTTTCTCGGAACTGCTTCAAATCAACTAGATATCTTTGTGCTGTAAATCGCCCAACAGCCAAACGCAAAAGCAGCAAACATCTCGCTGTATGTCCCACATCCAAATTGCCAAGAGAGAGCTTGCTCTCCCTGCCTTTGAGTACTGTTTTCACTGTCCCGGTTACCTCTTGGCTAACATTCTCTTCAGAGCTGCAGTGAAAGCAGGAACCACGTGGAGAAGGCACCCACACTGAAAGTGCCTGGAGGGAACATTGGGGCTTCTTCTCAGTGTCTCTGACATAGGGTTTCACTGTCCCGGGAAAGTCTCTGCTAACACCGTGCACAGCGCTGTGCCCAATATACAGAAACGTCTTGCGGTATCTCCTACAGGGAAAGTGCCAGGAGGGAATTGTGGAGCTTGTTCTCAGTGTCTCTGAGAATCGCTCTGATTATCTGTGTGACCTCTTTGCTAAGACTCTCCAGAGAGCCGTCCTCAAAACCAACACACATCTTGACATATCTCCCACATTGATCGCAGTGTCTCCAGAAACGGCATTCAAGGAGCCAGGACCTTTTCTCCCTACACTGTCCATTGACTTGTCCTCAAAACCAATATACATCCTGCTATATCTCCCACGTGGAAAGTGCCAGGAGGGAGAAGTGGGGATTATGTTTAGACTTTCTCAGAACTGCTTCAAATCAACTAGATATCTTTGTGCTGTAAATCGCCCAACAGCCAAACGCAAAAGCAGCAAACATCTCGCTGTATGTCCCACATCCAAAGTGCCAAGAGAGAGCTTGCTCTCCCTGTCTTTGAGTACTGTTTTCACTGTCCCGGTTACCTCTTTGCTAACGTTCTCTTCAGAGCTGCAGTGAAAGCAGGAACCACGTGGAGAAGGCACCCACACTGAAAGTGCCTGGAGGGAACATTGGGGCTTCTTCTCAGTGTCTCTGACATAGGGTTTCACTGTCCCGGGAAAGTCTCTGCTAACACCGTGCAGAGCGCTGTGCCCAATATACAGAAACGTCTTGCGGTATCTCCTACAGGGAAAGTGCCAGGAGGGAATTGTCGAGCTTGTTCTCAGTGTCTCTGAGAATTGCTCTTATTATCCCTGTGACCTCTTTGCTAAGACTCTCCAGAGAGCCGTCCTCAAAACCAACACACATCTTGACATATCTCCCACATTGATCGCAGTGTCTCCAGAAACGGCATTCAAGGAGCCAGGACCTTTTCTCCCTACACTGTCCATTGAGTTGTCCTCAAAACCAATATACATCCTGCTATATCTCCCACGTGGAAAGTGCCAGGAGGGAGAAGTGGGGATTATGTTTAGACTTTCTCGGAACTGCTTCAAATCAACTAGATATCTTTGTGCTGTAAATCGCCCAACAGCCAAACGCAAAAGCAGCAAACATCTCGCTGTATGTCCCACATCCAAAGTGCCAAGAGAGAGCTTGCTCTCCCTGCCTTTGAGTACTGTTTTCACTGTCCCGGTTACCTCTTGGCTAACATTCTCTTCAGAGCTGCAGTGAAAGCAGGAACCACGTGGAGAAGGCACCCACACTGAAAGTGCCTGGAGGGAACATTGGGGCTTCTTCTCAGTGTCTCTGACATAGGGTTTCACTGTCCCGGGAAAGTCTCTGCTAACACCGTGCAGAGCGCTGTGCCCAATATACAGAAACGTCTTGCGGTATCTCCTACAGGGAAAGTGCCAGGAGGGAATTGTCGAGCTTGTTCTCAGTGTCTCTGAGAATTGCTCTGATTATCCCTGTGACCTCTTTGCTAAGACTCTCCAGAGAGCCGTCCTCAAAACCAACACACATCTTGACATATCTCCCACATTGATCGCAGTGTCTCCAGAAACGGCATTCAAGGAGCCAGGACCTTTTCTCCCTACACTGTCCATTGACTTGTCCTCAAAACCAATATACATCCTGCTGTATCTCCCACGTGGAAAGTGCCAGGAGGGAGAAGTGGGGATTATGTTTAGACTTTCTCGGAACTGCTTCAAATCAACTAGATATCTTTGTGCTGTAAATCGCCCAACAGCCAAACGCAAAAGCAGCAAACATCTCGCTGTATGTCCCACATCCAAAGTGCCAAGAGAGAGCTTGCTCTCCCTGTCTTTGAGTACTGTTTTCACTGTCCCGGTTACCTCTTGGCTAACATTCTCTTCAGAGCTGCAGTGAAAGCAGGAACCACGTGGAGAAGGCACCCACACTGAAAGTGCCTGGAGGGAACATTGGGGCTTCTTCTCAGTGTCTCTGACATAGGGTTTCACTGTCCCGGGAAAGTCTCTGCTAACACCGTGCAGAGCGCTGTGCCCAATATACAGAAACGTCTTGCGGTATCTCCTACAGGGAAAGTGCCAGGAGGGAATTGTGGAGCTTGTTCTCAGTGTCTCTGAGAATTGCTCTGATTATCCCTGTGACCTCTTTGCTAAGACTCTCCAGAGAGCCGTCCTCAAAACCAACACACATCTTGACATATCTCCCACATTGATCGCAGTGTCTCCAGAAACGGCATTCAAGGAGCCAGGACCTTTTCTCCCTACACTGTCCATTGAGTTGTCCTCAAAACCAATATACATCCTGCTGTATCTCCCACGTGGAAAGTGCCAGGAGGGAGAAGTGGGGATTATGTTTAGACTTTCTCGGAACTGCTTCAAATCAACTAGATATCTTTGTGCTGTAAATCTCCCAACAGCCAAATGCAAAAGCAGCAAACATCTCGCTGTATGTCCCACATACAAAGTGCCAAGAGAGAGCTTGCTCTCCCTGCCTTTGAGTACTGTTTTCACTGTCCCGGTTACCTCTTTGCTAACATTCTCTTCAGAGCTGCAGTGAAAGCAGGAACCACGTGGAGAAGGCACCCACACTGAAAGTGCCTGGAGGGAACATTGGGGCTTCTTCTCAGTGTCTCTGACATAGGGTTTCACTGTCCCGGGAAAGTCTCTGCTAACACCGTGCAGAGCGCTGTGCCCAATATACAGAAACGTCTTGCGGTATCTCCTACAGGGAAAGTGCCAGGAGGGAATTGTCGAGCTTGTTCTCAGTGTCTCTGAGAATTGCTCTTATTATCCCTGTGACCTCTTTGCTAAGACTCTCCAGAGAGCCGTCCTCAAAACCAACACACATCTTGACATATCTCCCACATTGATCGCAGTGTCTCCAGAAACGGCATTCAAGGAGCCAGGACCTTTTCTCCCTACACTGTCCATTGAGTTGTCCTCAAAACCAATATACATCCTGCTATATCTCCCACGTGGAAAGTGCCAGGAGGGAGAAGTGGGGATTATGTTTAGACTTTCTCGGAACTGCTTCAAATCAACTAGATATCTTTGTGCTGTAAATCGCCCAACAGCCAAACGCAAAAGCAGCAAACATCTCGCTGTATGTCCCACATCCAAAGTGCCAAGAGAGAGCTTGCTCTCCCTGTCTTTGAGTACTGTTTTCACTGTCCCGGTTACCTCTTGGCTAACATTCTCTTCAGAGCTGCAGTGAAAGCAGGAACCACGTGGAGAAGGCACCCACACTGAAAGTGCCTGGAGGGAACATTGGGGCTTCTTCTCAGTGTCTCTGACATAGGGTTTCACTGTCCCGGGAAAGTCTCTGCTAACACCGTGCAGAGCGCTGTGCCCAATATACAGAAACGTCTTGCGGTATCTCCTACAGGGAAAGTGCCAGGAGGGAATTGTGGAGCTTGTTCTCAGTGTCTCTGAGAATTGCTCTGATTATCCCTGTGACCTCTTTGCTAAGACTCTCCAGAGAGCCGTCCTCAAAACCAACACACATCTTGACATATCTCCCACATTGATCGCAGTGTCTCCAGAAACGGCATTCAAGGAGCCAGGACCTTTTCTCCCTACACTGTCCATTGACTTGTCCTCAAAACCAATATACATCCTGCTGTATCTCCCACGTGGAAAGTGCCAGGAGGGAGAAGTGGGGATTATGTTTAGACTTTCTCGGAACTGCTTCAAATCAACTAGATATCTTTGTGCTGTAAATCGCCCAACAGCCAAACGCAAAAGCAGCAAACATCTCGCTGTATGTCCCACATCCAAAGTGCCAAGAGAGAGCTTGCTCTCCCTGCCTTTGAGTACTGTTTTCACTGTCCCGGTTACCTCTTGGCTAACATTCTCTTCAGAGCTGCAGTGAAAGCAGGAACCACGTGGAGAAGGCACCCACACTGAAAGTGCCTGGAGGGAACATTGGGGCTTCTTCTCAGTGTCTCTGACATAGGGTTTCACTGTCCCGGGAAAGTCTCTGCTAACACCGTGCACAGCGCTGTGCCCAATATACAGAAACGTCTTGCGGTATCTCCTACAGGGAAAGTGCCTGGAGGGAATTGTGGAGCTTGTTCTCAGTGTCTCTGAGAATTGCTCTGATTATCCCTGTGACCTCTTTGCTAAGACTCTCCAGAGAGCCGTCCTCAAAACCAACACACATCTTGACATATCTCCCACATTGATCGCAGTGTCTCCAGAAACGGCATTCAAGGAGCCAGGACCTTTTCTCCCTACACTGTCCATTGAGTTGTCCTCAAAACCAATATACATCCTGCTATATCTCCCACGTGGAAAGTGCCAGGAGGGAGAAGTGGGGATTATGTTTAGACTTTCTCGGAACTGCTTCAAATCAACTAGATATCTTTGTGCTGTAAATCGCCCAACAGCCAAACGCAAAAGCAGCAAACATCTCGCTGTATGTCCCACATCCAAAGTGCCAAGAGAGAGTTTGCTCTCCCTGTCTTTGAGTACTGTTTTCACTGTCCCGGTTACCTCTTTGCTAACATTCTCTTCAGAGCTGCAGTGAAACCAGGAACCACGTGGAGAAGGCACCCACACTGAAAGTGCCTGGAGGGAACATTGGGGCTTCTTCTCAGTGTCTCTGACAGAGGGTTTCACTGTCCCGGGAAAGTCTCTGCTAACACCGCGCAGAGCGCTGTGCCCAATATACAGAAACGTCTTGCGGTATCTCCTACAGGGAAAGTGCCAGGAGGGAATTGTGGAGCTTGTTCTCAGTGTCTCTGAGAATCGCTCTGATTATCTGTGTGACCTCTTTGCTAAGACTCTCCAGAGAGCCGTCCTCAAAACCAACACACATCTTGACATATCTCCCACATTGATCGCAGTGTCTCCAGAAACGGCATTCAAGGAGCCAGGACCTTTTCTCCCTACACTGTCCATTGACTTGTCCTCAAAACCAATATACATCCTGCTATATCTCCCACGTGGAAAGTGCCAGGAGGGAGAAGTGGGGATTATGTTTAGACTTTCTCAGAACTGCTTCAAATCAACTAGATATCTTTGTGCTGTAAATCGCCCAACAGCCAAACGCAAAAGCAGCAAACATCTCGCTGTATGTCCCACATCCAAAGTGCCAAGAGAGAGCTTGCTCTCCCTGTCTTTGAGTACTGTTTTCACTGTCCCGGTTACCTCTTTGCTAACGTTCTCTTCAGAGCTGCAGTGAAAGCAGGAACCACGTGGAGAAGGCACCCACACTGAAAGTGCCTGGAGGGAACATTGGGGCTTCTTCTCAGTGTCTCTGACATAGGGTTTCACTGTCCCGGGAAAGTCTCTGCTAACACCGTGCAGAGCGCTGTGCCCAATATACAGAAACGTCTTGCGGTATCTCCTACAGGGAAAGTGCCAGGAGGGAATTGTCGAGCTTGTTCTCAGTGTCTCTGAGAATTGCTCTTATTATCCCTGTGACCTCTTTGCTAAGACTCTCCAGAGAGCCGTCCTCAAAACCAACACACATCTTGACATATCTCCCACATTGATCGCAGTGTCTCCAGAAACGGCATTCAAGGAGCCAGGACCTTTTCTCCCTACACTGTCCATTGAGTTGTCCTCAAAACCAATATACATCCTGCTATATCTCCCACGTGGAAAGTGCCAGGAGGGAGAAGTGGGGATTATGTTTAGACTTTCTCGGAACTGCTTCAAATCAACTAGATATCTTTGTGCTGTAAATCGCCCAACAGCCAAACGCAAAAGCAGCAAACATCTCGCTGTATGTCCCACATCCAAAGTGCCAAGAGAGAGCTTGCTCTCCCTGCCTTTGAGTACTGTTTTCACTGTCCCGGTTACCTCTTGGCTAACATTCTCTTCAGAGCTGCAGTGAAAGCAGGAACCACGTGGAGAAGGCACCCACACTGAAAGTGCCTGGAGGGAACATTGGGGCTTCTTCTCAGTGTCTCTGACATAGGGTTTCACTGTCCCGGGAAAGTCTCTGCTAACACCGTGCAGAGCGCTGTGCCCAATATACAGAAACGTCTTGCGGTATCTCCTACAGGGAAAGTGCCAGGAGGGAATTGTCGAGCTTGTTCTCAGTGTCTCTGAGAATTGCTCTGATTATCCCTGTGACCTCTTTGCTAAGACTCTCCAGAGAGCCGTCCTCAAAACCAACACACATCTTGACATATCTCCCACATTGATCGCAGTGTCTCCAGAAACGGCATTCAAGGAGCCAGGACCTTTTCTCCCTACACTGTCCATTGACTTGTCCTCAAAACCAATATACATCCTGCTGTATCTCCCACGTGGAAAGTGCCAGGAGGGAGAAGTGGGGATTATGTTTAGACTTTCTCGGAACTGCTTCAAATCAACTAGATATCTTTGTGCTGTAAATCGCCCAACAGCCAAACGCAAAAGCAGCAAACATCTCGCTGTATGTCCCACATCCAAAGTGCCAAGAGAGAGCTTGCTCTCCCTGTCTTTGAGTACTGTTTTCACTGTCCCGGTTACCTCTTGGCTAACATTCTCTTCAGAGCTGCAGTGAAAGCAGGAACCACGTGGAGAAGGCACCCACACTGAAAGTGCCTGGAGGGAACATTGGGGCTTCTTCTCAGTGTCTCTGACATAGGGTTTCACTGTCCCGGGAAAGTCTCTGCTAACACCGTGCAGAGCGCTGTGCCCAATATACAGAAACGTCTTGCGGTATCTCCTACAGGGAAAGTGCCAGGAGGGAATTGTGGAGCTTGTTCTCAGTGTCTCTGAGAATTGCTCTGATTATCCCTGTGACCTCTTTGCTAAGACTCTCCAGAGAGCCGTCCTCAAAACCAACACACATCTTGACATATCTCCCACATTGATCGCAGTGTCTCCAGAAACGGCATTCAAGGAGCCAGGACCTTTTCTCCCTACACTGTCCATTGAGTTGTCCTCAAAACCAATATACATCCTGCTGTATCTCCCACGTGGAAAGTGCCAGGAGGGAGAAGTGGGGATTATGTTTAGACTTTCTCGGAACTGCTTCAAATCAACTAGATATCTTTGTGCTGTAAATCTCCCAACAGCCAAATGCAAAAGCAGCAAACATCTCGCTGTATGTCCCACATACAAAGTGCCAAGAGAGAGCTTGCTCTCCCTGCCTTTGAGTACTGTTTTCACTGTCCCGGTTACCTCTTTGCTAACATTCTCTTCAGAGCTGCAGTGAAAGCAGGAACCACGTGGAGAAGGCACCCACACTGAAAGTGCCTGGAGGGAACATTGGGGCTTCTTCTCAGTGTCTCTGACATAGGGTTTCACTGTCCCGGGAAAGTCTCTGCTAACACCGTGCAGAGCGCTGTGCCCAATATACAGAAACGTCTTGCGGTATCTCCTACAGGGAAAGTGCCAGGAGGGAATTGTCGAGCTTGTTCTCAGTGTCTCTGAGAATTGCTCTTATTATCCCTGTGACCTCTTTGCTAAGACTCTCCAGAGAGCCGTCCTCAAAACCAACACACATCTTGACATATCTCCCACATTGATCGCAGTGTCTCCAGAAACGGCATTCAAGGAGCCAGGACCTTTTCTCCCTACACTGTCCATTGAGTTGTCCTCAAAACCAATATACATCCTGCTATATCTCCCACATGGAAAGTGCCAGGAGGGAGAAGTGGGGATTATGTTTAGACTTTCTCGGAACTGCTTCAAATCAACTAGATATCTTTGTGCTGTAAATCGCCCAACAGCCAAACGCAAAAGCAGCAAACATCTCGCTGTATGTCCCACATCCAAAGTGCCAAGAGAGAGCTTGCTCTCCCTGTCTTTGAGTACTGTTTTCACTGTCCCGGTTACCTCTTGGCTAACATTCTCTTCAGAGCTGCAGTGAAAGCAGGAACCACGTGGAGAAGGCACCCACACTGAAAGTGCCTGGAGGGAACATTGGGGCTTCTTCTCAGTGTCTCTGACATAGGGTTTCACTGTCCCGGGAAAGTCTCTGCTAACACCGTGCAGAGCGCTGTGCCCAATATACAGAAACGTCTTGCGGTATCTCCTACAGGGAAAGTGCCAGGAGGGAATTGTGGAGCTTGTTCTCAGTGTCTCTGAGAATTGCTCTGATTATCTGTGTGACCTCTTTGCTAAGACTCTCCAGAGAGCCGTCCTCAAAACCAACACACATCTTGACATATCTCCCACATTGATCGCAGTGTCTCCAGAAACGGCATTCAAGGAGCCAGGACCTTTTCTCCCTACACTGTCCATTGACTTGTCCTCAAAACCAATATACATCCTGCTGTATCTCCCACGTGGAAAGTGCCAGGAGGGAGAAGTGGGGATTATGTTTAGACTTTCTCGGAACTGCTTCAAATCAACTAGATATCTTTGTGCTGTAAATCGCCCAACAGCCAAATGCAAAAGCAGCAAACATCTCGCTGTATGTCCCACATCCAAAGTGCCAAGAGAGAGCTTGCTCTCCCTGCCTTTGAGTACTGTTTTCACTGTCCCGGTTACCTCTTGGCTAACATTCTCTTCAGAGCTGCAGTGAAAGCAGGAACCACGTGGAGAAGGCACCCACACTGAAAGTGCCTGGAGGGAACATTGGGGCTTCTTCTCAGTGTCTCTGACATAGGGTTTCACTGTCCCGGGAAAGTCTCTGCTAACACCGTGCACAGCGCTGTGCCCAATATACAGAAACGTCTTGCGGTATCTCCTACAGGGAAAGTGCCTGGAGGGAATTGTGGAGCTTGTTCTCAGTGTCTCTGAGAATTGCTCTGATTATCCCTGTGACCTCTTTGCTAAGACTCTCCAGAGAGCCGTCCTCAAAACCAACACACATCTTGACATATCTCCCACATTGATCGCAGTGTCTCCAGAAACGGCATTCAAGGAGCCAGGACCTTTTCTCCCTACACTGTCCATTGAGTTGTCCTCAAAACCAATATACATCCTGCTATATCTCCCACGTGGAAAGTGCCAGGAGGGAGAAGTGGGGATTATGTTTAGACTTTCTCGGAACTGCTTCAAATCAACTAGATATCTTTGTGCTGTAAATCGCCCAACAGCCAAACGCAAAAGCAGCAAACATCTCGCTGTATGTCCCACATCCAAAGTGCCAAGAGAGAGTTTGCTCTCCCTGTCTTTGAGTACTGTTTTCACTGTCCCGGTTACCTCTTTGCTAACATTCTCTTCAGAGCTGCAGTGAAACCAGGAACCACGTGGAGAAGGCACCCACACTGAAAGTGCCTGGAGGGAACATTGGGGCTTCTTCTCAGTGTCTCTGACATAGGGTTTCACTGTCCCGGGAAAGTCTCTGCTAACACCGTGCAGAGCGCTGTGCCCAATATACAGAAACGTCTTGCGGTATCTCCTACAGGGAAAGTGCCAGGAGGGAATTGTCGAGCTTGTTCTCAGTGTCTCTGAGAATTGCTCTGATTATCCCTGTGACCTCTTTGCTAAGACTCTCCAGAGAGCCGTCCTCAAAACCAACACACATCTTGACATATCTCCCACATTGATCGCAGTGTCTCCAGAAACGGCATTCAAGGAGCCAGGACCTTTTCTCCCTACACTGTCCATTGACTTGTCCTCAAAACCAATATACATCCTGCTGTATCTCCCACGTGGAAAGTGCCAGGAGGGAGAAGTGGGGATTATGTTTAGACTTTCTCGGAACTGCTTCAAATCAACTAGATATCTTTGTGCTGTAAATCGCCCCAACAGCCAAACGCAAAAGCAGCAAACATCTCGCTGTATGTCCCACATCCAAAGTGCCAAGAGAGAGCTTGCTCTCCCTGTCTTTGAGTACTGTTTTCACTGTCCCGGTTACCTCTTGGCTAACATTCTCTTCAGAGCTGCAGTGAAAGCAGGAACCACGTGGAGAAGGCACCCACACTGAAAGTGCCTGGAGGGAACATTGGGGCTTCTTCTCAGTGTCTCTGACATAGGGTTTCACTGTCCCGGGAAAGTCTCTGCTAACACCCTGCAGAGCGCTGTGCCCAATATACAGAAACGTCTTGCGGTATCTCCTACAGGGAAAGTGCCAGGAGGGAATTGTGGAGCTTGTTCTCAGTGTCTCTGAGAATTGCTCTGATTATCCCTGTGACCTCTTTGCTAAGACTCTCCAGAGAGCCGTCCTCAAAACCAACACACATCTTGACATATCTCCCACATTGATCGCAGTGTCTCCAGAAACGGCATTCAAGGAGCCAGGACCTTTTCTCCCTACACTGTCCATTGAGTTGTCCTCAAAACCAATATACATCCTGCTGTATCTCCCACGTGGAAAGTGCCAGGAGGGAGAAGTGGGGATTATGTTTAGACTTTCTCGGAACTGCTTCAAATCAACTAGATATCTTTGTGCTGTAAATCTCCCAACAGCCAAATGCAAAAGCAGCAAACATCTCGCTGTATGTCCCACATACAAAGTGCCAAGAGAGAGCTTGCTCTCCCTGCCTTTGAGTACTGTTTTCACTGTCCCGGTTACCTCTTTGCTAACATTCTCTTCAGAGCTGCAGTGAAAGCAGGAACCACGTGGAGAAGGCACCCACACTGAAAGTGCCTGGAGGGAACATTGGGGCTTCTTCTCAGTGTCTCTGACATAGGGTTTCACTGTCCCGGGAAAGTCTCTGCTAACACCGTGCAGAGCGCTGTGCCCAATATACAGAAACGTCTTGCGGTATCTCCTACAGGGAAAGTGCCAGGAGGGAATTGTGGAGCTTGTTCTCAGTGTCTCTGAGAATTGCTCTTATTATCCCTGTGACCTCTTTGCTAAGACTCTCCAGAGAGCCGTCCTCAAAACCAACACACATCTTGACATATCTCCCACATTGATCGCAGTGTCTCCAGAAACGGCATTCAAGGAGCCAGGACCTTTTCTCCCTACACTGTCCATTGAGTTGTCCTCAAAACCAATATACATCCTGCTATATCTCCCACATGGAAAGTGCCAGGAGGGAGAAGTGGGGATTATGTTTAGACTTTCTCGGAACTGCTTCAAATCAACTAGATATCTTTGTGCTGTAAATCGCCCAACAGCCAAACGCAAAAGCAGCAAACATCTCGCTGTATGTCCCACATCCAAAGTGCCAAGAGAGAGCTTGCTCTCCCTGTCTTTGAGTACTGTTTTCACTGTCCCGGTTACCTCTTGGCTAACATTCTCTTCAGAGCTGCAGTGAAAGCAGGAACCACGTGGAGAAGGCACCCACACTGAAAGTGCCTGGAGGGAACATTGGGGCTTCTTCTCAGTGTCTCTGACATAGGGTTTCACTGTCCCGGGAAAGTCTCTGCTAACACCGTGCAGAGCGCTGTGCCCAATATACAGAAACGTCTTGCGGTATCTCCTACAGGGAAAGTGCCAGGAGGGAATTGTGGAGCTTGTTCTCAGTGTCTCTGAGAATTGCTCTGATTATCTGTGTGACCTCTTTGCTAAGACTCTCCAGAGAGCCGTCCTCAAAACCAACACACATCTTGACATATCTCCCACATTGATCGCAGTGTCTCCAGAAACGGCATTCAAGGAGCCAGGACCTTTTCTCCCTACACTGTCCATTGACTTGTCCTCAAAACCAATATACATCCTGCTGTATCTCCCACGTGGAAAGTGCCAGGAGGGAGAAGTGGGGATTATGTTTAGACTTTCTCGGAACTGCTTCAAATCAACTAGATATCTTTGTGCTGTAAATCGCCCAACAGCCAAACGCAAAAGCAGCAAACATCTCGCTGTATGTCCCACATCCAAAGTGCCAAGAGAGAGCTTGCTCTCCCTGCCTTTGAGTACTGTTTTCACTGTCCCGGTTACCTCTTGGCTAACATTCTCTTCAGAGCTGCAGTGAAAGCAGGAACCACGTGGAGAAGGCACCCACACTGAAAGTGCCTGGAGGGAACATTGGGGCTTCTTCTCAGTGTCTCTGACATAGGGTTTCACTGTCCCGGGAAAGTCTCTGCTAACACCGTGCACAGCGCTGTGCCCAATATACAGAAACGTCTTGCGGTATCTCCTACAGGGAAAGTGCCTGGAGGGAATTGTGGAGCTTGTTCTCAGTGTCTCTGAGAATTGCTCTGATTATCCCTGTGACCTCTTTGCTAAGACTCTCCAGAGAGCCGTCCTCAAAACCAACACACATCTTGACATATCTCCCACATTGATCGCAGTGTCTCCAGAAACGGCATTCAAGGAGCCAGGACCTTTTCTCCCTACACTGTCCATTGAGTTGTCCTCAAAACCAATATACATCCTGCTATATCTCCCACGTGGAAAGTGCCAGGAGGGAGAAGTGGGGATTATGTTTAGACTTTCTCGGAACTGCTTCAAATCAACTAGATATCTTTGTGCTGTAAATCGCCCAACAGCCAAACGCAAAAGCAGCAAACATCTCGCTGTATGTCCCACATCCAAAGTGCCAAGAGAGAGTTTGCTCTCCCTGTCTTTGAGTACTGTTTTCACTGTCCCGGTTACCTCTTTGCTAACATTCTCTTCAGAGCTGCAGTGAAACCAGGAACCACGTGGAGAAGGCACCCACACTGAAAGTGCCTGGAGGGAACATTGGGGCTTCTTCTCAGTGTCTCTGACAGAGGGTTTCACTGTCCCGGGAAAGTCTCTGCTAACACCGCGCAGAGCGCTGTGCCCAATATACAGAAACGTCTTGCGGTATCTCCTACAGGGAAAGTGCCAGGAGGGAATTGTGGAGCTTGTTCTCAGTGTCTCTGAGAATCGCTCTGATTATCTGTGTGACCTCTTTGCTAAGACTCTCCAGAGAGCCGTCCTCAAAACCAACACACATCTTGACATATCTCCCACATTGATCGCAGTGTCTCCAGAAACGGCATTCAAGGAGCCAGGACCTTTTCTCCCTACACTGTCCATTGACTTGTCCTCAAAACCAATATACATCCTGCTATATCTCCCACGTGGAAAGTGCCAGGAGGGAGAAGTGGGGATTATGTTTAGACTTTCTCAGAACTGCTTCAAATCAACTAGATATCTTTGTGCTGTAAATCGCCCAACAGCCAAACGCAAAAGCAGCAAACATCTCGCTGTATGTCCCACATCCAAAGTGCCAAGAGAGAGCTTGCTCTCCCTGTCTTTGAGTACTGTTTTCACTGTCCCGGTTACCTCTTTGCTAACGTTCTCTTCAGAGCTGCAGTGAAAGCAGGAACCACGTGGAGAAGGCACCCACACTGAAAGTGCCTGGAGGGAACATTGGGGCTTCTTCTCAGTGTCTCTGACATAGGGTTTCACTGTCCCGGGAAAGTCTCTGCTAACACCGTGCAGAGCGCTGTGCCCAATATACAGAAACGTCTTGCGGTATCTCCTACAGGGAAAGTGCCAGGAGGGAATTGTCGAGCTTGTTCTCAGTGTCTCTGAGAATTGCTCTTATTATCCCTGTGACCTCTTTGCTAAGACTCTCCAGAGAGCCGTCCTCAAAACCAACACACATCTTGACATATCTCCCACATTGATCGCAGTGTCTCCAGAAACGGCATTCAAGGAGCCAGGACCTTTTCTCCCTACACTGTCCATTGACTTGTCCTCAAAACCAATATACATCCTGCTGTATCTCCCACGTGGAAAGTGCCAGGAGGGAGAAGTGGGGATTATGTTTAGACTTTCTCGGAACTGCTTCAAATCAACTAGATATCTTTGTGCTGTAAATCGCCCAACAGCCAAACGCAAAAGCAGCAAACATCTCGCTGTATGTCCCACATCCAAAGTGCCAAGAGAGAGCTTGCTCTCCCTGTCTTTGAGTACTGTTTTCACTGTCCCGGTTACCTCTTGGCTAACATTCTCTTCAGAGCTGCAGTGAAAGCAGGAACCACGTGGAGAAGGCACCCACACTGAAAGTGCCTGGAGGGAACATTGGGGCTTCTTCTCAGTGTCTCTGACATAGGGTTTCACTGTCCCGGGAAAGTCTCTGCTAACACCGTGCAGAGCGCTGTGCCCAATATACAGAAACGTCTTGCGGTATCTCCTACAGGGAAAGTGCCAGGAGGGAATTGTGGAGCTTGTTCTCAGTGTCTCTGAGAATTGCTCTGATTATCCCTGTGACCTCTTTGCTAAGACTCTCCAGAGAGCCGTCCTCAAAACCAACACACATCTTGACATATCTCCCACATTGATCGCAGTGTCTCCAGAAACGGCATTCAAGGAGCCAGGACCTTTTCTCCCTACACTGTCCATTGAGTTGTCCTCAAAACCAATATACATCCTGCTGTATCTCCCACGTGGAAAGTGCCAGGAGGGAGAAGTGGGGATTATGTTTAGACTTTCTCGGAACTGCTTCAAATCAACTAGATATCTTTGTGCTGTAAATCTCCCAACAGCCAAATGTAAAAGCAGCAAACATCTCGCTGTATGTCCCACATACAAAGTGCCAAGAGAGAGCTTGCTCTCCCTGCCTTTGAGTACTGTTTTCACTGTCCCGGTTACCTCTTTGCTAACATTCTCTTCAGAGCTGCAGTGAAAGCAGGAACCACGTGGAGAAGGCACCCACACTGAAAGTGCCTGGAGGGAACATTGGGGCTTCTTCTCAGTGTCTCTGACATAGGGTTTCACTGTCCCGGGAAAGTCTCTGCTAACACCGCGCAGAGCGCTGTGCCAATATACAGAAACGTCTTGCGGTATCTCCTACAGGGAAAGTGCCAGGAGGGAATTGTGGAGCTTGTTCTCAGTGTCTCTGAGAATTGCTCTGATTATCCCTGTGACCTCTTTGCTAAGACTCTCCAGAGAGCCGTCCTCAAAACCAACACACATCTTGACATATCTCCCACATTGATCGCAGTGTCTCCAGAAACGGCATTCAAGGAGCCAGGACCTTTTCTCCCTACACTGTCCATTGAGTTGTCCTCAAAACCAATATACATCCTGCTATATCTCCCACGTGGAAAGTGCCAGGAGGGAGAAGTGGGGATTATGTTTAGACTTTCTCGGAACTGCTTCAAATCAACTAGATATCTTTGTGCTGTAAATCGCCCAACAGCCAAACGCAAAAGCAGCAAACATCTCGCTGTATGTCCCACATCCAAAGTGCCAAGAGAGAGCTTGCTCTCCCTGTCTTTGAGTACTGTTTTCACTGTCCCGGTTACCTCTTTGCTAACATTCTCTTCAGAGCTGCAGTGAAAGCAGGAACCACGTGGAGAAGGCACCCACACTGAAAGTGCCTGGAGGGAACATTGGGGCTTCTTCTCAGTGTCTCTGACATAGGGTTTCACTGTCCCGGGAAAGTCTCTGCTAACACCCTGCAGAGCGCTGTGCCCAATATACAGAAACGTCTTGCGGTATCTCCTACAGGGAAAGTGCCAGGAGGGAATTGTCGAGCTTGTTCTCAGTGTCTCTGAGAATTGCTCTGATTATCCCTGTGACCTCTTTGCTAAGACTCTCCAGAGAGCCGTCCTCAAAACCAACACACATCTTGACATATCTCCCACATTGATCGCAGTGTCTCCAGAAACGGCATTCAAGGAGCCAGGACCTTTTCCCCCTACACTGTCCATTGAGTTGTCCTCAAAACCAATATACATCCTGCTATATCTCCCACGTGGAAAGTGCCAGGAGGGAGAAGTGGGGATTATGTTTAGACTTTCTCGGAACTGCTTCAAATCAACTAGATATCTTTGTGCTGTAAATCGCCCAACAGCCAAACGCAAAAGCAGCAAACATCTCGCTGTATGTCCCACATCCAAAGTGCCAAGAGAGAGCTTGCTCTCCCTGTCTTTGAGTACTGTTTTCACTGTCCCGGTTACCTCTTTGCTAACATTCTCTTCAGAGCTGCAGTGAAAGCAGGAACCACGTGGAGAAGGCACCCACACTGAAAGTGCCTGGAGGGAACATTGGGGCTTCTTCTCAGTGTCTCTGACATAGGGTTTCACTGTCCCGGGAAAGTCTCTGCTAACACCCTGCAGAGCGCTGTGCCCAATATACAGAAACGTCTTGCGGTATCTCCTACAGGGAAAGTGCCAGGAGGGAATTGTGGAGCTTGTTCTCAGTGTCTCTGAGAATTGCTCTGATTATCCCTGTGACCTCTTTGCTAAGACTCTCCAGAGAGCCGTCCTCAAAACCAACACACATCTTGACATATCTCCCACATTGATCGCAGTGTCTCCAGAAACGGCATTCAAGGAGCCAGGACCTTTTCTCCCTACACTGTCCATTGAGTTGTCCTCAAAACCAATATACATCCTGCTGTATCTCCCACATGGAAAGTGCCAGGAGGGAGAAGTGGGGATTATGTTTAGACTTTCTCGGAACTGCTTCAAATCAACTAGATATCTTTGTGCTGTAAATCTCCCAACAGCCAAACGCAAAAGCAGCAAACATCTCGCTGTATGTCCCACATCCAAAGTGCCAAGAGAGAGCTTGCTCTCCCTGTCTTTGAGTACTGTTTTCACTGTCCCGGTTACCTCTTGGCTAACATTCTCTTCAGAGCTGCAGTGAAAGCAGGAACCACGTGGAGAAGGCACCCACACTGAAAGTGCCTGGAGGGAACATTGGGGCTTCTTCTCAGTGTCTCTGACATAGGGTTTCACTGTCCCGGGAAAGTCTCTGCTAACACCGTGCAGAGCGCTGTGCCCAATATACAGAAACGTCTTGCGGTATCTCCTACAGGGAAAGTGCCAGGAGGGAATTGTGGAGCTTGTTCTCAGTGTCTCTGAGAATTGCTCTGATTATCTGTGTGACCTCTTTGCTAAGACTCTCCAGAGAGCCGTCCTCAAAACCAACACACATCTTGACATATCTCCCACATTGATCGCAGTGTCTCCAGAAACGGCATTCAAGGAGCCAGGACCTTTTCTCCCTACACTGTCCATTGAGTTGTCCTCAAAACCAATATACATCCTGCTGTATCTCCCACGTGGAAAGTGCCAGGAGGGAGAAGTGGGGATTATGTTTAGACTTTCTCGGAACTGCTTCAAATCAACTAGATATCTTTGTGCTGTAAATCTCCCAACAGCCAAACGCAAAAGCAGCAAACATCTCGCTGTATGTCCCACATCCAAAGTGCCAAGAGAGAGCTTGCTCTCCCTGTCTTTGAGTACTGTTTTCACTGTCCCGGTTACCTCTTTGCTAACATTCTCTTCAGAGCTGCAGTGAAAGCAGGAACCACGTGGAGAAGGCACCCACACTGAAAGTGCCTGGAGGGAACATTGGGGCTTCTTCTCAGTGTCTCTGACATAGGGTTTCACTGTCCCGGGAAAGTCTCTGCTAACACCGTGCAGAGCGCTGTGCCCAATATACAGAAACGTCTTGCGGTATCTCCTACAGGGAAAGTGCCAGGAGGGAATTGTGGAGCTTGTTCTCAGTGTCTCTGAGAATTGCTCTGATTATCCCTGTGACCTCTTTGCTAAGACTCTCCAGAGAGCCGTCCTCAAAACCAACACACATCTTGACATATCTCCCACATTGATCGCAGTGTCTCCAGAAACGGCATTCAAGGAGCCAGGACCTTTTCTCCCTACACTGTCCATTGACTTGTCCTCAAAACCAATATACATCCTGCTGTATCTCCCACGTGGAAAGTGCCAGGAGGGAGAAGTGGGGATTATGTTTAGACTTTCTCGGAACTGCTTCAAATCAACTAGATATCTTTGTGCTGTAAATCGCCCAACAGCCAAACGCAAAAGCAGCAAACATCTCGCTGTATGTCCCACATCCAAATTGCCAAGAGAGAGCTTGCTCTCCCTGCCTTTGAGTACTGTTTTCACTGTCCCGGTTACCTCTTGGCTAACATTCTCTTCAGAGCTGCAGTGAAAGCAGGAACCACGTGGAGAAGGCACCCACACTGAAAGTGCCTGGAGGGAACATTGGGGCTTCTTCTCAGTGTCTCTGACATAGGGTTTCACTGTCCCGGGAAAGTCTCTGCTAACACCGTGCACAGCGCTGTGCCCAATATACAGAAACGTCTTGCGGTATCTCCTACAGGGAAAGTGCCTGGAGGGAATTGTGGAGCTTGTTCTCAGTGTCTCTGAGAATTGCTCTGATTATCCCTGTGACCTCTTTGCTAAGACTCTCCAGAGAGCCGTCCTCAAAACCAACACACATCTTGACATATCTCCCACATTGATCGCAGTGTCTCCAGAAACGGCATTCAAGGAGCCAGGACCTTTTCTCCCTACACTGTCCATTGAGTTGTCCTCAAAACCAATATACATCCTGCTATATCTCCCACGTGGAAAGTGCCAGGAGGGAGAAGTGGGGATTATGTTTAGACTTTCTCGGAACTGCTTCAAATCAACTAGATATCTTTGTGCTGTAAATCGCCCAACAGCCAAACGCAAAAGCAGCAAACATCTCGCTGTATGTCCCACATCCAAAGTGCCAAGAGAGAGTTTGCTCTCCCTGTCTTTGAGTACTGTTTTCACTGTCCCGGTTACCTCTTTGCTAACATTCTCTTCAGAGCTGCAGTGAAACCAGGAACCACGTGGAGAAGGCACCCACACTGAAAGTGCCTGGAGGGAACATTGGGGCTTCTTCTCAGTGTCTCTGACAGAGGGTTTCACTGTCCCGGGAAAGTCTCTGCTAACACCGCGCAGAGCGCTGTGCCCAATATACAGAAACGTCTTGCGGTATCTCCTACAGGGAAAGTGCCAGGAGGGAATTGTGGAGCTTGTTCTCAGTGTCTCTGAGAATCGCTCTGATTATCTGTGTGACCTCTTTGCTAAGACTCTCCAGAGAGCCGTCCTCAAAACCAACACACATCTTGACATATCTCCCACATTGATCGCAGTGTCTCCAGAAACGGCATTCAAGGAGCCAGGACCTTTTCTCCCTACACTGTCCATTGACTTGTCCTCAAAACCAATATACATCCTGCTATATCTCCCACGTGGAAAGTGCCAGGAGGGAGAAGTGGGGATTATGTTTAGACTTTCTCAGAACTGCTTCAAATCAACTAGATATCTTTGTGCTGTAAATCGCCCAACAGCCAAACGCAAAAGCAGCAAACATCTCGCTGTATGTCCCACATCCAAAGTGCCAAGAGAGAGCTTGCTCTCCCTGTCTTTGAGTACTGTTTTCACTGTCCCGGTTACCTCTTTGCTAACGTTCTCTTCAGAGCTGCAGTGAAAGCAGGAACCACGTGGAGAAGGCACCCACACTGAAAGTGCCTGGAGGGAACATTGGGGCTTCTTCTCAGTGTCTCTGACATAGGGTTTCACTGTCCCGGGAAAGTCTCTGCTAACACCGTGCAGAGCGCTGTGCCCAATATACAGAAACGTCTTGCGGTATCTCCTACAGGGAAAGTGCCAGGAGGGAATTGTCGAGCTTGTTCTCAGTGTCTCTGAGAATTGCTCTTATTATCCCTGTGACCTCTTTGCTAAGACTCTCCAGAGAGCCGTCCTCAAAACCAACACACATCTTGACATATCTCCCACATTGATCGCAGTGTCTCCAGAAACGGCATTCAAGGAGCCAGGACCTTTTCTCCCTACACTGTCCATTGAGTTGTCCTCAAAACCAATATACATCCTGCTATATCTCCCACGTGGAAAGTGCCAGGAGGGAGAAGTGGGGATTATGTTTAGACTTTCTCGGAACTGCTTCAAATCAACTAGATATCTTTGTGCTGTAAATCGCCCAACAGCCAAACGCAAAAGCAGCAAACATCTCGCTGTATGTCCCACATCCAAAGTGCCAAGAGAGAGCTTGCTCTCCCTGCCTTTGAGTACTGTTTTCACTGTCCCGGTTACCTCTTGGCTAACATTCTCTTCAGAGCTGCAGTGAAAGCAGGAACCACGTGGAGAAGGCACCCACACTGAAAGTGCCTGGAGGGAACATTGGGGCTTCTTCTCAGTGTCTCTGACATAGGGTTTCACTGTCCCGGGAAAGTCTCTGCTAACACCGTGCAGAGCGCTGTGCCCAATATACAGAAACGTCTTGCGGTATCTCCTACAGGGAAAGTGCCAGGAGGGAATTGTGGAGCTTGTTCTCAGTGTCTCTGAGAATTGCTCTGATTATCCCTGTGACCTCTTTGCTAAGACTCTCCAGAGAGCCGTCCTCAAAACCAACACACATCTTGACATATCTCCCACATTGATCGCAGTGTCTCCAGAAACGGCATTCAAGGAGCCAGGACCTTTTCTCCCTACACTGTCCATTGAGTTGTCCTCAAAACCAATATACATCCTGCTGTATCTCCCACGTGGAAAGTGCCAGGAGGGAGAAGTGGGGATTATGTTTAGACTTTCTCGGAACTGCTTCAAATCAACTAGATATCTTTGTGCTGTAAATCTCCCAACAGCCAAATGCAAAAGCAGCAAACATCTCGCTGTATGTCCCACATACAAAGTGCCAAGAGAGAGCTTGCTCTCCCTGCCTTTGAGTACTGTTTTCACTGTCCCGGTTACCTCTTTGCTAACATTCTCTTCAGAGCTGCAGTGAAAGCAGGAACCACGTGGAGAAGGCACCCACACTGAAAGTGCCTGGAGGGAACATTGGGGCTTCTTCTCAGTGTCTCTGACATAGGGTTTCACTGTCCCGGGAAAGTCTCTGCTAACACCGCGCAGAGCGCTGTGCCAATATACAGAAACGTCTTGCGGTATCTCCTACAGGGAAAGTGCCAGGAGGGAATTGTGGAGCTTGTTCTCAGTGTCTCTGAGAATTGCTCTGATTATCTGTGTGACCTCTTTGCTAAGACTCTCCAGAGAGCCGTCCTCAAAACCAACACACATCTTGACATATCTCCCACATTGATCGCAGTGTCTCCAGAAACGGCATTCAAGGAGCCAGGACCTTTTCTCCCTACACTGTCCATTGAGTTGTCCTCAAAACCAATATACATCCTGCTATATCTCCCACGTGGAAAGTGCCAGGAGGGAGAAGTGGGGATTATGTTTAGACTTTCTCGGAACTGCTTCAAATCAACTAGATATCTTTGTGCTGTAAATCGCCCAACAGCCAAACGCAAAAGCAGCAAACATCTCGCTGTATGTCCCACATCCAAAGTGCCAAGAGAGAGCTTGCTCTCCCTGTCTTTGAGTACTGTTTTCACTGTCCCGGTTACCTCTTGGCTAACATTCTCTTCAGAGCTGCAGTGAAAGCAGGAACCACGTGGAGAAGGCACCCACACTGAAAGTGCCTGGAGGGAACATTGGGGCTTCTTCTCAGTGTCTCTGACATAGGGTTTCACTGTCCCGGGAAAGTCTCTGCTAACACCCTGCAGAGCGCTGTGCCCAATATACAGAAACGTCTTGCGGTATCTCCTACAGGGAAAGTGCCAGGAGGGAATTGTCGAGCTTGTTCTCAGTGTCTCTGAGAATTGCTCTGATTATCCCTGTGACCTCTTTGCTAAGACTCTCCAGAGAGCCGTCCTCAAAACCAACACACATCTTGACATATCTCCCACATTGATCGCAGTGTCTCCAGAAACGGCATTCAAGGAGCCAGGACCTTTTCTCCCTACACTGTCCATTGAGTTGTCCTCAAAACCAATATACATCCTGCTATATCTCCCACGTGGAAAGTGCCAGGAGGGAGAAGTGGGGATTATGTTTAGACTTTCTCGGAACTGCTTCAAATCAACTAGATATCTTTGTGCTGTAAATCGCCCAACAGCCAAACGCAAAAGCAGCAAACATCTCGCTGTATGTCCCACATCCAAAGTGCCAAGAGAGAGCTTGCTCTCCCTGTCTTTGAGTACTGTTTTCACTGTCCCGGTTACCTCTTGGCTAACATTCTCTTCAGAGCTGCAGTGAAAGCAGGAACCACGTGGAGAAGGCACCCACACTGAAAGTGCCTGGAGGGAACATTGGGGCTTCTTCTCAGTGTCTCTGACATAGGGTTTCACTGTCCCGGGAAAGTCTCTGCTAACACCCTGCAGAGCGCTGTGCCCAATATACAGAAACGTCTTGCGGTATCTCCTACAGGGAAAGTGCCAGGAGGGAATTGTCGAGCTTGTTCTCAGTGTCTCTGAGAATTGCTCTGATTATCCCTGTGACCTCTTTGCTAAGACTCTCCAGAGAGCCGTCCTCAAAACCAACACACATCTTGACATATCTCCCACATTGATCGCAGTGTCTCCAGAAACGGCATTCAAGGAGCCAGGACCTTTTCTCCCTACACTGTCCATTGAGTTGTCCTCAAAACCAATATACATCCTGCTATATCTCCCACGTGGAAAGTGCCAGGAGGGAGAAGTGGGGATTATGTTTAGACTTTCTCGGAACTGCTTCAAATCAACTAGATATCTTTGTGCTGTAAATCGCCCAACAGCCAAACGCAAAAGCAGCAAACATCTCGCTGTATGTCCCACATCCAAAGTGCCAAGAGAGAGCTTGCTCTCCCTGCCTTTGAGTACTGTTTTCACTGTCCCGGTTACCTCTTGGCTAACATTCTCTTCAGAGCTGCAGTGAAAGCAGGAACCACGTGGAGAAGGCACCCACACTGAAAGTGCCTGGAGGGAACATTGGGGCTTCTTCTCAGTGTCTCTGACATAGGGTTTCACTGTCCCGGGAAAGTCTCTGCTAACACCGTGCAGAGCGCTGTGCCCAATATACAGAAACGTCTTGCGGTATCTCCTACAGGGAAAGTGCCAGGAGGGAATTGTGGAGCTTGTTCTCAGTGTCTCTGAGAATTGCTCTGATTATCCCTGTGACCTCTTTGCTAAGACTCTCCAGAGAGCCGTCCTCAAAACCAACACACATCTTGACATATCTCCCACATTGATCGCAGTGTCTCCAGAAACGGCATTCAAGGAGCCAGGACCTTTTCTCCCTACACTGTCCATTGAGTTGTCCTCAAAACCAATATACATCCTGCTATATCTCCCACGTGGAAAGTGCCAGGAGGGAGAAGTGGGGATTATGTTTAGACTTTCTCGGAACTGCTTCAAATCAACTAGATATCTTTGTGCTGTAAATCGCCCAACAGCCAAACGCAAAAGCAGCAAACATCTCGCTGTATGTCCCACATCCAAAGTGCCAAGAGAGAGCTTGCTCTCCCTGTCTTTGAGTACTGTTTTCACTGTCCCGGTTACCTCTTGGCTAACATTCTCTTCAGAGCTGCAGTGAAAGCAGGAAC
Source organism: Chroicocephalus ridibundus (assembly GCF_963924245.1). Taxonomy (NCBI): domain Eukaryota; kingdom Metazoa; phylum Chordata; class Aves; order Charadriiformes; family Laridae; genus Chroicocephalus; species Chroicocephalus ridibundus. The sequence continues at coordinate 1,001,481 of NW_026961615.1, forward strand.
CACGTGGAGAAGGCACCCACACTGAAAGTGCCTGGAGGGAACATTGGGGCTTCTTCTCAGTGTCTCTGACATAGGGTTTCACTGTCCCGGGAAAGTCTCTGCTAACACCGTGCAGAGCGCTGTGCCCAATATACAGAAACGTCTTGCGGTATCTCCTACAGGGAAAGTGCCAGGAGGGAATTGTGGAGCTTGTTCTCAGTGTCTCTGAGAATTGCTCTGATTATCCCTGTGACCTCTTTGCTAAGACTCTCCAGAGAGCCGTCCTCAAAACCAACACACATCTTGACATATCTCCCACATTGATCGCAGTGTCTCCAGAAACGGCATTCAAGGAGCCAGGACCTTTTCTCCCTACACTGTCCATTGAGTTGTCCTCAAAACCAATATACATCCTGCTGTATCTCCCACGTGGAAAGTGCCAGGAGGGAGAAGTGGGGATTATGTTTAGACTTTCTCGGAACTGCTTCAAATCAACTAGATATCTTTGTGCTGTAAATCTCCCAACAGCCAAATGCAAAAGCAGCAAACATCTCGCTGTATGTCCCACATACAAAGTGCCAAGAGAGAGCTTGCTCTCCCTGCCTTTGAGTACTGTTTTCACTGTCCCGGTTACCTCTTTGCTAACATTCTCTTCAGAGCTGCAGTGAAAGCAGGAACCACGTGGAGAAGGCACCCACACTGAAAGTGCCTGGAGGGAACATTGGGGCTTCTTCTCAGTGTCTCTGACATAGGGTTTCACTGTCCCGGGAAAGTCTCTGCTAACACCGCGCAGAGCGCTGTGCCAATATACAGAAACGTCTTGCGGTATCTCCTACAGGGAAAGTGCCAGGAGGGAATTGTCGAGCTTGTTCTCAGTGTCTCTGAGAATTGCTCTGATTATCCCTGTGACCTCTTTGCTAAGACTCTCCAGAGAGCCGTCCTCAAAACCAACACACATCTTGACATATCTCCCACATTGATCGCAGTGTCTCCAGAAACGGCATTCAAGGAGCCAGGACCTTTTCTCCCTACACTGTCCATTGAGTTGTCCTCAAAACCAATATACATCCTGCTATATCTCCCACGTGGAAAGTGCCAGGAGGGAGAAGTGGGGATTATGTTTAGACTTTCTCGGAACTGCTTCAAATCAACTAGATATCTTTGTGCTGTAAATCGCCCAACAGCCAAACGCAAAAGCAGCAAACATCTCGCTGTATGTCCCACATCCAAAGTGCCAAGAGAGAGCTTGCTCTCCCTGTCTTTGAGTACTGTTTTCACTGTCCCGGTTACCTCTTTGCTAACATTCTCTTCAGAGCTGCAGTGAAAGCAGGAACCACGTGGAGAAGGCACCCACACTGAAAGTGCCTGGAGGGAACATTGGGGCTTCTTCTCAGTGTCTCTGACATAGGGTTTCACTGTCCCGGGAAAGTCTCTGCTAACACCCTGCAGAGCGCTGTGCCCAATATACAGAAACGTCTTGCGGTATCTCCTACAGGGAAAGTGCCAGGAGGGAATTGTGGAGCTTGTTCTCAGTGTCTCTGAGAATTGCTCTGATTATCCCTGTGACCTCTTTGCTAAGACTCTCCAGAGAGCCGTCCTCAAAACCAACACACATCTTGACATATCTCCCACATTGATCGCAGTGTCTCCAGAAACGGCATTCAAGGAGCCAGGACCTTTTCTCCCTACACTGTCCATTGAGTTGTCCTCAAAACCAATATACATCCTGCTGTATCTCCCACATGGAAAGTGCCAGGAGGGAGAAGTGGGGATTATGTTTAGACTTTCTCGGAACTGCTTCAAATCAACTAGATATCTTTGTGCTGTAAATCTCCCAACAGCCAAACGCAAAAGCAGCAAACATCTCGCTGTATGTCCCACATCCAAAGTGCCAAGAGAGAGCTTGCTCTCCCTGTCTTTGAGTACTGTTTTCACTGTCCCGGTTACCTCTTGGCTAACATTCTCTTCAGAGCTGCAGTGAAAGCAGGAACCACGTGGAGAAGGCACCCACACTGAAAGTGCCTGGAGGGAACATTGGGGCTTCTTCTCAGTGTCTCTGACATAGGGTTTCACTGTCCCGGGAAAGTCTCTGCTAACACCGTGCAGAGCGCTGTGCCCAATATACAGAAACGTCTTGCGGTATCTCCTACAGGGAAAGTGCCAGGAGGGAATTGTCGAGCTTGTTCTCAGTGTCTCTGAGAATTGCTCTGATTATCTGTGTGACCTCTTAGCTAAGACTCTCCAGAGAGCCGTCCTCAAAACCAACACACATCTTGACATATCTCCCACATTGATCGCAGTGTCTCCAGAAACGGCATTCAAGGAGCCAGGACCTTTTCTCCCTACACTGTCCATTGAGTTGTCCTCAAAACCAATATACATCCTGCTATATCTCCCACGTGGAAAGTGCCAGGAGGGAGAAGTGGGGATTATGTTTAGACTTTCTCGGAACTGCTTCAAATCAACTAGATATCTTTGTGCTGTAAATCTCCCAACAGCCAAATGCAAAGGCAGCAAACATCTCGCTGTATGTCCCACATCCAAAGTGCCAAGAGAGAGCTTGCTCTCCCTGTCTTTGAGTACTGTTTTCACTGTCCCGGTTACCTCTTTGCTAACATTCTCTTCAGAGCTGCAGTGAAAGCAGGAACCACGTGGAGAAGGCACCCACACTGAAAGTGCCTGGAGGGAACACTGGGGCTTCTTCTCAGTGTCTCTGACATAGGGTTTCACTGTCCCGGGAAAGTCTCTGCTAACACCGTGCAGAGCGCTGTGCCCAATATACAGAAACGTCTTGCGGTATCTCCTACAGGGAAAGTGCCAGGAGGGAATTGTCGAGCTTGTTCTCAGTGTCTCTGAGAATTGCTCTGATTATCTGTGTGACCTCTTTGCTAAGACTCTCCAGAGAGCCGTCCTCAAAACAAACACACATCTTGACATATCTCCCACATTGATCGCAGTGTCTCCAGAAACGGCATTCAAGGAGCCAGGACCTTTTCTCCCTAAACTGTCCATTGAGTTGTCCTCAAAACCAATATACATCCTGCTGTATCTCCCACATGGAAAGTGCCAGGAGGGAGAAGTGGGGATTATGTTTAGACTTTCTCGGAACTGCTTCAAATCAACTAGATATCTTTGTGCTGTAAATCTCCCAACAGCCAAACGCAAAAGCAGCAAACATCTCGCTGTATGTCCCACATCCAAAGTGCCAAGAGAGAGTTTGCTCTCCCTGTCTTTGAGTACTGTTTTCACTGTCCCGGTTACCTCTTTGCTAACATTCTCTTCAGAGCTGCAGTGAAAGCAGGAACCACGTGGAGAAGGCACCCACACTGAAAGTGCCTGGAGGGAACATTGGGGCTTCTTCTCAGTGTCTCTGACATAGGGTTTCACTGTCCCGGGAAAGTCTCTGCTAACACCGTGCAGAGCGCTGTGCCCAATATACAGAAACGTCTTGCGGTATCTCCTACAGGGAAAGTGCCTGGAGGGAATTGTGGAGCTTGTTCTCAGTGTCTCTGAGAATTGCTCTGATTATCCCTGTGACCTCTTTGCTAAGACTCTCCAGAGAGCCGTCCTCAAAACCAACACACATCTTGACATATCTCCCACATTGATCGCAGTGTCTCCAGAAACGGCATTCAAGGAGCCAGGACCTTTTCTCCCTACACTGTCCATTGAGTTGTCCTCAAAACCAATATACATCCTGCTATATCTCCCACGTGGAAAGTGCCAGGAGGGAGAAGTGGGGATTATGTTTAGACTTTCTCGGAACTGCTTCAAATCAACTAGATATCTTTGTGCTGTAAATCGCCCAACAGCCAAACGCAAAAGCAGCAAACATCTCGCTGTATGTCCCACATCCAAAGTGCCAAGAGAGAGTTTGCTCTCCCTGTCTTTGAGTACTGTTTTCACTGTCCCGGTTACCTCTTTGCTAACATTCTCTTCAGAGCTGCAGTGAAACCAGGAACCACGTGGAGAAGGCACCCACACTGAAAGTGCCTGGAGGGAACATTGGGGCTTCTTCTCAGTGTCTCTGACATAGGGTTTCACTGTCCCGGGAAAGTCTCTGCTAACACCGTGCACAGCGCTGTGCCCAATATACAGAAACGTCTTGCGGTATCTCCTACAGGGAAAGTGCCAGGAGGGAATTGTGGAGCTTGTTCTCAGTGTCTCTGAGAATTGCTCTGATTATCCCTGTGACCTCTTTGCTAAGACTCTCCAGAGAGCCGTCCTCAAAACCAACACACATCTTGACATATCTCCCACATTGATCGCAGTGTCTCCAGAAACGGCATTCAAGGAGCCAGGACCTTTTCTCCCTACACTGTCCATTGAGTTGTCCTCAAAACCAATATACATCCTGCTATATCTCCCACGTGGAAAGTGCCAGGAGGGAGAAGTGGGGATTATGTTTAGACTTTCTCGGAACTGCTTCAAATCAACTAGATATCTTTGTGCTGTAAATCGCCCAACAGCCAAACGCAAAAGCAGCAAACATCTCGCTGTATGTCCCACATCCAAAGTGCCAAGAGAGAGCTTGCTCTCCCTGCCTTTGAGTACTGTTTTCACTGTCCCGGTTACCTCTTTGCTAACATTCTCTTCAGAGCTGCAGTGAAAGCAGGAACCACGTGGAGAAGGCACCCACACTGAAAGTGCCTGGAGGGAACATTGGGGCTTCTTCTCAGTGTCTCTGACATAGGGTTTCACTGTCCCGGGAAAGTCTCTGCTAACACCGCGCAGAGCGCTGTGCCAATATACAGAAACGTCTTGCGGTATCTCCTACAGGGAAAGTGCCAGGAGGGAATTGTCGAGCTTGTTCTCAGTGTCTCTGAGAATTGCTCTGATTATCCCTGTGACCTCTTTGCTAAGACTCTCCAGAGAGCCGTCCTCAAAACCAACACACATCTTGACATATCTCCCACATTGATCGCAGTGTCTCCAGAAACGGCATTCAAGGAGCCAGGACCTTTTCTCCCTACACTGTCCATTGAGTTGTCCTCAAAACCAATATACATCCTGCTATATCTCCCACGTGGAAAGTGCCAGGAGGGAGAAGTGGGGATTATGTTTAGACTTTCTCGGAACTGCTTCAAATCAACTAGATATCTTTGTGCTGTAAATCGCCCAACAGCCAAACGCAAAAGCAGCAAACATCTCGCTGTATGTCCCACATCCAAAGTGCCAAGAGAGAGCTTGCTCTCCCTGTCTTTGAGTACTGTTTTCACTGTCCCGGTTACCTCTTTGCTAACATTCTCTTCAGAGCTGCAGTGAAAGCAGGAACCACGTGGAGAAGGCACCCACACTGAAAGTGCCTGGAGGGAACATTGGGGCTTCTTCTCAGTGTCTCTGACATAGGGTTTCACTGTCCCGGGAAAGTCTCTGCTAACACCCTGCAGAGCGCTGTGCCCAATATACAGAAACGTCTTGCGGTATCTCCTACAGGGAAAGTGCCAGGAGGGAATTGTGGAGCTTGTTCTCAGTGTCTCTGAGAATTGCTCTGATTATCCCTGTGACCTCTTTGCTAAGACTCTCCAGAGAGCCGTCCTCAAAACCAACACACATCTTGACATATCTCCCACATTGATCGCAGTGTCTCCAGAAACGGCATTCAAGGAGCCAGGACCTTTTCTCCCTACACTGTCCATTGAGTTGTCCTCAAAACCAATATACATCCTGCTGTATCTCCCACATGGAAAGTGCCAGGAGGGAGAAGTGGGGATTATGTTTAGACTTTCTCGGAACTGCTTCAAATCAACTAGATATCTTTGTGCTGTAAATCTCCCAACAGCCAAACGCAAAAGCAGCAAACATCTCGCTGTATGTCCCACATCCAAAGTGCCAAGAGAGAGCTTGCTCTCCCTGTCTTTGAGTACTGTTTTCACTGTCCCGGTTACCTCTTGGCTAACATTCTCTTCAGAGCTGCAGTGAAAGCAGGAACCACGTGGAGAAGGCACCCACACTGAAAGTGCCTGGAGGGAACATTGGGGCTTCTTCTCAGTGTCTCTGACATAGGGTTTCACTGTCCCGGGAAAGTCTCTGCTAACACCGTGCAGAGCGCTGTGCCCAATATACAGAAACGTCTTGCGGTATCTCCTACAGGGAAAGTGCCAGGAGGGAATTGTCGAGCTTGTTCTCAGTGTCTCTGAGAATTGCTCTGATTATCTGTGTGACCTCTTAGCTAAGACTCTCCAGAGAGCCGTCCTCAAAACCAACACACATCTTGACATATCTCCCACATTGATCGCAGTGTCTCCAGAAACGGCATTCAAGGAGCCAGGACCTTTTCTCCCTACACTGTCCATTGAGTTGTCCTCAAAACCAATATACATCCTGCTATATCTCCCACGTGGAAAGTGCCAGGAGGGAGAAGTGGGGATTATGTTTAGACTTTCTCGGAACTGCTTCAAATCAACTAGATATCTTTGTGCTGTAAATCTCCCAACAGCCAAATGCAAAGGCAGCAAACATCTCGCTGTATGTCCCACATCCAAAGTGCCAAGAGAGAGCTTGCTCTCCCTGTCTTTGAGTACTGTTTTCACTGTCCCGGTTACCTCTTTGCTAACATTCTCTTCAGAGCTGCAGTGAAAGCAGGAACCACGTGGAGAAGGCACCCACACTGAAAGTGCCTGGAGGGAACACTGGGGCTTCTTCTCAGTGTCTCTGACATAGGGTTTCACTGTCCCGGGAAAGTCTCTGCTAACACCGTGCAGAGCGCTGTGCCCAATATACAGAAACGTCTTGCGGTATCTCCTACAGGGAAAGTGCCAGGAGGGAATTGTCGAGCTTGTTCTCAGTGTCTCTGAGAATTGCTCTGATTATCTGTGTGACCTCTTTGCTAAGACTCTCCAGAGAGCCGTCCTCAAAACAAACACACATCTTGACATATCTCCCACATTGATCGCAGTGTCTCCAGAAACGGCATTCAAGGAGCCAGGACCTTTTCTCCCTAAACTGTCCATTGAGTTGTCCTCAAAACCAATATACATCCTGCTGTATCTCCCACATGGAAAGTGCCAGGAGGGAGAAGTGGGGATTATGTTTAGACTTTCTCGGAACTGCTTCAAATCAACTAGATATCTTTGTGCTGTAAATCTCCCAACAGCCAAACGCAAAAGCAGCAAACATCTCGCTGTATGTCCCACATCCAAATTGCCAAGAGAGAGCTTGCTCTCCCTGCCTTTGAGTACTGTTTTCACTGTCCCGGTTACCTCTTGGCTAACATTCTCTTCAGAGCTGCAGTGAAAGCAGGAACCACGTGGAGAAGGCACCCACACTGAAAGTGCCTGGAGGGAACATTGGGGCTTCTTCTCAGTGTCTCTGACATAGGGTTTCACTGTCCCGGGAAAGTCTCTGCTAACACCGTGCAGAGCGCTGTGCCCAATATACAGAAACGTCTTGCGGTATCTCCTACAGGGAAAGTGCCTGGAGGGAATTGTGGAGCTTGTTCTCAGTGTCTCTGAGAATTGCTCTGATTATCCCTGTGACCTCTTTGCTAAGACTCTCCAGAGAGCCGTCCTCAAAACCAACACACATCTTGACATATCTCCCACATTGATCGCAGTGTCTCCAGAAACGGCATTCAAGGAGCCAGGACCTTTTCTCCCTACACTGTCCATTGAGTTGTCCTCAAAACCAATATACATCCTGCTATATCTCCCACGTGGAAAGTGCCAGGAGGGAGAAGTGGGGATTATGTTTAGACTTTCTCGGAACTGCTTCAAATCAACTAGATATCTTTGTGCTGTAAATCGCCCAACAGCCAAACGCAAAAGCAGCAAACATCTCGCTGTATGTCCCACATCCAAAGTGCCAAGAGAGAGTTTGCTCTCCCTGTCTTTGAGTACTGTTTTCACTGTCCCGGTTACCTCTTTGCTAACATTCTCTTCAGAGCTGCAGTGAAACCAGGAACCACGTGGAGAAGGCACCCACACTGAAAGTGCCTGGAGGGAACATTGGGGCTTCTTCTCAGTGTCTCTGACATAGGGTTTCACTGTCCCGGGAAAGTCTCTGCTAACACCGTGCACAGCGCTGTGCCCAATATACAGAAACGTCTTGCGGTATCTCCTACAGGGAAAGTGCCAGGAGGGAATTGTGGAGCTTGTTCTCAGTGTCTCTGAGAATTGCTCTGATTATCCCTGTGACCTCTTTGCTAAGACTCTCCAGAGAGCCGTCCTCAAAACCAACACACATCTTGACATATCTCCCACATTGATCGCAGTGTCTCCAGAAACGGCATTCAAGGAGCCAGGACCTTTTCTCCCTACACTGTCCATTGAGTTGTCCTCAAAACCAATATACATCCTGCTATATCTCCCACGTGGAAAGTGCCAGGAGGGAGAAGTGGGGATTATGTTTAGACTTTCTCGGAACTGCTTCAAATCAACTAGATATCTTTGTGCTGTAAATCGCCCAACAGCCAAACGCAAAAGCAGCAAACATCTCGCTGTATGTCCCACATCCAAAGTGCCAAGAGAGAGCTTGCTCTCCCTGTCTTTGAGTACTGTTTTCACTGTCCCGGTTACCTCTTTGCTAACATTCTCTTCAGAGCTGCAGTGAAAGCAGGAACCACGTGGAGAAGGCACCCACACTGAAAGTGCCTGGAGGGAACATTGGGGCTTCTTCTCAGTGTCTCTGACATAGGGTTTCACTGTCCCGGGAAAGTCTCTGCTAACACCCTGCAGAGCGCTGTGCCCAATATACAGAAACGTCTTGCGGTATCTCCTACAGGGAAAGTGCCAGGAGGGAATTGTCGAGCTTGTTCTCAGTGTCTCTGAGAATTGCTCTGATTATCCCTGTGACCTCTTTGCTAAGACTCTCCAGAGAGCCGTCCTCAAAACCAACACACATCTTGACATATCTCCCACATTGATCGCAGTGTCTCCAGAAACGGCATTCAAGGAGCCAGGACCTTTTCTCCCTACACTGTCCATTGAGTTGTCCTCAAAACCAATATACATCCTGCTATATCTCCCACGTGGAAAGTGCCAGGAGGGAGAAGTGGGGATTATGTTTAGACTTTCTCGGAACTGCTTCAAATCAACTAGATATCTTTGTGCTGTAAATCGCCCAACAGCCAAACGCAAAAGCAGCAAACATCTCGCTGTATGTCCCACATCCAAAGTGCCAAGAGAGAGCTTGCTCTCCCTGTCTTTGAGTACTGTTTTCACTGTCCCGGTTACCTCTTTGCTAACATTCTCTTCAGAGCTGCAGTGAAAGCAGGAACCACGTGGAGAAGGCACCCACACTGAAAGTGCCTGGAGGGAACATTGGGGCTTCTTCTCAGTGTCTCTGACATAGGGTTTCACTGTCCCGGGAAAGTCTCTGCTAACACCCTGCAGAGCGCTGTGCCCAATATACAGAAACGTCTTGCGGTATCTCCTACAGGGAAAGTGCCAGGAGGGAATTGTGGAGCTTGTTCTCAGTGTCTCTGAGAATTGCTCTGATTATCCCTGTGACCTCTTTGCTAAGACTCTCCAGAGAGCCGTCCTCAAAACCAACACACATCTTGACATATCTCCCACATTGATCGCAGTGTCTCCAGAAACGGCATTCAAGGAGCCAGGACCTTTTCTCCCTACACTGTCCATTGAGTTGTCCTCAAAACCAATATACATCCTGCTGTATCTCCCACATGGAAAGTGCCAGGAGGGAGAAGTGGGGATTATGTTTAGACTTTCTCGGAACTGCTTCAAATCAACTAGATATCTTTGTGCTGTAAATCTCCCAACAGCCAAACGCAAAAGCAGCAAACATCTCGCTGTATGTCCCACATCCAAAGTGCCAAGAGAGAGCTTGCTCTCCCTGTCTTTGAGTACTGTTTTCACTGTCCCGGTTACCTCTTGGCTAACATTCTCTTCAGAGCTGCAGTGAAAGCAGGAACCACGTGGAGAAGGCACCCACACTGAAAGTGCCTGGAGGGAACATTGGGGCTTCTTCTCAGTGTCTCTGACATAGGGTTTCACTGTCCCGGGAAAGTCTCTGCTAACACCGTGCAGAGCGCTGTGCCCAATATACAGAAACGTCTTGCGGTATCTCCTACAGGGAAAGTGCCAGGAGGGAATTGTCGAGCTTGTTCTCAGTGTCTCTGAGAATTGCTCTGATTATCTGTGTGACCTCTTTGCTAAGACTCTCCAGAGAGCCGTCCTCAAAACCAACACACATCTTGACATATCTCCCACATTGATCGCAGTGTCTCCAGAAACGGCATTCAAGGAGCCAGGACCTTTTCTCCCTACACTGTCCATTGAGTTGTCCTCAAAACCAATATACATCCTGCTATATCTCCCACGTGGAAAGTGCCAGGAGGGAGAAGTGGGGATTATGTTTAGACTTTCTCGGAACTGCTTCAAATCAACTAGATATCTTTGTGCTGTAAATCTCCCAACAGCCAAATGCAAAGGCAGCAAACATCTCGCTGTATGTCCCACATCCAAAGTGCCAAGAGAGAGCTTGCTCTCCCTGTCTTTGAGTACTGTTTTCACTGTCCCGGTTACCTCTTTGCTAACATTCTCTTCAGAGCTGCAGTGAAAGCAGGAACCACGTGGAGAAGGCACCCACACTGAAAGTGCCTGGAGGGAACATTGGGGCTTCTTCTCAGTGTCTCTGACATAGGGTTTCACTGTCCCGGGAAAGTCTCTGCTAACACCGTGCAGAGCGCTGTGCCCAATATACAGAAACGTCTTGCGGTATCTCCTACAGGGAAAGTGCCAGGAGGGAATTGTCGAGCTTGTTCTCAGTGTCTCTGAGAATTGCTCTGATTATCTGTGTGACCTCTTTGCTAAGACTCTCCAGAGAGCCGTCCTCAAAACCAACACACATCTTGACATATCTCCCACATTGATCGCAGTGTCTCCAGAAACGGCATTCAAGGAGCCAGGACCTTTTCTCCCTAAACTGTCCATTGAGTTGTCCTCAAAACCAATATACATCCTGCTGTATCTCCCACATGGAAAGTGCCAGGAGGGAGAAGTGGGGATTATGTTTAGACTTTCTCGGAACTGCTTCAAATCAACTAGATATCTTTGTGCTGTAAATCTCCCAACAGCCAAACGCAAAAGCAGCAAACATCTCGCTGTATGTCCCACATCCAAATTGCCAAGAGAGAGCTTGCTCTCCCTGCCTTTGAGTACTGTTTTCACTGTCCCGGTTACCTCTTGGCTAACATTCTCTTCAGAGCTGCAGTGAAAGCAGGAACCACGTGGAGAAGGCACCCACACTGAAAGTGCCTGGAGGGAACATTGGGGCTTCTTCTCAGTGTCTCTGACATAGGGTTTCACTGTACCAGGAAAGTCTCTGCTAACACCGTGCAGAGCGCTGTGCCCAATATACAGAAACGTCTTGCGGTATCTCCTACAGGGAAAGTGCCAGGAGGGAATTGTCGAGCTTGTTCTCAGTGTCTCTGAGAATTGCTCTGATTATCTGTGTGACCTCTTTGCTAAGACTCTCCAGAGAGCCGTCCTCAAAACCAACACACATCTTGACATATCTCCCACATTGATCGCAGTGTCTCCAGAAACGGCATTCAAGGAGCCAGGACCTTTTCTCCCTACACTGTCCATTGAGTTGTCCTCAAAACCAATATACATCCTGCTATATCTCCCACGTGGAAAGTGCCAGGAGGGAGAAGTGGGGATTATGTTTAGACTTTCTCGGAACTGCTTCAAATCAACTAGATATCTTTGTGCTGTAAATCTCCCAACAGCCAAGTGCAAAGGCAGCAAACATCTCGCTGTATGTCCCACATCCAAAGTGCCAAGAGAGAGCTTGCTCTCCCTGTCTTTGAGTACTGTTTTCACTGTCCCGGTTACCTCTTTGCTAACATTCTCTTCAGAGCTGCAGTGAAAGCAGGAACCACGTGGAGAAGGCACCCACACTGAAAGTGCCTGGAGGGAACACTGGGGCTTCTTCTCAGTGTCTCTGACATAGGGTTTCACTGTCCCGGGAAAGTCTCTGCTAACACCGTGCACAGCGCTGTGCCCAATATACAGAAACGTCTTGCGGTATCTCCTACAGGGAAAGTGGCAGGAGGGAATTGTCGAGCTTGTTCTCAGTGTCTCTGAGAATTGCTCTGATTATCTGTGTGACCTCTTTGCTAAGACTCTCCAGAGAGCCGTCCTCAAAACCAACACACATCTTGACATATCTCCCACATTGATCGCAGTGTCTCCAGAAACGGCATTCAAGGAGCCAGGACCTTTTCTCCCTACACTGTCCATTGAGTTGTCCTCAAAACCAATATACATCCTGCTGTATCTCCCACGTGGAAAGTGCCAGGAGGGAGAAGTGGGGATTATGTTTAGACTTTCTCGGAACTGCTTCAAATCAACTAGATATCTTAGTGCTGTAAATCTCCCAACAGCCAAACGCAAAGGCAGCAAACATCTCGCTGTATGTCCCACATCCAAAGTGCCAAGAGAGAGCTTGCTCTCCCTGTCTTTGAGTACTGTTTTCACTGTCCCGGTTACCTCTTTGCTAACATTCTCTTCAGAGCTGCAGTGAAAGCAGGAACCACGTGGAGAAGGCACCCACACTGAAAGTGCCTGGAGGGAACATTGGGGCTTCTTCTCAGTGTCTCTGACATAGGGTTTCACTGTCCCGGGAAAGTCTCTGCTAACACCGTGCAGAGCGCTGTGCCCAATATACAGAAACGTCTTGCGGTATCTCCTACAGGGAAAGTGCCAGGAGGGAATTGTGGAGCTTGTTCTCAGTGTCTCTGAGAATTGCTCTGATTATCTGTGTGACCTCTTTGCTAAGACTCTCCAGAGAGCCGTCCTCAAAACCAACACACATCTTGACATATCTCCCACATTGATCGCAGTGTCTCCAGAAACGGCATTCAAGGAGCCAGGACCTTTTCTCCCTACACTGTCCATTGAGTTGTCCTCAAAACCAATATACATCCTGCTATATCTCCCACGTGGAAAGTGCCAGGAGGGAGAAGTGGGGATTATGTTTAGACTTTCTCGGAACTGCTTCAAATCAACTAGATATCTTTGTGCTGTAAATCTCCCAACAGCCAAACGCAAAGGCAGCAAACATCTCGCTGTATGTCCCACATCCAAAGTGCCAAGAGAGAGCTTGCTCTCCCTGTCTTTGAGTACTGTTTTCACTGTCCCGGTTACCTCTTGGCTAACATTCTCTTCAGAGCTGCAGTGAAAGCAGGAACCACGTGGAGAAGGCACCCACACTGAAAGTGCCTGGAGGGAACATTGGGGCTTCTTCTCAGTGTCTCTGACATAGGGTTTCACTGTCCCGGGAAAGTCTCTGCTAACACCGTGCAGAGCGCTGTGCCCAATATACAGAAACGTCTTGCGGTATCTCCTACAGGGAAAGTGGCAGGAGGGAATTGTCGAGCTTGTTCTCAGTGTCTCTGAGAATTGCTCTGATTATCTGTGTGACCTCTTTGCTAAGACTCTCCAGAGAGCCGTCCTCAAAACCAACACACATCTTGACATATCTCCCACATTGATCGCAGTGTCTCCAGAAACGGCATTCAAGGAGCCAGGACCTTTTCTCCCTACACTGTCCATTGAGTTGTCCTCAAAACCAATATACATCCTGCTGTATCTCCCACGTGGAAAGTGCCAGGAGGGAGAAGTGGGGATTATGTTTAGACTTTCTCGGAACTGCTTCAAATCAACTAGATATCTTAGTGCTGTAAATCTCCCAACAGCCAAACGCAAAGGCAGCAAACATCTCGCTGTATGTCCCACATCCAAAGTGCCAAGAGAGAGCTTGCTCTCCCTGTCTTTGAGTACTGTTTTCACTGTCCCGGTTACCTCTTTGCTAACATTCTCTTCAGAGCTGCAGTGAAAGCAGGAACCACGTGGAGAAGGCACCCACACTGAAAGTGCCTGGAGGGAACATTGGGGCTTCTTCTCAGTGTCTCTGACATAGGGTTTCACTGTCCCGGGAAAGTCTCTGCTAACACCGTGCAGAGCGCTGTGCCCAATATACAGAAACGTCTTGCGGTATCTCCTACAGGGAAAGTGCCAGGAGGGAATTGTCGAGCTTGTTCTCAGTGTCTCTGAGAATTGCTCTGATTATCTGTGTGACCTCTTTGCTAAGACTCTCCAGAGAGCCGTCCTCAAAACCAACACACATCTTGACATATCTCCCACATTGATCGCAGTGTCTCCAGAAACGGCATTCAAGGAGCCAGGACCTTTTCTCCCTACACTGTCCATTGAGTTGTCCTCAAAACCAATATACATCCTGCTATATCTCCCACGTGGAAAGTGCCAGGAGGGAGAAGTGGGGATTATGTTTAGACTTTCTCGGAACTGCTTCAAATCAACTAGATATCTTTGTGCTGTAAATCTCCCAACAGCCAAACGCAAAGGCAGCAAACATCTCGCTGTATGTCCCACATCCAAAGTGCCAAGAGAGAGCTTGCTCTCCCTGTCTTTGAGTACTGTTTTCACTGTCCCGGTTACCTCTTGGCTAACATTCTCTTCAGAGCTGCAGTGAAAGCAGGAACCACGTGGAGAAGGCACCCACACTGAAAGTGCCTGGAGGGAACATTGGGGCTTCTTCTCAGTGTCTCTGACATAGGGTTTCACTGTCCCGGGAAAGTCTCTGCTAACACCGTGCAGAGCGCTGTGCCCAATATACAGAAACGTCTTGCGGTATCTCCTACAGGGAAAGTGCCAGGAGGGAATTGTCGAGCTTGTTCTCAGTGTCTCTGAGAATTGCTCTGATTATCCCTGTGACCTCTTTGCTAAGACTCTCCAGAGAGCCGTCCTCAAAACCAACACACATCTTGACATATCTCCCACATTGATCGCAGTGTCTCCAGAAACGGCATTCAAGGAGCCAGGACCTTTTCTCCCTACACTGTCCATTGAGTTGTCCTCAAAACCAATATACATCCTGCTATATCTCCCACGTGGAAAGTGCCAGGAGGGAGAAGTGGGGATTATGTTTAGACTTTCTCGGAACTGCTTCAAATCAACTAGATATCTTTGTGCTGTAAATCTCCCAACAGCCAAACGCAAAAGCAGCAAACATCTCGCTGTATGTCCCACATCCAAAGTGCCAAGAGAGAGCTTGCTCTCCCTGTCTTTGAGTACTGTTTTCACTGTCCCGGTTACCTCTTGGCTAACATTCTCTTCAGAGCTGCAGTGAAAGCAGGAACCACGTGGAGAAGGCACCCACACTGAAAGTGCCTGGAGGGAACATTGGGGCTTCTTCTCAGTGTCTCTGACATAGGGTTTCACTGTCCCGGGAAAGTCTCTGCTAACACCCTGCAGAGCGCTGTGCCCAATATACAGAAACGTCTTGCGGTATCTCCTACAGGGAAAGTGCCAGGAGGGAATTGTGGAGCTTGTTCTCAGTGTCTCTGAGAATTGCTCTGATTATCCCTGTGACCTCTTTGCTAAGACTCTCCAGAGAGCCGTCCTCAAAACCAACACACATCTTGACATATCTCCCACATTGATCGCAGTGTCTCCAGAAACGGCATTCAAGGAGCCAGGACCTTTTCTCCCTACACTGTCCATTGAGTTGTCCTCAAAACCAATATACATCCTGCTGTATCTCCCACGTGGAAAGTGCCAGGAGGGAGAAGTGGGGATTATGTTTAGACTTTCTCGGAACTGCTTCAAATCAACTAGATATCTTAGTGCTGTAAATCTCCCAACAGCCAAACGCAAAGGCAGCAAACATCTCGCTGTATGTCCCACATCCAAAGTGCCAAGAGAGAGCTTGCTCTCCCTGTCTTTGAGTACTGTTTTCACTGTCCCGGTTACCTCTTTGCTAACATTCTCTTCAGAGCTGCAGTGAAAGCAGGAACCACGTGGAGAAGGCACCCACACTGAAAGTGCCTGGAGGGAACATTGGGGCTTCTTCTCAGTGTCTCTGACATAGGGTTTCACTGTCCCGGGAAAGTCTCTGCTAACACCCTGCAGAGCGCTGTGCCCAATATACAGAAACGTCTTGCGGTATCTCCTACAGGGAAAGTGCCAGGAGGGAATTGTGGAGCTTGTTCTCAGTGTCTCTGAGAATTGCTCTGATTATCCCTGTGACCTCTTTGCTAAGACTCTCCAGAGAGCCGTCCTCAAAACCAACACACATCTTGACATATCTCCCACATTGATCGCAGTGTCTCCAGAAACGGCATTCAAGGAGCCAGGACCTTTTCTCCCTACACTGTCCATTGAGTTGTCCTCAAAACCAATATACATCCTGCTATATCTCCCACGTGGAAAGTGCCAGGAGGGAGAAGTGGGGATTATGTTTAGACTTTCTCGGAACTGCTTCAAATCAACTAGATATCTTTGTGCTGTAAATCTCCCAACAGCCAAACGCAAAGGCAGCAAACATCTCGCTGTATGTCCCACATCCAAAGTGCCAAGAGAGAGCTTGCTCTCCCTGTCTTTGAGTACTGTTTTCACTGTCCCGGTTACCTCTTGGCTAACATTCTCTTCAGAGCTGCAGTGAAAGCAGGAACCACGTGGAGAAGGCACCCACACTGAAAGTGCCTGGAGGGAACATTGGGGCTTCTTCTCAGTGTCTCTGACATAGGGTTTCACTGTCCCGGGAAAGTCTCTGCTAACACCCTGCAGAGCGCTGTGCCCAATATACAGAAACGTCTTGCGGTATCTCCTACAGGGAAAGTGCCAGGAGGGAATTGTCGAGCTTGTTCTCAGTGTCTCTGAGAATTGCTCTGATTATCCCTGTGACCTCTTTGCTAAGACTCTCCAGAGAGCCGTCCTCAAAACAAACACACATCTTGACATATCTCCCACATTGATCGCAGTGTCTCCAGAAACGGCATTCAAGGAGCCAGGACCTTTTCTCCCTACACTGTCCATTGAGTTGTCCTCAAAACCAATATACATCCTGCTGTATCTCCCACGTGGAAAGTGCCAGGAGGGAGAAGTGGGGATTATGTTTAGACTTTCTCGGAACTGCTTCAAATCAACTAGATATCTTTGTGCTGTAAATCTCCCAACAGCCAAACGCAAAGGCAGCAAACATCTCGCTGTATGTCCCACATCCAAAGTGCCAAGAGAGAGCTTGCTCTCCCTGCCTTTGAGTACTGTTTTCACTGTCCCGGTTACCTCTTTGCTAACATTCTCTTCAGAGCTGCAGTGAAAGCAGGAACCACGTGGAGAAGGCACCCACACTGAAAGTGCCTGGAGGGAACATTGGGGCTTCTTCTCAGTGTCTCTGACATAGGGTTTCACTGTCCCGGGAAAGTCTCTGCTAACACCGTGCAGAGCGCTGTGCCCAATATACAGAAACGTCTTGCGGTATCTCCTACAGGGAAAGTGCCAGGAGGGAATTGTGGAGCTTGTTCTCAGTGTCTCTGAGAATTGCTCTGATTATCTGTGTGACCTCTTTGCTAAGACTCTCCAGAGAGCCGTCCTCAAAACCAACACACATCTTGACATATCTCCCACATTGATCGCAGTGTCTCCAGAAACGGCATTCAAGGAGCCAGGACCTTTTCTCCCTACACTGTCCATTGAGTTGTCCTCAAAACCAATATACATCCTGCTGTATCTCCCACGTGGAAAGTGCCAGGAGGGAGAAGTGGGGATTATGTTTAGACTTTCTCGGAACTGCTTCAAATCAACTAGATATCTTTGTGCTGTAAATCTCCCAACAGCCAAACGCAAAGGCAGCAAACATCTCGCTGTATGTCCCACATCCAAAGTGCCAAGAGAGAGCTTGCTCTCCCTGCCTTTGAGTACTGTTTTCACTGTCCCGGTTACCTCTTTGCTAACATTCTCTTCAGAGCTGCAGTGAAAGCAGGAACCACGTGGAGAAGGCACCCACACTGAAAGTGCCTGGAGGGAACATTGGGGCTTCTTCTCAGTGTCTCTGACATAGGGTTTCACTGTCCCGGGAAAGTCTCTGCTAACACCGTGCACAGCGCTGTGCCCAATATACAGAAACGTCTTGCGGTATCTCCTACAGGGAAAGTGCCAGGAGGGAATTGTGGAGCTTGTTCTCAGTGTCTCTGAGAATTGCTCTGATTATCTGTGTGACCTCTTTGCTAAGACTCTCCAGAGAGCCGTCCTCAAAACCAACACACATCTTGACATATCTCCCACATTGATCGCAGTGTCTCCAGAAACGGCATTCAAGGAGCCAGGACCTTTTCTCCCTACACTGTCCATTGAGTTGTCCTCAAAACCAATATACATCCTGCTGTATCTCCCACGTGGAAAGTGCCAGGAGGGAGAAGTGGGGATTATGTTTAGACTTTCTCGGAACTGCTTCAAATCAACTAGATATCTTTGTGCTGTAAATCGCCCAACAGCCAAACGCAAAGGCAGCAAACATCTCGCTGTATGTCCCACATCCAAAGTGCCAAGAGAGAGCTTGCTCTCCCTGTCTTTGAGTACTGTTTTCACTGTCCCGGTTACCTCTTTGCTAACATTCTCTTCAGAGCTGCAGTGAAAGCAGGAACCACGTGGAGAAGGCACCCACACTGAAAGTGCCTGGAGGGAACATTGGGGCTTCTTCTCAGTGTCTCTGACATAGGGTTTCACTGTCCCGGGAAAGTCTCTGCTAACACCGTGCAGAGCGCTGTGCCCAATATACAGAAACGTCTTGCGGTATCTCCTACAGGGAAAGTGCCAGGAGGGAATTGTCGAGCTTGTTCTCAGTGTCTCTGAGAATTGCTCTGATTATCTGTGTGACCTCTTTGCTAAGACTCTCCAGAGAGCCGTCCTCAAAACCAACACACATCTTGACATATCTCCCACATTGATCGCAGTGTCTCCAGAAACGGCATTCAAGGAGCCAGGACCTTTTCTCCCTACACTGTCCATTGAGTTGTCCTCAAAACCAATATACATCCTGCTATATCTCCCACGTGGAAAGTGCCAGGAGGGAGAAGTGGGGATTATGTTTAGACTTTCTCGGAACTGCTTCAAATCAACTAGATATCTTTGTGCTGTAAATCTCCCAACAGCCAAACGCAAAGGCAGCAAACATCTCGCTGTATGTCCCACATCCAAAGTGCCAAGAGAGAGCTTGCTCTCCCTGTCTTTGAGTACTGTTTTCACTGTCCCGGTTACCTCTTGGCTAACATTCTCTTCAGAGCTGCAGTGAAAGCAGGAACCACGTGGAGAAGGCACCCACACTGAAAGTGCCTGGAGGGAACATTGGGGCTTCTTCTCAGTGTCTCTGACATAGGGTTTCACTGTCCCGGGAAAGTCTCTGCTAACACCCTGCAGAGCGCTGTGCCCAATATACAGAAACGTCTTGCGGTATCTCCTACAGGGAAAGTGCCAGGAGGGAATTGTGGAGCTTGTTCTCAGTGTCTCTGAGAATTGCTCTGATTATCTGTGTGACCTCTTTGCTAAGACTCTCCAGAGAGCCGTCCTCAAAACCAACACACATCTTGACATATCTCCCACATTGATCGCAGTGTCTCCAGAAACGGCATTCAAGGAGCCAGGACCTTTTCTCCCTACACTGTCCATTGAGTTGTCCTCAAAACCAATATACATCCTGCTGTATCTCCCACGTGGAAAGTGCCAGGAGGGAGAAGTGGGGATTATGTTTAGACTTTCTCGGAACTGCTTCAAATCAACTAGATATCTTTGTGCTGTAAATCGCCCAACAGCCAAACGCAAAGGCAGCAAACATCTCGCTGTATGTCCCACATCCAAAGTGCCAAGAGAGAGCTTGCTCTCCCTGTCTTTGAGTACTGTTTTCACTGTCCCGGTTACCTCTTTGCTAACATTCTCTTCAGAGCTGCAGTGAAAGCAGGAACCACGTGGAGAAGGCACCCACACTGAAAGTGCCTGGAGGGAACATTGGGGCTTCTTCTCAGTGTCTCTGACATAGGGTTTCACTGTCCCGGGAAAGTCTCTGCTAACACCGTGCAGAGCGCTGTGCCCAATATACAGAAACGTCTTGCGGTATCTCCTACAGGGAAAGTGCCAGGAGGGAATTGTGGAGCTTGTTCTCAGTGTCTCTGAGAATTGCTCTGATTATCTGTGTGACCTCTTTGCTAAGACTCTCCAGAGAGCCGTCCTCAAAACCAACACACATCTTGACATATCTCCCACATTGATCGCAGTGTCTCCAGAAACGGCATTCAAGGAGCCAGGACCTTTTCTCCCTACACTGTCCATTGAGTTGTCCTCAAAACCAATATACATCCTGCTATATCTCCCACGTGGAAAGTGCCAGGAGGGAGAAGTGGGGATTATGTTTAGACTTTCTCGGAACTGCTTCAAATCAACTAGATATCTTTGTGCTGTAAATCTCCCAACAGCCAAACGCAAAGGCAGCAAACATCTCGCTGTATGTCCCACATCCAAAGTGCCAAGAGAGAGCTTGCTCTCCCTGTCTTTGAGTACTGTTTTCACTGTCCCGGTTACCTCTTGGCTAACATTCTCTTCAGAGCTGCAGTGAAAGCAGGAACCACGTGGAGAAGGCACCCACACTGAAAGTGCCTGGAGGGAACATTGGGGCTTCTTCTCAGTGTCTCTGACATAGGGTTTCACTGTCCCGGGAAAGTCTCTGCTAACACCGTGCAGAGCGCTGTGCCCAATATACAGAAACGTCTTGCGGTATCTCCTACAGGGAAAGTGCCAGGAGGGAATTGTGGAGCTTGTTCTCAGTGTCTCTGAGAATTGCTCTGATTATCCCTGTGACCTCTTTGCTAAGACTCTCCAGAGAGCCGTCCTCAAAACCAACACACATCTTGACATATCTCCCACATTGATCGCAGTGTCTCCAGAAACGGCATTCAAGGAGCCAGGACCTTTTCTCCCTACACTGTCCATTGAGTTGTCCTCAAAACCAATATACATCCTGCTATATCTCCCACGTGGAAAGTGCCAGGAGGGAGAAGTGGGGATTATGTTTAGACTTTCTCGGAACTGCTTCAAATCAACTAGATATCTTTGTGCTGTAAATCGCCCAACAGCCAAACGCAAAAGCAGCAAACATCTCGCTGTATGTCCCACATCCAAAGTGCCAAGAGAGAGTTTGCTCTCCCTGTCTTTGAGTACTGTTTTCACTGTCCCGGTTACCTCTTTGCTAACATTCTCTTCAGAGCTGCAGTGAAAGCAGGAACCACGTGGAGAAGGCACCCACACTGAAAGTGCCTGGAGGGAACATTGGGGCTTCTTCTCAGTGTCTCTGACATAGGGTTTCACTGTCCCGGGAAAGTCTCTGCTAACACCCTGCAGAGCGCTGTGCCCAATATACAGAAACGTCTTGCAGTATCTCCTACAGGGAAAGTGCCAGGAGGGAATTGTGGAGCTTGTTCTCAGTGTCTCTGAGAATTGCTCTGATTATCCCTGTGACCTCTTTGCTAAGACTCCCCAGAGAGCCGTCCTCAAAACCAACACACATCTTGACATATCTCCCACATTGATCGCAGTGTCTCCAGAAACGGCATTCAAGGAGCCAGGACCTTTTCTCCCTACACTGTCCATTGAGTTGTCCTCAAAACCAATATACATCCTGCTGTATCTCCCACATGGAAAGTGCCAGGAGGGAGAAGTGGGGATTATGTTTAGACTTTCTCGGAACTGCTTCAAATCAACTAGATATCTTTGTGCTGTAAATCTCCCAACAGCCAAACGCAAAAGCAGCAAACATCTCGCTGTATGTCCCACATCCAAAGTGCCAAGAGAGAGCTTGCTCTCCCTGTCTTTGAGTACTGTTTTCACTGTCCCGGTTACCTCTTTGCTAACATTCTCTTCAGAGCTGCAGTGAAAGCAGGAACCACGTGGAGAAGGCACCCACACTGAAAGTGCCTGGAGGGAACATTGGGGCTTCTTCTCAGTGTCTCTGACATAGGGTTTCACTGTACCAGGAAAGTCTCTGCTAACACCGTGCAGAGCGCTGTGCCCAATATACAGAAACGTCTTGCGGTATCTCCTACAGGGAAAGTGCCAGGAGGGAATTGTCGAGCTTGTTCTCAGTGTCTCTGAGAATTGCTCTGATTATCTGTGTGACCTCTTTGCTAAGACTCTCCAGAGAGCCGTCCTCAAAACCAACACACATCTTGACATATCTCCCACATTGATCGCAGTGTCTCCAGAAACGGCATTCAAGGAGCCAGGACCTTTTCTCCCTACACTGTCCATTGAGTTGTCCTCAAAACCAATATACATCCTGCTATATCTCCCACGTGGAAAGTGCCAGGAGGGAGAAGTGGGGATTATGTTTAGACTTTCTCGGAACTGCTTCAAATCAACTAGATATCTTTGTGCTGTAAATCTCCCAACAGCCAAGTGCAAAGGCAGCAAACATCTCGCTGTATGTCCCACATCCAAAGTGCCAAGAGAGAGCTTGCTCTCCCTGTCTTTGAGTACTGTTTTCACTGTCCCGGTTACCTCTTTGCTAACATTCTCTTCAGAGCTGCAGTGAAAGCAGGAACCACGTGGAGAAGGCACCCACACTGAAAGTGCCTGGAGGGAACACTGGGGCTTCTTCTCAGTGTCTCTGACATAGGGTTTCACTGTCCCGGGAAAGTCTCTGCTAACACCGTGCACAGCGCTGTGCCCAATATACAGAAACGTCTTGCGGTATCTCCTACAGGGAAAGTGGCAGGAGGGAATTGTCGAGCTTGTTCTCAGTGTCTCTGAGAATTGCTCTGATTATCTGTGTGACCTCTTTGCTAAGACTCTCCAGAGAGCCGTCCTCAAAACCAACACACATCTTGACATATCTCCCACATTGATCGCAGTGTCTCCAGAAACGGCATTCAAGGAGCCAGGACCTTTTCTCCCTACACTGTCCATTGAGTTGTCCTCAAAACCAATATACATCCTGCTGTATCTCCCACGTGGAAAGTGCCAGGAGGGAGAAGTGGGGATTATGTTTAGACTTTCTCGGAACTGCTTCAAATCAACTAGATATCTTAGTGCTGTAAATCTCCCAACAGCCAAACGCAAAGGCAGCAAACATCTCGCTGTATGTCCCACATCCAAAGTGCCAAGAGAGAGCTTGCTCTCCCTGTCTTTGAGTACTGTTTTCACTGTCCCGGTTACCTCTTTGCTAACATTCTCTTCAGAGCTGCAGTGAAAGCAGGAACCACGTGGAGAAGGCACCCACACTGAAAGTGCCTGGAGGGAACATTGGGGCTTCTTCTCAGTGTCTCTGACATAGGGTTTCACTGTCCCGGGAAAGTCTCTGCTAACACCGTGCAGAGCGCTGTGCCCAATATACAGAAACGTCTTGCGGTATCTCCTACAGGGAAAGTGCCAGGAGGGAATTGTGGAGCTTGTTCTCAGTGTCTCTGAGAATTGCTCTGATTATCTGTGTGACCTCTTTGCTAAGACTCTCCAGAGAGCCGTCCTCAAAACCAACACACATCTTGACATATCTCCCACATTGATCGCAGTGTCTCCAGAAACGGCATTCAAGGAGCCAGGACCTTTTCTCCCTACACTGTCCATTGAGTTGTCCTCAAAACCAATATACATCCTGCTATATCTCCCACGTGGAAAGTGCCAGGAGGGAGAAGTGGGGATTATGTTTAGACTTTCTCGGAACTGCTTCAAATCAACTAGATATCTTTGTGCTGTAAATCGCCCAACAGCCAAACGCAAAGGCAGCAAACATCTCGCTGTATGTCCCACATCCAAAGTGCCAAGAGAGAGCTTGCTCTCCCTGTCTTTGAGTACTGTTTTCACTGTCCCGGTTACCTCTTGGCTAACATTCTCTTCAGAGCTGCAGTGAAAGCAGGAACCACGTGGAGAAGGCACCCACACTGAAAGTGCCTGGAGGGAACATTGGGGCTTCTTCTCAGTGTCTCTGACATAGGGTTTCACTGTCCCGGGAAAGTCTCTGCTAACACCGTGCAGAGCGCTGTGCCCAATATACAGAAACGTCTTGCGGTATCTCCTACAGGGAAAGTGCCAGGAGGGAATTGTCGAGCTTGTTCTCAGTGTCTCTGAGAATTGCTCTGATTATCCCTGTGACCTCTTTGCTAAGACTCTCCAGAGAGCCGTCCTCAAAACCAACACACATCTTGACATATCTCCCACATTGATCGCAGTGTCTCCAGAAACGGCATTCAAGGAGCCAGGACGTTTTCTCCCTACACTGTCCATTGAGTTGTCCTCAAAACCAATATACATCCTGCTATATCTCCCACATGGAAAGTGCCAGGAGGGAGAAGTGGGGATTATGTTTAGACTTTCTCGGAACTGCTTCAAATCAACTAGATATCTTTGTGCTGTAAATCTCCCAACAGCCAAGTGCAAAAGCAGCAAACATCTCGCTGTATGTCCCACATCCAAAGTGCCAAGAGAGAGCTTGCTCTCCCTGCCTTTGAGTACTGTTTTCACTGTCCCGGTTACCTCTTTGCTAACATTCTCTTCAGAGCTGCAGTGAAAGCAGGAACCACGTGGAGAAGGCACCCACACTGAAAGTGCCTGGAGGGAACACTGGGGCTTCTTCTCAGTGTCTCTGACATAGGGTTTCACTGTCCCGGGAAAGTCTCTGCTAACACCGTGCAGAGCGCTGTGCCCAATATACAGAAACGTCTTGCGGTATCTCCTACAGGGAAAGTGGCAGGAGGGAATTGTCGAGCTTGTTCTCAGTGTCTCTGAGAATTGCTCTGATTATCTGTGTGACCTCTTTGCTAAGACTCTCCAGAGAGCCGTCCTCAAAACCAACACACATCTTGACATATCTCCCACATTGATCGCAGTGTCTCCAGAAACGGCATTCAAGGAGCCAGGACCTTTTCTCCCTACACTGTCCATTGAGTTGTCCTCAAAACCAATATACATCCTGCTGTATCTCCCACGTGGAAAGTGCCAGGAGGGAGAAGTGGGGATTATGTTTAGACTTTCTCGGAACTGCTTCAAATCAACTAGATATCTTAGTGCTGTAAATCTCCCAACAGCCAAACGCAAAGGCAGCAAACATCTCGCTGTATGTCCCACATCCAAAGTGCCAAGAGAGAGCTTGCTCTCCCTGTCTTTGAGTACTGTTTTCACTGTCCCGGTTACCTCTTTGCTAACATTCTCTTCAGAGCTGCAGTGAAAGCAGGAACCACGTGGAGAAGGCACCCACACTGAAAGTGCCTGGAGGGAACATTGGGGCTTCTTCTCAGTGTCTCTGACATAGGGTTTCACTGTCCCGGGAAAGTCTCTGCTAACACCGTGCAGAGCGCTGTGCCCAATATACAGAAACGTCTTGCGGTATCTCCTACAGGGAAAGTGCCAGGAGGGAATTGTCGAGCTTGTTCTCAGTGTCTCTGAGAATTGCTCTGATTATCTGTGTGACCTCTTTGCTAAGACTCTCCAGAGAGCCGTCCTCAAAACCAACACACATCTTGACATATCTCCCACATTGATCGCAGTGTCTCCAGAAACGGCATTCAAGGAGCCAGGACCTTTTCTCCCTACACTGTCCATTGAGTTGTCCTCAAAACCAATATACATCCTGCTGTATCTCCCACATGGAAAGTGCCAGGAGGGAGAAGTGGGGATTATGTTTAGACTTTCTCGGAACTGCTTCAAATCAACTAGATATCTTTGTGCTGTAAATCTCCCAACAGCCAAACGCAAAGGCAGCAAACATCTCGCTGTATGTCCCACATCCAAAGTGCCAAGAGAGAGCTTGCTCTCCCTGTCTTTGAGTACTGTTTTCACTGTCCCGGTTACCTCTTTGCTAACATTCTCTTCAGAGCTGCAGTGAAAGCAGGAACCACGTGGAGAAGGCACCCACACTGAAAGTGCCTGGAGGGAACATTGGGGCTTCTTCTCAGTGTCTCTGACATAGGGTTTCACTGTCCCGGGAAAGTCTCTGCTAACACCGTGCAGAGCGCTGTGCCCAATATACAGAAACGTCTTGCGGTATCTCCTACAGGGAAAGTGCCAGGAGGGAATTGTGGAGCT
This sequence comes from Chroicocephalus ridibundus, assembly GCF_963924245.1. NCBI lineage: Eukaryota > Metazoa > Chordata > Aves > Charadriiformes > Laridae > Chroicocephalus > Chroicocephalus ridibundus. Next base: position 1,027,292 of record NW_026961615.1, read on the forward strand.
TGTTCTCAGTGTCTCTGAGAATTGCTCTGATTATCTGTGTGACCTCTTTGCTAAGACTCTCCAGAGAGCCGTCCTCAAAACCAACACACATCTTGACATATCTCCCACATTGATCGCAGTGTCTCCAGAAACGGCATTCAAGGAGCCAGGACCTTTTCTCCCTACACTGTCCATTGAGTTGTCCTCAAAACCAATATACATCCTGCTATATCTCCCACGTGGAAAGTGCCAGGAGGGAGAAGTGGGGATTATGTTTAGACTTTCTCGGAACTGCTTCAAATCAACTAGATATCTTTGTGCTGTAAATCTCCCAACAGCCAAACGCAAAGGCAGCAAACATCTCGCTGTATGTCCCACATCCAAAGTGCCAAGAGAGAGCTTGCTCTCCCTGTCTTTGAGTACTGTTTTCACTGTCCCGGTTACCTCTTGGCTAACATTCTCTTCAGAGTTGCAGTGAAAGCAGGAACCACGTGGAGAAGGCACCCACACTGAAAGTGCCTGGAGGGAACATTGGGGCTTCTTCTCAGTGTCTCTGACATAGGGTTTCACTGTCCCGGGAAAGTCTCTGCTAACACCGCGCAGAGCGCTGTGCCCAATATACAGAAACGTCTTGCGGTATCTCCTACAGGGAAAGTGCCAGGAGGGAATTGTCGAGCTTGTTCTCAGTGTCTCTGAGAATTGCTCTGATTATCTGTGTGACCTCTTTGCTAAGACTCTCCAGAGAGCCGTCCTCAAAACCAACACACATCTTGACATATCTCCCACATTGATCGCAGTGTCTCCAGAAACGGCATTCAAGGAGCCAGGACCTTTTCTCCCTACACTGTCCATTGAGTTGTCCTCAAAACCAATATACATCCTGCTGTATCTCCCACATGGAAAGTGCCAGGAGGGAGAAGTGGGGATTATGTTTAGACTTTCTCGGAACTGCTTCAAATCAACTAGATATCTTTGTGCTGTAAATCTCCCAACAGCCAAACGCAAAGGCAGCAAACATCTCGCTGTATGTCCCACATCCAAAGTGCCAAGAGAGAGCTTGCTCTCCCTGTCTTTGAGTACTGTTTTCACTGTCCCGGTTACCTCTTTGCTAACATTCTCTTCAGAGCTGCAGTGAAAGCAGGAACCACGTGGAGAAGGCACCCACACTGAAAGTGCCTGGAGGGAACATTGGGGCTTCTTCTCAGTGTCTCTGACATAGGGTTTCACTGTCCCGGGAAAGTCTCTGCTAACACCGTGCAGAGCGCTGTGCCCAATATACAGAAACGTCTTGCGGTATCTCCTACAGGGAAAGTGCCAGGAGGGAATTGTGGAGCTTGTTCTCAGTGTCTCTGAGAATTGCTCTGATTATCTGTGTGACCTCTTTGCTAAGACTCTCCAGAGAGCCGTCCTCAAAACCAACACACATCTTGACATATCTCCCACATTGATCGCAGTGTCTCCAGAAACGGCATTCAAGGAGCCAGGACCTTTTCTCCCTACACTGTCCATTGAGTTGTCCTCAAAACCAATATACATCCTGCTATATCTCCCACGTGGAAAGTGCCAGGAGGGAGAAGTGGGGATTATGTTTAGACTTTCTCGGAACTGCTTCAAATCAACTAGATATCTTTGTGCTGTAAATCTCCCAACAGCCAAACGCAAAGGCAGCAAACATCTCGCTGTATGTCCCACATCCAAAGTGCCAAGAGAGAGCTTGCTCTCCCTGTCTTTGAGTACTGTTTTCACTGTCCCGGTTACCTCTTGGCTAACATTCTCTTCAGAGCTGCAGTGAAAGCAGGAACCACGTGGAGAAGGCACCCACACTGAAAGTGCCTGGAGGGAACATTGGGGCTTCTTCTCAGTGTCTCTGACATAGGGTTTCACTGTCCCGGGAAAGTCTCTGCTAACACCCTGCAGAGCGCTGTGCCCAATATACAGAAACGTCTTGTGGTATCTCCTACAGGGAAAGTGCCAGGAGGGAATTGTGGAGCTTGTTCTCAGTGTCTCTGAGAATTGCTCTGATTATCCCTGTGACCTCTTTGCTAAGACTCTCCAGAGAGCCGTCCTCAAAACCAACACACATCTTGACATATCTCCCACATTGATCGCAGTGTCTCCAGAAACGGCATTCAAGGAGCCAGGACCTTTTCTCCCTACACTGTCCATTGAGTTGTCCTCAAAACCAATATACATCCTGCTGTATCTCCCACGTGGAAAGTGCCAGGAGGGAGAAGTGGGGATTATGTTTAGACTTTCTCGGAACTGCTTCAAATCAACTAGATATCTTTGTGCTGTAAATCTCCCAACAGCCAAACGCAAAGGCAGCAAACATCTCGCTGTATGTCCCACATCCAAAGTGCCAAGAGAGAGCTTGCTCTCCCTGTCTTTGAGTACTGTTTTCACTGTCCCGGTTACCTCTTTGCTAACATTCTCTTCAGAGCTGCAGTGAAAGCAGGAACCACGTGGAGAAGGCACCCACACTGAAAGTGCCTGGAGGGAACATTGGGGCTTCTTCTCAGTGTCTCTGACATAGGGTTTCACTGTCCCGGGAAAGTCTCTGCTAACACCGTGCAGAGCGCTGTGCCCAATATACAGAAACGTCTTGCGGTATCTCCTACAGGGAAAGTGCCAGGAGGGAATTGTGGAGCTTGTTCTCAGTGTCTCTGAGAATTGCTCTGATTATCCCTGTGACCTCTTTGCTAAGACTCTCCAGAGAGCCGTCCTCAAAACCAACACACATCTTGACATATCTCCCACATTGATCGCAGTGTCTCCAGAAACGGCATTCAAGGAGCCAGGACCTTTTCTCCCTACACTGTCCATTGAGTTGTCCTCAAAACCAATATACATCCTGCTATATCTCCCACGTGGAAAGTGCCAGGAGGGAGAAGTGGGGATTATGTTTAGACTTTCTCGGAACTGCTTCAAATCAACTAGATATCTTTGTGCTGTAAATCTCCCAACAGCCAAACGCAAAGGCAGCAAACATCTCGCTGTATGTCCCACATCCAAAGTGCCAAGAGAGAGCTTGCTCTCCCTGTCTTTGAGTACTGTTTTCACTGTCCCGGTTACCTCTTGGCTAACATTCTCTTCAGAGCTGCAGTGAAAGCAGGAACCACGTGGAGAAGGCACCCACACTGAAAGTGCCTGGAGGGAACATTGGGGCTTCTTCTCAGTGTCTCTGACATAGGGTTTCACTGTCCCGGGAAAGTCTCTGCTAACACCCTGCAGAGCGCTGTGCCCAATATACAGAAACGTCTTGCGGTATCTCCTACAGGGAAAGTGCCAGGAGGGAATTGTCGAGCTTGTTCTCAGTGTCTCTGAGAATTGCTCTGATTATCCCTGTGACCTCTTTGCTAAGACTCTCCAGAGAGCCGTCCTCAAAACAAACACACATCTTGACATATCTCCCACATTGATCGCAGTGTCTCCAGAAACGGCATTCAAGGAGCCAGGACCTTTTCTCCCTACACTGTCCATTGAGTTGTCCTCAAAACCAATATACATCCTGCTGTATCTCCCACGTGGAAAGTGCCAGGAGGGAGAAGTGGGGATTATGTTTAGACTTTCTCGGAACTGCTTCAAATCAACTAGATATCTTTGTGCTGTAAATCTCCCAACAGCCAAACGCAAAGGCAGCAAACATCTCGCTGTATGTCCCACATCCAAAGTGCCAAGAGAGAGCTTGCTCTCCCTGCCTTTGAGTACTGTTTTCACTGTCCCGGTTACCTCTTTGCTAACATTCTCTTCAGAGCTGCAGTGAAAGCAGGAACCACGTGGAGAAGGCACCCACACTGAAAGTGCCTGGAGGGAACATTGGGGCTTCTTCTCAGTGTCTCTGACATAGGGTTTCACTGTCCCGGGAAAGTCTCTGCTAACACCGTGCAGAGCGCTGTGCCCAATATACAGAAACGTCTTGCGGTATCTCCTACAGGGAAAGTGCCAGGAGGGAATTGTGGAGCTTGTTCTCAGTGTCTCTGAGAATTGCTCTGATTATCTGTGTGACCTCTTTGCTAAGACTCTCCAGAGAGCCGTCCTCAAAACCAACACACATCTTGACATATCTCCCACATTGATCGCAGTGTCTCCAGAAACGGCATTCAAGGAGCCAGGACCTTTTCTCCCTACACTGTCCATTGAGTTGTCCTCAAAACCAATATACATCCTGCTATATCTCCCACGTGGAAAGTGCCAGGAGGGAGAAGTGGGGATTATGTTTAGACTTTCTCGGAACTGCTTCAAATCAACTAGATATCTTTGTGCTGTAAATCTCCCAACAGCCAAACGCAAAGGCAGCAAACATCTCGCTGTATGTCCCACATCCAAAGTGCCAAGAGAGAGCTTGCTCTCCCTGTCTTTGAGTACTGTTTTCACTGTCCCGGTTACCTCTTGGCTAACATTCTCTTCAGAGCTGCAGTGAAAGCAGGAACCACGTGGAGAAGGCACCCACACTGAAAGTGCCTGGAGGGAACATTGGGGCTTCTTCTCAGTGTCTCTGACATAGGGTTTCACTGTCCCGGGAAAGTCTCTGCTAACACCCTGCAGAGCGCTGTGCCCAATATACAGAAACGTCTTGCGGTATCTCCTACAGGGAAAGTGCCCGGAGGGAATTGTGGAGCTTGTTCTCAGTGTCTCTGAGAATTGCTCTTATTATCCCTGTGACCTCTTTGCTAAGACTCTCCAGAGAGCCGTCCTCAAAACCAACACACATCTTGACATATCTCCCACATTGATCGCAGTGTCTCCAGAAACGGCATTCAAGGAGCCAGGACCTTTTCTCCCTACACTGTCCATTGAGTTGTCCTCAAAACCAATATACATCCTGCTGTATCTCCCACGTGGAAAGTGCCAGGAGGGAGAAGTGGGGATTATGTTTAGACTTTCTCGGAACTGCTTCAAATCAACTAGATATCTTTGTGCTGTAAATCGCCCAACAGCCAAACGCAAAGGCAGCAAACATCTCGCTGTATGTCCCACATCCAAAGTGCCAAGAGAGAGCTTGCTCTCCCTGTCTTTGAGTACTGTTTTCACTGTCCCGGTTACCTCTTTGCTAACATTCTCTTCAGAGCTGCAGTGAAAGCAGGAACCACGTGGAGAAGGCACCCACACTGAAAGTGCCTGGAGGGAACATTGGGGCTTCTTCTCAGTGTCTCTGACATAGGGTTTCACTGTCCCGGGAAAGTCTCTGCTAACACCGTGCAGAGCGCTGTGCCCAATATACAGAAACGTCTTGCGGTATCTCCTACAGGGAAAGTGCCAGGAGGGAATTGTGGAGCTTGTTCTCAGTGTCTCTGAGAATTGCTCTGATTATCTGTGTGACCTCTTTGCTAAGACTCTCCAGAGAGCCGTCCTCAAAACCAACACACATCTTGACATATCTCCCACATTGATCGCAGTGTCTCCAGAAACGGCATTCAAGGAGCCAGGACCTTTTCTCCCTACACTGTCCATTGAGTTGTCCTCAAAACCAATATACATCCTGCTATATCTCCCACGTGGAAAGTGCCAGGAGGGAGAAGTGGGGATTATGTTTAGACTTTCTCGGAACTGCTTCAAATCAACTAGATATCTTTGTGCTGTAAATCTCCCAACAGCCAAACGCAAAGGCAGCAAACATCTCGCTGTATGTCCCACATCCAAAGTGCCAAGAGAGAGCTTGCTCTCCCTGTCTTTGAGTACTGTTTTCACTGTCCCGGTTACCTCTTGGCTAACATTCTCTTCAGAGCTGCAGTGAAAGCAGGAACCACGTGGAGAAGGCACCCACACTGAAAGTGCCTGGAGGGAACATTGGGGCTTCTTCTCAGTGTCTCTGACATAGGGTTTCACTGTCCCGGGAAAGTCTCTGCTAACACCCTGCAGAGCGCTGTGCCCAATATACAGAAACGTCTTGCGGTATCTCCTACAGGGAAAGTGCCAGGAGGGAATTGTCGAGCTTGTTCTCAGTGTCTCTGAGAATTGCTCTGATTATCCCTGTGACCTCTTTGCTAAGACTCTCCAGAGAGCCGTCCTCAAAACCAACACACATCTTGACATATCTCCCACATTGATCGCAGTGTCTCCAGAAACGGCATTCAAGGAGCCAGGACCTTTTCTCCCTACACTGTCCATTGAGTTGTCCTCAAAACCAATATACATCCTGCTGTATCTCCCACGTGGAAAGTGCCAGGAGGGAGAAGTGGGGATTATGTTTAGACTTTCTCGGAACTGCTTCAAATCAACTAGATATCTTTGTGCTGTAAATCTCCCAACAGCCAAACGCAAAGGCAGCAAACATCTCGCTGTATGTCCCACATCCAAAGTGCCAAGAGAGAGCTTGCTCTCCCTGCCTTTGAGTACTGTTTTCACTGTCCCGGTTACCTCTTTGCTAACATTCTCTTCAGAGCTGCAGTGAAAGCAGGAACCACGTGGAGAAGGCACCCACACTGAAAGTGCCTGGAGGGAACATTGGGGCTTCTTCTCAGTGTCTCTGACATAGGGTTTCACTGTCCCGGGAAAGTCTCTGCTAACACCGTGCAGAGCGCTGTGCCCAATATACAGAAACGTCTTGCGGTATCTCCTACAGGGAAAGTGCCAGGAGGGAATTGTGGAGCTTGTTCTCAGTGTCTCTGAGAATTGCTCTGATTATCTGTGTGACCTCTTTGCTAAGACTCTCCAGAGAGCCGTCCTCAAAACCAACACACATCTTGACATATCTCCCACATTGATCGCAGTGTCTCCAGAAACGGCATTCAAGGAGCCAGGACCTTTTCTCCCTACACTGTCCATTGAGTTGTCCTCAAAACCAATATACATCCTGCTGTATCTCCCACGTGGAAAGTGCCAGGAGGGAGAAGTGGGGATTATGTTTAGACTTTCTCGGAACTGCTTCAAATCAACTAGATATCTTTGTGCTGTAAATCTCCCAACAGCCAAACGCAAAAGCAGCAAACATCTCGCTGTATGTCCCACATCCAAAGTGCCAAGAGAGAGCTTGCTCTCCCTGTCTTTGAGTACTGTTTTCACTGTCCCGGTTACCTCTTTGCTAACATTCTCTTCAGAGCTGCAGTGAAAGCAGGAACCACGTGGAGAAGGCACCCACACTGAAAGTGCCTGGAGGGAACACTGGGGCTTCTTCTCAGTGTCTCTGACATAGGGTTTCACTGTCCCGGGAAAGTCTCTGCTAACACCGTGCACAGCGCTGTGCCCAATATACAGAAACGTCTTGCGGTATCTCCTACAGGGAAAGTGCCAGGAGGGAATTGTCGAGCTTGTTCTCAGTGTCTCTGAGAATTGCTCTGATTATCTGTGTGACCTCTTTGCTAAGACTCTCCAGAGAGCCGTCCTCAAAACCAACACACATCTTGACATATCTCCCACATTGATCGCAGTGTCTCCAGAAACGGCATTCAAGGAGCCAGGACCTTTTCTCCCTACACTGTCCATTGAGTTGTCCTCAAAACCAATATACATCCTGCTGTATCTCCCACGTGGAAAGTGCCAGGAGGGAGAAGTGGGGATTATGTTTAGACTTTCTCGGAACTGCTTCAAATCAACTAGATATCTTAGTGCTGTAAATCTCCCAACAGCCAAACGCAAAGGCAGCAAACATCTCGCTGTATGTCCCACATCCAAAGTGCCAAGAGAGAGCTTGCTCTCCCTGTCTTTGAGTACTGTTTTCACTGTCCCGGTTACCTCTTTGCTAACATTCTCTTCAGAGCTGCAGTGAAAGCAGGAACCACGTGGAGAAGGCACCCACACTGAAAGTGCCTGGAGGGAACATTGGGGCTTCTTCTCAGTGTCTCTGACATAGGGTTTCACTGTCCCGGGAAAGTCTCTGCTAACACCGTGCAGAGCGCTGTGCCCAATATACAGAAACGTCTTGCGGTATCTCCTACAGGGAAAGTGCCAGGAGGGAATTGTCGAGCTTGTTCTCAGTGTCTCTGAGAATTGCTCTGATTATCTGTGTGACCTCTTTGCTAAGACTCTCCAGAGAGCCGTCCTCAAAACCAACACACATCTTGACATATCTCCCACATTGATCGCAGTGTCTCCAGAAACGGCATTCAAGGAGCCAGGACCTTTTCTCCCTACACTGTCCATTGAGTTGTCCTCAAAACCAATATACATCCTGCTATATCTCCCACGTGGAAAGTGCCAGGAGGGAGAAGTGGGGATTATGTTTAGACTTTCTCGGAACTGCTTCAAATCAACTAGATATCTTTGTGCTGTAAATCTCCCAACAGCCAAACGCAAAGGCAGCAAACATCTCGCTGTATGTCCCACATCCAAAGTGCCAAGAGAGAGCTTGCTCTCCCTGTCTTTGAGTACTGTTTTCACTGTCCCGGTTACCTCTTTGCTAACATTCTCTTCAGAGCTGCAGTGAAAGCAGGAACCATGTGGAGAAGGCACCCACACTGAAAGTGCCTGGAGGGAACATTGGGGCTTCTTCTCAGTGTCTCTGACATAGGGTTTCACTGTCCCGGGAAAGTCTCTGCTAACACCCTGCAGAGCGCTGTGCCCAATATACAGAAACGTCTTGCGGTATCTCCTACAGGGAAAGTGGCAGGAGGGAATTGTCGAGCTTGTTCTCAGTGTCTCTGAGAATTGCTCTGATTATCTGTGTGACCTCTTTGCTAAGACTCTCCAGAGAGCCGTCCTCAAAACCAACACACATCTTGACATATCTCCCACATTGATCGCAGTGTCTCCAGAAACGGCATTCAAGGAGCCAGGACCTTTTCTCCCTACACTGTCCATTGAGTTGTCCTCAAAACCAATATACATCCTGCTGTATCTCCCACGTGGAAAGTGCCAGGAGGGAGAAGTGGGGATTATGTTTAGACTTTCTCGGAACTGCTTCAAATCAACTAGATATCTTAGTGCTGTAAATCTCCCAACAGCCAAACGCAAAGGCAGCAAACATCTCGCTGTATGTCCCACATCCAAAGTGCCAAGAGAGAGCTTGCTCTCCCTGTCTTTGAGTACTGTTTTCACTGTCCCGGTTACCTCTTTGCTAACATTCTCTTCAGAGCTGCAGTGAAAGCAGGAACCACGTGGAGAAGGCACCCACACTGAAAGTGCCTGGAGGGAACATTGGGGCTTCTTCTCAGTGTCTCTGACATAGGGTTTCACTGTCCCGGGAAAGTCTCTGCTAACACCGTGCAGAGCGCTGTGCCCAATATACAGAAACGTCTTGCGGTATCTCCTACAGGGAAAGTGCCAGGAGGGAATTGTGGAGCTTGTTCTCAGTGTCTCTGAGAATTGCTCTGATTATCTGTGTGACCTCTTTGCTAAGACTCTCCAGAGAGCCGTCCTCAAAACCAACACACATCTTGACATATCTCCCACATTGATCGCAGTGTCTCCAGAAACGGCATTCAAGGAGCCAGGACCTTTTCTCCCTACACTGTCCATTGAGTTGTCCTCAAAACCAATATACATCCTGCTATATCTCCCACGTGGAAAGTGCCAGGAGGGAGAAGTGGGGATTATGTTTAGACTTTCTCGGAACTGCTTCAAATCAACTAGATATCTTTGTGCTGTAAATCTCCCAACAGCCAAACGCAAAGGCAGCAAACATCTCGCTGTATGTCCCACATCCAAAGTGCCAAGAGAGAGCTTGCTCTCCCTGTCTTTGAGTACTGTTTTCACTGTCCCGGTTACCTCTTGGCTAACATTCTCTTCAGAGCTGCAGTGAAAGCAGGAACCACGTGGAGAAGGCACCCACACTGAAAGTGCCTGGAGGGAACATTGGGGCTTCTTCTCAGTGTCTCTGACATAGGGTTTCACTGTCCCGGGAAAGTCTCTGCTAACACCCTGCAGAGCGCTGTGCCCAATATACAGAAACGTCTTGCGGTATCTCCTACAGGGAAAGTGCCAGGAGGGAATTGTGGAGCTTGTTCTCAGTGTCTCTGAGAATTGCTCTGATTATCCCTGTGACCTCTTTGCTAAGACTCTCCAGAGAGCCGTCCTCAAAACCAACACACATCTTGACATATCTCCCACATTGATCGCAGTGTCTCCAGAAACGGCATTCAAGGAGCCAGGACCTTTTCTCCCTACACTGTCCATTGAGTTGTCCTCAAAACCAATATACATCCTGCTGTATCTCCCACGTGGAAAGTGCCAGGAGGGAGAAGTGGGGATTATGTTTAGACTTTCTCGGAACTGCTTCAAATCAACTAGATATCTTTGTGCTGTAAATCGCCCAACAGCCAAACGCAAAAGCAGCAAACATCTCGCTGTATGTCCCACATCCAAAGTGCCAAGAGAGAGCTTGCTCTCCCTGCCTTTGAGTACTGTTTTCACTGTCCCGGTTACCTCTTTGCTAACATTCTCTTCAGAGCTGCAGTGAAAGCAGGAACCACGTGGAGAAGGCACCCACACTGAAAGTGCCTGGAGGGAACATTGGGGCTTCTTCTCAGTGTCTCTGACATAGGGTTTCACTGTCCCGGGAAAGTCTCTGCTAACACCGTGCAGAGCGCTGTGCCCAATATACAGAAACGTCTTGCGGTATCTCCTACAGGGAAAGTGCCAGGAGGGAATTGTGGAGCTTGTTCTCAGTGTCTCTGAGAATTGCTCTGATTATCTGTGTGACCTCTTTGCTAAGACTCTCCAGAGAGCCGTCCTCAAAACCAACACACATCTTGACATATCTCCCACATTGATCGCAGTGTCTCCAGAAACGGCATTCAAGGAGCCAGGACCTTTTCTCCCTACACTGTCCATTGAGTTGTCCTCAAAACCAATATACATCCTGCTATATCTCCCACGTGGAAAGTGCCAGGAGGGAGAAGTGGGGATTATGTTTAGACTTTCTCGGAACTGCTTCAAATCAACTAGATATCTTTGTGCTGTAAATCTCCCAACAGCCAAACGCAAAGGCAGCAAACATCTCGCTGTATGTCCCACATCCAAAGTGCCAAGAGAGAGCTTGCTCTCCCTGTCTTTGAGTACTGTTTTCACTGTCCCGGTTACCTCTTGGCTAACATTCTCTTCAGAGCTGCAGTGAAAGCAGGAACCACGTGGAGAAGGCACCCACACTGAAAGTGCCTGGAGGGAACATTGGGGCTTCTTCTCAGTGTCTCTGACATAGGGTTTCACTGTCCCGGGAAAGTCTCTGCTAACACCCTGCAGAGCGCTGTGCCCAATATACAGAAACGTCTTGCGGTATCTCCTACAGGGAAAGTGCCAGGAGGGAATTGTGGAGCTTGTTCTCAGTGTCTCTGAGAATTGCTCTGATTATCCCTGTGACCTCTTTGCTAAGACTCTCCAGAGAGCCGTCCTCAAAACCAACACACATCTTGACATATCTCCCACATTGATCGCAGTGTCTCCAGAAACGGCATTCAAGGAGCCAGGACCTTTTCTCCCTACACTGTCCATTGAGTTGTCCTCAAAACCAATATACATCCTGCTGTATCTCCCACGTGGAAAGTGCCAGGAGGGAGAAGTGGGGATTATGTTTAGACTTTCTCGGAACTGCTTCAAATCAACTAGATATCTTTGTGCTGTAAATCGCCCAACAGCCAAACGCAAAGGCAGCAAACATCTCGCTGTATGTCCCACATCCAAAGTGCCAAGAGAGAGCTTGCTCTCCCTGTCTTTGAGTACTGTTTTCACTGTCCCGGTTACCTCTTTGCTAACATTCTCTTCAGAGCTGCAGTGAAAGCAGGAACCACGTGGAGAAGGCACCCACACTGAAAGTGCCTGGAGGGAACATTGGGGCTTCTTCTCAGTGTCTCTGACATAGGGTTTCACTGTCCCGGGAAAGTCTCTGCTAACACCGTGCAGAGCGCTGTGCCCAATATACAGAAACGTCTTGCGGTATCTCCTACAGGGAAAGTGCCAGGAGGGAATTGTGGAGCTTGTTCTCAGTGTCTCTGAGAATTGCTCTGATTATCTGTGTGACCTCTTTGCTAAGACTCTCCAGAGAGCCGTCCTCAAAACCAACACACATCTTGACATATCTCCCACATTGATCGCAGTGTCTCCAGAAACGGCATTCAAGGAGCCAGGACCTTTTCTCCCTACACTGTCCATTGAGTTGTCCTCAAAACCAATATACATCCTGCTGTATCTCCCACGTGGAAAGTGCCAGGAGGGAGAAGTGGGGATTATGTTTAGACTTTCTCGGAACTGCTTCAAATCAACTAGATATCTTAGTGCTGTAAATCTCCCAACAGCCAAACGCAAAGGCAGCAAACATCTCGCTGTATGTCCCACATCCAAAGTGCCAAGAGAGAGCTTGCTCTCCCTGTCTTTGAGTACTGTTTTCACTGTCCCGGTTACCTCTTTGCTAACATTCTCTTCAGAGCTGCAGTGAAAGCAGGAACCACGTGGAGAAGGCACCCACACTGAAAGTGCCTGGAGGGAACATTGGGGCTTCTTCTCAGTGTCTCTGACATAGGGTTTCACTGTCCCGGGAAAGTCTCTGCTAACACCGTGCAGAGCGCTGTGCCCAATATACAGAAACGTCTTGCGGTATCTCCTACAGGGAAAGTGCCAGGAGGGAATTGTGGAGCTTGTTCTCAGTGTCTCTGAGAATTGCTCTGATTATCTGTGTGACCTCTTTGCTAAGACTCTCCAGAGAGCCGTCCTCAAAACCAACACACATCTTGACATATCTCCCACATTGATCGCAGTGTCTCCAGAAACGGCATTCAAGGAGCCAGGACCTTTTCTCCCTACACTGTCCATTGAGTTGTCCTCAAAACCAATATACATCCTGCTATATCTCCCACGTGGAAAGTGCCAGGAGGGAGAAGTGGGGATTATGTTTAGACTTTCTCGGAACTGCTTCAAATCAACTAGATATCTTTGTGCTGTAAATCTCCCAACAGCCAAACGCAAAGGCAGCAAACATCTCGCTGTATGTCCCACATCCAAAGTGCCAAGAGAGAGCTTGCTCTCCCTGTCTTTGAGTACTGTTTTCACTGTCCCGGTTACCTCTTTGCTAACATTCTCTTCAGAGCTGCAGTGAAAGCAGGAACCACGTGGAGAAGGCACCCACACTGAAAGTGCCTGGAGGGAACATTGGGGCTTCTTCTCAGTGTCTCTGACATAGGGTTTCACTGTCCCGGGAAAGTCTCTGCTAACACCCTGCAGAGCGCTGTGCCCAATATACAGAAACGTCTTGCGGTATCTCCTACAGGGAAAGTGGCAGGAGGGAATTGTCGAGCTTGTTCTCAGTGTCTCTGAGAATTGCTCTGATTATCTGTGTGACCTCTTTGCTAAGACTCTCCAGAGAGCCGTCCTCAAAACCAACACACATCTTGACATATCTCCCACATTGATCGCAGTGTCTCCAGAAACGGCATTCAAGGAGCCAGGACCTTTTCTCCCTACACTGTCCATTGAGTTGTCCTCAAAACCAATATACATCCTGCTGTATCTCCCACGTGGAAAGTGCCAGGAGGGAGAAGTGGGGATTATGTTTAGACTTTCTCGGAACTGCTTCAAATCAACTAGATATCTTAGTGCTGTAAATCTCCCAACAGCCAAACGCAAAGGCAGCAAACATCTCGCTGTATGTCCCACATCCAAAGTGCCAAGAGAGAGCTTGCTCTCCCTGTCTTTGAGTACTGTTTTCACTGTCCCGGTTACCTCTTTGCTAACATTCTCTTCAGAGCTGCAGTGAAAGCAGGAACCACGTGGAGAAGGCACCCACACTGAAAGTGCCTGGAGGGAACATTGGGGCTTCTTCTCAGTGTCTCTGACATAGGGTTTCACTGTCCCGGGAAAGTCTCTGCTAACACCGTGCAGAGCGCTGTGCCCAATATACAGAAACGTCTTGCGGTATCTCCTACAGGGAAAGTGCCAGGAGGGAATTGTCGAGCTTGTTCTCAGTGTCTCTGAGAATTGCTCTGATTATCTGTGTGACCTCTTTGCTAAGACTCTCCAGAGAGCCGTCCTCAAAACCAACACACATCTTGACATATCTCCCACATTGATCGCAGTGTCTCCAGAAACGGCATTCAAGGAGCCAGGACCTTTTCTCCCTACACTGTCCATTGAGTTGTCCTCAAAACCAATATACATCCTGCTATATCTCCCACGTGGAAAGTGCCAGGAGGGAGAAGTGGGGATTATGTTTAGACTTTCTCGGAACTGCTTCAAATCAACTAGATATCTTTGTGCTGTAAATCTCCCAACAGCCAAACGCAAAGGCAGCAAACATCTCGCTGTACGTCCCACATCCAAAGTGCCAAGAGAGAGCTTGCTCTCCCTGTCTTTGAGTACTGTTTTCACTGTCCCGGTTACCTCTTGGCTAACATTCTCTTCAGAGCTGCAGTGAAAGCAGGAACCACGTGGAGAAGGCACCCACACTGAAAGTGCCTGGAGGGAACATTGGGGCTTCTTCTCAGTGTCTCTGACATAGGGTTTCACTGTCCCGGGAAAGTCTCTGCTAACACCGTGCAGAGCGCTGTGCCCAATATACAGAAACGTCTTGCGGTATCTCCTACAGGGAAAGTGCCAGGAGGGAATTGTCGAGCTTGTTCTCAGTGTCTCTGAGAATTGCTCTGATTATCCCTGTGACCTCTTTGCTAAGACTCTCCAGAGAGCCGTCCTCAAAACAAACACACATCTTGACATATCTCCCACATTGATCGCAGTGTCTCCAGAAACGGCATTCAAGGAGCCAGGACCTTTTCTCCCTACACTGTCCATTGAGTTGTCCTCAAAACCAATATACATCCTGCTGTATCTCCCACATGGAAAGTGCCAGGAGGGAGAAGTGGGGATTATGTTTAGACTTTCTCGGAACTGCTTCAAATCAACTAGATATCTTTGTGCTGTAAATCTCCCAACAGCCAAACGCAAAGGCAGCAAACATCTCGCTGTATGTCCCACATCCAAAGTGCCAAGAGAGAGCTTGCTCTCCCTGTCTTTGAGTACTGTTTTCACTGTCCCGGTTACCTCTTTGCTAACATTCTCTTCAGAGCTGCAGTGAAAGCAGGAACCACGTGGAGAAGGCACCCACACTGAAAGTGCCTGGAGGGAACATTGGGGCTTCTTCTCAGTGTCTCTGACATAGGGTTTCACTGTCCCGGGAAAGTCTCTGCTAACACCGTGCAGAGCGCTGTGCCCAATATACAGAAACGTCTTGCGGTATCTCCTACAGGGAAAGTGCCAGGAGGGAATTGTGGAGCTTGTTCTCAGTGTCTCTGAGAATTGCTCTGATTATCTGTGTGACCTCTTTGCTAAGACTCTCCAGAGAGCCGTCCTCAAAACCAACACACATCTTGACATATCTCCCACATTGATCGCAGTGTCTCCAGAAACGGCATTCAAGGAGCCAGGACCTTTTCTCCCTACACTGTCCATTGAGTTGTCCTCAAAACCAATATACATCCTGCTATATCTCCCACGTGGAAAGTGCCAGGAGGGAGAAGTGGGGATTATGTTTAGACTTTCTCGGAACTGCTTCAAATCAACTAGATATCTTTGTGCTGTAAATCTCCCAACAGCCAAGTTCAAAGGCAGCAAACATCTCGCTGTATGTCCCACATCCAAAGTGCCAAGAGAGAGCTTGCTCTCCCTGTCTTTGAGTACTGTTTTCACTGTCCCGGTTACCTCTTGGCTAACATTCTCTTCAGAGCTGCAGTGAAAGCAGGAACCACGTGGAGAAGGCACCCACACTGAAAGTGCCTGGAGGGAACATTGGGGCTTCTTCTCAGTGTCTCTGACATAGGGTTTCACTGTCCCGGGAAAGTCTCTGCTAACACCCTGCAGAGCGCTGTGCCCAATATACAGAAACGTCTTGCGGTATCTCCTACAGGGAAAGTGCCAGGAGGGAATTGTGGAGCTTGTTCTCAGTGTCTCTGAGAATTGCTCTGATTATCCCTGTGACCTCTTTGCTAAGACTCTCCAGAGAGCCGTCCTCAAAACCAACACACATCTTGACATATCTCCCACATTGATCGCAGTGTCTCCAGAAACGGCATTCAAGGAGCCAGGACCTTTTCTCCCTACACTGTCCATTGAGTTGTCCTCAAAACCAATATACATCCTGCTGTATCTCCCACGTGGAAAGTGCCAGGAGGGAGAAGTGGGGATTATGTTTAGACTTTCTCGGAACTGCTTCAAATCAACTAGATATCTTTGTGCTGTAAATCTCCCAACAGCCAAACGCAAAGGCAGCAAACATCTCGCTGTATGTCCCACATCCAAAGTGCCAAGAGAGAGCTTGCTCTCCCTGTCTTTGAGTACTGTTTTCACTGTCCCGGTTACCTCTTTGCTAACATTCTCTTCAGAGCTGCAGTGAAAGCAGGAACCACGTGGAGAAGGCACCCACACTGAAAGTGCCTGGAGGGAACATTGGGGCTTCTTCTCAGTGTCTCTGACATAGGGTTTCACTGTCCCGGGAAAGTCTCTGCTAACACCGTGCAGAGCGCTGTGCCCAATATACAGAAACGTCTTGCGGTATCTCCTACAGGGAAAGTGCCAGGAGGGAATTGTGGAGCTTGTTCTCAGTGTCTCTGAGAATTGCTCTGATTATCTGTGTGACCTCTTTGCTAAGACTCTCCAGAGAGCCGTCCTCAAAACCAACACACATCTTGACATATCTCCCACATTGATCGCAGTGTCTCCAGAAACGGCATTCAAGGAGCCAGGACCTTTTCTCCCTACACTGTCCATTGAGTTGTCCTCAAAACCAATATACATCCTGCTATATCTCCCACGTGGAAAGTGCCAGGAGGGAGAAGTGGGGATTATGTTTAGACTTTCTCGGAACTGCTTCAAATCAACTAGATATCTTTGTGCTGTAAATCTCCCAACAGCCAAACGCAAAGGCAGCAAACATCTCGCTGTATGTCCCACATCCAAAGTGCCAAGAGAGAGCTTGCTCTCCCTGTCTTTGAGTACTGTTTTCACTGTCCCGGTTACCTCTTGGCTAACATTCTCTTCAGATCTGCAGTGAAAGCAGGAACCACGTGGAGAAGGCACCCACACTGAAAGTGCCTGGAGGGAACATTGGGGCTTCTTCTCAGTGTCTCTGACATAGGGTTTCACTGTCCCGGGAAAGTCTCTGCTAACACCCTGCAGAGCGCTGTGCCCAATATACAGAAACGTCTTGCGGTATCTCCTACAGGGAAAGTGCCAGGAGGGAATTGTCGAGCTTGTTCTCAGTGTCTCTGAGAATTGCTCTGATTATCCCTGTGACCTCTTTGCTAAGACTCTCCAGAGAGCCGTCCTCAAAACAAACACACATCTTGACATATCTCCCACATTGATCGCAGTGTCTCCAGAAACGGCATTCAAGGAGCCAGGACCTTTTCTCCCTACACTGTCCATTGAGTTGTCCTCAAAACCAATATACATCCTGCTGTATCTCCCACGTGGAAAGTGCCAGGAGGGAGAAGTGGGGATTATGTTTAGACTTTCTCGGAACTGCTTCAAATCAACTAGATATCTTTGTGCTGTAAATCTCCCAACAGCCAAACGCAAAGGCAGCAAACATCTCGCTGTATGTCCCACATCCAAAGTGCCAAGAGAGAGCTTGCTCTCCCTGCCTTTGAGTACTGTTTTCACTGTCCCGGTTACCTCTTTGCTAACATTCTCTTCAGAGCTGCAGTGAAAGCAGGAACCACGTGGAGAAGGCACCCACACTGAAAGTGCCTGGAGGGAACATTGGGGCTTCTTCTCAGTGTCTCTGACATAGGGTTTCACTGTCCCGGGAAAGTCTCTGCTAACACCGTGCAGAGCGCTGTGCCCAATATACAGAAACGTCTTGCGGTATCTCCTACAGGGAAAGTGCCAGGAGGGAATTGTGGAGCTTGTTCTCAGTGTCTCTGAGAATTGCTCTGATTATCTGTGTGACCTCTTTGCTAAGACTCTCCAGAGAGCCGTCCTCAAAACCAACACACATCTTGACATATCTCCCACATTGATCGCAGTGTCTCCAGAAACGGCATTCAAGGAGCCAGGACCTTTTCTCCCTACACTGTCCATTGAGTTGTCCTCAAAACCAATATACATCCTGCTGTATCTCCCACGTGGAAAGTGCCAGGAGGGAGAAGTGGGGATTATGTTTAGACTTTCTCGGAACTGCTTCAAATCAACTAGATATCTTTGTGCTGTAAATCTCCCAACAGCCAAACGCAAAGGCAGCAAACATCTCGCTGTATGTCCCACATCCAAAGTGCCAAGAGAGAGCTTGCTCTCCCTGTCTTTGAGTACTGTTTTCACTGTCCCGGTTACCTCTTTGCTAACATTCTCTTCAGAGCTGCAGTGAAAGCAGGAACCACGTGGAGAAGGCACCCACACTGAAAGTGCCTGGAGGGAACATTGGGGCTTCTTCTCAGTGTCTCTGACATAGGGTTTCACTGTCCCGGGAAAGTCTCTGCTAACACCGTGCAGAGCGCTGTGCCCAATATACAGAAACGTCTTGCGGTATCTCCTACAGGGAAAGTGCCAGGAGGGAATTGTGGAGCTTGTTCTCAGTGTCTCTGAGAATTGCTCTGATTATCTGTGTGACCTCTTTGCTAAGACTCTCCAGAGAGCCGTCCTCAAAACCAACACACATCTTGACATATCTCCCACATTGATCGCAGTGTCTCCAGAAACGGCATTCAAGGAGCCAGGACCTTTTCTCCCTACACTGTCCATTGAGTTGTCCTCAAAACCAATATACATCCTGCTGTATCTCCCACGTGGAAAGTGCCAGGAGGGAGAAGTGGGGATTATGTTTAGACTTTCTCGGAACTGCTTCAAATCAACTAGATATCTTTGTGCTGTAAATCTCCCAACAGCCAAACGCAAAGGCAGCAAACATCTCGCTGTATGTCCCACATCCAAAGTGCCAAGAGAGAGCTTGCTCTCCCTGTCTTTGAGTACTGTTTTCACTGTCCCGGTTACCTCTTTGCTAACATTCTCTTCAGAGCTGCAGTGAAAGCAGGAACCACGTGGAGAAGGCACCCACACTGAAAGTGCCTGGAGGGAACATTGGGGCTTCTTCTCAGTGTCTCTGACATAGGGTTTCACTGTCCCGGGAAAGTCTCTGCTAACACCGTGCAGAGCGCTGTGCCCAATATACAGAAACGTCTTGCGGTATCTCCTACAGGGAAAGTGCCAGGAGGGAATTGTGGAGCTTGTTCTCAGTGTCTCTGAGAATTGCTCTGATTATCTGTGTGACCTCTTTGCTAAGACTCTCCAGAGAGCCGTCCTCAAAACCAACACACATCTTGACATATCTCCCACATTGATCGCAGTGTCTCCAGAAACGGCATTCAAGGAGCCAGGACCTTTTCTCCCTACACTGTCCATTGAGTTGTCCTCAAAACCAATATACATCCTGCTATATCTCCCACGTGGAAAGTGCCAGGAGGGAGAAGTGGGGATTATGTTTAGACTTTCTCGGAACTGCTTCAAATCAACTAGATATCTTTGTGCTGTAAATCTCCCAACAGCCAAACGCAAAGGCAGCAAACATCTCGCTGTATGTCCCACATCCAAAGTGCCAAGAGAGAGCTTGCTCTCCCTGTCTTTGAGTACTGTTTTCACTGTCCCGGTTACCTCTTGGCTAACATTCTCTTCAGAGCTGCAGTGAAAGCAGGAACCACGTGGAGAAGGCACCCACACTGAAAGTGCCTGGAGGGAACATTGGGGCTTCTTCTCAGTGTCTCTGACATAGGGTTTCACTGTCCCGGGAAAGTCTCTGCTAACACCCTGCAGAGCGCTGTGCCCAATATACAGAAACGTCTTGCGGTATCTCCTACAGGGAAAGTGCCAGGAGGGAATTGTGGAGCTTGTTCTCAGTGTCTCTGAGAATTGCTCTGATTATCCCTGTGACCTCTTTGCTAAGACTCTCCAGAGAGCCGTCCTCAAAACCAACACACATCTTGACATATCTCCCACATTGATCGCAGTGTCTCCAGAAACGGCATTCAAGGAGCCAGGACCTTTTCTCCCTACACTGTCCATTGAGTTGTCCTCAAAACCAATATACATCCTGCTGTATCTCCCACGTGGAAAGTGCCAGGAGGGAGAAGTGGGGATTATGTTTAGACTTTCTCGGAACTGCTTCAAATCAACTAGATATCTTTGTGCTGTAAATCTCCCAACAGCCAAACGCAAAGGCAGCAAACATCTCGCTGTATGTCCCACATCCAAAGTGCCAAGAGAGAGCTTGCTCTCCCTGTCTTTGAGTACTGTTTTCACTGTCCCGGTTACCTCTTTGCTAACATTCTCTTCAGAGCTGCAGTGAAAGCAGGAACCACGTGGAGAAGGCACCCACACTGAAAGTGCCTGGAGGGAACATTGGGGCTTCTTCTCAGTGTCTCTGACATAGGGTTTCACTGTCCCGGGAAAGTCTCTGCTAACACCGTGCAGAGCGCTGTGCCCAATATACAGAAACGTCTTGCGGTATCTCCTACAGGGAAAGTGCCAGGAGGGAATTGTGGAGCTTGTTCTCAGTGTCTCTGAGAATTGCTCTGATTATCCCTGTGACCTCTTTGCTAAGACTCTCCAGAGAGCCGTCCTCAAAACCAACACACATCTTGACATATCTCCCACATTGATCGCAGTGTCTCCAGAAACGGCATTCAAGGAGCCAGGACCTTTTCTCCCTACACTGTCCATTGAGTTGTCCTCAAAACCAATATACATCCTGCTATATCTCCCACGTGGAAAGTGCCAGGAGGGAGAAGTGGGGATTATGTTTAGACTTTCTCGGAACTGCTTCAAATCAACTAGATATCTTTGTGCTGTAAATCTCCCAACAGCCAAACGCAAAGGCAGCAAACATCTCGCTGTATGTCCCACATCCAAAGTGCCAAGAGAGAGCTTGCTCTCCCTGTCTTTGAGTACTGTTTTCACTGTCCCGGTTACCTCTTGGCTAACATTCTCTTCAGAGCTGCAGTGAAAGCAGGAACCACGTGGAGAAGGCACCCACACTGAAAGTGCCTGGAGGGAACATTGGGGCTTCTTCTCAGTGTCTCTGACATAGGGTTTCACTGTCCCGGGAAAGTCTCTGCTAACACCCTGCAGAGCGCTGTGCCCAATATACAGAAACGTCTTGCGGTATCTCCTACAGGGAAAGTGCCAGGAGGGAATTGTCGAGCTTGTTCTCAGTGTCTCTGAGAATTGCTCTGATTATCCCTGTGACCTCTTTGCTAAGACTCTCCAGAGAGCCGTCCTCAAAACAAACACACATCTTGACATATCTCCCACATTGATCGCAGTGTCTCCAGAAACGGCATTCAAGGAGCCAGGACCTTTTCTCCCTACACTGTCCATTGAGTTGTCCTCAAAACCAATATACATCCTGCTGTATCTCCCACGTGGAAAGTGCCAGGAGGGAGAAGTGGGGATTATGTTTAGACTTTCTCGGAACTGCTTCAAATCAACTAGATATCTTTGTGCTGTAAATCTCCCAACAGCCAAACGCAAAGGCAGCAAACATCTCGCTGTATGTCCCACATCCAAAGTGCCAAGAGAGAGCTTGCTCTCCCTGCCTTTGAGTACTGTTTTCACTGTCCCGGTTACCTCTTTGCTAACATTCTCTTCAGAGCTGCAGTGAAAGCAGGAACCACGTGGAGAAGGCACCCACACTGAAAGTGCCTGGAGGGAACATTGGGGCTTCTTCTCAGTGTCTCTGACATAGGGTTTCACTGTCCCGGGAAAGTCTCTGCTAACACCGTGCAGAGCGCTGTGCCCAATATACAGAAACGTCTTGCGGTATCTCCTACAGGGAAAGTGCCAGGAGGGAATTGTGGAGCTTGTTCTCAGTGTCTCTGAGAATTGCTCTGATTATCTGTGTGACCTCTTTGCTAAGACTCTCCAGAGAGCCGTCCTCAAAACCAACACACATCTTGACATATCTCCCACATTGATCGCAGTGTCTCCAGAAACGGCATTCAAGGAGCCAGGACCTTTTCTCCCTACACTGTCCATTGAGTTGTCCTCAAAACCAATATACATCCTGCTGTATCTCCCACGTGGAAAGTGCCAGGAGGGAGAAGTGGGGATTATGTTTAGACTTTCTCGGAACTGCTTCAAATCAACTAGATATCTTTGTGCTGTAAATCGCCCAACAGCCAAACGCAAAAGCAGCAAACATCTCGCTGTATGTCCCACATCCAAAGTGCCAAGAGAGAGCTTGCTCTCCCTGTCTTTGAGTACTGTTTTCACTGTCCCGGTTACCTCTTTGCTAACATTCTCTTCAGAGCTGCAGTGAAAGCAGGAACCACGTGGAGAAGGCACCCACACTGAAAGTGCCTGGAGGGAACATTGGGGCTTCTTCTCAGTGTCTCTGACATAGGGTTTCACTGTCCCGGGAAAGTCTCTGCTAACACCCTGCAGAGCGCTGTGCCCAATATACAGAAACGTCTTGCGGTATCTCCTACAGGGAAAGTGCCAGGAGGGAATTGTGGAGCTTGTTCTCAGTGTCTCTGAGAATTGCTCTGATTATCTGTGTGACCTCTTTGCTAAGACTCTCCAGAGAGCCGTCCTCAAAACCAACACACATCTTGACATATCTCCCACATTGATCGCAGTGTCTCCAGAAACGGCATTCAAGGAGCCAGGACCTTTTCTCCCTACACTGTCCATTGAGTTGTCCTCAAAACCAATATACATCCTGCTATATCTCCCACGTGGAAAGTGCCAGGAGGGAGAAGTGGGGATTATGTTTAGACTTTCTCGGAACTGCTTCAAATCAACTAGATATCTTTGTGCTGTAAATCTCCCAACAGCCAAACGCAAAAGCAGCAAACATCTCGCTGTATGTCCCACATCCAAAGTGCCAAGAGAGAGCTTGCTCTCCCTGTCTTTGAGTACTGTTTTCACTGTCCCGGTTACCTCTTTGCTAACGTTCTCTTCAGAGCTGCAGTGAAAGCAGGAACCACGTGGAGAAGGCACCCACACTGAAAGTGCCTGGAGGGAACATTGGGGCTTCTTCTCAGTGTCTCTGACATAGGGTTTCACTGTCCCGGGAAAGTCTCTGCTAACACCGTGCAGAGCGCTGTGCCCAATATACAGAAACGTCTTGCGGTATCTCCTACAGGGAAAGTGCCAGGAGGGAATTGTGGAGCTTGTTCTCAGTGTCTCTGAGAATTGCTCTGATTATCCCTGTGACCTCTTTGCTAAGACTCTCCAGAGAGCCGTCCTCAAAACCAACACACATCTTGACATATCTCCCACATTGATCGCAGTGTCTCCAGAAACGGCATTCAAGGAGCCAGGACCTTTTCTCCCTACACTGTCCATTGAGTTGTCCTCAAAACCAATATACATCCTGCTATATCTCCCACGTGGAAAGTGCCAGGAGGGAGAAGTGGGGATTATGTTTAGACTTTCTCGGAACTGCTTCAAATCAACTAGATATCTTTGTGCTGTAAATCTCCCAACAGCCAAACGCAAAGGCAGCAAACATCTCGCTGTATGTCCCACATCCAAAGTGCCAAGAGAGAGCTTGCTCTCCCTGTCTTTGAGTACTGTTTTCACTGTCCCGGTTACCTCTTGGCTAACATTCTCTTCAGAGCTGCAGTGAAAGCAGGAACCACGTGGAGAAGGCACCCACACTGAAAGTGCCTGGAGGGAACATTGGGGCTTCTTCTCAGTGTCTCTGACATAGGGTTTCACTGTCCCGGGAAAGTCTCTGCTAACACCCTGCAGAGCGCTGTGCCCAATATACAGAAACGTCTTGCGGTATCTCCTACAGGGAAAGTGCCAGGAGGGAATTGTCGAGCTTGTTCTCAGTGTCTCTGAGAATTGCTCTGATTATCCCTGTGACCTCTTTGCTAAGACTCTCCAGAGAGCCGTCCTCAAAACAAACACACATCTTGACATATCTCCCACATTGATCGCAGTGTCTCCAGAAACGGCATTCAAGGAGCCAGGACCTTTTCTCCCTACACTGTCCATTGAGTTGTCCTCAAAACCAATATACATCCTGCTGTATCTCCCACGTGGAAAGTGCCAGGAGGGAGAAGTGGGGATTATGTTTAGACTTTCTCGGAACTGCTTCAAATCAACTAGATATCTTTGTGCTGTAAATCTCCCAACAGCCAAACGCAAAGGCAGCAAACATCTCGCTGTATGTCCCACATCCAAAGTGCCAAGAGAGAGCTTGCTCTCCCTGCCTTTGAGTACTGTTTTCACTGTCCCGGTTACCTCTTTGCTAACATTCTCTTCAGAGCTGCAGTGAAAGCAGGAACCACGTGGAGAAGGCACCCACACTGAAAGTGCCTGGAGGGAACATTGGGGCTTCTTCTCAGTGTCTCTGACATAGGGTTTCACTGTCCCGGGAAAGTCTCTGCTAACACCGTGCAGAGCGCTGTGCCCAATATACAGAAACGTCTTGCGGTATCTCCTACAGGGAAAGTGCCAGGAGGGAATTGTGGAGCTTGTTCTCAGTGTCTCTGAGAATTGCTCTGATTATCTGTGTGACCTCTTTGCTAAGACTCTCCAGAGAGCCGTCCTCAAAACCAACACACATCTTGACATATCTCCCACATTGATCGCAGTGTCTCCAGAAACGGCATTCAAGGAGCCAGGACCTTTTCTCCCTACACTGTCCATTGAGTTGTCCTCAAAACCAATATACATCCTGCTGTATCTCCCACATGGAAAGTGCCAGGAGGGAGAAGTGGGGATTATGTTTAGACTTTCTCGGAACTGCTTCAAATCAACTAGATATCTTTGTGCTGTAAATCGCCCAACAGCCAAACGCAAAAGCAGCAAACATCTCGCTGTATGTCCCACATCCAAAGTGCCAAGAGAGAGCTTGCTCTCCCTGTCTTTGAGTACTGTTTTCACTGTCCCGGTTACCTCTTTGCTAACATTCTCTTCAGAGCTGCAGTGAAAGCAGGAACCACGTGGAGAAGGCACCCACACTGAAAGTGCCTGGAGGGAACATTGGGGCTTCTTCTCAGTGTCTCTGACATAGGGTTTCACTGTCCCGGGAAAGTCTCTGCTAACACCGTGCAGAGCGCTGTGCCCAATATACAGAAACGTCTTGCGGTATCTCCTACAGGGAAAGTGCCAGGAGGGAATTGTGGAGCTTGTTCTCAGTGTCTCTGAGAATTGCTCTGATTATCTGTGTGACCTCTTTGCTAAGACTCTCCAGAGAGCCGTCCTCAAAACCAACACACATCTTGACATATCTCCCACATTGATCGCAGTGTCTCCAGAAACGGCATTCAAGGAGCCAGGACCTTTTCTCCCTACACTGTCCATTGAGTTGTCCTCAAAACCAATATACATCCTGCTGTATCTCCCACGTGGAAAGTGCCAGGAGGGAGAAGTGGGGATTATGTTTAGACTTTCTCGGAACTGCTTCAAATCAACTAGATATCTTTGTGCTGTAAATCTCCCAACAGCCAAACGCAAAAGCAGCAAACATCTCGCTGTACGTCCCACATCCAAAGTGCCAAGAGAGAGCTTGCTCTCCCTGTCTTTGAGTACTGTTTTCACTGTCCCGGTTACCTCTTTGCTAACGTTCTCTTCAGAGCTGCAGTGAAAGCAGGAACCACGTGGAGAAGGCACCCACACTGAAAGTGCCTGGAGGGAACATTGGGGCTTCTTCTCAGTGTCTCTGACATAGGGTTTCACTGTCCCGGGAAAGTCTCTGCTAACACCGTGCAGAGCGCTGTGCCCAATATACAGAAACGTCTTGCGGTATCTCCTACAGGGAAAGTGCCAGGAGGGAATTGTGGAGCTTGTTCTCAGTGTCTCTGAGAATTGCTCTGATTATCTGTGTGACCTCTTTGCTAAGACTCTCCAGAGAGCCGTCCTCAAAACCAACACACATCTTGACATATCTCCCACATTGATCGCAGTGTCTCCAGAAACGGCATTCAAGGAGACAGGACCTTTTCTCCCTACACTGTCCATTGAGTTGTCCTCAAAACCAATATACATCCTGCTATATCTCCCACGTGGAAAGTGCCAGGAGGGAGAAGTGGGGATTATGTTTAGACTTTCTCGGAACTGCTTCAAATCAACTAGATATCTTTGTGCTGTAAATCTCCCAACAGCCAAACGCAAAAGCAGCAAACATCTCGCTGTATGTCCCACATCCAAAGTGCCAAGAGAGAGCTTGCTCTCCCTGTCTTTGAGTACTGTTTTCACTGTCCCGGTTACCTCTTTGCTAACGTTCTCTTCAGAGCTGCAGTGAAACCAGGAACCACGTGGAGAAGGCACCCACACTGAAAGTGCCTGGAGGGAACATTGGGGCTTCTTCTCAGTGTCTCTGACATAGGGTTTCACTGTCCCGGGAAAGTCTCTGCTAACACCGTGCAGAGCGCTGTGCCCAATATACAGAAACGTCTTGCGGTATCTCCTACAGGGAAAGTGCCAGGAGGGAATTGTGGAGCTTGTTCTCAGTGTCTCTGAGAATTGCTCTGATTATCTGTGTGACCTCTTTGCTAAGACTCTCCAGAGAGCCGTCCTCAAAACCAACACACATCTTGACATATCTCCCACATTGATCGCAGTGTCTCCAGAAACGGCATTCAAGGAGCCAGGACCTTTTCTCCCTACACTGTCCATTGAGTTGTCCTCAAAACCAGTATACATCCTGCTATATCTCCCACGTGGAAAGTGCCAGGAGGGAGAAGTGGGGATTATGTTTAGACTTTCTCGGAACTGCTTCAAATCAACTAGATATCTTTGTGCTGTAAATCGCCCAACAGCCAAACGCAAAAGCAGCAAACATCTCGCTGTATGTCCCACATCCAAAGTGCCAAGAGAGAGCTTGCTCTCCCTGTCTTTGAGTACTGTTTTCACTGTCCCGGTTACCTCTTTGCTAACATTCTCTTCAGAGCTGCAGTGAAAGCAGGAACCACGTGGAGAAGGCACCCACACTGAAAGTGCCTGGAGGGAACATTGGGGCTTCTTCTCAGTGTCTCTGACATAGGGTTTCACTGTCCCGGGAAAGTCTCTGCTAACACCGTGCAGAGCGCTGTGCCCAATATACAGAAACGTCTTGCGGTATCTCCTACAGGGAAAGTGCCAGGAGGGAATTGTGGAGCTTGTTCTCAGTGTCTCTGAGAATTGCTCTGATTATCCCTGTGACCTCTTTGCTAAGACTCTCCAGAGAGCCGTCCTCAAAACCAACACACATCTTGACATATCTCCCACATTGATCGCAGTGTCTCCAGAAACGGCATTCAAGGAGCCAGGACCTTTTCTCCCTACACTGTCCATTGAGTTGTCCTCAAAACCAATATACATCCTGCTATATCTCCCACGTGGAAAGTGCCAGGAGGGAGAAGTGGGGATTATGTTTAGACTTTCTCGGAACTGCTTCAAATCAACTAGATATCTTTGTGCTGTAAATCTCCCAACAGCCAAACGCAAAAGCAGCAAACATCTCGCTGTATGTCCCACATCCAAAGTGCCAAGAGAGAGCTTGCTCTCCCTGTCTTTGAGTACTGTTTTCACTGTCCCGGTTACCTCTTTGCTAACATTCTCTTCAGAGCTGCAGTGAAAGCAGAAACCACGTGGAGAAGGCACCCACACTGAAAGTGCCTGGAGGGAACATTGGGGCTTCTTCTCAGTGTCTCTGACATAGGGTTTCACTGTCCCGGGAATGTCTCTGCTAACACCGTGCAGAGCGCTGTGCCCAATATACAGAAACGTCTTGCGGTATCTCCTACAGGGAAAGTGCCAGGAGGGAATTGTCGAGCTTGTTCTCAGTGTCTCTGAGAATTGCTCTGATTATCTGTGTGACCTCTTTGCTAAGACTCTCCAGAGAGCCGTCCTCAAAACCAACAAACATCTTGACATATCTCCCACATTGATCGCAGTGTCTCCAGAAACGGCATTCAAGGAACCAGGACCTTTTCTCCCTACACTGTCCATTGAGTTGTCCTCAAAACCAATATACATCCTGCTATATCTCCCACATGGAAAGTGCCAGGAGGGAGAAGTGGGGATTATGTTTAGACTTTCTCGGAACTGCTTCAAATCAACTAGATATCTTTGTGCTGTAAATCTCCCAACAGCCAAATGCAAAAGCAGCAAACATCTCGCTGTATGTCCCACATCCAAAGTGCCAAGAGAGAGCTTGCTCTCCCTGTCTTTGAGTACTGTTTTCACTGTCCCGGTTACCTCTTTGCTAACATTCTCTTCAGAGCTGCAGTGAAAGCAGGAACCACGTGGAGAAGGCACCCACACTGAAAGTGCCTGGAGGGAACATTGGGGCTTCTTCTCAGTGTCTCTGACATAGGGTTTCACTGTCCCGGGAAAGTCTCTGCTAACACCGTGCAGAGCGCTGTGCCCAATATACAGAAACGTCTTGCGGTATCTCCTACAGGGAAAGTGCCAGGAGGGAATTGTGGAGCTTGTTCTCAGTGTCTCTGAGAATTGCTCTGATTATCTGTGTGACCTCTTTGCTAAGACTCTCCAGAGAGCCGTCCTCAAAACCAACACACATCTTGACATATCTCCCACATTGATCGCAGTGTCTCCAGAAACGGCATTCAAGGAGCCAGGACCTTTTCTCCCTACACTGTCCATTGAGTTGTCCTCAAAACCAATATACATCCTGCTATATCTCCCACGTGGAAAGTGCCAGGAGGGAGAAGTGGGGATTATGTTTAGACTTTCTCGGAACTGCTTCAAATCAACTAGATATCTTTGTGCTGTAAATCGCCCAACAGCCAAACGCAAAGGCAGCAAACATCTCGCTGTATGTCCCACATCCAAAGTGCCAAGAGAGAGCTTGCTCTCCCTGTCTTTGAGTACTGTTTTCACTGTCCCGGTTACCTCTTTGCTAACATTCTCTTCAGAGCTGCAGTGAAAGCAGGAACCACGTGGAGAAGGCACCCACACTGAAAGTGCCTGGAGGGAACATTGGGGCTTCTTCTCAGTGTCTCTGACATAGGGTTTCACTGTCCCGGGAAAGTCTCTGCTAACACCGTGCAGAGCGCTGTGCCCAATATACAGAAACGTCTTGCGGTATCTCCTACAGGGAAAGTGCCAGGAGGGAATTGTGGAGCTTGTTCTCAGTGTCTCTGAGAATTGCTCTGATTATCTGTGTGACCTCTTTGCTAAGACTCTCCAGAGAGCCGTCCTCAAAACCAACAAACATCTTGACATATCTCCCACATTGATCGCAGTGTCTCCAGAAACGGCATTCAAGGAGCCAGGACCTTTTCTCCCTACACTGTCCATTGAGTTGTCCTCAAAACCAATATACATCCTGCTATATCTCCCACATGGAAAGTGCCAGGAGGGAGAAGTGGGGATTATGTTTAGACTTTCTCGGAACTGCTTCAAATCAACTAGATATCTTTGTGCTGTATATCTCCCAACAGCCAAATGCAAAAGCAGCAAACATCTCGCTGTATGTCCCACATCCAAATTGCCAAGAGAGAGCTTGCTCTCCCTGTCTTTGAGTACTGTTTTCACTGTCCCGGTTACCTCTTTGCTAACATTCTCTTCAGAGCTGCAGTGAAAGCAGGAACCACGTGGAGAAGGCACCCACACTGAAAGTGCCTGGAGGGAACATTGGGGCTTCTTCTCAGTGTCTCTGACATAGGGTTTCACTGTCCCGGGAAAGTCTCTGCTAACACCGTGCAGAGCGCTGTGCCCAATATACAGAAACGTCTTGCGGTATCTCCTACAGGGAAAGTGCCAGGAGGGAATTGTGGAGCTTGTTCTCAGTGTCTCTGAGAATTGCTCTGATTATCTGTGTGACCTCTTTGCTAAGACTCTCCAGAGAGCCGTCCTCAAAACCAACACACATCTTGACATATCTCCCACATTGATCGCAGTGTCTCCAGAAACGGCATTCAAGGAGCCAGGACCTTTTCTCCCTACACTGTCCATTGAGTTGTCCTCAAAACCAATATACATCCTGCTGTATCTCCCACATGGAAAGTGCCAGGAGGGAGAAGTGGGGATTATGTTTAGACTTTCTCGGAACTGCTTCAAATCAACTAGATATCTTTGTGCTGTAAATCTCCCAACAGCCAAACGCAAAGGCAGCAAACATCTCGCTGTATGTCCCACATCCAAAGTGCCAAGAGAGAGCTTGCTCTCCCTGTCTTTGAGTACTGTTTTCACTGTCCCGGTTACCTCTTTGCTAACATTCTCTTCAGAGCTGCAGTGAAAGCAGGAACCACGTGGAGAAGGCACCCACACTGAAAGTGCCTGGAGGGAACATTGGGGCTTCTTCTCAGTGTCTCTGACATAGGGTTTCACTGTCCCGGGAAAGTCTCTGCTAACACCGTGCAGAGCGCTGTGCCCAATATACAGAAATGTCTTGCGGTATCTCCTACAGGGAAAGTGCCAGGAGGGAATTGTGGAGCTTGTTCTCAGTGTCTCTGAGAATTGCTCTGATTATCTGTGTGACCTCTTTGCTAAGACTCTCCAGAGAGCCGTCCTCAAAACCAACACACATCTTGACATATCTCCCACATTGATCGCAGTGTCTCCAGAAACGGCATTCAAGGAGCCAGGACCTTTTCTCCCTACACTGTCCATTGAGTTGTCCTCAAAACCAATATACATCCTGCTATATCTCCCACATGGAAAGTGCCAGGAGGGAGAAGTGGGGATTATGTTTAGACTTTCTCGGAACTGCTTCAAATCAACTAGATATCTTTGTGCTGTAAATCTCCCAACAGCCAAACGCAAAAGCAGCAAACATCTCGCTGTATGTCCCACATCGAAAGTGCCAAGAGAGAGCTTGCTCTCCCTGTCTTTGAGTACTGTTTTCACTGTCCCGGTTACCTCTTGGCTAACATTCTCTTCAGAGCTGCAGTGAAAGCAGGAACCACGTGGAGAAGGCACCCACACTGAAAGTGCCTGGAGGGAACATTGGGGCTTCTTCTCAGTGTCTCTGACATAGGGTTTCACTGTCCCGGGAAAGTCTCTGCTAACACCGTGCAGAGCGCTGTGCCCAATATACAGAAATGTCTTGCGGTATCTCCTACAGGGAAAGTGCCAGGAGGGAATTGTGGAGCTTGTTCTCAGTGTCTCTGAGAATTGCTCTGATTATCTGTGTGACCTCTTTGCTAAGACTCTCCAGAGAGCCGTCCTCAAAACCAACACACATCTTGACATATCTCCCACATTGATCGCAGTGTCTCCAGAAACGGCATTCAAGGAGCCAGGACCTTTTCTCCCTACACTGTCCATTGAGTTGTCCTCAAAACCAATATACATCCTGCTATATCTCCCACATGGAAAGTGCCAGGAGGGAGAAGTGGGGATTATGTTTAGACTTTCTCGGAACTGCTTCAAATCAACTAGATATCTTTGTGCTGTAAATCTCCCAACAGCCAAACGCAAAAGCAGCAAACATCTCGCTGTATGTCCCACATCCAAAGTGCCAAGAGAGAGCTTGCTCTCCCTGTCTTTGAGTACTGTTTTCACTGTCCCGGTTACCTCTTTGCTAACATTCTCTTCAGAGCTGCAGTGAAAGCAGGAACCACGTGGAGAAGGCACCCACACTGAAAGTGCCTGGAGGGAACATTGGGGCTTCTTCTCAGTGTCTCTGACATAGGGTTTCACTGTCCCGGGAAAGTCTCTGCTAACACCGTGCAGAGCGCTGTGCCCAATACACAGAAACGTCTTGCAGTATCTCCTACAGGGAAAGTGCCAGGAGGGAATTGTGGAGCTTGTTCTCAGTGTCTCTGAGAATTGCTCTGATTATCTGTGTGACCTCTTTGCTAAGACTCTCCAGAGAGCCGTCCTCAAAACAAACACACATCTTGACATATCTCCCACATTGATCGCAGTGTCTCCAGAAACGGCATTCAAGGAGCCAGGACCTTTTCTCCCTACACTGTCCATTGAGTTGTCCTCAAAACCAATATACATCCTGCTATATCTCCCACATGGAAAGTGCCAGGAGGGAGAAGTGGGGATTATGTTTAGACTTTCTCGGAACTGCTTCAAATCAACTAGATATCTTTGTGCTGTAAATCTCCCAACAGCCAAACGCAAAGGCAGCAAACATCTCGCTGTATGTCCCACATCCAAAGTGCCAAGAGAGAGCTTGCTCTCCCTGTCTTTGAGTACTGTTTTCACTGTCCCGGTTACCTCTTTGCTAACATTCTCTTCAGAGCTGCAGTGAAAGCAGGAACCACGTGGAGAAGGCACCCACACTGAAAGTGCCTGGAGGGAACATTGGGGCTTCTTCTCAGTGTCTCTGACATAGGGTTTCACTGTCCCGGGAAAGTCTCTGCTAACACCCTGCAGAGCGCTGTGCCCAATATACAGAAATGTCTTGCGGTATCTCCTACAGGGAAAGTGCCAGGAGGGAATTGTGGAGCTTGTTCTCAGTGTCTCTGAGAATTGCTCTGATTATCTGTGTGACCTCTTTGCTAAGACTCTCCAGAGAGCCGTCCTCAAAACCAACACACATCTTGACATATCTCCCACATTGATCGCAGTGTCTCCAGAAACGGCATTCAAGGAGCCAGGACCTTTTCTCCCTACACTGTCCATTGAGTTGTCCTCAAAACCAATATACATCCTGCTGTATCTCCCACATGGAAAGTGCCAGGAGGGAGAAGTGGGGATTATGTTTAGACTTTCTCGGAACTGCTTCAAATCAACTAGATAGCTTTGTGCTGTAAATCGCCCAACAGCCAAACGCAAAAGCAGCAAACATCTCGCTGTATGTCCCACATCCAAAGTGCCAAGAGAGAGCTTGCTCTCCCTGTCTTTGAGTACTGTTTTCACTGTCCCGGTTACCTCTTTGCTAACATTCTCTTCAGAGCTGCAGTGAAAGCAGGAACCACGTGGAGAAGGCACCCACACTGAAAGTGCCTGGAGGGAACACTGGGGCTTCTTCTCAGTGTCTCTGACATAGGGTTTCACTGTCCCGGGAAAGTCTCTGCTAACACCGCGCAGAGCGCTGTGCCAATATACAGAAACGTCTTGCGGTATCTCCTACAGGGAAAGTGCCAGGAGGGAATTGTGGAGCTTGTTCTCAGTGTCTCTGAGAATTGCTCTGATTATCTGTGTGACCTCTTTGCTAAGACTCTCCAGAGAGCCGTCCTCAAAACCAACACACATCTTGACATATCTCCCACATTGATCGCAGTGTCTCCAGAAACGGCATTCAAGGAGCCAGGACCTTTTCTCCCTACACTGTCCATTGAGTTGTCCTCAAAACCAATATACATCCTGCTATATCTCCCACATGGAAAGTGCCAGGAGGGAGAAGTGGGGATTATGTTTAGACTTTCTCGGAACTGCTTCAAATCAACTAGATATCTTTGTGCTGTAAATCTCCCAACAGCCAAACGCAAAAGCAGCAAACATCTCGCTGTATGTCCCACATCGAAAGTGCCAAGAGAGAGCTTGCTCTCCCTGTCTTTGAGTACTGTTTTCACTGTCCCGGTTACCTCTTTGCTAACATTCTCTTCAGAGCTGCAGTGAAAGCAGGAACCACGTGGAGAAGGCACCCACACTGAAAGTGCCTGGAGGGAACATTGGGGCTTCTTCTCAGTGTCTCTGACATAGGGTTTCACTGTCCCGGGAAAGTCTCTGCTAACACCGTGCAGAGCGCTGTGCCCAATATACAGAAACGTCTTGCGGTATCTCCTACAGGGAAAGTGCCAGGAGGGAATTGTGGAGCTTGTTCTCAGTGTCTCTGAGAATTGCTCTGATTATCTGTGTGACCTCTTTGCTAAGACTCTCCAGAGAGCCGTCCTCAAAACCAACACACATCTTGACATATCTCCCACATTGATCGCAGTGTCTCCAGAAACGGCATTCAAGGAGCCAGGACCTTTTCTCCCTACACTGTCCATTGAGTTGTCCTCAAAACCAATATACATCCTGCTATATCTCCCACGTGGAAAGTGCCAGGAGGGAGAAGTGGGGATTATGTTTAGACTTTCTCGGAACTGCTTCAAATCAACTAGATATCTTTGTGCTGTAAATCTCCCAACAGCCAAACGCAAAAGCAGCAAACATCTCGCTGTATGTCCCACATCCAAAGTGCCAAGAGAGAGCTTGCTCTCCCTGTCTTTGAGTACTGTTTTCACTGTCCCGGTTACCTCTTTGCTAACATTCTCTTCAGAGCTGCAGTGAAAGCAGGAACCACGTGGAGAAGGCACCCACACTGAAAGTGCCTGGAGGGAACATTGGGGCTTCTTCTCAGTGTCTCTGACATAGGGTTTCACTGTCCCGGGAAAGTCTCTGCTAACACCGTGCAGAGCGCTGTGCCCAATATACAGAAACGTCTTGCGGTATCTCCTACAGGGAAAGTGCCAGGAGGGAATTGTGGAGCTTGTTCTCAGTGTCTCTGAGAATTGCTCTGATTATCTGTGTGACCTCTTTGCTAAGACTCTCCAGAGAGCCGTCCTCAAAACCAACACACATCTTGACATATCTCCCACATTGATCGCAGTGTCTCCAGAAACGGCATTCAAGGAGCCAGGACCTTTTCTCCCTACACTGTCCATTGAGTTGTCCTCAAAACCAATATACATCCTGCTATATCTCCCACGTGGAAAGTGCCAGGAGGGAGAAGTGGGGATTATGTTTAGACTTTCTCGGAACTGCTTCAAATCAACTAGATATCTTTGTGCTGTAAATCTCCCAACAGCCAAACGCAAAAGCAGCAAACATCTCGCTGTATGTCCCACATCCAAAGTGCCAAGAGAGAGCTTGCTCTCCCTGTCTTTGAGTACTGTTTTCACTGTCCCGGTTACCTCTTTGCTAACATTCTCTTCAGAGCTGCAGTGAAAGCAGGAACCACGTGGAGAAGGCACCCACACTGAAAGTGCCTGGAGGGAACATTGGGGCTTCTTCTCAGTGTCTCTGACATAGGGTTTCACTGTCCCGGGAAAGTCTCTGCTAACACCGTGCAGAGCGCTGTGCCCAATATACAGAAACGTCTTGCGGTATCTCCTACAGGGAAAGTGCCAGGAGGGAATTGTGGAGCTTGTTCTCAGTGTCTCTGAGAATTGCTCTGATTATCTGTGTGACCTCTTTGCTAAGACTCTCCAGAGAGCCGTCCTCAAAACCAACACACATCTTGACATATCTCCCACATTGATCGCAGTGTCTCCAGAAACGGCATTCAAGGAGCCAGGACCTTTTCTCCCTACACTGTCCATTGAGTTGTCCTCAAAACCAATATACATCCTGCTATATCTCCCACGTGGAAAGTGCCAGGAGGGAGAAGTGGGGATTATGTTTAGACTTTCTCGGAACTGCTTCAAATCAACTAGATATCTTTGTGCTGTAAATCTCCCAACAGCCAAACGCAAAAGCAGCAAACATCTCGCTGTATGTCCCACATCCAAAGTGCCAAGAGAGAGCTTGCTCTCCCTGTCTTTGAGTACTGTTTTCACTGTCCCGGTTACCTCTTTGCTAACATTCTCTTCAGAGCTGCAGTGAAAGCAGGAACCACGTGGAGAAGGCACCCACACTGAAAGTGCCTGGAGGGAACATTGGGGCTTCTTCTCAGTGTCTCTGACATAGGGTTTCACTGTCCCGGGAAAGTCTCTGCTAACACCGTGCAGAGCGCTGTGCCCAATATACAGAAATGTCTTGCGGTATCTCCTACAGGGAAAGTGCCAGGAGGGAATTGTGGAGCTTGTTCTCAGTGTCTCTGAGAATTGCTCTGATTATCTGTGTGACCTCTTTGCTAAGACTCTCCAGAGAGCCGTCCTCAAAACCAACACACATCTTGACATATCTCCCACATTGATCGCAGTGTCTCCAGAAACGGCATTCAAGGAGCCAGGACCTTTTCTCCCTACACTGTCCATTGAGTTGTCCTCAAAACCAATATACATCCTGCTGTATCTCCCACATGGAAAGTGCCAGGAGGGAGAAGTGGGGATTATGTTTAGACTTTCTCGGAACTGCTTCAAATCAACTAGATAGCTTTGTGCTGTAAATCGCCCAACAGCCAAACGCAAAAGCAGCAAACATCTCGCTGTATGTCCCACATCGAAAGTGCCAAGAGAGAGCTTGCTCTCCCTGTCTTTGAGTACTGTTTTCACTGTCCCGGTTACCTCTTTGCTAACATTCTCTTCAGAGCTGCAGTGAAAGCAGGAACCACGTGGAGAAGGCACCCACACTGAAAGTGCCTGGAGGGAACACTGGGGCTTCTTCTCAGTGTCTCTGACATAGGGTTTCACTGTCCCGGGAAAGTCTCTGCTAACACCGCGCAGAGCGCTGTGCCAATATACAGAAACGTCTTGCGGTATCTCCTACAGGGAAAGTGCCAGGAGGGAATTGTGGAGCTTGTTCTCAGTGTCTCTGAGAATTGCTCTGATTATCTGTGTGACCTCTTTGCTAAGACTCTCCAGAGAGCCGTCCTCAAA
Organism: Chroicocephalus ridibundus; assembly: GCF_963924245.1. Taxonomy (NCBI): domain Eukaryota; kingdom Metazoa; phylum Chordata; class Aves; order Charadriiformes; family Laridae; genus Chroicocephalus; species Chroicocephalus ridibundus. The sequence continues at coordinate 1,063,504 of NW_026961615.1, forward strand.
ACCAACACACATCTTGACATATCTCCCACATTGATCGCAGTGTCTCCAGAAACGGCATTCAAGGAGCCAGGACCTTTTCTCCCTACACTGTCCATTGAGTTGTCCTCAAAACCAATATACATCCTGCTATATCTCCCACATGGAAAGTGCCAGGAGGGAGAAGTGGGGATTATGTTTAGACTTTCTCGGAACTGCTTCAAATCAACTAGATATCTTTGTGCTGTAAATCTCCCAACAGCCAAACGCAAAAGCAGCAAACATCTCGCTGTATGTCCCACATCCAAAGTGCCAAGAGAGAGCTTGCTCTCCCTGTCTTTGAGTACTGTTTTCACTGTCCCGGTTACCTCTTTGCTAACATTCTCTTCAGAGCTGCAGTGAAAGCAGGAACCACGTGGAGAAGGCACCCACACTGAAAGTGCCTGGAGGGAACATTGGGGCTTCTTCTCAGTGTCTCTGACATAGGGTTTCACTGTCCCGGGAAAGTCTCTGCTAACACCGTGCAGAGCGCTGTGCCCAATATACAGAAACGTCTTGCGGTATCTCCTACAGGGAAAGTGCCAGGAGGGAATTGTGGAGCTTGTTCTCAGTGTCTCTGAGAATTGCTCTGATTATCTGTGTGACCTCTTTGCTAAGACTCTCCAGAGAGCCGTCCTCAAAACCAACACACATCTTGACATATCTCCCACATTGATCGCAGTGTCTCCAGAAACGGCATTCAAGGAGCCAGGACCTTTTCTCCCTACACTGTCCATTGAGTTGTCCTCAAAACCAATATACATCCTGCTATATCTCCCACGTGGAAAGTGCCAGGAGGGAGAAGTGGGGATTATGTTTAGACTTTCTCGGAACTGCTTCAAATCAACTAGATATCTTTGTGCTGTAAATCTCCCAACAGCCAAACGCAAAAGCAGCAAACATCTCGCTGTATGTCCCACATCCAAAGTGCCAAGAGAGAGCTTGCTCTCCCTGTCTTTGAGTACTGTTTTCACTGTCCCGGTTACCTCTTTGCTAACATTCTCTTCAGAGCTGCAGTGAAAGCAGGAACCACGTGGAGAAGGCACCCACACTGAAAGTGCCTGGAGGGAACATTGGGGCTTCTTCTCAGTGTCTCTGACATAGGGTTTCACTGTCCCGGGAAAGTCTCTGCTAACACCGTGCAGAGCGCTGTGCCCAATATACAGAAACGTCTTGCGGTATCTCCTACAGGGAAAGTGCCAGGAGGGAATTGTGGAGCTTGTTCTCAGTGTCTCTGAGAATTGCTCTGATTATCTGTGTGACCTCTTTGCTAAGACTCTCCAGAGAGCCGTCCTCAAAACCAACACACATCTTGACATATCTCCCACATTGATCGCAGTGTCTCCAGAAACGGCATTCAAGGAGCCAGGACCTTTTCGCCCTACACTGTCCATTGAGTTGTCCTCAAAACCAATATACATCCTGCTATATCTCCCACGTGGAAAGTGCCAGGAGGGAGAAGTGGGGATTATGTTTAGACTTTCTCGGAACTGCTTCAAATCAACTAGATATCTTTGTGCTGTAAATCTCCCAACAGCCAAACGCAAAAGCAGCAAACATCTCGCTGTATGTCCCACATCCAAAGTGCCAAGAGAGAGCTTGCTCTCCCTGTCTTTGAGTACTGTTTTCACTGTCCCGGTTACCTCTTTGCTAACATTCTCTTCAGAGCTGCAGTGAAAGCAGGAACCACGTGGAGAAGGCACCCACACTGAAAGTGCCTGGAGGGAACATTGGGGCTTCTTCTCAGTGTCTCTGACATAGGGTTTCACTGTCCCGGGAAAGTCTCTGCTAACACCGTGCAGAGCGCTGTGCCCAATATACAGAAACGTCTTGCGGTATCTCCTACAGGGAAAGTGCCAGGAGGGAATTGTGGAGCTTGTTCTCAGTGTCTCTGAGAATTGCTCTGATTATCTGTGTGACCTCTTTGCTAAGACTCTCCAGAGAGCCGTCCTCAAAACCAACACACATCTTGACATATCTCCCACATTGATCGCAGTGTCTCCAGAAATGGCATTCAAGGAGCCAGGACCTTTTCTCCCTACACTGTCCATTGAGTTGTCCTCAAAACCAATATACATCCTGCTATATCTCCCACATGGAAAGTGCCAGGAGGGAGAAGTGGGGATTATGTTTAGACTTTCTCGGAACTGCTTCAAATCAACTAGATATCTTTGTGCTGTAAATCTCCCAACAGCCAAACGCAAAAGCAGCAAACATCTCGCTGTATGTCCCACATCCAAAGTGCCAAGAGAGAGCTTGCTCTCCCTGTCTTTGAGTACTGTTTTCACTGTCCCGGTTACCTCTTTGCTAACATTCTCTTCAGAGCTGCAGTGAAAGCAGGAACCACGTGGAGAAGGCACCCACACTGAAAGTGCCTGGAGGGAACATTGGGGCTTCTTCTCAGTGTCTCTGACATAGGGTTTCACTGTCCCGGGAAAGTCTCTGCTAACACCGTGCAGAGCGCTGTGCCCAATATACAGAAACGTCTTGCGGTATCTCCTACAGGGAAAGTGCCAGGAGGGAATTGTGGAGCTTGTTCTCAGTGTCTCTGAGAATTGCTCTGATTATCTGTGTGACCTCTTTGCTAAGACTCTCCAGAGAGCCGTCCTCAAAACCAACACACATCTTGACATATCTCCCACATTGATCGCAGTGTCTCCAGAAACGGCATTCAAGGAGCCAGGACCTTTTCTCCCTACACTGTCCATTGAGTTGTCCTCAAAACCAATATACATCCTGCTATATCTCCCACATGGAAAGTGCCAGGAGGGAGAAGTGGGGATTATGTTTAGACTTTCTCGGAACTGCTTCAAATCAACTAGATATCTTTGTGCTGTAAATCTCCCAACAGCCAAACGCAAAAGCAGCAAACATCTCGCTGTATGTCCCACATCCAAAGTGCCAAGAGAGAGCTTGCTCTCCCTGTCTTTGAGTACTGTTTTCACTGTCCCGGTTACCTCTTTGCTAACATTCTCTTCAGAGCTGCAGTGAAAGCAGGAACCACGTGGAGAAGGCACCCACACTGAAAGTGCCTGGAGGGAACATTGGGGCTTCTTCTCAGTGTCTCTGACATAGGGTTTCACTGTCCCGGGAAAGTCTCTGCTAACACCGTGCAGAGCGCTGTGCCCAATATACAGAAACGTCTTGCGGTATCTCCTACAGGGAAAGTGCCAGGAGGGAATTGTGGAGCTTGTTCTCAGTGTCTCTGAGAATTGCTCTGATTATCTGTGTGACCTCTTTGCTAAGACTCTCCAGAGAGCCGTCCTCAAAACCAACACACATCTTGACATATCTCCCACATTGATCGCAGTGTCCCCAGAAACGGCATTCAAGGAGCCAGGACCTTTTCTCCCTACACTGTCCATTGAGTTGTCCTCAAAACCAATATACATCCTGCTATATCTCCCACATGGAAAGTGCCAGGAGGGAGAAGTGGGGATTATGTTTAGACTTTCTCGGAACTGCTTCAAATCAACTAGATATCTTTGTGCTGTAAATCTCCCAACAGCCAAACGCAAAAACAGCAAACATCTCGCTGTATGTCCCACATCGAAAGTGCCAAGAGAGAGCTTGCTCTCCCTGTCTTTGAGTACTGTTTTCACTGTCCCGGTTACCTCTTTGCTAACATTCTCTTCAGAGCTGCAGTGAAAGCAGGAACCACGTGGAGAAGGCACCCACACTGAAAGTGCCTGGAGGGAACATTGGGGCTTCTTCTCAGTGTCTCTGACATAGGGTTTCACTGTCCCGGGAAAGTCTCTGCTAACACCGTGCAGAGCGCTGTGCCCAATATACAGAAACGTCTTGCGGTATCTCCTACAGGGAAAGTGCCAGGAGGGAATTGTGGAGCTTGTTCTCAGTGTCTCTGAGAATTGCTCTGATTATCTGTGTGACCTCTTTGCTAAGACTCTCCAGAGAGCCGTCCTCAAAACCAACACACATCTTGACATATCTCCCACATTGATCGCAGTGTCTCCAGAAACGGCATTCAAGGAGCCAGGACCTTTTCTCCCTACACTGTCCATTGAGTTGTCCTCAAAACCAATATACATCCTGCTATATCTCCCACGTGGAAAGTGCCAGGAGGGAGAAGTGGGGATTATGTTTAGACTTTCTCGGAACTGCTTCAAATCAACTAGATATCTTTGTGCTGTAAATCTCCCAACAGCCAAACGCAAAAGCAGCAAACATCTCGCTGTATGTCCCACATCCAAAGTGCCAAGAGAGAGCTTGCTCTCCCTGTCTTTGAGTACTGTTTTCACTGTCCCGGTTACCTCTTTGCTAACATTCTCTTCAGAGCTGCAGTGAAAGCAGGAACCACGTGGAGAAGGCACCCACACTGAAAGTGCCTGGAGGGAACATTGGGGCTTCTTCTCAGTGTCTCTGACATAGGGTTTCACTGTCCCGGGAAAGTCTCTGCTAACACCGTGCAGAGCGCTGTGCCCAATATACAGAAACGTCTTGCGGTATCTCCTACAGGGAAAGTGCCAGGAGGGAATTGTGGAGCTTGTTCTCAGTGTCTCTGAGAATTGCTCTGATTATCTGTGTGACCTCTTTGCTAAGACTCTCCAGAGAGCCGTCCTCAAAACCAACACACATCTTGACATATCTCCCACATTGATCGCAGTGTCCCCAGAAACGGCATTCAAGGAGCCAGGACCTTTTCTCCCTACACTGTCCATTGAGTTGTCCTCAAAACCAATATACATCCTGCTATATCTCCCACGTGGAAAGTGCCAGGAGGGAGAAGTGGGGATTATGTTTAGACTTTCTCGGAACTGCTTCAAATCAACTAGATATCTTTGTGCTGTAAATCTCCCAACAGCCAAATGCAAAAGCAGCAAACATCTCGCTGTATGTCCCACATCCAAAGTGCCAAGAGAGAGCTTGCTCTCCCTGTCTTTGAGTACTGTTTTCACTGTCCCGGTTACCTCTTTGCTAACATTCTCTTCAGAGCTGCAGTGAAAGCAGGAACCACGTGGAGAAGGCACCCACACTGAAAGTGCCTGGAGGGAACATTGGGGCTTCTTCTCAGTGTCTCTGACATAGGGTTTCACTGTCCCGGGAAAGTCTCTGCTAACACCGTGCAGAGCGCTGTGCCCAATATACAGAAACGTCTTGCGGTATCTCCTACAGGGAAAGTGCCAGGAGGGAATTGTGGAGCTTGTTCTCAGTGTCTCTGAGAATTGCTCTGATTATCTGTGTGACCTCTTTGCTAAGACTCTCCAGAGAGCCGTCCTCAAAACCAACACACATCTTGACATATCTCCCACATTGATCGCAGTGTCTCCAGAAACGGCATTCAAGGAGCCAGGACCTTTTCTCCCTACACTGTCCATTGAGTTGTCCTCAAAACCAATATACATCCTGCTGTATCTCCCACATGGAAAGTGCCAGGAGGGAGAAGTGGGGATTATGTTTAGACTTTCTCGGAACTGCTTCAAATCAACTAGATAGCTTTGTGCTGTAAATCGCCCAACAGCCAAACGCAAAAGCAGCAAACATCTCGCTGTATGTCCCACATCGAAAGTGCCAAGAGAGAGCTTGCTCTCCCTGTCTTTGAGTACTGTTTTCACTGTCCCGGTTACCTCTTTGCTAACATTCTCTTCAGAGCTGCAGTGAAAGCAGGAACCACGTGGAGAAGGCACCCACACTGAAAGTGCCTGGAGGGAACATTGGGGCTTCTTCTCAGTGTCTCTGACATAGGGTTTCACTGTCCTGGGAAAGTCTCTGCTAACACCGCGCAGAGCGCTGTGCCAATATACAGAAACGTCTTGCGGTATCTCCTACAGGGAAAGTGCCAGGAGGGAATTGTGGAGCTTGTTCTCAGTGTCTCTGAGAATTGCTCTGATTATCTGTGTGACCTCTTTGCTAAGACTCTCCAGAGAGCCGTCCTCAAAACCAACACACATCTTGACATATCTCCCACATTGATCGCAGTGTCTCCAGAAACGGCATTCAAGGAGCCAGGACCTTTTCTCCCTACACTGTCCATTGAGTTGTCCTCAAAACCAATATACATCCTGCTATATCTCCCACATGGAAAGTGCCAGGAGGGAGAAGTGGGGATTATGTTTAGACTTTCTCGGAACTGCTTCAAATCAACTAGATAGCTTTGTGCTGTAAATCGCCCAACAGCCAAACGCAAAAGCAGCAAACATCTCGCTGTATGTCCCACATCGAAAGTGCCAAGAGAGAGCTTGCTCTCCCTGTCTTTGAGTACTGTTTTCACTGTCCCGGTTACCTCTTTGCTAACATTCTCTTCAGAGCTGCAGTGAAAGCAGGAACCACGTGGAGAAGGCACCCACACTGAAAGTGCCTGGAGGGAACATTGGGGCTTCTTCTCAGTGTCTCTGACATAGGGTTTCACTGTCCCGGGAAAGTCTCTGCTAACACCGTGCAGAGCGCTGTGCCCAATATACAGAAACGTCTTGCGGTATCTCCTACAGGGAAAGTGCCAGGAGGGAATTGTGGAGCTTGTTCTCAGTGTCTCTGAGAATTGCTCTGATTATCTGTGTGACCTCTTTGCTAAGACTCTCCAGAGAGCCGTCCTCAAAACCAACACACATCTTGACATATCTCCCACATTGATCGCAGTGTCTCCAGAAATGGCATTCAAGGAGCCAGGACCTTTTCTCCCTACACTGTCCATTGAGTTGTCCTCAAAACCAATATACATCCTGCTATATCTCCCACATGGAAAGTGCCAGGAGGGAGAAGTGGGGATTATGTTTAGACTTTCTCGGAACTGCTTCAAATCAACTAGATATCTTTGTGCTGTAAATCTCCCAACAGCCAAACGCAAAAGCAGCAAACATCTCGCTGTATGTCCCACATCCAAAGTGCCAAGAGAGAGCTTGCTCTCCCTGTCTTTGAGTACTGTTTTCACTGTCCCGGTTACCTCTTTGCTAACATTCTCTTCAGAGCTGCAGTGAAAGCAGGAACCACGTGGAGAAGGCACCCACACTGAAAGTGCCTGGAGGGAACATTGGGGCTTCTTCTCAGTGTCTCTGACATAGGGTTTCACTGTCCCGGGAAAGTCTCTGCTAACACCGTGCAGAGCGCTGTGCCCAATATACAGAAACGTCTTGCGGTATCTCCTACAGGGAAAGTGCCAGGAGGGAATTGTGGAGCTTGTTCTCAGTGTCTCTGAGAATTGCTCTGATTATCTGTGTGACCTCTTTGCTAAGACTCTCCAGAGAGCCATCCTCAAAACCAACACACATCTTGACATATCTCCCACATTGATCGCAGTGTCTCCAGAAACGGCATTCAAGGAGCCAGGACCTTTTCTCCCTACACTGTCCATTGAGTTGTCCTCAAAACCAATATACATCCTGCTATATCTCCCACGTGGAAAGTGCCAGGAGGGAGAAGTGGGGATTATGTTTAGACTTTCTCGGAACTGCTTCAAATCAACTAGATATCTTTGTGCTGTAAATCTCCCAACAGCCAAACGCAAAAGCAGCAAACATCTCGCTGTATGTCCCACATCGAAAGTGCCAAGAGAGAGCTTGCTCTCCCTGTCTTTGAGTACTGTTTTCACTGTCCCGGTTACGTCTTTGCTAACATTCTCTTCAGAGCTGCAGTGAAAGCAGGAACCACGTGGAGAAGGCACCCACACTGAAAGTGCCTGGAGGGAACATTGGGGCTTCTTCTCAGTGTCTCTGACATAGGGTTTCACTGTCCCGGGAAAGTCTCTGCTAACACCGTGCAGAGCGCTGTGCCCAATATACAGAAACGTCTTGCGGTATCTCCTACAGGGAAAGTGCCAGGAGGGAATTGTCGAGCTTGTTCTCAGTGTCTCTGAGAATTGCTCTGATTATCTGTGTGACCTCTTTGCTAAGACTCTCCAGAGAGCCGTCCTCAAAACCAACACACATCTTGACATATCTCCCACATTGATCGCAGTGTCCCCAGAAACGGCATTCAAGGAGCCAGGACCTTTTCTCCCTACACTGTCCATTGAGTTGTCCTCAAAACCAATATACATCCTGCTATATCTCCCACATGGAAAGTGCCAGGAGGGAGAAGTGGGGATTATGTTTAGACTTTCTCGGAACTGCTTCAAATCAACTAGATATCTTTGTGCTGTAAATCTCCCAACAGCCAAACGCAAAAGCAGCAAACATCTCGCTGTATGTCCCACATCCAAAGTGCCAAGAGAGAGCTTGCTCTCCCTGTCTTTGAGTACTGTTTTCACTGTCCCGGTTACCTCTTTGCTAACATTCTCTTCAGAGCTGCAGTGAAAGCAGGAACCACGTGGAGAAGGCACCCACACTGAAAGTGCCTGGAGGGAACATTGGGGCTTCTTCTCAGTGTCTCTGACATAGGGTTTCACTGTCCCGGGAAAGTCTCTGCTAACACCGTGCAGAGCGCTGTGCCCAATATACAGAAACGTCTTGCGGTATCTCCTACAGGGAAAGTGCCAGGAGGGAATTGTGGAGCTTGTTCTCAGTGTCTCTGAGAATTGCTCTGATTATCTGTGTGACCTCTTTGCTAAGACTCTCCAGAGAGCCGTCCTCAAAACCAACACACATCTTGACATATCTCCCACATTGATCGCAGTGTCTCCAGAAACGGCATTCAAGGAGCCAGGACCTTTTCTCCCTACACTGTCCATTGAGTTGTCCTCAAAACCAATATACATCCTGCTGTATCTCCCACGTGGAAAGTGCCAGGAGGGAGAAGTGGGGATTATGTTTAGACTTTCTCGGAACTGCTTCAAATCAACTAGATATCTTTGTGCTGTAAATCTCCCAACAGCCAAACGCAAAAGCAGCAAACATCTCGCTGTATGTCCCACATCCAAAGTGCCAAGAGAGAGCTTGCTCTCCCTGTCTTTGAGTACTGTTTTCACTGTCCCGGTTACCTCTTTGCTAACATTCTCTTCAGAGCTGCAGTGAAAGCAGGAACCACGTGGAGAAGGCACCCACACTGAAAGTGCCTGGAGGGAACATTGGGGCTTCTTCTCAGTGTCTCTGACATAGGGTTTCACTGTCCCGGGAAAGTCTCTGCTAACACCGCGCAGAGCGCTGTGCCAATATACAGAAACGTCTTGCGGTATCTCCTACAGGGAAAGTGCCAGGAGGGAATTGTGGAGCTTGTTCTCAGTGTCTCTGAGAATTGCTCTGATTATCTGTGTGACCTCTTTGCTAAGACTCTCCAGAGAGCCGTCCTCAAAACCAACACACATCTTGACATATCTCCCACATTGATCGCAGTGTCTCCAGAAACGGCATTCAAGGAGCCAGGACCTTTTCTCCCTACACTGTCCATTGAGTTGTCCTCAAAACCAATATACATCCTGCTATATCTCCCACGTGGAAAGTGCCAGGAGGGAGAAGTGGGGATTATGTTTAGACTTTCTCGGAACTGCTTCAAATCAACTAGATATCTTTGTGCTGTAAATCTCCCAACAGCCAAATGCAAAAGCAGCAAACATCTCGCTGTATGTCCCACATCCAAAGTGCCAAGAGAGAGCTTGCTCTCCCTGTCTTTGAGTACTGTTTTCACTGTCCCGGTTACCTCTTTGCTAACATTCTCTTCAGAGCTGCAGTGAAAGCAGGAACCACGTGGAGAAGGCACCCACACTGAAAGTGCCTGGAGGGAACATTGGGGCTTCTTCTCAGTGTCTCTGACATAGGGTTTCACTGTCCCGGGAAAGTCTCTGCTAACACCGTGCAGAGCGCTGTGCCCAATATACAGAAACGTCTTGCGGTATCTCCTACAGGGAAAGTGCCAGGAGGGAATTGTGGAGCTTGTTCTCAGTGTCTCTGAGAATTGCTCTGATTATCTGTGTGACCTCTTTGCTAAGACTCTCCAGAGAGCCGTCCTCAAAACCAACACACATCTTGACATATCTCCCACATTGATCGCAGTGTCTCCAGAAACGGCATTCAAGGAGCCAGGACCTTTTCTCCCTACACTGTCCATTGAGTTGTCCTCAAAACCAATATACATCCTGCTATATCTCCCACGTGGAAAGTGCCAGGAGGGAGAAGTGGGGATTATGTTTAGACTTTCTCGGAACTGCTTCAAATCAACTAGATATCTTTGTGCTGTAAATCTCCCAACAGCCAAATGCAAAAGCAGCAAACATCTCGCTGTATGTCCCACATCCAAAGTGCCAAGAGAGAGCTTGCTCTCCCTGTCTTTGAGTACTGTTTTCACTGTCCCGGTTACCTCTTTGCTAACATTCTCTTCAGAGCTGCAGTGAAAGCAGGAACCACGTGGAGAAGGCACCCACACTGAAAGTGCCTGGAGGGAACATTGGGGCTTCTTCTCAGTGTCTCTGACATAGGGTTTCACTGTCCCGGGAAAGTCTCTGCTAACACCGTGCAGAGCGCTGTGCCCAATATACAGAAACGTCTTGCGGTATCTCCTACAGGGAAAGTGCCAGGAGGGAATTGTGGAGCTTGTTCTCAGTGTCTCTGAGAATTGCTCTGATTATCTGTGTGACCTCTTTGCTAAGACTCTCCAGAGAGCCGTCCTCAAAACCAACACACATCTTGACATATCTCCCACATTGATCGCAGTGTCTCCAGAAACGGCATTCAAGGAGCCAGGACCTTTTCTCCCTACACTGTCCATTGAGTTGTCCTCAAAACCAATATACATCCTGCTGTATCTCCCACGTGGAAAGTGCCAGGAGGGAGAAGTGGGGATTATGTTTAGACTTTCTCGGAACTGCTTCAAATCAACTAGATATCTTTGTGCTGTAAATCTCCCAACAGCCAAACGCAAAAGCAGCAAACATCTCGCTGTATGTCCCACATCCAAAGTGCCAAGAGAGAGCTTGCTCTCCCTGTCTTTGAGTACTGTTTTCACTGTCCCGGTTACCTCTTTGCTAACATTCTCTTCAGAGCTGCAGTGAAAGCAGGAACCACGTGGAGAAGGCACCCACACTGAAAGTGCCTGGAGGGAACATTGGGGCTTCTTCTCAGTGTCTCTGACATAGGGTTTCACTGTCCCGGGAAAGTCTCTGCTAACACCGCGCAGAGCGCTGTGCCAATATACAGAAACGTCTTGCGGTATCTCCTACAGGGAAAGTGCCAGGAGGGAATTGTGGAGCTTGTTCTCAGTGTCTCTGAGAATTGCTCTGATTATCTGTGTGACCTCTTTGCTAAGACTCTCCAGAGAGCCGTCCTCAAAACCAACACACATCTTGACATATCTCCCACATTGATCGCAGTGTCTCCAGAAACGGCATTCAAGGAGCCAGGACCTTTTCTCCCTACACTGTCCATTGAGTTGTCCTCAAAACCAATATACATCCTGCTATATCTCCCACGTGGAAAGTGCCAGGAGGGAGAAGTGGGGATTATGTTTAGACTTTCTCGGAACTGCTTCAAATCAACTAGATATCTTTGTGCTGTAAATCTCCCAACAGCCAAATGCAAAAGCAGCAAACATCTCGCTGTATGTCCCACATCCAAAGTGCCAAGAGAGAGCTTGCTCTCCCTGTCTTTGAGTACTGTTTTCACTGTCCCGGTTACCTCTTTGCTAACATTCTCTTCAGAGCTGCAGTGAAAGCAGGAACCACGTGGAGAAGGCACCCACACTGAAAGTGCCTGGAGGGAACATTGGGGCTTCTTCTCAGTGTCTCTGACATAGGGTTTCACTGTCCCGGGAAAGTCTCTGCTAACACCGTGCAGAGCGCTGTGCCCAATATACAGAAACGTCTTGCGGTATCTCCTACAGGGAAAGTGCCAGGAGGGAATTGTGGAGCTTGTTCTCAGTGTCTCTGAGAATTGCTCTGATTATCTGTGTGACCTCTTTGCTAAGACTCTCCAGAGAGCCGTCCTCAAAACCAACACACATCTTGACATATCTCCCACATTGATCGCAGTGTCTCCAGAAACGGCATTCAAGGAGCCAGGACCTTTTCTCCCTACACTGTCCATTGAGTTGTCCTCAAAACCAATATACATCCTGCTGTATCTCCCACATGGAAAGTGCCAGGAGGGAGAAGTGGGGATTATGTTTAGACTTTCTCGGAACTGCTTCAAATCAACTAGATAGCTTTGTGCTGTAAATCGCCCAACAGCCAAACGCAAAAGCAGCAAACATCTCGCTGTATGTCCCACATCCAAAGTGCCAAGAGAGAGCTTGCTCTCCCTGTCTTTGAGTACTGTTTTCACTGTCCCGGTTACCTCTTTGCTAACATTCTCTTCAGAGCTGCAGTGAAAGCAGGAACCACGTGGAGAAGGCACCCACACTGAAAGTGCCTGGAGGGAACATTGGGGCTTCTTCTCAGTGTCTCTGACATAGGGTTTCACTGTCCCGGGAAAGTCTCTGCTAACACCGTGCAGAGCGCTGTGCCCAATATACAGAAACGTCTTGCGGTATCTCCTACAGGGAAAGTGCCAGGAGGGAATTGTGGAGCTTGTTCTCAGTGTCTCTGAGAATTGCTCTGATTATCTGTGTGACCTCTTTGCTAAGACTCTCCAGAGAGCCGTCCTCAAAACCAACACACATCTTGACATATCTCCCACATTGATCGCAGTGTCTCCAGAAATGGCATTCAAGGAGCCAGGACCTTTTCTCCCTACACTGTCCATTGAGTTGTCCTCAAAACCAATATACATCCTGCTATATCTCCCACATGGAAAGTGCCAGGAGGGAGAAGTGGGGATTATGTTTAGACTTTCTCGGAACTGCTTCAAATCAACTAGATATCTTTGTGCTGTAAATCTCCCAACAGCCAAACGCAAAAGCAGCAAACATCTCGCTGTATGTCCCACATCCAAAGTGCCAAGAGAGAGCTTGCTCTCCCTGTCTTTGAGTACTGTTTTCACTGTCCCGGTTACCTCTTTGCTAACATTCTCTTCAGAGCTGCAGTGAAAGCAGGAACCACGTGGAGAAGGCACCCACACTGAAAGTGCCTGGAGGGAACATTGGGGCTTCTTCTCAGTGTCTCTGACATAGGGTTTCACTGTCCCGGGAAAGTCTCTGCTAACACCGTGCAGAGCGCTGTGCCCAATATACAGAAACGTCTTGCGGTATCTCCTACAGGGAAAGTGCCAGGAGGGAATTGTGGAGCTTGTTCTCAGTGTCTCTGAGAATTGCTCTGATTATCTGTGTGACCTCTTTGCTAAGACTCTCCAGAGAGCCGTCCTCAAAACCAACACACATCTTGACATATCTCCCACATTGATCGCAGTGTCTCCAGAAATGGCATTCAAGGAGCCAGGACCTTTTCTCCCTACACTGTCCATTGAGTTGTCCTCAAAACCAATATACATCCTGCTATATCTCCCACATGGAAAGTGCCAGGAGGGAGAAGTGGGGATTATGTTTAGACTTTCTCGGAACTGCTTCAAATCAACTAGATATCTTTGTGCTGTAAATCTCCCAACAGCCAAACGCAAAAGCAGCAAACATCTCGCTGTATGTCCCACATCCAAAGTGCCAAGAGAGAGCTTGCTCTCCCTGTCTTTGAGTACTGTTTTCACTGTCCCGGTTACCTCTTTGCTAACATTCTCTTCAGAGCTGCAGTGAAAGCAGGAACCACGTGGAGAAGGCACCCACACTGAAAGTGCCTGGAGGGAACATTGGGGCTTCTTCTCAGTGTCTCTGACATAGGGTTTCACTGTCCCGGGAAAGTCTCTGCTAACACCGTGCAGAGCGCTGTGCCCAATATACAGAAACGTCTTGCGGTATCTCCTACAGGGAAAGTGCCAGGAGGGAATTGTGGAGCTTGTTCTCAGTGTCTCTGAGAATTGCTCTGATTATCTGTGTGACCTCTTTGCTAAGACTCTCCAGAGAGCCATCCTCAAAACCAACACACATCTTGACATATCTCCCACATTGATCGCAGTGTCTCCAGAAACGGCATTCAAGGAGCCAGGACCTTTTCTCCCTACACTGTCCATTGAGTTGTCCTCAAAACCAATATACATCCTGCTATATCTCCCACGTGGAAAGTGCCAGGAGGGAGAAGTGGGGATTATGTTTAGACTTTCTCGGAACTGCTTCAAATCAACTAGATATCTTTGTGCTGTAAATCTCCCAACAGCCAAACGCAAAAGCAGCAAACATCTCGCTGTATGTCCCACATCGAAAGTGCCAAGAGAGAGCTTGCTCTCCCTGTCTTTGAGTACTGTTTTCACTGTCCCGGTTACGTCTTTGCTAACATTCTCTTCAGAGCTGCAGTGAAAGCAGGAACCACGTGGAGAAGGCACCCACACTGAAAGTGCCTGGAGGGAACATTGGGGCTTCTTCTCAGTGTCTCTGACATAGGGTTTCACTGTCCCGGGAAAGTCTCTGCTAACACCGTGCAGAGCGCTGTGCCCAATATACAGAAACGTCTTGCGGTATCTCCTACAGGGAAAGTGCCAGGAGGGAATTGTCGAGCTTGTTCTCAGTGTCTCTGAGAATTGCTCTGATTATCTGTGTGACCTCTTTGCTAAGACTCTCCAGAGAGCCGTCCTCAAAACCAACACACATCTTGACATATCTCCCACATTGATCGCAGTGTCCCCAGAAACGGCATTCAAGGAGCCAGGACCTTTTCTCCCTACACTGTCCATTGAGTTGTCCTCAAAACCAATATACATCCTGCTATATCTCCCACATGGAAAGTGCCAGGAGGGAGAAGTGGGGATTATGTTTAGACTTTCTCGGAACTGCTTCAAATCAACTAGATATCTTTGTGCTGTAAATCTCCCAACAGCCAAACGCAAAAGCAGCAAACATCTCGCTGTATGTCCCACATCCAAAGTGCCAAGAGAGAGCTTGCTCTCCCTGTCTTTGAGTACTGTTTTCACTGTCCCGGTTACCTCTTTGCTAACATTCTCTTCAGAGCTGCAGTGAAAGCAGGAACCACGTGGAGAAGGCACCCACACTGAAAGTGCCTGGAGGGAACATTGGGGCTTCTTCTCAGTGTCTCTGACATAGGGTTTCACTGTCCCGGGAAAGTCTCTGCTAACACCGTGCAGAGCGCTGTGCCCAATATACAGAAACGTCTTGCGGTATCTCCTACAGGGAAAGTGCCAGGAGGGAATTGTGGAGCTTGTTCTCAGTGTCTCTGAGAATTGCTCTGATTATCTGTGTGACCTCTTTGCTAAGACTCTCCAGAGAGCCGTCCTCAAAACCAACACACATCTTGACATATCTCCCACATTGATCGCAGTGTCTCCAGAAACGGCATTCAAGGAGCCAGGACCTTTTCTCCCTACACTGTCCATTGAGTTGTCCTCAAAACCAATATACATCCTGCTGTATCTCCCACGTGGAAAGTGCCAGGAGGGAGAAGTGGGGATTATGTTTAGACTTTCTCGGAACTGCTTCAAATCAACTAGATATCTTTGTGCTGTAAATCTCCCAACAGCCAAACGCAAAAGCAGCAAACATCTCGCTGTATGTCCCACATCCAAAGTGCCAAGAGAGAGCTTGCTCTCCCTGTCTTTGAGTACTGTTTTCACTGTCCCGGTTACCTCTTTGCTAACATTCTCTTCAGAGCTGCAGTGAAAGCAGGAACCACGTGGAGAAGGCACCCACACTGAAAGTGCCTGGAGGGAACATTGGGGCTTCTTCTCAGTGTCTCTGACATAGGGTTTCACTGTCCCGGGAAAGTCTCTGCTAACACCGCGCAGAGCGCTGTGCCAATATACAGAAACGTCTTGCGGTATCTCCTACAGGGAAAGTGCCAGGAGGGAATTGTGGAGCTTGTTCTCAGTGTCTCTGAGAATTGCTCTGATTATCTGTGTGACCTCTTTGCTAAGACTCTCCAGAGAGCCGTCCTCAAAACCAACACACATCTTGACATATCTCCCACATTGATCGCAGTGTCTCCAGAAACGGCATTCAAGGAGCCAGGACCTTTTCTCCCTACACTGTCCATTGAGTTGTCCTCAAAACCAATATACATCCTGCTATATCTCCCACGTGGAAAGTGCCAGGAGGGAGAAGTGGGGATTATGTTTAGACTTTCTCGGAACTGCTTCAAATCAACTAGATATCTTTGTGCTGTAAATCTCCCAACAGCCAAATGCAAAAGCAGCAAACATCTCGCTGTATGTCCCACATCCAAAGTGCCAAGAGAGAGCTTGCTCTCCCTGTCTTTGAGTACTGTTTTCACTGTCCCGGTTACCTCTTTGCTAACATTCTCTTCAGAGCTGCAGTGAAAGCAGGAACCACGTGGAGAAGGCACCCACACTGAAAGTGCCTGGAGGGAACATTGGGGCTTCTTCTCAGTGTCTCTGACATAGGGTTTCACTGTCCCGGGAAAGTCTCTGCTAACACCGTGCAGAGCGCTGTGCCCAATATACAGAAACGTCTTGCGGTATCTCCTACAGGGAAAGTGCCAGGAGGGAATTGTGGAGCTTGTTCTCAGTGTCTCTGAGAATTGCTCTGATTATCTGTGTGACCTCTTTGCTAAGACTCTCCAGAGAGCCGTCCTCAAAACCAACACACATCTTGACATATCTCCCACATTGATCGCAGTGTCTCCAGAAACGGCATTCAAGGAGCCAGGACCTTTTCTCCCTACACTGTCCATTGAGTTGTCCTCAAAACCAATATACATCCTGCTATATCTCCCACGTGGAAAGTGCCAGGAGGGAGAAGTGGGGATTATGTTTAGACTTTCTCGGAACTGCTTCAAATCAACTAGATATCTTTGTGCTGTAAATCTCCCAACAGCCAAATGCAAAAGCAGCAAACATCTCGCTGTATGTCCCACATCCAAAGTGCCAAGAGAGAGCTTGCTCTCCCTGTCTTTGAGTACTGTTTTCACTGTCCCGGTTACCTCTTTGCTAACATTCTCTTCAGAGCTGCAGTGAAAGCAGGAACCACGTGGAGAAGGCACCCACACTGAAAGTGCCTGGAGGGAACATTGGGGCTTCTTCTCAGTGTCTCTGACATAGGGTTTCACTGTCCCGGGAAAGTCTCTGCTAACACCGTGCAGAGCGCTGTGCCCAATATACAGAAACGTCTTGCGGTATCTCCTACAGGGAAAGTGCCAGGAGGGAATTGTGGAGCTTGTTCTCAGTGTCTCTGAGAATTGCTCTGATTATCTGTGTGACCTCTTTGCTAAGACTCTCCAGAGAGCCGTCCTCAAAACCAACACACATCTTGACATATCTCCCACATTGATCGCAGTGTCTCCAGAAACGGCATTCAAGGAGCCAGGACCTTTTCTCCCTACACTGTCCATTGAGTTGTCCTCAAAACCAATATACATCCTGCTGTATCTCCCACGTGGAAAGTGCCAGGAGGGAGAAGTGGGGATTATGTTTAGACTTTCTCGGAACTGCTTCAAATCAACTAGATATCTTTGTGCTGTAAATCTCCCAACAGCCAAACGCAAAAGCAGCAAACATCTCGCTGTATGTCCCACATCCAAAGTGCCAAGAGAGAGCTTGCTCTCCCTGTCTTTGAGTACTGTTTTCACTGTCCCGGTTACCTCTTTGCTAACATTCTCTTCAGAGCTGCAGTGAAAGCAGGAACCACGTGGAGAAGGCACCCACACTGAAAGTGCCTGGAGGGAACATTGGGGCTTCTTCTCAGTGTCTCTGACATAGGGTTTCACTGTCCCGGGAAAGTCTCTGCTAACACCGCGCAGAGCGCTGTGCCAATATACAGAAACGTCTTGCGGTATCTCCTACAGGGAAAGTGCCAGGAGGGAATTGTGGAGCTTGTTCTCAGTGTCTCTGAGAATTGCTCTGATTATCTGTGTGACCTCTTTGCTAAGACTCTCCAGAGAGCCGTCCTCAAAACCAACACACATCTTGACATATCTCCCACATTGATCGCAGTGTCTCCAGAAACGGCATTCAAGGAGCCAGGACCTTTTCTCCCTACACTGTCCATTGAGTTGTCCTCAAAACCAATATACATCCTGCTATATCTCCCACGTGGAAAGTGCCAGGAGGGAGAAGTGGGGATTATGTTTAGACTTTCTCGGAACTGCTTCAAATCAACTAGATATCTTTGTGCTGTAAATCTCCCAACAGCCAAATGCAAAAGCAGCAAACATCTCGCTGTATGTCCCACATCCAAAGTGCCAAGAGAGAGCTTGCTCTCCCTGTCTTTGAGTACTGTTTTCACTGTCCCGGTTACCTCTTTGCTAACATTCTCTTCAGAGCTGCAGTGAAAGCAGGAACCACGTGGAGAAGGCACCCACACTGAAAGTGCCTGGAGGGAACATTGGGGCTTCTTCTCAGTGTCTCTGACATAGGGTTTCACTGTCCCGGGAAAGTCTCTGCTAACACCGTGCAGAGCGCTGTGCCCAATATACAGAAACGTCTTGCGGTATCTCCTACAGGGAAAGTGCCAGGAGGGAATTGTGGAGCTTGTTCTCAGTGTCTCTGAGAATTGCTCTGATTATCTGTGTGACCTCTTTGCTAAGACTCTCCAGAGAGCCGTCCTCAAAACCAACACACATCTTGACATATCTCCCACATTGATCGCAGTGTCTCCAGAAACGGCATTCAAGGAGCCAGGACCTTTTCTCCCTACACTGTCCATTGAGTTGTCCTCAAAACCAATATACATCCTGCTGTATCTCCCACATGGAAAGTGCCAGGAGGGAGAAGTGGGGATTATGTTTAGACTTTCTCGGAACTGCTTCAAATCAACTAGATAGCTTTGTGCTGTAAATCGCCCAACAGCCAAACGCAAAAGCAGCAAACATCTCGCTGTATGTCCCACATCCAAAGTGCCAAGAGAGAGCTTGCTCTCCCTGTCTTTGAGTACTGTTTTCACTGTCCCGGTTACCTCTTTGCTAACATTCTCTTCAGAGCTGCAGTGAAAGCAGGAACCACGTGGAGAAGGCACCCACACTGAAAGTGCCTGGAGGGAACATTGGGGCTTCTTCTCAGTGTCTCTGACATAGGGTTTCACTGTCCTGGGAAAGTCTCTGCTAACACCGCGCAGAGCGCTGTGCCAATATACAGAAACGTCTTGCGGTATCTCCTACAGGGAAAGTGCCAGGAGGGAATTGTGGAGCTTGTTCTCAGTGTCTCTGAGAATTGCTCTGATTATCTGTGTGACCTCTTTGCTAAGACTCTCCAGAGAGCCGTCCTCAAAACAAACACACATCTTGACATATCTCCCACATTGATCGCAGTGTCTCCAGAAACGGCATTCAAGGAGCCAGGACCTTTTCTCCCTACACTGTCCATTGAGTTGTCCTCAAAACCAATATACATCCTGCTATATCTCCCACATGGAAAGTGCCAGGAGGGAGAAGTGGGGATTATGTTTAGACTTTCTCGGAACTGCTTCAAATCAACTAGATATCTTTGTGCTGTAAATCTCCCAACAGCCAAACGCAAAAGCAGCAAACATCTCGCTGTATGTCCCACATCCAAAGTGCCAAGAGAGAGCTTGCTCTCCCTGTCTTTGAGTACTGTTTTCACTGTCCCGGTTACCTCTTTGCTAACATTCTCTTCAGAGCTGCAGTGAAATCAGGAACCACGTGGAGAAGGCACCCACACTGAAAGTGCCTGGAGGGAACATTGGGGCTTCTTCTCAGTGTCTCTGACATAGGGTTTCACTGTCCCGGGAAAGTCTCTGCTAACACCGTGCAGAGCGCTGTGCCCAATATACAGAAACGTCTTGCGGTATCTCCTACAGGGAAAGTGCCAGGAGGGAATTGTGGAGCTTGTTCTCAGTGTCTCTGAGAATTGCTCTGATTATCTGTGTGACCTCTTTGCTAAGACTCTCCAGAGAGCCGTCCTCAAAACCAACACACATCTTGACATATCTCCCACATTGATCGCAGTGTCTCCAGAAACGGCATTCAAGGAGCCAGGACCTTTTCTCCCTACACTGTCCATTGAGTTGTCCTCAAAACCAATATACATCCTGCTATATCTCCCACGTGGAAAGTGCCAGGAGGGAGAAGTGGGGATTATGTTTAGACTTTCTCGGAACTGCTTCAAATCAACTAGATATCTTTGTGCTGTAAATCTCCCAACAGCCAAACGCAAAAGCAGCAAACATCTCGCTGTATGTCCCACATCCAAAGTGCCAAGAGAGAGCTTGCTCTCCCTGTCTTTGAGTACTGTTTTCACTGTCCCGGTTACCTCTTTGCTAACATTCTCTTCAGAGCTGCAGTGAAAGCAGGAACCACGTGGAGAAGGCACCCACACTGAAAGTGCCTGGAGGGAACATTGGGGCTTCTTCTCAGTGTCTCTGACATAGGGTTTCACTGTCCCGGGAAAGTCTCTGCTAACACCGCGCAGAGCGCTGTGCCAATATACAGAAACGTCTTGCGGTATCTCCTACAGGGAAAGTGCCAGGAGGGAATTGTGGAGCTTGTTCTCAGTGTCTCTGAGAATTGCTCTGATTATCTGTGTGACCTCTTTGCTAAGACTCTCCAGAGAGCCGTCCTCAAAACCAACACACATCTTGACATATCTCCCACATTGATCGCAGTGTCTCCAGAAACGGCATTCAAGGAGCCAGGACCTTTTCTCCCTACACTCTCCATTGAGTTGTCCTCAAAACCAATATACATCCTGCTATATCTCCCACATGGAAAGTGCCAGGAGGGAGAAGTGGGGATTATGTTTAGACTTTCTCGGAACTGCTTCAAATCAACTAGATATCTTTGTGCTGTAAATCTCCCAACAGCCAAATGCAAAAGCAGCAAACATCTCGCTGTATGTCCCACATCCAAAGTGCCAAGAGAGAGCTTGCTCTCCCTGTCTTTGAGTACTGTTTTCACTGTCCCGGTTACCTCTTTGCTAACATTCTCTTCAGAGCTGCAGTGAAAGCAGGAACCACGTGGAGAAGGCACCCACACTGAAAGTGCCTGGAGGGAACATTGGGGCTTCTTCTCAGTGTCTCTGACATAGGGTTTCACTGTCCCGGGAAAGTCTCTGCTAACACCGTGCAGAGCGCTGTGCCCAATATACAGAAACGTCTTGCGGTATCTCCTACAGGGAAAGTGCCAGGAGGGAATTGTGGAGCTTGTTCTCAGTGTCTCTGAGAATTGCTCTGATTATCTGTGTGACCTCTTTGCTAAGACTCTCCAGAGAGCCGTCCTCAAAACCAACACACATCTTGACATATCTCCCACATTGATCGCAGTGTCTCCAGAAACGGCATTCAAGGAGCCAGGACCTTTTCGCCCTACACTGTCCATTGAGTTGTCCTCAAAACCAATATACATCCTGCTGTATCTCCCACGTGGAAAGTGCCAGGAGGGAGAAGTGGGGATTATGTTTAGACTTTCTCGGAACTGCTTCAAATCAACTAGATATCTTTGTGCTGTAAATCTCCCAACAGCCAAACGCAAAAGCAGCAAACATCTCGCTGTATGTCCCACATCCAAAGTGCCAAGAGAGAGCTTGCTCTCCCTGTCTTTGAGTACTGTTTTCACTGTCCCGGTTACCTCTTTGCTAACATTCTCTTCAGAGCTGCAGTGAAAGCAGGAACCACGTGGAGAAGGCACCCACACTGAAAGTGCCTGGAGGGAACATTGGGGCTTCTTCTCAGTGTCTCTGACATAGGGTTTCACTGTCCCGGGAAAGTCTCTGCTAACACCCTGCAGAGCGCTGTGCCCAATATACAGAAATGTCTTGCGGTATCTCCTACAGGGAAAGTGCCAGGAGGGAATTGTGGAGCTTGTTCTCAGTGTCTCTGAGAATTGCTCTGATTATCTGTGTGACCTCTTTGCTAAGACTCTCCAGAGAGCCGTCCTCAAAACCAACACACATCTTGACATATCTCCCACATTGATCGCAGTGTCTCCAGAAACGGCATTCAAGGAGCCAGGACCTTTTCTCCCTACACTGTCCATTGAGTTGTCCTCAAAACCAATATACATCCTGCTGTATCTCCCACATGGAAAGTGCCAGGAGGGAGAAGTGGGGATTATGTTTAGACTTTCTCAGAACTGCTTCAAATCAACTAGATAGCTTTGTGCTGTAAATCGCCCAACAGCCAAACGCAAAAGCAGCAAACATCTCGCTGTATGTCCCACATCGAAAGTGCCAAGAGAGAGCTTGCTCTCCCTGTCTTTGAGTACTGTTTTCACTGTCCCGGTTACCTCTTTGCTAACATTCTCTTCAGAGCTGCAGTGAATCAGGAACCACGTGGAGAAGGCACCCACACTGAAAGTGCCTGGAGGGAACATTGGGGCTTCTTCTCAGTGTCTCTGACATAGGGTTTCACTGTCCCGGGAAAGTCTCTGCTAACACCGTGCAGAGCGCTGTGCCCAATATACAGAAACGTCTTGCGGTATCTCCTACAGGGAAAGTGCCAGGAGGGAATTGTGGAGCTTGTTCTCAGTGTCTCTGAGAATTGCTCTGATTATCTGTGTGACCTCTTTGCTAAGACTCTCCAGAGAGCCGTCCTCAAAACCAACACACATCTTGACATATCTCCCACATTGATCGCAGTGTCTCCAGAAACGGCATTCAAGGAGCCAGGACCTTTTCTCCCTACACTGTCCATTGAGTTGTCCTGAAAACCAATATACATCCTGCTATATCTCCCACGTGGAAAGTGCCAGGAGGGAGAAGTGGGGATTATGTTTAGACTTTCTCGGAACTGCTTCAAATCAACTAGATATCTTTGTGCTGTAAATCTCCCAACAGCCAAACGCAAAAGCAGCAAACATCTCGCTGTATGTCCCACATCCAAAGTGCCAAGAGAGAGCTTGCTCTCCCTGTCTTTGAGTACTGTTTTCACTGTCCCGGTTACCTCTTTGCTAACATTCTCTTCAGAGCTGCAGTGAAAGCAGGAACCACGTGGAGAAGGCACCCACACTGAAAGTGCCTGGAGGGAACATTGGGGCTTCTTCTCAGTGTCTCTGACATAGGGTTTCACTGTCCCGGGAAAGTCTCTGCTAACACCGCGCAGAGCGCTGTGCCCAATATACAGAAACGTCTTGCGGTATCTCCTACAGGGAAAGTGCCAGGAGGGAATTGTGGAGCTTGTTCTCAGTGTCTCTGAGAATTGCTCTGATTATCTGTGTGACCTCTTTGCTAAGACTCTCCAGAGAGCCGTCCTCAAAACAAACACACATCTTGACATATCTCCCACATTGATCGCAGTGTCTCCAGAAACGGCATTCAAGGAGCCAGGACCTTTTCTCCCTACACTGTCCATTGAGTTGTCCTCAAAACCAATATACATCCTGCTATATCTCCCACATGGAAAGTGCCAGGAGGGAGAAGTGGGGATTATGTTTAGACTTTCTCGGAACTGCTTCAAATCAACTAGATATCTTTGTGCTGTAAATCTCCCAACAGCCAAACGCAAAAGCAGCAAACATCTCGCTGTATGTCCCACATCCAAAGTGCCAAGAGAGAGCTTGCTCTCCCTGTCTTTGAGTACTGTTTTCACTGTCCCGGTTACCTCTTTGCTAACATTCTCTTCAGAGCTGCAGTGAAAGCAGGAACCACGTGGAGAAGGCACCCACACTGAAAGTGCCTGGAGGGAACATTGGGGCTTCTTCTCAGTGTCTCTGACATAGGGTTTCACTGTCCCGGGAAAGTCTCTGCTAACACCGTGCAGAGCGCTGTGCCCAATATACAGAAACGTCTTGCGGTATCTCCTACAGGGAAAGTGCCAGGAGGGAATTGTGGAGCTTGTTCTCAGTGTCTCTGAGAATTGCTCTGATTATCTGTGTGACCTCTTTGCTAAGACTCTCCAGAGAGCCGTCCTCAAAACCAACACACATCTTGACATATCTCCCACATTGATCGCAGTGTCTCCAGAAACGGCATTCAAGGAGCCAGGACCTTTTCTCCCTACACTGTCCATTGAGTTGTCCTCAAAACCAATATACATCCTGCTGTATCTCCCACGTGGAAAGTGCCAGGAGGGAGAAGTGGGGATTATGTTTAGACTTTCTCGGAACTGCTTCAAATCAACTAGATATCTTTGTGCTGTAAATCTCCCAACAGCCAAACGCAAAAGCAGCAAACATCTCGCTGTATGTCCCACATCCAAAGTGCCAAGAGAGAGCTTGCTCTCCCTGCCTTTGAGTACTGTTTTCACTGTCCCGGTTACCTCTTTGCTAACATTCTCTTCAGAGCTGCAGTGAAAGCAGGAACCACGTGGAGAAGGCACCCACACTGAAAGTGCCTGGAGGGAACATTGGGGCTTCTTCTCAGTGTCTCTGACATAGGGTTTCACGGTCCCGGGAAAGTCTCTGCTAACACCCTGCAGAGCGCTGTGCCCAATATACAGAAATGTCTTGCGGTATCTCCTACAGGGAAAGTGCCAGGAGGGAATTGTGGAGCTTGTTCTCAGTGTCTCTGAGAATTGCTCTGATTATCTGTGTGACCTCTTTGCTAAGACTCTCCAGAGAGCCGTCCTCAAAACCAACACACATCTTGACATATCTCCCACATTGATCGCAGTGTCTCCAGAAACGGCATTCAAGGAGCCAGGACCTTTTCTCCCTACACTGTCCATTGAGTTGTCCTCAAAACCAATATACATCCTGCTGTATCTCCCACATGGAAAGTGCCAGGAGGGAGAAGTGGGGATTATGTTTAGACTTTCTCGGAACTGCTTCAAATCAACTAGATAGCTTTGTGCTGTAAATCGCCCAACAGCCAAACGCAAAAGCAGCAAACATCTCGCTGTATGTCCCACATCCAAAGTGCCAAGAGAGAGCTTGCTCTCCCTGTCTTTGAGTACTGTTTTCACTGTCCCGGTTACCTCTTTGCTAACATTCTCTTCAGAGCTGCAGTGAAAGCAGGAACCACGTGGAGAAGGCACCCACACTGAAAGTGCCTGGAGGGAACATTGGGGCTTCTTCTCAGTGTCTCTGACATAGGGTTTCACTGTCCCGGGAAAGTCTCTGCTAACACCGTGCAGAGCGCTGTGCCCAATATACAGAAACGTCTTGCGGTATCTCCTACAGGGAAAGTGCCAGGAGGGAATTGTGGAGCTTGTTCTCAGTGTCTCTGAGAATTGCTCTGATTATCTGTGTGACCTCTTTGCTAAGACTCTCCAGAGAGCCGTCCTCAAAACCAACACACATCTTGACATATCTCCCACATTGATCGCAGTGTCTCCAGAAACGGCATTCAAGGAGCCAGGACCTTTTCTCCCTACACTGTCCATTGAGTTGTCCTGAAAACCAATATACATCCTGCTATATCTCCCACGTGGAAAGTGCCAGGAGGGAGAAGTGGGGATTATGTTTAGACTTTCTCGGAACTGCTTCAAATCAACTAGATATCTTTGTGCTGTAAATCTCCCAACAGCCAAACGCAAAAGCAGCAAACATCTCGCTGTATGTCCCACATCCAAAGTGCCAAGAGAGAGCTTGCTCTCCCTGTCTTTGAGTACTGTTTTCACTGTCCCGGTTACCTCTTTGCTAACATTCTCTTCAGAGCTGCAGTGAAAGCAGGAACCACGTGGAGAAGGCACCCACACTGAAAGTGCCTGGAGGGAACATTGGGGCTTCTTCTCAGTGTCTCTGACATAGGGTTTCACTGTCCCGGGAAAGTCTCTGCTAACACCGCGCAGAGCGCTGTGCCCAATATACAGAAACGTCTTGCGGTATCTCCTACAGGGAAAGTGCCAGGAGGGAATTGTGGAGCTTGTTCTCAGTGTCTCTGAGAATTGCTCTGATTATCTGTGTGACCTCTTTGCTAAGACTCTCCAGAGAGCCGTCCTCAAAACAAACACACATCTTGACATATCTCCCACATTGATCGCAGTGTCTCCAGAAACGGCATTCGAGGAGCCAGGACCTTTTCTCCCTACACTGTCCATTGAGTTGTCCTCAAAACCAATATACATCCTGCTATATCTCCCACATGGAAAGTGCCAGGAGGGAGAAGTGGGGATTATGTTTAGACTTTCTCGGAACTGCTTCAAATCAACTAGATATCTTTGTGCTGTAAATCTCCCAACAGCCAAACGCAAAAGCAGCAAACATCTCGCTGTATGTCCCACATCCAAAGTGCCAAGAGAGAGCTTGCTCTCCCTGTCTTTGAGTACTGTTTTCACTGTCCCGGTTACCTCTTTGCTAACATTCTCTTCAGAGCTGCAGTGAAAGCAGGAACCACGTGGAGAAGGCACCCACACTGAAAGTGCCTGGAGGGAACATTGGGGCTTCTTCTCAGTGTCTCTGACATAGGGTTTCACTGTCCCGGGAAAGTCTCTGCTAACACCGTGCAGAGCGCTGTGCCCAATATACAGAAACGTCTTGCGGTATCTCCTACAGGGAAAGTGCCAGGAGGGAATTGTGGAGCTTGTTCTCAGTGTCTCTGAGAATTGCTCTGATTATCTGTGTGACCTCTTTGCTAAGACTCTCCAGAGAGCCGTCCTCAAAACCAACACACATCTTGACATATCTCCCACATTGATCGCAGTGTCTCCAGAAACGGCATTCAAGGAGCCAGGACCTTTTCTCCCTACACTGTCCATTGAGTTGTCCTCAAAACCAATATACATCCTGCTGTATCTCCCACATGGAAAGTGCCAGGAGGGAGAAGTGGGGATTATGTTTAGACTTTCTCGGAACTGCTTCAAATCAACTAGATAGCTTTGTGCTGTAAATCGCCCAACAGCCAAACGCAAAAGCAGCAAACATCTCGCTGTATGTCCCACATCCAAAGTGCCAAGAGAGAGCTTGCTCTCCCTGTCTTTGAGTACTGTTTTCACTGTCCCGGTTACCTCTTTGCTAACATTCTCTTCAGAGCTGCAGTGAAAGCAGGAACCACGTGGAGAAGGCACCCACACTGAAAGTGCCTGGAGGGAACATTGGGGCTTCTTCTCAGTGTCTCTGACATAGGGTTTCACTGTCCCGGGAAAGTCTCTGCTAACACCGCGCAGAGCGCTGTGCCAATATACAGAAACGTCTTGCGGTATCTCCTACAGGGAAAGTGCCAGGAGGGAATTGTGGAGCTTGTTCTCAGTGTCTCTGAGAATTGCTCTGATTATCTGTGTGACCTCTTTGCTAAGACTCTCCAGAGAGCCGTCCTCAAAACCAACACACATCTTGACATATCTCCCACATTGATCGCAGTGTCTCCAGAAACGGCATTCAAGGAGCCAGGACCTTTTCTCCCTACACTGTCCATTGAGTTGTCCTCAAAACCAATATACATCCTGCTATATCTCCCACATGGAAAGTGCCAGGAGGGAGAAGTGGGGATTATGTTTAGACTTTCTCGGAACTGCTTCAAATCAACTAGATATCTTTGTGCTGTAAATCTCCCAACAGCCAAACGCAAAAGCAGCAAACATCTCGCTGTATGTCCCACATCCAAAGTGCCAAGAGAGAGCTTGCTCTCCCTGTCTTTGAGTACTGTTTTCACTGTCCCGGTTACCTCTTTGCTAACATTCTCTTCAGAGCTGCAGTGAAAGCAGGAACCACGTGGAGAAGGCACCCACACTGAAAGTGCCTGGAGGGAACATTGGGGCTTCTTCTCAGTGTCTCTGACATAGGGTTTCACTGTCCCGGGAAAGTCTCTGCTAACACCGTGCAGAGCGCTGTGCCCAATATACAGAAACGTCTTGCGGTATCTCCTACAGGGAAAGTGCCAGGAGGGAATTGTGGAGCTTGTTCTCAGTGTCTCTGAGAATTGCTCTGATTATCTGTGTGACCTCTTTGCTAAGACTCTCCAGAGAGCCGTCCTCAAAACCAACACACATCTTGACATATCTCCCACATTGATCGCAGTGTCCCCAGAAACGGCATTCAAGGAGCCAGGACCTTTTCTCCCTACACTGTCCATTGAGTTGTCCTCAAAACCAATATACATCCTGCTATATCTCCCACATGGAAAGTGCCAGGAGGGAGAAGTGGGGATTATGTTTAGACTTTCTCGGAACTGCTTCAAATCAACTAGATATCTTTGTGCTGTAAATCTCCCAACAGCCAAACGCAAAAGCAGCAAACATCTCGCTGTATGTCCCACATCGAAAGTGCCAAGAGAGAGCTTGCTCTCCCTGTCTTTGAGTACTGTTTTCACTGTCCCGGTTACCTCTTTGCTAACATTCTCTTCAGAGCTGCAGTGAAAGCAGGAACCACGTGGAGAAGGCACCCACACTGAAAGTGCCTGGAGGGAACATTGGGGCTTCTTCTCAGTGTCTCTGACATAGGGTTTCACTGTCCCGGGAAAGTCTCTGCTAACACCGTGCAGAGCGCTGTGCCCAATATACAGAAACGTCTTGCGGTATCTCCTACAGGGAAAGTGCCAGGAGGGAATTGTGGAGCTTGTTCTCAGTGTCTCTGAGAATTGCTCTGATTATCTGTGTGACCTCTTTGCTAAGACTCTCCAGAGAGCCGTCCTCAAAACCAACACACATCTTGACATATCTCCCACATTGATCGCAGTGTCTCCAGAAACGGCATTCAAGGAGCCAGGACCTTTTCTCCCTACACTGTCCATTGAGTTGTCCTCAAAACCAATATACATCCTGCTATATCTCCCACGTGGAAAGTGCCAGGAGGGAGAAGTGGGGATTATGTTTAGACTTTCTCGGAACTGCTTCAAATCAACTAGATATCTTTGTGCTGTAAATCTCCCAACAGCCAAACGCAAAAGCAGCAAACATCTCGCTGTATGTCCCACATCCAAAGTGCCAAGAGAGAGCTTGCTCTCCCTGTCTTTGAGTACTGTTTTCACTGTCCCGGTTACCTCTTTGCTAACATTCTCTTCAGAGCTGCAGTGAAAGCAGGAACCACGTGGAGAAGGCACCCACACTGAAAGTGCCTGGAGGGAACATTGGGGCTTCTTCTCAGTGTCTCTGACATAGGGTTTCACTGTCCCGGGAAAGTCTCTGCTAACACCGTGCAGAGCGCTGTGCCCAATATACAGAAACGTCTTGCGGTATCTCCTACAGGGAAAGTGCCAGGAGGGAATTGTGGAGCTTGTTCTCAGTGTCTCTGAGAATTGCTCTGATTATCTGTGTGACCTCTTTGCTAAGACTCTCCAGAGAGCCGTCCTAAAAACCAACACACATCTTGACATATCTCCCACATTGATCGCAGTGTCCCCAGAAACGGCATTCAAGGAGCCAGGACCTTTTCTCCCTACACTGTCCATTGAGTTGTCCTCAAAACCAATATACATCCTGCTATATCTCCCACATGGAAAGTGCCAGGAGGGAGAAGTGGGGATTATGTTTAGACTTTCTCGGAACTGCTTCAAATCAACTAGATATCTTTGTGCTGTAAATCTCCCAACAGCCAAACGCAAAAGCAGCAAACATCTCGCTGTATGTCCCACATCCAAAGTGCCAAGAGAGAGCTTGCTCTCCCTGTCTTTGAGTACTGTTTTCACTGTCCCGGTTACCTCTTTGCTAACATTCTCTTCAGAGCTGCAGTGAAAGCAGGAACCACGTGGAGAAGGCACCCACACTGAAAGTGCCTGGAGGGAACATTGGGGCTTCTTCTCAGTGTCTCTGACATAGGGTTTCACTGTCCCGGGAAAGTCTCTGCTAACACCGTGCAGAGCGCTGTGCCCAATATACAGAAACGTCTTGCGGTATCTCCTACAGGGAAAGTGCCAGGAGGGAATTGTGGAGCTTGTTCTCAGTGTCTCTGAGAATTGCTCTGATTATCTGTGTGACCTCTTTGCTAAGACTCTCCAGAGAGCCGTCCTCAAAACCAACACACATCTTGACATATCTCCCACATTGATCGCAGTGTCTCCAGAAACGGCATTCAAGGAGCCAGGACCTTTTCTCCCTACACTGTCCATTGAGTTGTCCTCAAAACCAATATACATCCTGCTATATCTCCCACGTGGAAAGTGCCAGGAGGGAGAAGTGGGGATTATGTTTAGACTTTCTCGGAACTGCTTCAAATCAACTAGATATCTTTGTGCTGTAAATCTCCCAACAGCCAAACGCAAAAGCAGCAAACATCTCGCT
The DNA here is from genome assembly GCF_963924245.1 of Chroicocephalus ridibundus. Taxonomy (NCBI): domain Eukaryota; kingdom Metazoa; phylum Chordata; class Aves; order Charadriiformes; family Laridae; genus Chroicocephalus; species Chroicocephalus ridibundus. Next base: position 1,093,327 of record NW_026961615.1, read on the forward strand.
GTATGTCCCACATCGAAAGTGCCAAGAGAGAGCTTGCTCTCCCTGTCTTTGAGTACTGTTTTCACTGTCCCGGTTACCTCTTTGCTAACATTCTCTTCAGAGCTGCAGTGAAAGCAGGAACCACGTGGAGAAGGCACCCACACTGAAAGTGCCTGGAGGGAACATTGGGGCTTCTTCTCAGTGTCTCTGACATAGCGTTTCACTGTCCCGGGAAAGTCTCTGCTAACACCGCGCAGAGCGCTGTGCCAATATACAGAAACGTCTTGCGGTATCTCCTACAGGGAAAGTGCCAGGAGGGAATTGTGGAGCTTGTTCTCAGTGTCTCTGAGAATTGCTCTGATTATCTGTGTGACCTCTTTGCTAAGACTCTCCAGAGAGCCGTCCTCAAAACCAACACACATCTTGACATATCTCCCACATTGATCGCAGTGTCTCCAGAAACGGCATTCAAGGAGCCAGGACCTTTTCTCCCTACACTGTCCATTGAGTTGTCCTCAAAACCAATATACATCCTGCTGTATCTCCCACATGGAAAGTGCCAGGAGGGAGAAGTGGGGATTATGTTTAGACTTTCTCGGAACTGCTTCAAATCAACTAGATAGCTTTGTGCTGTAAATCGCCCAACAGCCAAACGCAAAAGCAGCAAACATCTCGCTGTATGTCCCACATCCAAAGTGCCAAGAGAGAGCTTGCTCTCCCTGTCTTTGAGTACTGTTTTCACTGTCCCGGTTACCTCTTTGCTAACATTCTCTTCAGAGCTGCAGTGAAAGCAGGAACCACGTGGAGAAGGCACCCACACTGAAAGTGCCTGGAGGGAACATTGGGGCTTCTTCTCAGTGTCTCTGACATAGGGTTTCACTGTCCCGGGAAAGTCTCTGCTAACACCGCGCAGAGCGCTGTGCCAATATACAGAAACGTCTTGCGGTATCTCCTACAGGGAAAGTGCCAGGAGGGAATTGTGGAGCTTGTTCTCAGTGTCTCTGAGAATTGCTCTGATTATCTGTGTGACCTCTTTGCTAAGACTCTCCAGAGAGCCGTCCTCAAAACCAACACACATCTTGACATATCTCCCACATTGATCGCAGTGTCTCCAGAAACGGCATTCAAGGAGCCAGGACCTTTTCTCCCTACACTGTCCATTGAGTTGTCCTCAAAACCAATATACATCCTGCTATATCTCCCACGTGGAAAGTGCCAGGAGGGAGAAGTGGGGATTATGTTTAGACTTTCTCGGAACTGCTTCAAATCAACTAGATATCTTTGTGCTGTAAATCTCCCAACAGCCAAACGCAAAAGCAGCAAACATCTCGCTGTATGTCCCACATCCAAAGTGCCAAGAGAGAGCTTGCTCTCCCTGTCTTTGAGTACTGTTTTCACTGTCCCGGTTACCTCTTTGCTAACATTCTCTTCAGAGCTGCAGTGAAAGCAGGAACCACGTGGAGAAGGCACCCACACTGAAAGTGCCTGGAGGGAACATTGGGGCTTCTTCTCAGTGTCTCTGACATAGGGTTTCACTGTCCCGGGAAAGTCTCTGCTAACACCGTGCAGAGCGCTGTGCCCAATATACAGAAACGTCTTGCGGTATCTCCTACAGGGAAAGTGCCAGGAGGGAATTGTGGAGCTTGTTCTCAGTGTCTCTGAGAATTGCTCTGATTATCTGTGTGACCTCTTTGCTAAGACTCTCCAGAGAGCCGTCCTCAAAACCAACACACATCTTGACATATCTCCCACATTGATCGCAGTGTCTCCAGAAACGGCATTCGAGGAGCCAGGACCTTTTCTCCCTACACTGTCCATTGAGTTGTCCTCAAAACCAATATACATCCTGCTATATCTCCCACATGGAAAGTGCCAGGAGGGAGAAGTGGGGATTATGTTTAGACTTTCTCGGAACTGCTTCAAATCAACTAGATATCTTTGTGCTGTAAATCTCCCAACAGCCAAACGCAAAAGCAGCAAACATCTCGCTGTATGTCCCACATCCAAAGTGCCAAGAGAGAGCTTGCTCTCCCTGTCTTTGAGTACTGTTTTCACTGTCCCGGTTACCTCTTTGCTAACATTCTCTTCAGAGCTGCAGTGAAAGCAGGAACCACGTGGAGAAGGCACCCACACTGAAAGTGCCTGGAGGGAACATTGGGGCTTCTTCTCAGTGTCTCTGACATAGGGTTTCACTGTCCCGGGAAAGTCTCTGCTAACACCGTGCAGAGCGCTGTGCCCAATCTACAGAAACGTCTTGCGGTATCTCCTACAGGGAAAGTGCCAGGAGGGAATTGTGGAGCTTGTTCTCAGTGTCTCTGAGAATTGCTCTGATTATCTGTGTGACCTCTTTGCTAAGACTCTCCAGAGAGCCGTCCTCAAAACCAACACACATCTTGACATATCTCCCACATTGATCGCAGTGTCTCCAGAAACGGCATTCAAGGAGCCAGGACCTTTTCTCCCTACACTGTCCATTGAGTTGTCCTCAAAACCAATATACATCCTGCTGTATCTCCCACATGGAAAGTGCCAGGAGGGAGAAGTGGGGATTATGTTTAGACTTTCTCGGAACTGCTTCAAATCAACTAGATAGCTTTGTGCTGTAAATCGCCCAACAGCCAAACGCAAAAGCAGCAAACATCTCGCTGTATGTCCCACATCCAAAGTGCCAAGAGAGAGCTTGCTCTCCCTGTCTTTGAGTACTGTTTTCACTGTCCCGGTTACCTCTTTGCTAACATTCTCTTCAGAGCTGCAGTGAAAGCAGGAACCACGTGGAGAAGGCACCCACACTGAAAGTGCCTGGAGGGAACATTGGGGCTTCTTCTCAGTGTCTCTGACATAGGGTTTCACTGTCCCGGGAAAGTCTCTGCTAACACCGCGCAGAGCGCTGTGCCAATATACAGAAACGTCTTGCGGTATCTCCTACAGGGAAAGTGCCAGGAGGGAATTGTGGAGCTTGTTCTCAGTGTCTCTGAGAATTGCTCTGATTATCTGTGTGACCTCTTTGCTAAGACTCTCCAGAGAGCCGTCCTCAAAACCAACACACATCTTGACATATCTCCCACATTGATCGCAGTGTCTCCAGAAACGGCATTCAAGGAGCCAGGACCTTTTCTCCCTACACTGTCCATTGAGTTGTCCTCAAAACCAATATACATCCTGCTATATCTCCCACATGGAAAGTGCCAGGAGGGAGAAGTGGGGATTATGTTTAGACTTTCTCGGAACTGCTTCAAATCAACTAGATATCTTTGTGCTGTAAATCTCCCAACAGCCAAACGCAAAAGCAGCAAACATCTCGCTGTATGTCCCACATCCAAAGTGCCAAGAGAGAGCTTGCTCTCCCTGTCTTTGAGTACTGTTTTCACTGTCCCGGTTACCTCTTTGCTAACATTCTCTTCAGAGCTGCAGTGAAAGCAGGAACCACGTGGAGAAGGCACCCACACTGAAAGTGCCTGGAGGGAACATTGGGGCTTCTTCTCAGTGTCTCTGACATAGGGTTTCACTGTCCCGGGAAAGTCTCTGCTAACACCGTGCAGAGCGCTGTGCCCAATATACAGAAACGTCTTGCGGTATCTCCTACAGGGAAAGTGCCAGGAGGGAATTGTGGAGCTTGTTCTCAGTGTCTCTGAGAATTGCTCTGATTATCTGTGTGACCTCTTTGCTAAGACTCTCCAGAGAGCCGTCCTCAAAACCAACACACATCTTGACATATCTCCCACATTGATCGCAGTGTCTCCAGAAACGGCATTCAAGGAGCCAGGACCTTTTCTCCCTACACTGTCCATTGAGTTGTCCTCAAAACCAATATACATCCTGCTATATCTCCCACGTGGAAAGTGCCAGGAGGGAGAAGTGGGGATTATGTTTAGACTTTCTCGGAACTGCTTCAAATCAACTAGATATCTTTGTGCTGTAAATCTCCCAACAGCCAAACGCAAAAGCAGCAAACATCTCGCTGTATGTCCCACATCGAAAGTGCCAAGAGAGAGCTTGCTCTCCCTGTCTTTGAGTACTGTTTTCACTGTCCCGGTTACCTCTTTGCTAACATTCTCTTCAGAGCTGCAGTGAAAGCAGGAACCACGTGGAGAAGGCACCCACACTGAAAGTGCCTGGAGGGAACATTGGGGCTTCTTCTCAGTGTCTCTGACATAGCGTTTCACTGTCCCGGGAAAGTCTCTGCTAACACCGCGCAGAGCGCTGTGCCAATATACAGAAACGTCTTGCGGTATCTCCTACAGGGAAAGTGCCAGGAGGGAATTGTGGAGCTTGTTCTCAGTGTCTCTGAGAATTGCTCTGATTATCTGTGTGACCTCTTTGCTAAGACTCTCCAGAGAGCCGTCCTCAAAACCAACACACATCTTGACATATCTCCCACATTGATCGCAGTGTCTCCAGAAACGGCATTCAAGGAGCCAGGACCTTTTCTCCCTACACTGTCCATTGAGTTGTCCTCAAAACCAATATACATCCTGCTATATCTCCCACATGGAAAGTGCCAGGAGGGAGAAGTGGGGATTATGTTTAGACTTTCTCGGAACTGCTTCAAATCAACTAGATATCTTTGTGCTGTAAATCTCCCAACAGCCAAATGCAAAAGCAGCAAACATCTCGCTGTATGTCCCACATCCAAAGTGCCAAGAGAGAGCTTGCTCTCCCTGTCTTTGAGTACTGTTTTCACTGTCCCGGTTACCTCTTTGCTAACATTCTCTTCAGAGCTGCAGTGAAAGCAGGAACCACGTGGAGAAGGCACCCACACTGAAAGTGCCTGGAGGGAACATTGGGGCTTCTTCTCAGTGTCTCTGACATAGGGTTTCACTGTCCCGGGAAAGTCTCTGCTAACACCGTGCAGAGCGCTGTGCCCAATATACAGAAACGTCTTGCGGTATCTCCTACAGGGAAAGTGCCAGGAGGGAATTGTGGAGCTTGTTCTCAGTGTCTCTGAGAATTGCTCTGATTATCTGTGTGACCTCTTTGCTAAGACTCTCCAGAGAGCCGTCCTCAAAACCAACACACATCTTGACATATCTCCCACATTGATCGCAGTGTCTCCAGAAACGGCATTCAAGGAGCCAGGACCTTTTCTCCCTACACTGTCCATTGAGTTGTCCTCAAAACCAATATACATCCTGCTGTATCTCCCACATGGAAAGTGCCAGGAGGGAGAAGTGGGGATTATGTTTAGACTTTCTCGGAACTGCTTCAAATCAACTAGATAGCTTTGTGCTGTAAATCGCCCAACAGCCAAACGCAAAAGCAGCAAACATCTCGCTGTATGTCCCACATCCAAAGTGCCAAGAGAGAGCTTGCTCTCCCTGTCTTTGAGTACTGTTTTCACTGTCCCGGTTACCTCTTTGCTAACATTCTCTTCAGAGCTGCAGTGAAAGCAGGAACCACGTGGAGAAGGCACCCACACTGAAAGTGCCTGGAGGGAACATTGGGGCTTCTTCTCAGTGTCTCTGACATAGGGTTTCACTGTCCCGGGAAAGTCTCTGCTAACACCGCGCAGAGCGCTGTGCCAATATACAGAAACGTCTTGCGGTATCTCCTACAGGGAAAGTGCCAGGAGGGAATTGTGGAGCTTGTTCTCAGTGTCTCTGAGAATTGCTCTGATTATCTGTGTGACCTCTTTGCTAAGACTCTCCAGAGAGCCGTCCTCAAAACCAACACACATCTTGACATATCTCCCACATTGATCGCAGTGTCTCCAGAAACGGCATTCAAGGAGCCAGGACCTTTTCTCCCTACACTGTCCATTGAGTTGTCCTCAAAACCAATATACATCCTGCTATATCTCCCACGTGGAAAGTGCCAGGAGGGAGAAGTGGGGATTATGTTTAGACTTTCTCGGAACTGCTTCAAATCAACTAGATATCTTTGTGCTGTAAATCTCCCAACAGCCAAACGCAAAAGCAGCAAACATCTCGCTGTATGTCCCACATCCAAAGTGCCAAGAGAGAGCTTGCTCTCCCTGTCTTTGAGTACTGTTTTCACTGTCCCGGTTACCTCTTTGCTAACATTCTCTTCAGAGCTGCAGTGAAAGCAGGAACCACGTGGAGAAGGCACCCACACTGAAAGTGCCTGGAGGGAACATTGGGGCTTCTTCTCAGTGTCTCTGACATAGGGTTTCACTGTCCCGGGAAAGTCTCTGCTAACACCGTGCAGAGCGCTGTGCCCAATATACAGAAACGTCTTGCGGTATCTCCTACAGGGAAAGTGCCAGGAGGGAATTGTGGAGCTTGTTCTCAGTGTCTCTGAGAATTGCTCTGATTATCTGTGTGACCTCTTTGCTAAGACTCTCCAGAGAGCCGTCCTCAAAACCAACACACATCTTGACATATCTCCCACATTGATCGCAGTGTCTCCAGAAACGGCATTCGAGGAGCCAGGACCTTTTCTCCCTACACTGTCCATTGAGTTGTCCTCAAAACCAATATACATCCTGCTATATCTCCCACATGGAAAGTGCCAGGAGGGAGAAGTGGGGATTATGTTTAGACTTTCTCGGAACTGCTTCAAATCAACTAGATATCTTTGTGCTGTAAATCTCCCAACAGCCAAACGCAAAAGCAGCAAACATCTCGCTGTATGTCCCACATCCAAAGTGCCAAGAGAGAGCTTGCTCTCCCTGTCTTTGAGTACTGTTTTCACTGTCCCGGTTACCTCTTTGCTAACATTCTCTTCAGAGCTGCAGTGAAAGCAGGAACCACGTGGAGAAGGCACCCACACTGAAAGTGCCTGGAGGGAACATTGGGGCTTCTTCTCAGTGTCTCTGACATAGGGTTTCACTGTCCCGGGAAAGTCTCTGCTAACACCGTGCAGAGCGCTGTGCCCAATCTACAGAAACGTCTTGCGGTATCTCCTACAGGGAAAGTGCCAGGAGGGAATTGTGGAGCTTGTTCTCAGTGTCTCTGAGAATTGCTCTGATTATCTGTGTGACCTCTTTGCTAAGACTCTCCAGAGAGCCGTCCTCAAAACCAACACACATCTTGACATATCTCCCACATTGATCGCAGTGTCTCCAGAAACGGCATTCAAGGAGCCAGGACCTTTTCTCCCTACACTGTCCATTGAGTTGTCCTCAAAACCAATATACATCCTGCTGTATCTCCCACATGGAAAGTGCCAGGAGGGAGAAGTGGGGATTATGTTTAGACTTTCTCGGAACTGCTTCAAATCAACTAGATAGCTTTGTGCTGTAAATCGCCCAACAGCCAAACGCAAAAGCAGCAAACATCTCGCTGTATGTCCCACATCCAAAGTGCCAAGAGAGAGCTTGCTCTCCCTGTCTTTGAGTACTGTTTTCACTGTCCCGGTTACCTCTTTGCTAACATTCTCTTCAGAGCTGCAGTGAAAGCAGGAACCACGTGGAGAAGGCACCCACACTGAAAGTGCCTGGAGGGAACATTGGGGCTTCTTCTCAGTGTCTCTGACATAGGGTTTCACTGTCCCGGGAAAGTCTCTGCTAACACCGCGCAGAGCGCTGTGCCAATATACAGAAACGTCTTGCGGTATCTCCTACAGGGAAAGTGCCAGGAGGGAATTGTGGAGCTTGTTCTCAGTGTCTCTGAGAATTGCTCTGATTATCTGTGTGACCTCTTTGCTAAGACTCTCCAGAGAGCCGTCCTCAAAACCAACACACATCTTGACATATCTCCCACATTGATCGCAGTGTCTCCAGAAACGGCATTCAAGGAGCCAGGACCTTTTCTCCCTACACTGTCCATTGAGTTGTCCTCAAAACCAATATACATCCTGCTATATCTCCCACATGGAAAGTGCCAGGAGGGAGAAGTGGGGATTATGTTTAGACTTTCTCGGAACTGCTTCAAATCAACTAGATATCTTTGTGCTGTAAATCTCCCAACAGCCAAACGCAAAAGCAGCAAACATCTCGCTGTATGTCCCACATCCAAAGTGCCAAGAGAGAGCTTGCTCTCCCTGTCTTTGAGTACTGTTTTCACTGTCCCGGTTACCTCTTTGCTAACATTCTCTTCAGAGCTGCAGTGAAAGCAGGAACCACGTGGAGAAGGCACCCACACTGAAAGTGCCTGGAGGGAACATTGGGGCTTCTTCTCAGTGTCTCTGACATAGGGTTTCACTGTCCCGGGAAAGTCTCTGCTAACACCGTGCAGAGCGCTGTGCCCAATATACAGAAACGTCTTGCAGTATCTCCTACAGGGAAAGTGCCAGGAGGGAATTGTGGAGCTTGTTCTCAGTGTCTCTGAGAATTGCTCTGATTATCTGTGTGACCTCTTTGCTAAGACTCTCCAGAGAGCCGTCCTCAAAACCAACACACATCTTGACATATCTCCCACATTGATCGCAGTGTCCCCAGAAACGGCATTCAAGGAGCCAGGACCTTTTCTCCCTACACTGTCCATTGAGTTGTCCTCAAAACCAATATACATCCTGCTATATCTCCCACGTGGAAAGTGCCAGGAGGGAGAAGTGGGGATAATGTTTAGACTTTCTCGGAACTGCTTCAAATCAACTAGATATCTTTGTGCTGTAAATCTCCCAACAGCCAAACGCAAAAGCAGCAAACATCTCGCTGTATGTCCCACATCCAAAGTGCCAAGAGAGAGCTTGCTCTCCCTGTCTTTGAGTACTGTTTTCACTGTCCCGGTTACCTCTTTGCTAACATTCTCTTCAGAGCTGCAGTGAAAGCAGGAACCACGTGGAGAAGGCACCCACACTGAAAGTGCCTGGAGGGAACATTGGGGCTTCTTCTCAGTGTCTCTGACATAGGGTTTCACTGTCCCGGGAAAGTCTCTGCTAACACCGTGCAGAGCGCTGTGCCCAATATACAGAAACGTCTTGCGGTATCTCCTACAGGGAAAGTGCCAGGAGGGAATTGTGGAGCTTGTTCTCAGTGTCTCTGAGAATTGCTCTGATTATCTGTGTGACCTCTTTGCTAAGACTCTCCAGAGAGCCGTCCTCAAAACCAACACACATCTTGACATATCTCCCACATTGATCGCAGTGTCTCCAGAAACGGCATTCAAGGAGCCAGGACCTTTTCTCCCTACACTGTCCATTGAGTTGTCCTCAAAACCAATATACATCCTGCTATATCTCCCACGTGGAAAGTGCCAGGAGGGAGAAGTGGGGATTATGTTTAGACTTTCTCGGAACTGCTTCAAATCAACTAGATATCTTTGTGCTGTAAATCTCCCAACAGCCAAACGCAAAAGCAGCAAACATCTCGCTGTATGTCCCACATCCAAAGTGCCAAGAGAGAGCTTGCTCTCCCTGTCTTTGAGTACTGTTTTCACTGTCCCGGTTACCTCTTTGCTAACATTCTCTTCAGAGCTGCAGTGAAAGCAGGAACCACGTGGAGAAGGCACCCACACTGAAAGTGCCTGGAGGGAACATTGGGGCTTCTTCTCAGTGTCTCTGACATAGGGTTTCACTGTCCCGGGAAAGTCTCTGCTAACACCGTGCAGAGCGCTGTGCCCAATATACAGAAACGTCTTGCGGTATCTCCTACAGGGAAAGTGCCAGGAGGGAATTGTGGAGCTTGTTCTCAGTGTCTCTGAGAATTGCTCTGATTATCTGTGTGACCTCTTTGCTAAGACTCTCCAGAGAGCCGTCCTCAAAACCAACACACATCTTGACATATCTCCCACATTGATCGCAGTGTCCCCAGAAACGGCATTCAAGGAGCCAGGACCTTTTCTCCCTACACTGTCCATTGAGTTGTCCTCAAAACCAATATACATCCTGCTATATCTCCCACATGGAAAGTGCCAGGAGGGAGAAGTGGGGATTATGTTTAGACTTTCTCGGAACTGCTTCAAATCAACTAGATATCTTTGTGCTGTAAATCTCCCAACAGCCAAACGCAAAAGCAGCAAACATCTCGCTGTATGTCCCACATCCAAAGTGCCAAGAGAGAGCTTGCTCTCCCTGTCTTTGAGTACTGTTTTCACTGTCCCGGTTACCTCTTTGCTAACATTCTCTTCAGAGCTGCAGTGAAAGCAGGAACCACGTGGAGAAGGCACCCACACTGAAAGTGCCTGGAGGGAACATTGGGGCTTCTTCTCAGTGTCTCTGACATAGGGTTTCACTGTCCCGGGAAAGTCTCTGCTAACACCGTGCAGAGCGCTGTGCCCAATATACAGAAACGTCTTGCGGTATCTCCTACAGGGAAAGTGCCAGGAGGGAATTGTGGAGCTTGTTCTCAGTGTCTCTGAGAATTGCTCTGATTATCTGTGTGACCTCTTTGCTAAGACTCTCCAGAGAGCCGTCCTCAAAACCAACACACATCTTGACATATCTCCCACATTGATCGCAGTGTCTCCAGAAACGGCATTCAAGGAGCCAGGACCTTTTCTCCCTACACTGTCCATTGAGTTGTCCTCAAAACCAATATACATCCTGCTATATCTCCCACGTGGAAAGTGCCAGGAGGGAGAAGTGGGGATAATGTTTAGACTTTCTCGGAACTGCTTCAAATCAACTAGATATCTTTGTGCTATAAATCTCCCAACAGCCAAACGCAAAAGCAGCAAACATCTCGCTGTATGTCCCACATCCAAAGTGCCAAGAGAGAGCTTGCTCTCCCTGTCTTTGAGTACTGTTTTCACTGTCCCGGTTACCTCTTTGCTAACATTCTCTTCAGAGCTGCAGTGAAAGCAGGAACCACGTGGAGAAGGCACCCACACTGAAAGTGCCTGGAGGGAACATTGGGGCTTCTTCTCAGTGTCTCTGACATAGGGTTTCACTGTCCCGGGAAAGTCTCTGCTAACACCGCGCAGAGCGCTGTGCCAATATACAGAAACGTCTTGCGGTATCTCCTACAGGGAAAGTGCCAGGAGGGAATTGTGGAGCTTGTTCTCAGTGTCTCTGAGAATTGCTCTGATTATCTGTGTGACCTCTTTGCTAAGACTCTCCAGAGAGCCGTCCTCAAAACCAACACACATCTTGACATATCTCCCACATTGATCGCAGTGTCTCCAGAAACGGCATTCAAGGAGCCAGGACCTTTTCTCCCTACACTGTCCATTGAGTTGTCCTCAAAACCAATATACATCCTGCTATATCTCCCACATGGAAAGTGCCAGGAGGGAGAAGTGGGGATTATGTTTAGACTTTCTCGGAACTGCTTCAAATCAACTAGATATCTTTGTGCTGTAAATCTCCCAACAGCCAAATGCAAAAGCAGCAAACATCTCGCTGTATGTCCCACATCCAAAGTGCCAAGAGAGAGCTTGCTCTCCCTGTCTTTGAGTACTGTTTTCACTGTCCCGGTTACCTCTTTGCTAACATTCTCTTCAGAGCTGCAGTGAAAGCAGGAACCACGTGGAGAAGGCACCCACACTGAAAGTGCCTGGAGGGAACATTGGGGCTTCTTCTCAGTGTCTCTGACATAGGGTTTCACTGTCCCTGGAAAGTCTCTGCTAACACCGTGCAGAGCGCTGTGCCCAATATACAGAAACGTCTTGCGGTATCTCCTACAGGGAAAGTGCCAGGAGGGAATTGTGGAGCTTGTTCTCAGTGTCTCTGAGAATTGCTCTGATTATCTGTGTGACCTCTTTGCTAAGACTCTCCAGAGAGCCGTCCTCAAAACCAACACACATCTTGACATATCTCCCACATTGATCGCAGTGTCTCCAGAAACGGCATTCAAGGAGACAGGACCTTTTCTCCCTACACTGTCCATTGAGTTGTCCTCAAAACCAATATACATCCTGCTGTATCTCCCACGTGGAAAGTGCCAGGAGGGAGAAGTGGGGATTATGTTTAGACTTTCTCGGAACTGCTTCAAATCAACTAGATATCTTTGTGCTGTAAATCTCCCAACAGCCAAACGCAAAAGCAGCAAACATCTCGCTGTATGTCCCACATCGAAAGTGCCAAGAGAGAGCTTGCTCTCCCTGTCTTTGAGTACTGTTTTCACTGTCCCGGTTACCTCTTTGCTAACATTCTCTTCAGAGCTGCAGTGAAAGCAGGAACCACGTGGAGAAGGCACCCACACTGAAAGTGCCTGGAGGGAACATTGGGGCTTCTTCTCAGTGTCTCTGACATAGGGTTTCACTGTCCCGGGAAAGTCTCTGCTAACACCGTGCAGAGCGCTGTGCCCAATATACAGAAACGTCTTGCGGTATCTCCTACAGGGAAAGTGCCAGGAGGGAATTGTGGAGCTTGTTCTCAGTGTCTCTGAGAATTGCTCTGATTATCTGTGTGACCTCTTTGCTAAGACTCTCCAGAGAGCCGTCCTCAAAACCAACACACATCTTGACATATCTCCCACATTGATCGCAGTGTCTCCAGAAACGGCATTCAAGGAGCCAGGACCTTTTCTCCCTACACTGTCCATTGAGTTGTCCTCAAAACCAATATACATCCTGCTGTATCTCCCACATGGAAAGTGCCAGGAGGGAGAAGTGGGGATTATGTTTAGACTTTCTCGGAACTGCTTCAAATCAACTAGATAGCTTTGTGCTGTAAATCGCCCAACAGCCAAACGCAAAAGCAGCAAACATCTCGCTGTATGTCCCACATCCAAAGTGCCAAGAGAGAGCTTGCTCTCCCTGTCTTTGAGTACTGTTTTCACTGTCCCGGTTACCTCTTTGCTAACATTCTCTTCAGAGCTGCAGTGAAAGCAGGAACCACGTGGAGAAGGCACCCACACTGAAAGTGCCTGGAGGGAACATTGGGGCTTCTTCTCAGTGTCTCTGACATAGGGTTTCACTGTCCTGGGAAAGTCTCTGCTAACACCCTGCAGAGCGCTGTGCCCAATATACAGAAACGTCTTGCGGTATCTCCTACAGGGAAAGTGCCAGGAGGGAATTGTGGAGCTTGTTCTCAGTGTCTCTGAGAATTGCTCTGATTATCTGTGTGACCTCTTTGCTAAGACTCTCCAGAGAGCCGTCCTCAAAACCAACACACATCTTGACATATCTCCCACATTGATCGCAGTGTCTCCAGAAATGGCATTCAAGGAGCCAGGACCTTTTCTCCCTACACTGTCCATTGAGTTGTCCTCAAAACCAATATACATCCTGCTATATCTCCCACGTGGAAAGTGCCAGGAGGGAGAAGTGGGGATTATGTTTAGACTTTCTCGGAACTGCTTCAAATCAACTAGATATCTTTGTGCTGTAAATCGCCCAACAGCCAAACGCAAAAGCAGCAAACATCTCGCTGTATGTCCCACATCGAAAGTGCCAAGAGAGAGCTTGCTCTCCCTGTCTTTGAGTACTGTTTTCACTGTCCCGGTTACCTCTTTGCTAACATTCTCTTCAGAGCTGCAGTGAAAGCAGGAACCACGTGGAGAAGGCACCCACACTGAAAGTGCCTGGAGGGAACATTGGGGCTTCTTCTCAGTGTCTCTGACATAGGGTTTCACTGTCCCGGGAAAGTCTCTGCTAACACCGCGCAGAGCGCTGTGCCAATATACAGAAACGTCTTGCGGTATCTCCTACAGGGAAAGTGCCAGGAGGGAATTGTGGAGCTTGTTCTCAGTGTCTCTGAGAATTGCTCTGATTATCTGTGTGACCTCTTTGCTAAGACTCTCCAGAGAGCCGTCCTCAAAACCAACACACATCTTGACATATCTCCCACATTGATCGCAGTGTCTCCAGAAACGGCATTCAAGGAGCCAGGACCTTTTCTCCCTACACTGTCCATTGAGTTGTCCTCAAAACCAATATACATCCTGCTATATCTCCCACATGGAAAGTGCCAGGAGGGAGAAGTGGGGATTATGTTTAGACTTTCTCGGAACTGCTTCAAATCAACTAGATATCTTTGTGCTGTAAATCTCCCAACAGCCAAATGCAAAAGCAGCAAACATCTCGCTGTATGTCCCACATCCAAAGTGCCAAGAGAGAGCTTGCTCTCCCTGTCTTTGAGTACTGTTTTCACTGTCCCGGTTACCTCTTTGCTAACATTCTCTTCAGAGCTGCAGTGAAAGCAGGAACCACGTGGAGAAGGCACCCACACTGAAAGTGCCTGGAGGGAACATTGGGGCTTCTTCTCAGTGTCTCTGACATAGGGTTTCACTGTCCCGGGAAAGTCTCTGCTAACACCGCGCAGAGCGCTGTGCCAATATACAGAAACGTCTTGCGGTATCTCCTACAGGGAAAGTGCCAGGAGGGAATTGTGGAGCTTGTTCTCAGTGTCTCTGAGAATTGCTCTGATTATCTGTGTGACCTCTTTGCTAAGACTCTCCAGAGAGCCGTCCTCAAAACCAACACACATCTTGACATATCTCCCACATTGATCGCAGTGTCTCCAGAAACGGCATTCAAGGAGCCAGGACCTTTTCTCCCTACACTGTCCATTGAGTTGTCCTCAAAACCAATATACATCCTGCTATATCTCCCACGTGGAAAGTGCCAGGAGGGAGAAGTGGGGATTATGTTTAGACTTTCTCGGAACTGCTTCAAATCAACTAGATATCTTTGTGCTGTAAATCTCCCAACAGCCAAACGCAAAAGCAGCAAACATCTCGCTGTATGTCCCACATCGAAAGTGCCAAGAGAGAGCTTGCTCTCCCTGTCTTTGAGTACTGTTTTCACTGTCCCGGTTACCTCTTTGCTAACATTCTCTTCAGAGCTGCAGTGAAAGCAGGAACCACGTGGAGAAGGCACCCACACTGAAAGTGCCTGGAGGGAACATTGGGGCTTCTTCTCAGTGTCTCTGACATAGGGTTTCACTGTCCCGGGAAAGTCTCTGCTAACACCGCGCAGAGCGCTGTGCCAATATACAGAAACGTCTTGCGGTATCTCCTACAGGGAAAGTGCCAGGAGGGAATTGTGGAGCTTGTTCTCAGTGTCTCTGAGAATTGCTCTGATTATCTGTGTGACCTCTTTGCTAAGACTCTCCAGAGAGCCGTCCTCAAAACCAACACACATCTTGACATATCTCCCACATTGATCGCAGTGTCTCCAGAAACGGCATTCAAGGAGCCAGGACCTTTTCTCCCTACACTGTCCATTGAGTTGTCCTCAAAACCAATATACATCCTGCTATATCTCCCACATGGAAAGTGCCAGGAGGGAGAAGTGGGGATTATGTTTAGACTTTCTCGGAACTGCTTCAAATCAACTAGATATCTTTGTGCTGTAAATCTCCCAACAGCCAAATGCAAAAGCAGCAAACATCTCGCTGTATGTCCCACATCCAAAGTGCCAAGAGAGAGCTTGCTCTCCCTGTCTTTGAGTACTGTTTTCACTGTCCCGGTTACCTCTTTGCTAACATTCTCTTCAGAGCTGCAGTGAAAGCAGGAACCACGTGGAGAAGGCACCCACACTGAAAGTGCCTGGAGGGAACATTGGGGCTTCTTCTCAGTGTCTCTGACATAGGGTTTCACTGTCCCGGGAAAGTCTCTGCTAACACCGCGCAGAGCGCTGTGCCAATATACAGAAACGTCTTGCGGTATCTCCTACAGGGAAAGTGCCAGGAGGGAATTGTGGAGCTTGTTCTCAGTGTCTCTGAGAATTGCTCTGATTATCTGTGTGACCTCTTTGCTAAGACTCTCCAGAGAGCCGTCCTCAAAACCAACACACATCTTGACATATCTCCCACATTGATCGCAGTGTCTCCAGAAACGGCATTCAAGGAGCCAGGACCTTTTCTCCCTACACTGTCCATTGAGTTGTCCTCAAAACCAATATACATCCTGCTATATCTCCCACGTGGAAAGTGCCAGGAGGGAGAAGTGGGGATTATGTTTAGACTTTCTCGGAACTGCTTCAAATCAACTAGATATCTTTGTGCTGTAAATCTCCCAACAGCCAAACGCAAAAGCAGCAAACATCTCGCTGTATGTCCCACATCCAAAGTGCCAAGAGAGAGCTTGCTCTCCCTGTCTTTGAGTACTGTTTTCACTGTCCCGGTTACCTCTTTGCTAACATTCTCTTCAGAGCTGCAGTGAAAGCAGGAACCACGTGGAGAAGGCACCCACACTGAAAGTGCCTGGAGGGAACATTGGGGCTTCTTCTCAGTGTCTCTGACATAGGGTTTCACTGTCCCGGGAAAGTCTCTGCTAACACCGTGCAGAGCGCTGTGCCCAATATACAGAAACGTCTTGCGGTATCTCCTACAGGGAAAGTGCCAGGAGGGAATTGTGGAGCTTGTTCTCAGTGTCTCTGAGAATTGCTCTGATTATCTGTGTGACCTCTTTGCTAAGACTCTCCAGAGAGCCGTCCTCAAAACCAACACACATCTTGACATATCTCCCACATTGATCGCAGTGTCTCCAGAAATGGCATTCAAGGAGCCAGGACCTTTTCTCCCTACACTGTCCATTGAGTTGTCCTCAAAACCAATATACATCCTGCTATATCTCCCACATGGAAAGTGCCAGGAGGGAGAAGTGGGGATTATGTTTAGACTTTCTCGGAACTGCTTCAAATCAACTAGATATCTTTGTGCTGTAAATCTCCCAACAGCCAAACGCAAAAGCAGCAAACATCTCGCTGTATGTCCCACATCCAAAGTGCCAAGAGAGAGCTTGCTCTCCCTGTCTTTGAGTACTGTTTTCACTGTCCCGGTTACCTCTTTGCTAACATTCTCTTCAGAGCTGCAGTGAAAGCAGGAACCACGTGGAGAAGGCACCCACACTGAAAGTGCCTGGAGGGAACATTGGGGCTTCTTCTCAGTGTCTCTGACATAGGGTTTCACTGTCCCGGGAAAGTCTCTGCTAACACCGTGCAGAGCGCTGTGCCCAATCTACAGAAACGTCTTGCGGTATCTCCTACAGGGAAAGTGCCAGGAGGGAATTGTGGAGCTTGTTCTCAGTGTCTCTGAGAATTGCTCTGATTATCTGTGTGACCTCTTTGCTAAGACTCTCCAGAGAGCCGTCCTCAAAACCAACACACATCTTGACATATCTCCCACATTGATCGCAGTGTCTCCAGAAACGGCATTCAAGGAGCCAGGACCTTTTCTCCCTACACTGTCCATTGAGTTGTCCTCAAAACCAATATACATCCTGCTGTATCTCCCACATGGAAAGTGCCAGGAGGGAGAAGTGGGGATTATGTTTAGACTTTCTCGGAACTGCTTCAAATCAACTAGATAGCTTTGTGCTGTAAATCGCCCAACAGCCAAACGCAAAAGCAGCAAACATCTCGCTGTATGTCCCACATCCAAAGTGCCAAGAGAGAGCTTGCTCTCCCTGTCTTTGAGTACTGTTTTCACTGTCCCGGTTA
Organism: Chroicocephalus ridibundus; assembly: GCF_963924245.1. Lineage (NCBI taxonomy): Eukaryota > Metazoa > Chordata > Aves > Charadriiformes > Laridae > Chroicocephalus > Chroicocephalus ridibundus. The sequence goes on from NW_026961615.1 coordinate 1,110,474, forward strand.
CCTCTTTGCTAACATTCTCTTCAGAGCTGCAGTGAAAGCAGGAACCACGTGGAGAAGGCACCCACACTGAAAGTGCCTGGAGGGAACATTGGGGCTTCTTCTCAGTGTCTCTGACATAGGGTTTCACTGTCCCGGGAAAGTCTCTGCTAACACCGCGCAGAGCGCTGTGCCAATATACAGAAACGTCTTGCGGTATCTCCTACAGGGAAAGTGCCAGGAGGGAATTGTGGAGCTTGTTCTCAGTGTCTCTGAGAATTGCTCTGATTATCTGTGTGACCTCTTTGCTAAGACTCTCCAGAGAGCCGTCCTCAAAACCAACACACATCTTGACATATCTCCCACATTGATCGCAGTGTCTCCAGAAACGGCATTCAAGGAGCCAGGACCTTTTCTCCCTACACTGTCCATTGAGTTGTCCTCAAAACCAATATACATCCTGCTATATCTCCCACATGGAAAGTGCCAGGAGGGAGAAGTGGGGATTATGTTTAGACTTTCTCGGAACTGCTTCAAATCAACTAGATATCTTTGTGCTGTAAATCTCCCAACAGCCAAACGCAAAAGCAGCAAACATCTCGCTGTATGTCCCACATCCAAAGTGCCAAGAGAGAGCTTGCTCTCCCTGTCTTTGAGTACTGTTTTCACTGTCCCGGTTACCTCTTTGCTAACATTCTCTTCAGAGCTGCAGTGAAAGCAGGAACCACGTGGAGAAGGCACCCACACTGAAAGTGCCTGGAGGGAACATTGGGGCTTCTTCTCAGTGTCTCTGACATAGGGTTTCACTGTCCCGGGAAAGTCTCTGCTAACACCGTGCAGAGCGCTGTGCCCAATATACAGAAACGTCTTGCGGTATCTCCTACAGGGAAAGTGCCAGGAGGGAATTGTGGAGCTTGTTCTCAGTGTCTCTGAGAATTGCTCTGATTATCTGTGTGACCTCTTTGCTAAGACTCTCCAGAGAGCCGTCCTCAAAACCAACACACATCTTGACATATCTCCCACATTGATCGCAGTGTCTCCAGAAATGGCATTCAAGGAGCCAGGACCTTTTCTCCCTACACTGTCCATTGAGTTGTCCTCAAAACCAATATACATCCTGCTATATCTCCCACATGGAAAGTGCCAGGAGGGAGAAGTGGGGATTATGTTTAGACTTTCTCGGAACTGCTTCAAATCAACTAGATATCTTTGTGCTGTAAATCTCCCAACAGCCAAACGCAAAAGCAGCAAACATCTCGCTGTATGTCCCACATCCAAAGTGCCAAGAGAGAGCTTGCTCTCCCTGTCTTTGAGTACTGTTTTCACTGTCCCGGTTACCTCTTTGCTAACATTCTCTTCAGAGCTGCAGTGAAAGCAGGAACCACGTGGAGAAGGCACCCACACTGAAAGTGCCTGGAGGGAACATTGGGGCTTCTTCTCAGTGTCTCTGACATAGGGTTTCACTGTCCCGGGAAAGTCTCTGCTAACACCGTGCAGAGCGCTGTGCCCAATCTACAGAAACGTCTTGCGGTATCTCCTACAGGGAAAGTGCCAGGAGGGAATTGTGGAGCTTGTTCTCAGTGTCTCTGAGAATTGCTCTGATTATCTGTGTGACCTCTTTGCTAAGACTCTCCAGAGAGCCGTCCTCAAAACCAACACACATCTTGACATATCTCCCACATTGATCGCAGTGTCTCCAGAAACGGCATTCAAGGAGCCAGGACCTTTTCTCCCTACACTGTCCATTGAGTTGTCCTCAAAACCAATATACATCCTGCTGTATCTCCCACATGGAAAGTGCCAGGAGGGAGAAGTGGGGATTATGTTTAGACTTTCTCGGAACTGCTTCAAATCAACTAGATAGCTTTGTGCTGTAAATCGCCCAACAGCCAAACGCAAAAGCAGCAAACATCTCGCTGTATGTCCCACATCCAAAGTGCCAAGAGAGAGCTTGCTCTCCCTGTCTTTGAGTACTGTTTTCACTGTCCCGGTTACCTCTTTGCTAACATTCTCTTCAGAGCTGCAGTGAAAGCAGGAACCACGTGGAGAAGGCACCCACACTGAAAGTGCCTGGAGGGAACATTGGGGCTTCTTCTCAGTGTCTCTGACATAGGGTTTCACTGTCCCGGGAAAGTCTCTGCTAACACCGCGCAGAGCGCTGTGCCAATATACAGAAACGTCTTGCGGTATCTCCTACAGGGAAAGTGCCAGGAGGGAATTGTGGAGCTTGTTCTCAGTGTCTCTGAGAATTGCTCTGATTATCTGTGTGACCTCTTTGCTAAGACTCTCCAGAGAGCCGTCCTCAAAACCAACACACATCTTGACATATCTCCCACATTGATCGCAGTGTCTCCAGAAACGGCATTCAAGGAGCCAGGACCTTTTCTCCCTACACTGTCCATTGAGTTGTCCTCAAAACCAATATACATCCTGCTATATCTCCCACATGGAAAGTGCCAGGAGGGAGAAGTGGGGATTATGTTTAGACTTTCTCGGAACTGCTTCAAATCAACTAGATATCTTTGTGCTGTAAATCTCCCAACAGCCAAACGCAAAAGCAGCAAACATCTCGCTGTATGTCCCACATCCAAAGTGCCAAGAGAGAGCTTGCTCTCCCTGTCTTTGAGTACTGTTTTCACTGTCCCGGTTACCTCTTTGCTAACATTCTCTTCAGAGCTGCAGTGAAAGCAGGAACCACGTGGAGAAGGCACCCACACTGAAAGTGCCTGGAGGGAACATTGGGGCTTCTTCTCAGTGTCTCTGACATAGGGTTTCACTGTCCCGGGAAAGTCTCTGCTAACACCGTGCAGAGCGCTGTGCCCAATATACAGAAACGTCTTGCGGTATCTCCTACAGGGAAAGTGCCAGGAGGGAATTGTGGAGCTTGTTCTCAGTGTCTCTGAGAATTGCTCTGATTATCTGTGTGACCTCTTTGCTAAGACTCTCCAGAGAGCCGTCCTCAAAACCAACACACATCTTGACATATCTCCCACATTGATCGCAGTGTCTCCAGAAATGGCATTCAAGGAGCCAGGACCTTTTCTCCCTACACTGTCCATTGAGTTGTCCTCAAAACCAATATACATCCTGCTATATCTCCCACATGGAAAGTGCCAGGAGGGAGAAGTGGGGATTATGTTTAGACTTTCTCGGAACTGCTTCAAATCAACTAGATATCTTTGTGCTGTAAATCTCCCAACAGCCAAACGCAAAAGCAGCAAACATCTCGCTGTATGTCCCACATCCAAAGTGCCAAGAGAGAGCTTGCTCTCCCTGTCTTTGAGTACTGTTTTCACTGTCCCGGTTACCTCTTTGCTAACATTCTCTTCAGAGCTGCAGTGAAAGCAGGAACCACGTGGAGAAGGCACCCACACTGAAAGTGCCTGGAGGGAACATTGGGGCTTCTTCTCAGTGTCTCTGACATAGGGTTTCACTGTCCCGGGAAAGTCTCTGCTAACACCGTGCAGAGCGCTGTGCCCAATCTACAGAAACGTCTTGCGGTATCTCCTACAGGGAAAGTGCCAGGAGGGAATTGTGGAGCTTGTTCTCAGTGTCTCTGAGAATTGCTCTGATTATCTGTGTGACCTCTTTGCTAAGACTCTCCAGAGAGCCGTCCTCAAAACCAACACACATCTTGACATATCTCCCACATTGATCGCAGTGTCTCCAGAAACGGCATTCAAGGAGCCAGGACCTTTTCTCCCTACACTGTCCATTGAGTTGTCCTCAAAACCAATATACATCCTGCTGTATCTCCCACATGGAAAGTGCCAGGAGGGAGAAGTGGGGATTATGTTTAGACTTTCTCGGAACTGCTTCAAATCAACTAGATAGCTTTGTGCTGTAAATCGCCCAACAGCCAAACGCAAAAGCAGCAAACATCTCGCTGTATGTCCCACATCCAAAGTGCCAAGAGAGAGCTTGCTCTCCCTGTCTTTGAGTACTGTTTTCACTGTCCCGGTTACCTCTTTGCTAACATTCTCTTCAGAGCTGCAGTGAAAGCAGGAACCACGTGGAGAAGGCACCCACACTGAAAGTGCCTGGAGGGAACATTGGGGCTTCTTCTCAGTGTCTCTGACATAGGGTTTCACTGTCCCGGGAAAGTCTCTGCTAACACCGCGCAGAGCGCTGTGCCAATATACAGAAACGTCTTGCGGTATCTCCTACAGGGAAAGTGCCAGGAGGGAATTGTGGAGCTTGTTCTCAGTGTCTCTGAGAATTGCTCTGATTATCTGTGTGACCTCTTTGCTAAGACTCTCCAGAGAGCCGTCCTCAAAACCAACACACATCTTGACATATCTCCCACATTGATCGCAGTGTCTCCAGAAACGGCATTCAAGGAGCCAGGACCTTTTCTCCCTACACTGTCCATTGAGTTGTCCTCAAAACCAATATACATCCTGCTATATCTCCCACATGGAAAGTGCCAGGAGGGAGAAGTGGGGATTATGTTTAGACTTTCTCGGAACTGCTTCAAATCAACTAGATATCTTTGTGCTGTAAATCTCCCAACAGCCAAACGCAAAAGCAGCAAACATCTCGCTGTATGTCCCACATCCAAAGTGCCAAGAGAGAGCTTGCTCTCCCTGTCTTTGAGTACTGTTTTCACTGTCCCGGTTACCTCTTTGCTAACATTCTCTTCAGAGCTGCAGTGAAAGCAGGAACCACGTGGAGAAGGCACCCACACTGAAAGTGCCTGGAGGGAACATTGGGGCTTCTTCTCAGTGTCTCTGACATAGGGTTTCACTGTCCCGGGAAAGTCTCTGCTAACACCCTGCAGAGCGCTGTGCCCAATATACAGAAACGTCTTGCGGTATCTCCTACAGGGAAAGTGCCAGGAGGGAATTGTGGAGCTTGTTCTCAGTGTCTCTGAGAATTGCTCTGATTATCTGTGTGACCTCTTTGCTAAGACTCTCCAGAGAGCCGTCCTCAAAACCAACACACATCTTGACATATCTCCCACATTGATCGCAGTGTCCCCAGAAACGGCATTCAAGGAGCCAGGACCTTTTCTCCCTACACTGTCCATTGAGTTGTCCTCAAAACCAATATACATCCTGCTATATCTCCCACATGGAAAGTGCCAGGAGGGAGAAGTGGGGATTATGTTTAGACTTTCTCGGAACTGCTTCAAATCAACTAGATATCTTTGTGCTGTAAATCTCCCAACAGCCAAACGCAAAAGCAGCAAACATCTCGCTGTATGTCCCACATCGAAAGTGCCAAGAGAGAGCTTGCTCTCCCTGTCTTTGAGTACTGTTTTCACTGTCCCGGTTACCTCTTTGCTAACATTCTCTTCAGAGCTGCAGTGAAAGCAGGAACCACGTGGAGAAGGCACCCACACTGAAAGTGCCTGGAGGGAACATTGGGGCTTCTTCTCAGTGTCTCTGACATAGGGTTTCACTGTCCCGGGAAAGTCTCTGCTAACACCGTGCAGAGCGCTGTGCCCAATATACAGAAACGTCTTGCGGTATCTCCTACAGGGAAAGTGCCAGGAGGGAATTGTGGAGCTTGTTCTCAGTGTCTCTGAGAATTGCTCTGATTATCTGTGTGACCTCTTTGCTAAGACTCTCCAGAGAGCCGTCCTCAAAACCAACACACATCTTGACATATCTCCCACATTGATCGCAGTGTCTCCAGAAACGGCATTCAAGGAGCCAGGACCTTTTCTCCCTACACTGTCCATTGAGTTGTCCTCAAAACCAATATACATCCTGCTATATCTCCCACGTGGAAAGTGCCAGGAGGGAGAAGTGGGGATTATGTTTAGACTTTCTCGGAACTGCTTCAAATCAACTAGATATCTTTGTGCTGTAAATCTCCCAACAGCCAAACGCAAAAGCAGCAAACATCTCGCTGTATGTCCCACATCCAAAGTGCCAAGAGAGAGCTTGCTCTCCCTGTCTTTGAGTACTGTTTTCACTGTCCCGGTTACCTCTTTGCTAACATTCTCTTCAGAGCTGCAGTGAAAGCAGGAACCACGTGGAGAAGGCACCCACACTGAAAGTGCCTGGAGGGAACATTGGGGCTTCTTCTCAGTGTCTCTGACATAGGGTTTCACTGTCCCGGGAAAGTCTCTGCTAACACCGTGCAGAGCGCTGTGCCCAATATACAGAAACGTCTTGCGGTATCTCCTACAGGGAAAGTGCCAGGAGGGAATTGTGGAGCTTGTTCTCAGTGTCTCTGAGAATTGCTCTGATTATCTGTGTGACCTCTTTGCTAAGACTCTCCAGAGAGCCGTCCTCAAAAGCAACACACATCTTGACATATCTCCCACATTGATCGCAGTGTCTCCAGAAACGGCATTCAAGGAGCCAGGACCTTTTCGCCCTACACTGTCCATTGAGTTGTCCTCAAAACCAATATACATCCTGCTATATCTCCCACATGGAAAGTGCCAGGAGGGAGAAGTGGGGATTATGTTTAGACTTTCTCGGAACTGCTTCAAATCAACTAGATATCTTTGTGCTGTAAATCTCCCAACAGCCAAATGCAAAAGCAGCAAACATCTCGCTGTATGTCCCACATCGAAAGTGCCAAGAGAGAGCTTGCTCTCCCTGTCTTTGAGTACTGTTTTCACTGTCCCGGTTACCTCTTTGCTAACATTCTCTTCAGAGCTGCAGTGAAAGCAGGAACCACGTGGAGAAGGCACCCACACTGAAAGTGCCTGGAGGGAACATTGGGGCTTCTTCTCAGTGTCTCTGACATAGGGTTTCACTGTCCCGGGAAAGTCTCTGCTAACACCGTGCAGAGCGCTGTGCCCAATATACAGAAACGTCTTGCGGTATCTCCTACAGGGAAAGTGCCAGGAGGGAATTGTCGAGCTTGTTCTCAGTGTCTCTGAGAATTGCTCTGATTATCTGTGTGACCTCTTTGCTAAGACTCTCCAGAGAGCCGTCCTCAAAACCAACACACATCTTGACATATCTCCCACATTGATCGCAGTGTCTCCAGAAACGGCATTCAAGGAGACAGGACCTTTTCTCCCTACACTGTCCATTGAGTTGTCCTCAAAACCAATATACATCCTGCTGTATCTCCCACGTGGAAAGTGCCAGGAGGGAGAAGTGGGGATTATGTTTAGACTTTCTCGGAACTGCTTCAAATCAACTAGATATCTTTGTGCTGTAAATCTCCCAACAGCCAAACGCAAAAGCAGCAAACATCTCGCTGTATGTCCCACATCCAAAGTGCCAAGAGAGAGCTTGCTCTCCCTGTCTTTGAGTACTGTTTTCACTGTCCCGGTTACCTCTTTGCTAACATTCTCTTCAGAGCTGCAGTGAAAGCAGGAACCACGTGGAGAAGGCACCCACACTGAAAGTGCCTGGAGGGAACATTGGGGCTTCTTCTCAGTGTCTCTGACATAGGGTTTCACTGTCCCGGGAAAGTCTCTGCTAACACCGTGCAGAGCGCTGTGCCCAATATACAGAAACGTCTTGCGGTATCTCCTACAGGGAAAGTGCCAGGAGGGAATTGTGGAGCTTGTTCTCAGTGTCTCTGAGAATTGCTCTGATTATCTGTGTGACCTCTTTGCTAAGACTCTCCAGAGAGCCGTCCTCAAAACCAACACACATCTTGACATATCTCCCACATTGATCGCAGTGTCTCCAGAAACGGCATTCAAGGAGCCAGGACCTTTTCTCCCTACACTCTCCATTGAGTTGTCCTCAAAACCAATATACATCCTGCTGTATCTCCCACATGGAAAGTGCCAGGAGGGAGAAGTGGGGATTATGTTTAGACTTTCTCGGAACTGCTTCAAATCAACTAGATAGCTTTGTGCTGTAAATCGCCCAACAGCCAAACGCAAAAGCAGCAAACATCTCGCTGTATGTCCCACATCGAAAGTGCCAAGAGAGAGCTTGCTCTCCCTGTCTTTGAGTACTGTTTTCACTGTCCCGGTTACCTCTTTGCTAACATTCTCTTCAGAGCTGCAGTGAAAGCAGGAACCACGTGGAGAAGGCACCCACACTGAAAGTGCCTGGAGGGAACATTGGGGCTTCTTCTCAGTGTCTCTGACATAGGGTTTCACTGTCCTGGGAAAGTCTCTGCTAACACCCTGCAGAGCGCTGTGCCCAATATACAGAAACGTCTTGCGGTATCTCCTACAGGGAAAGTGCCAGGAGGGAATTGTGGAGCTTGTTCTCAGTGTCTCTGAGAATTGCTCTGATTATCTGTGTGACCTCTTTGCTAAGACTCTCCAGAGAGCCGTCCTCAAAACAAACACACATCTTGACATATCTCCCACATTGATCGCAGTGTCTCCAGAAACGGCATTCAAGGAGCCAGGACCTTTTCTCCCTACACTGTCCATTGAGTTGTCCTCAAAACCAATATACATCCTGCTATATCTCCCACATGGAAAGTGCCAGGAGGGAGAAGTGGGGATTATGTTTAGACTTTCTCGGAACTGCTTCAAATCAACTAGATATCTTTGTGCTGTAAATCTCCCAACAGCCAAACGCAAAAGCAGCAAACATCTCGCTGTATGTCCCACATCCAAAGTGCCAAGAGAGAGCTTGCTCTCCCTGTCTTTGAGTACTGTTTTCACTGTCCCGGTTACCTCTTTGCTAACATTCTCTTCAGAGCTGCAGTGAAAGCAGGAACCACGTGGAGAAGGCACCCACACTGAAAGTGCCTGGAGGGAACATTGGGGCTTCTTCTCAGTGTCTCTGACATAGGGTTTCACTGTCCCGGGAAAGTCTCTGCTAACACCCTGCAGAGCGCTGTGCCCAATATACAGAAACGTCTTGCGGTATCTCCTACAGGGAAAGTGCCAGGAGGGAATTGTGGAGCTTGTTCTCAGTGTCTCTGAGAATTGCTCTGATTATCTGTGTGACCTCTTTGCTAAGACTCTCCAGAGAGCCGTCCTCAAAACCAACACACATCTTGACATATCTCCCACATTGATCGCAGTGTCCCCAGAAACGGCATTCAAGGAGCCAGGACCTTTTCTCCCTACACTGTCCATTGAGTTGTCCTCAAAACCAATATACATCCTGCTATATCTCCCACGTGGAAAGTGCCAGGAGGGAGAAGTGGGGATTATGTTTAGACTTTCTCGGAACTGCTTCAAATCAACTAGATATCTTTGTGCTGTAAATCTCCCAACAGCCAAACGCAAAAGCAGCAAACATCTCGCTGTATGTCCCACATCGAAAGTGCCAAGAGAGAGCTTGCTCTCCCTGTCTTTGAGTACTGTTTTCACTGTCCCGGTTACCTCTTTGCTAACATTCTCTTCAGAGCTGCAGTGAAAGCAGGAACCACGTGGAGAAGGCACCCACACTGAAAGTGCCTGGAGGGAACATTGGGGCTTCTTCTCAGTGTCTCTGACATAGGGTTTCACTGTCCCGGGAAAGTCTCTGCTAACACCGTGCAGAGCGCTGTGCCCAATATACAGAAACGTCTTGCGGTATCTCCTACAGGGAAAGTGCCAGGAGGGAATTGTCAAGCTTGTTCTCAGTGTCTCTGAGAATTGCTCTGATTATCTGTGTGACCTCTTTGCTAAGACTCTCCAGAGAGCCGTCCTCAAAACCAACACACATCTTGACATATCTCCCACATTGATCGCAGTGTCTCCAGAAACGGCATTCAAGGAGCCAGGACCTTTTCTCCCTACACTGTCCATTGAGTTGTCCTCAAAACCAATATACATCCTGCTATATCTCCCACATGGAAAGTGCCAGGAGGGAGAAGTGGGGATTATGTTTAGACTTTCTCGGAACTGCTTCAAATCAACTAGATATCTTTGTGCTGTAAATCTCCCAACAGCCAAATGCAAAAGCAGCAAACATCTCGCTGTATGTCCCACATCCAAAGTGCCAAGAGAGAGCTTGCTCTCCCTGTCTTTGAGTACTGTTTTCACTGTCCCGGTTACCTCTTTGCTAACATTCTCTTCAGAGCTGCAGTGAAAGCAGGAACCACGTGGAGAAGGCACCCACACTGAAAGTGCCTGGAGGGAACATTGGGGCTTCTTCTCAGTGTCTCTGACATAGGGTTTCACTGTCCCGGGAAAGTCTCTGCTAACACCGCGCAGAGCGCTGTGCCAATATACAGAAACGTCTTGCGGTATCTCCTACAGGGAAAGTGCCAGGAGGGAATTGTGGAGCTTGTTCTCAGTGTCTCTGAGAATTGCTCTGATTATCTGTGTGACCTCTTTGCTAAGACTCTCCAGAGAGCCGTCCTCAAAACCAACACACATCTTGACATATCTCCCACATTGATCGCAGTGTCTCCAGAAACGGCATTCAAGGAGCCAGGACCTTTTCTCCCTACACTGTCCATTGAGTTGTCCTCAAAACCAATATACATCCTGCTATATCTCCCACGTGGAAAGTGCCAGGAGGGAGAAGTGGGGATTATGTTTAGACTTTCTCGGAACTGCTTCAAATCAACTAGATATCTTTGTGCTGTAAATCTCCCAACAGCCAAACGCAAAAGCAGCAAACATCTCGCTGTATGTCCCACATCCAAAGTGCCAAGAGAGAGCTTGCTCTCCCTGTCTTTGAGTACTGTTTTCACTGTCCCGGTTACCTCTTTGCTAACATTCTCTTCAGAGCTGCAGTGAAAGCAGGAACCACGTGGAGAAGGCACCCACACTGAAAGTGCCTGGAGGGAACATTGGGGCTTCTTCTCAGTGTCTCTGACATAGGGTTTCACTGTCCCGGGAAAGTCTCTGCTAACACCGTGCAGAGCGCTGTGCCCAATATACAGAAACGTCTTGCGGTATCTCCTACAGGGAAAGTGCCAGGAGGGAATTGTGGAGCTTGTTCTCAGTGTCTCTGAGAATTGCTCTGATTATCTGTGTGACCTCTTTGCTAAGACTCTCCAGAGAGCCGTCCTCAAAACCAACACACATCTTGACATATCTCCCACATTGATCGCAGTGTCTCCAGAAATGGCATTCAAGGAGCCAGGACCTTTTCTCCCTACACTGTCCATTGAGTTGTCCTCAAAACCAATATACATCCTGCTATATCTCCCACATGGAAAGTGCCAGGAGGGAGAAGTGGGGATTATGTTTAGACTTTCTCGGAACTGCTTCAAATCAACTAGATATCTTTGTGCTGTAAATCTCCCAACAGCCAAACGCAAAAGCAGCAAACATCTCGCTGTATGTCCCACATCCAAAGTGCCAAGAGAGAGCTTGCTCTCCCTGTCTTTGAGTACTGTTTTCACTGTCCCGGTTACCTCTTTGCTAACATTCTCTTCAGAGCTGCAGTGAAAGCAGGAACCACGTGGAGAAGGCACCCACACTGAAAGTGCCTGGAGGGAACATTGGGGCTTCTTCTCAGTGTCTCTGACATAGGGTTTCACTGTCCCGGGAAAGTCTCTGCTAACACCGTGCAGAGCGCTGTGCCCAATCTACAGAAACGTCTTGCGGTATCTCCTACAGGGAAAGTGCCAGGAGGGAATTGTGGAGCTTGTTCTCAGTGTCTCTGAGAATTGCTCTGATTATCTGTGTGACCTCTTTGCTAAGACTCTCCAGAGAGCCGTCCTCAAAACCAACACACATCTTGACATATCTCCCACATTGATCGCAGTGTCTCCAGAAACGGCATTCAAGGAGCCAGGACCTTTTCTCCCTACACTGTCCATTGAGTTGTCCTCAAAACCAATATACATCCTGCTGTATCTCCCACATGGAAAGTGCCAGGAGGGAGAAGTGGGGATTATGTTTAGACTTTCTCGGAACTGCTTCAAATCAACTAGATAGCTTTGTGCTGTAAATCGCCCAACAGCCAAACGCAAAAGCAGCAAACATCTCGCTGTATGTCCCACATCCAAAGTGCCAAGAGAGAGCTTGCTCTCCCTGTCTTTGAGTACTGTTTTCACTGTCCCGGTTACCTCTTTGCTAACATTCTCTTCAGAGCTGCAGTGAAAGCAGGAACCACGTGGAGAAGGCACCCACACTGAAAGTGCCTGGAGGGAACATTGGGGCTTCTTCTCAGTGTCTCTGACATAGGGTTTCACTGTCCCGGGAAAGTCTCTGCTAACACCGCGCAGAGCGCTGTGCCAATATACAGAAACGTCTTGCGGTATCTCCTACAGGGAAAGTGCCAGGAGGGAATTGTGGAGCTTGTTCTCAGTGTCTCTGAGAATTGCTCTGATTATCTGTGTGACCTCTTTGCTAAGACTCTCCAGAGAGCCGTCCTCAAAACCAACACACATCTTGACATATCTCCCACATTGATCGCAGTGTCTCCAGAAACGGCATTCAAGGAGCCAGGACCTTTTCTCCCTACACTGTCCATTGAGTTGTCCTCAAAACCAATATACATCCTGCTATATCTCCCACATGGAAAGTGCCAGGAGGGAGAAGTGGGGATTATGTTTAGACTTTCTCGGAACTGCTTCAAATCAACTAGATATCTTTGTGCTGTAAATCTCCCAACAGCCAAACGCAAAAGCAGCAAACATCTCGCTGTATGTCCCACATCCAAAGTGCCAAGAGAGAGCTTGCTCTCCCTGTCTTTGAGTACTGTTTTCACTGTCCCGGTTACCTCTTTGCTAACATTCTCTTCAGAGCTGCAGTGAAAGCAGGAACCACGTGGAGAAGGCACCCACACTGAAAGTGCCTGGAGGGAACATTGGGGCTTCTTCTCAGTGTCTCTGACATAGGGTTTCACTGTCCCGGGAAAGTCTCTGCTAACACCGTGCAGAGCGCTGTGCCCAATATACAGAAACGTCTTGCGGTATCTCCTACAGGGAAAGTGCCAGGAGGGAATTGTGGAGCTTGTTCTCAGTGTCTCTGAGAATTGCTCTGATTATCTGTGTGACCTCTTTGCTAAGACTCTCCAGAGAGCCGTCCTCAAAACCAACACACATCTTGACATATCTCCCACATTGATCGCAGTGTCTCCAGAAATGGCATTCAAGGAGCCAGGACCTTTTCTCCCTACACTGTCCATTGAGTTGTCCTCAAAACCAATATACATCCTGCTATATCTCCCACATGGAAAGTGCCAGGAGGGAGAAGTGGGGATTATGTTTAGACTTTCTCGGAACTGCTTCAAATCAACTAGATATCTTTGTGCTGTAAATCTCCCAACAGCCAAACGCAAAAGCAGCAAACATCTCGCTGTATGTCCCACATCCAAAGTGCCAAGAGAGAGCTTGCTCTCCCTGTCTTTGAGTACTGTTTTCACTGTCCCGGTTACCTCTTTGCTAACATTCTCTTCAGAGCTGCAGTGAAAGCAGGAACCACGTGGAGAAGGCACCCACACTGAAAGTGCCTGGAGGGAACATTGGGGCTTCTTCTCAGTGTCTCTGACATAGGGTTTCACTGTCCCGGGAAAGTCTCTGCTAACACCGTGCAGAGCGCTGTGCCCAATCTACAGAAACGTCTTGCGGTATCTCCTACAGGGAAAGTGCCAGGAGGGAATTGTGGAGCTTGTTCTCAGTGTCTCTGAGAATTGCTCTGATTATCTGTGTGACCTCTTTGCTAAGACTCTCCAGAGAGCCGTCCTCAAAACCAACACACATCTTGACATATCTCCCACATTGATCGCAGTGTCTCCAGAAACGGCATTCAAGGAGCCAGGACCTTTTCTCCCTACACTGTCCATTGAGTTGTCCTCAAAACCAATATACATCCTGCTGTATCTCCCACATGGAAAGTGCCAGGAGGGAGAAGTGGGGATTATGTTTAGACTTTCTCGGAACTGCTTCAAATCAACTAGATAGCTTTGTGCTGTAAATCGCCCAACAGCCAAACGCAAAAGCAGCAAACATCTCGCTGTATGTCCCACATCCAAAGTGCCAAGAGAGAGCTTGCTCTCCCTGTCTTTGAGTACTGTTTTCACTGTCCCGGTTACCTCTTTGCTAACATTCTCTTCAGAGCTGCAGTGAAAGCAGGAACCACGTGGAGAAGGCACCCACACTGAAAGTGCCTGGAGGGAACATTGGGGCTTCTTCTCAGTGTCTCTGACATAGGGTTTCACTGTCCCGGGAAAGTCTCTGCTAACACCGCGCAGAGCGCTGTGCCAATATACAGAAACGTCTTGCGGTATCTCCTACAGGGAAAGTGCCAGGAGGGAATTGTGGAGCTTGTTCTCAGTGTCTCTGAGAATTGCTCTGATTATCTGTGTGACCTCTTTGCTAAGACTCTCCAGAGAGCCGTCCTCAAAACCAACACACATCTTGACATATCTCCCACATTGATCGCAGTGTCTCCAGAAACGGCATTCAAGGAGCCAGGACCTTTTCTCCCTACACTGTCCATTGAGTTGTCCTCAAAACCAATATACATCCTGCTATATCTCCCACATGGAAAGTGCCAGGAGGGAGAAGTGGGGATTATGTTTAGACTTTCTCGGAACTGCTTCAAATCAACTAGATATCTTTGTGCTGTAAATCTCCCAACAGCCAAACGCAAAAGCAGCAAACATCTCGCTGTATGTCCCACATCCAAAGTGCCAAGAGAGAGCTTGCTCTCCCTGTCTTTGAGTACTGTTTTCACTGTCCCGGTTACCTCTTTGCTAACATTCTCTTCAGAGCTGCAGTGAAAGCAGGAACCACGTGGAGAAGGCACCCACACTGAAAGTGCCTGGAGGGAACATTGGGGCTTCTTCTCAGTGTCTCTGACATAGGGTTTCACTGTCCCGGGAAAGTCTCTGCTAACACCCTGCAGAGCGCTGTGCCCAATATACAGAAACGTCTTGCGGTATCTCCTACAGGGAAAGTGCCAGGAGGGAATTGTGGAGCTTGTTCTCAGTGTCTCTGAGAATTGCTCTGATTATCTGTGTGACCTCTTTGCTAAGACTCTCCAGAGAGCCGTCCTCAAAACCAACACACATCTTGACATATCTCCCACATTGATCGCAGTGTCCCCAGAAACGGCATTCAAGGAGCCAGGACCTTTTCTCCCTACACTGTCCATTGAGTTGTCCTCAAAACCAATATACATCCTGCTATATCTCCCACATGGAAAGTGCCAGGAGGGAGAAGTGGGGATTATGTTTAGACTTTCTCGGAACTGCTTCAAATCAACTAGATATCTTTGTGCTGTAAATCTCCCAACAGCCAAACGCAAAAGCAGCAAACATCTCGCTGTATGTCCCACATCGAAAGTGCCAAGAGAGAGCTTGCTCTCCCTGTCTTTGAGTACTGTTTTCACTGTCCCGGTTACCTCTTTGCTAACATTCTCTTCAGAGCTGCAGTGAAAGCAGGAACCACGTGGAGAAGGCACCCACACTGAAAGTGCCTGGAGGGAACATTGGGGCTTCTTCTCAGTGTCTCTGACATAGGGTTTCACTGTCCCGGGAAAGTCTCTGCTAACACCGTGCAGAGCGCTGTGCCCAATATACAGAAACGTCTTGCGGTATCTCCTACAGGGAAAGTGCCAGGAGGGAATTGTGGAGCTTGTTCTCAGTGTCTCTGAGAATTGCTCTGATTATCTGTGTGACCTCTTTGCTAAGACTCTCCAGAGAGCCGTCCTCAAAACCAACACACATCTTGACATATCTCCCACATTGATCGCAGTGTCTCCAGAAACGGCATTCAAGGAGCCAGGACCTTTTCTCCCTACACTGTCCATTGAGTTGTCCTCAAAACCAATATACATCCTGCTATATCTCCCACGTGGAAAGTGCCAGGAGGGAGAAGTGGGGATTATGTTTAGACTTTCTCGGAACTGCTTCAAATCAACTAGATATCTTTGTGCTGTAAATCTCCCAACAGCCAAACGCAAAAGCAGCAAACATCTCGCTGTATGTCCCACATCCAAAGTGCCAAGAGAGAGCTTGCTCTCCCTGTCTTTGAGTACTGTTTTCACTGTCCCGGTTACCTCTTTGCTAACATTCTCTTCAGAGCTGCAGTGAAAGCAGGAACCACGTGGAGAAGGCACCCACACTGAAAGTGCCTGGAGGGAACATTGGGGCTTCTTCTCAGTGTCTCTGACATAGGGTTTCACTGTCCCGGGAAAGTCTCTGCTAACACCGTGCAGAGCGCTGTGCCCAATATACAGAAACGTCTTGCGGTATCTCCTACAGGGAAAGTGCCAGGAGGGAATTGTGGAGCTTGTTCTCAGTGTCTCTGAGAATTGCTCTGATTATCTGTGTGACCTCTTTGCTAAGACTCTCCAGAGAGCCGTCCTCAAAAGCAACACACATCTTGACATATCTCCCACATTGATCGCAGTGTCTCCAGAAACGGCATTCAAGGAGCCAGGACCTTTTCGCCCTACACTGTCCATTGAGTTGTCCTCAAAACCAATATACATCCTGCTATATCTCCCACATGGAAAGTGCCAGGAGGGAGAAGTGGGGATTATGTTTAGACTTTCTCGGAACTGCTTCAAATCAACTAGATATCTTTGTGCTGTAAATCTCCCAACAGCCAAATGCAAAAGCAGCAAACATCTCGCTGTATGTCCCACATCGAAAGTGCCAAGAGAGAGCTTGCTCTCCCTGTCTTTGAGTACTGTTTTCACTGTCCCGGTTACCTCTTTGCTAACATTCTCTTCAGAGCTGCAGTGAAAGCAGGAACCACGTGGAGAAGGCACCCACACTGAAAGTGCCTGGAGGGAACATTGGGGCTTCTTCTCAGTGTCTCTGACATAGGGTTTCACTGTCCCGGGAAAGTCTCTGCTAACACCGTGCAGAGCGCTGTGCCCAATATACAGAAACGTCTTGCGGTATCTCCTACAGGGAAAGTGCCAGGAGGGAATTGTCGAGCTTGTTCTCAGTGTCTCTGAGAATTGCTCTGATTATCTGTGTGACCTCTTTGCTAAGACTCTCCAGAGAGCCGTCCTCAAAACCAACACACATCTTGACATATCTCCCACATTGATCGCAGTGTCTCCAGAAACGGCATTCAAGGAGACAGGACCTTTTCTCCCTACACTGTCCATTGAGTTGTCCTCAAAACCAATATACATCCTGCTGTATCTCCCACGTGGAAAGTGCCAGGAGGGAGAAGTGGGGATTATGTTTAGACTTTCTCGGAACTGCTTCAAATCAACTAGATATCTTTGTGCTGTAAATCTCCCAACAGCCAAACGCAAAAGCAGCAAACATCTCGCTGTATGTCCCACATCCAAAGTGCCAAGAGAGAGCTTGCTCTCCCTGTCTTTGAGTACTGTTTTCACTGTCCCGGTTACCTCTTTGCTAACATTCTCTTCAGAGCTGCAGTGAAAGCAGGAACCACGTGGAGAAGGCACCCACACTGAAAGTGCCTGGAGGGAACATTGGGGCTTCTTCTCAGTGTCTCTGACATAGGGTTTCACTGTCCCGGGAAAGTCTCTGCTAACACCGTGCAGAGCGCTGTGCCCAATATACAGAAACGTCTTGCGGTATCTCCTACAGGGAAAGTGCCAGGAGGGAATTGTGGAGCTTGTTCTCAGTGTCTCTGAGAATTGCTCTGATTATCTGTGTGACCTCTTTGCTAAGACTCTCCAGAGAGCCGTCCTCAAAACCAACACACATCTTGACATATCTCCCACATTGATCGCAGTGTCTCCAGAAACGGCATTCAAGGAGCCAGGACCTTTTCTCCCTACACTCTCCATTGAGTTGTCCTCAAAACCAATATACATCCTGCTGTATCTCCCACATGGAAAGTGCCAGGAGGGAGAAGTGGGGATTATGTTTAGACTTTCTCGGAACTGCTTCAAATCAACTAGATAGCTTTGTGCTGTAAATCGCCCAACAGCCAAACGCAAAAGCAGCAAACATCTCGCTGTATGTCCCACATCGAAAGTGCCAAGAGAGAGCTTGCTCTCCCTGTCTTTGAGTACTGTTTTCACTGTCCCGGTTACCTCTTTGCTAACATTCTCTTCAGAGCTGCAGTGAAAGCAGGAACCACGTGGAGAAGGCACCCACACTGAAAGTGCCTGGAGGGAACATTGGGGCTTCTTCTCAGTGTCTCTGACATAGGGTTTCACTGTCCTGGGAAAGTCTCTGCTAACACCCTGCAGAGCGCTGTGCCCAATATACAGAAACGTCTTGCGGTATCTCCTACAGGGAAAGTGCCAGGAGGGAATTGTGGAGCTTGTTCTCAGTGTCTCTGAGAATTGCTCTGATTATCTGTGTGACCTCTTTGCTAAGACTCTCCAGAGAGCCGTCCTCAAAACAAACACACATCTTGACATATCTCCCACATTGATCGCAGTGTCTCCAGAAACGGCATTCAAGGAGCCAGGACCTTTTCTCCCTACACTGTCCATTGAGTTGTCCTCAAAACCAATATACATCCTGCTATATCTCCCACATGGAAAGTGCCAGGAGGGAGAAGTGGGGATTATGTTTAGACTTTCTCGGAACTGCTTCAAATCAACTAGATATCTTTGTGCTGTAAATCTCCCAACAGCCAAACGCAAAAGCAGCAAACATCTCGCTGTATGTCCCACATCCAAAGTGCCAAGAGAGAGCTTGCTCTCCCTGTCTTTGAGTACTGTTTTCACTGTCCCGGTTACCTCTTTGCTAACATTCTCTTCAGAGCTGCAGTGAAAGCAGGAACCACGTGGAGAAGGCACCCACACTGAAAGTGCCTGGAGGGAACATTGGGGCTTCTTCTCAGTGTCTCTGACATAGGGTTTCACTGTCCCGGGAAAGTCTCTGCTAACACCCTGCAGAGCGCTGTGCCCAATATACAGAAACGTCTTGCGGTATCTCCTACAGGGAAAGTGCCAGGAGGGAATTGTGGAGCTTGTTCTCAGTGTCTCTGAGAATTGCTCTGATTATCTGTGTGACCTCTTTGCTAAGACTCTCCAGAGAGCCGTCCTCAAAACCAACACACATCTTGACATATCTCCCACATTGATCGCAGTGTCCCCAGAAACGGCATTCAAGGAGCCAGGACCTTTTCTCCCTACACTGTCCATTGAGTTGTCCTCAAAACCAATATACATCCTGCTATATCTCCCACGTGGAAAGTGCCAGGAGGGAGAAGTGGGGATTATGTTTAGACTTTCTCGGAACTGCTTCAAATCAACTAGATATCTTTGTGCTGTAAATCTCCCAACAGCCAAACGCAAAAGCAGCAAACATCTCGCTGTATGTCCCACATCGAAAGTGCCAAGAGAGAGCTTGCTCTCCCTGTCTTTGAGTACTGTTTTCACTGTCCCGGTTACCTCTTTGCTAACATTCTCTTCAGAGCTGCAGTGAAAGCAGGAACCACGTGGAGAAGGCACCCACACTGAAAGTGCCTGGAGGGAACATTGGGGCTTCTTCTCAGTGTCTCTGACATAGGGTTTCACTGTCCCGGGAAAGTCTCTGCTAACACCGTGCAGAGCGCTGTGCCCAATATACAGAAACGTCTTGCGGTATCTCCTACAGGGAAAGTGCCAGGAGGGAATTGTCAAGCTTGTTCTCAGTGTCTCTGAGAATTGCTCTGATTATCTGTGTGACCTCTTTGCTAAGACTCTCCAGAGAGCCGTCCTCAAAACCAACACACATCTTGACATATCTCCCACATTGATCGCAGTGTCTCCAGAAACGGCATTCAAGGAGCCAGGACCTTTTCTCCCTACACTGTCCATTGAGTTGTCCTCAAAACCAATATACATCCTGCTATATCTCCCACATGGAAAGTGCCAGGAGGGAGAAGTGGGGATTATGTTTAGACTTTCTCGGAACTGCTTCAAATCAACTAGATATCTTTGTGCTGTAAATCTCCCAACAGCCAAATGCAAAAGCAGCAAACATCTCGCTGTATGTCCCACATCCAAAGTGCCAAGAGAGAGCTTGCTCTCCCTGTCTTTGAGTACTGTTTTCACTGTCCCGGTTACCTCTTTGCTAACATTCTCTTCAGAGCTGCAGTGAAAGCAGGAACCACGTGGAGAAGGCACCCACACTGAAAGTGCCTGGAGGGAACATTGGGGCTTCTTCTCAGTGTCTCTGACATAGGGTTTCACTGTCCCGGGAAAGTCTCTGCTAACACCGCGCAGAGCGCTGTGCCAATATACAGAAACGTCTTGCGGTATCTCCTACAGGGAAAGTGCCAGGAGGGAATTGTGGAGCTTGTTCTCAGTGTCTCTGAGAATTGCTCTGATTATCTGTGTGACCTCTTTGCTAAGACTCTCCAGAGAGCCGTCCTCAAAACCAACACACATCTTGACATATCTCCCACATTGATCGCAGTGTCTCCAGAAACGGCATTCAAGGAGCCAGGACCTTTTCTCCCTACACTGTCCATTGAGTTGTCCTCAAAACCAATATACATCCTGCTATATCTCCCACGTGGAAAGTGCCAGGAGGGAGAAGTGGGGATTATGTTTAGACTTTCTCGGAACTGCTTCAAATCAACTAGATATCTTTGTGCTGTAAATCTCCCAACAGCCAAACGCAAAAGCAGCAAACATCTCGCTGTATGTCCCACATCCAAAGTGCCAAGAGAGAGCTTGCTCTCCCTGTCTTTGAGTACTGTTTTCACTGTCCCGGTTACCTCTTTGCTAACATTCTCTTCAGAGCTGCAGTGAAAGCAGGAACCACGTGGAGAAGGCACCCACACTGAAAGTGCCTGGAGGGAACATTGGGGCTTCTTCTCAGTGTCTCTGACATAGGGTTTCACTGTCCCGGGAAAGTCTCTGCTAACACCGTGCAGAGCGCTGTGCCCAATATACAGAAACGTCTTGCGGTATCTCCTACAGGGAAAGTGCCAGGAGGGAATTGTGGAGCTTGTTCTCAGTGTCTCTGAGAATTGCTCTGATTATCTGTGTGACCTCTTTGCTAAGACTCTCCAGAGAGCCGTCCTCAAAACCAACACACATCTTGACATATCTCCCACATTGATCGCAGTGTCTCCAGAAATGGCATTCAAGGAGCCAGGACCTTTTCTCCCTACACTGTCCATTGAGTTGTCCTCAAAACCAATATACATCCTGCTATATCTCCCACATGGAAAGTGCCAGGAGGGAGAAGTGGGGATTATGTTTAGACTTTCTCGGAACTGCTTCAAATCAACTAGATATCTTTGTGCTGTAAATCTCCCAACAGCCAAACGCAAAAGCAGCAAACATCTCGCTGTATGTCCCACATCCAAAGTGCCAAGAGAGAGCTTGCTCTCCCTGTCTTTGAGTACTGTTTTCACTGTCCCGGTTACCTCTTTGCTAACATTCTCTTCAGAGCTGCAGTGAAAGCAGGAACCACGTGGAGAAGGCACCCACACTGAAAGTGCCTGGAGGGAACATTGGGGCTTCTTCTCAGTGTCTCTGACATAGGGTTTCACTGTCCCGGGAAAGTCTCTGCTAACACCGTGCAGAGCGCTGTGCCCAATCTACAGAAACGTCTTGCGGTATCTCCTACAGGGAAAGTGCCAGGAGGGAATTGTGGAGCTTGTTCTCAGTGTCTCTGAGAATTGCTCTGATTATCTGTGTGACCTCTTTGCTAAGACTCTCCAGAGAGCCGTCCTCAAAACCAACACACATCTTGACATATCTCCCACATTGATCGCAGTGTCTCCAGAAACGGCATTCAAGGAGCCAGGACCTTTTCTCCCTACACTGTCCATTGAGTTGTCCTCAAAACCAATATACATCCTGCTGTATCTCCCACATGGAAAGTGCCAGGAGGGAGAAGTGGGGATTATGTTTAGACTTTCTCGGAACTGCTTCAAATCAACTAGATAGCTTTGTGCTGTAAATCGCCCAACAGCCAAACGCAAAAGCAGCAAACATCTCGCTGTATGTCCCACATCCAAAGTGCCAAGAGAGAGCTTGCTCTCCCTGTCTTTGAGTACTGTTTTCACTGTCCCGGTTACCTCTTTGCTAACATTCTCTTCAGAGCTGCAGTGAAAGCAGGAACCACGTGGAGAAGGCACCCACACTGAAAGTGCCTGGAGGGAACATTGGGGCTTCTTCTCAGTGTCTCTGACATAGGGTTTCACTGTCCCGGGAAAGTCTCTGCTAACACCGCGCAGAGCGCTGTGCCAATATACAGAAACGTCTTGCGGTATCTCCTACAGGGAAAGTGCCAGGAGGGAATTGTGGAGCTTGTTCTCAGTGTCTCTGAGAATTGCTCTGATTATCTGTGTGACCTCTTTGCTAAGACTCTCCAGAGAGCCGTCCTCAAAACCAACACACATCTTGACATATCTCCCACATTGATCGCAGTGTCTCCAGAAACGGCATTCAAGGAGCCAGGACCTTTTCTCCCTACACTGTCCATTGAGTTGTCCTCAAAACCAATATACATCCTGCTATATCTCCCACATGGAAAGTGCCAGGAGGGAGAAGTGGGGATTATGTTTAGACTTTCTCGGAACTGCTTCAAATCAACTAGATATCTTTGTGCTGTAAATCTCCCAACAGCCAAACGCAAAAGCAGCAAACATCTCGCTGTATGTCCCACATCCAAAGTGCCAAGAGAGAGCTTGCTCTCCCTGTCTTTGAGTACTGTTTTCACTGTCCCGGTTACCTCTTTGCTAACATTCTCTTCAGAGCTGCAGTGAAAGCAGGAACCACGTGGAGAAGGCACCCACACTGAAAGTGCCTGGAGGGAACATTGGGGCTTCTTCTCAGTGTCTCTGACATAGGGTTTCACTGTCCCGGGAAAGTCTCTGCTAACACCGTGCAGAGCGCTGTGCCCAATATACAGAAACGTCTTGCGGTATCTCCTACAGGGAAAGTGCCAGGAGGGAATTGTGGAGCTTGTTCTCAGTGTCTCTGAGAATTGCTCTGATTATCTGTGTGACCTCTTTGCTAAGACTCTCCAGAGAGCCGTCCTCAAAACCAACACACATCTTGACATATCTCCCACATTGATCGCAGTGTCTCCAGAAATGGCATTCAAGGAGCCAGGACCTTTTCTCCCTACACTGTCCATTGAGTTGTCCTCAAAACCAATATACATCCTGCTATATCTCCCACATGGAAAGTGCCAGGAGGGAGAAGTGGGGATTATGTTTAGACTTTCTCGGAACTGCTTCAAATCAACTAGATATCTTTGTGCTGTAAATCTCCCAACAGCCAAACGCAAAAGCAGCAAACATCTCGCTGTATGTCCCACATCCAAAGTGCCAAGAGAGAGCTTGCTCTCCCTGTCTTTGAGTACTGTTTTCACTGTCCCGGTTACCTCTTTGCTAACATTCTCTTCAGAGCTGCAGTGAAAGCAGGAACCACGTGGAGAAGGCACCCACACTGAAAGTGCCTGGAGGGAACATTGGGGCTTCTTCTCAGTGTCTCTGACATAGGGTTTCACTGTCCCGGGAAAGTCTCTGCTAACACCGTGCAGAGCGCTGTGCCCAATCTACAGAAACGTCTTGCGGTATCTCCTACAGGGAAAGTGCCAGGAGGGAATTGTGGAGCTTGTTCTCAGTGTCTCTGAGAATTGCTCTGATTATCTGTGTGACCTCTTTGCTAAGACTCTCCAGAGAGCCGTCCTCAAAACCAACACACATCTTGACATATCTCCCACATTGATCGCAGTGTCTCCAGAAACGGCATTCAAGGAGCCAGGACCTTTTCTCCCTACACTGTCCATTGAGTTGTCCTCAAAACCAATATACATCCTGCTGTATCTCCCACATGGAAAGTGCCAGGAGGGAGAAGTGGGGATTATGTTTAGACTTTCTCGGAACTGCTTCAAATCAACTAGATAGCTTTGTGCTGTAAATCGCCCAACAGCCAAACGCAAAAGCAGCAAACATCTCGCTGTATGTCCCACATCCAAAGTGCCAAGAGAGAGCTTGCTCTCCCTGTCTTTGAGTACTGTTTTCACTGTCCCGGTTACCTCTTTGCTAACATTCTCTTCAGAGCTGCAGTGAAAGCAGGAACCACGTGGAGAAGGCACCCACACTGAAAGTGCCTGGAGGGAACATTGGGGCTTCTTCTCAGTGTCTCTGACATAGGGTTTCACTGTCCCGGGAAAGTCTCTGCTAACACCGCGCAGAGCGCTGTGCCAATATACAGAAACGTCTTGCGGTATCTCCTACAGGGAAAGTGCCAGGAGGGAATTGTGGAGCTTGTTCTCAGTGTCTCTGAGAATTGCTCTGATTATCTGTGTGACCTCTTTGCTAAGACTCTCCAGAGAGCCGTCCTCAAAACCAACACACATCTTGACATATCTCCCACATTGATCGCAGTGTCTCCAGAAACGGCATTCAAGGAGCCAGGACCTTTTCTCCCTACACTGTCCATTGAGTTGTCCTCAAAACCAATATACATCCTGCTATATCTCCCACATGGAAAGTGCCAGGAGGGAGAAGTGGGGATTATGTTTAGACTTTCTCGGAACTGCTTCAAATCAACTAGATATCTTTGTGCTGTAAATCTCCCAACAGCCAAACGCAAAAGCAGCAAACATCTCGCTGTATGTCCCACATCCAAAGTGCCAAGAGAGAGCTTGCTCTCCCTGTCTTTGAGTACTGTTTTCACTGTCCCGGTTACCTCTTTGCTAACATTCTCTTCAGAGCTGCAGTGAAAGCAGGAACCACGTGGAGAAGGCACCCACACTGAAAGTGCCTGGAGGGAACATTGGGGCTTCTTCTCAGTGTCTCTGACATAGGGTTTCACTGTCCCGGGAAAGTCTCTGCTAACACCGTGCAGAGCGCTGTGCCCAATATACAGAAACGTCTTGCGGTATCTCCTACAGGGAAAGTGCCAGGAGGGAATTGTGGAGCTTGTTCTCAGTGTCTCTGAGAATTGCTCTGATTATCTGTGTGACCTCTTTGCTAAGACTCTCCAGAGAGCCGTCCTCAAAACCAACACACATCTTGACATATCTCCCACATTGATCGCAGTGTCTCCAGAAATGGCATTCAAGGAGCCAGGACCTTTTCTCCCTACACTGTCCATTGAGTTGTCCTCAAAACCAATATACATCCTGCTATATCTCCCACATGGAAAGTGCCAGGAGGGAGAAGTGGGGATTATGTTTAGACTTTCTCGGAACTGCTTCAAATCAACTAGATATCTTTGTGCTGTAAATCTCCCAACAGCCAAACGCAAAAGCAGCAAACATCTCGCTGTATGTCCCACATCCAAAGTGCCAAGAGAGAGCTTGCTCTCCCTGTCTTTGAGTACTGTTTTCACTGTCCCGGTTACCTCTTTGCTAACATTCTCTTCAGAGCTGCAGTGAAAGCAGGAACCACGTGGAGAAGGCACCCACACTGAAAGTGCCTGGAGGGAACATTGGGGCTTCTTCTCAGTGTCTCTGACATAGGGTTTCACTGTCCCGGGAAAGTCTCTGCTAACACCGTGCAGAGCGCTGTGCCCAATCTACAGAAACGTCTTGCGGTATCTCCTACAGGGAAAGTGCCAGGAGGGAATTGTGGAGCTTGTTCTCAGTGTCTCTGAGAATTGCTCTGATTATCTGTGTGACCTCTTTGCTAAGACTCTCCAGAGAGCCGTCCTCAAAACCAACACACATCTTGACATATCTCCCACATTGATCGCAGTGTCTCCAGAAACGGCATTCAAGGAGCCAGGACCTTTTCTCCCTACACTGTCCATTGAGTTGTCCTCAAAACCAATATACATCCTGCTGTATCTCCCACATGGAAAGTGCCAGGAGGGAGAAGTGGGGATTATGTTTAGACTTTCTCGGAACTGCTTCAAATCAACTAGATAGCTTTGTGCTGTAAATCGCCCAACAGCCAAACGCAAAAGCAGCAAACATCTCGCTGTATGTCCCACATCCAAAGTGCCAAGAGAGAGCTTGCTCTCCCTGTCTTTGAGTACTGTTTTCACTGTCCCGGTTACCTCTTTGCTAACATTCTCTTCAGAGCTGCAGTGAAAGCAGGAACCACGTGGAGAAGGCACCCACACTGAAAGTGCCTGGAGGGAACATTGGGGCTTCTTCTCAGTGTCTCTGACATAGGGTTTCACTGTCCCGGGAAAGTCTCTGCTAACACCGCGCAGAGCGCTGTGCCAATATACAGAAACGTCTTGCGGTATCTCCTACAGGGAAAGTGCCAGGAGGGAATTGTGGAGCTTGTTCTCAGTGTCTCTGAGAATTGCTCTGATTATCTGTGTGACCTCTTTGCTAAGACTCTCCAGAGAGCCGTCCTCAAAACCAACACACATCTTGACATATCTCCCACATTGATCGCAGTGTCTCCAGAAACGGCATTCAAGGAGCCAGGACCTTTTCTCCCTACACTGTCCATTGAGTTGTCCTCAAAACCAATATACATCCTGCTATATCTCCCACATGGAAAGTGCCAGGAGGGAGAAGTGGGGATTATGTTTAGACTTTCTCGGAACTGCTTCAAATCAACTAGATATCTTTGTGCTGTAAATCTCCCAACAGCCAAACGCAAAAGCAGCAAACATCTCGCTGTATGTCCCACATCCAAAGTGCCAAGAGAGAGCTTGCTCTCCCTGTCTTTGAGTACTGTTTTCACTGTCCCGGTTACCTCTTTGCTAACATTCTCTTCAGAGCTGCAGTGAAAGCAGGAACCACGTGGAGAAGGCACCCACACTGAAAGTGCCTGGAGGGAACATTGGGGCTTCTTCTCAGTGTCTCTGACATAGGGTTTCACTGTCCCGGGAAAGTCTCTGCTAACACCCTGCAGAGCGCTGTGCCCAATATACAGAAACGTCTTGCGGTATCTCCTACAGGGAAAGTGCCAGGAGGGAATTGTGGAGCTTGTTCTCAGTGTCTCTGAGAATTGCTCTGATTATCTGTGTGACCTCTTTGCTAAGACTCTCCAGAGAGCCGTCCTCAAAACCAACACACATCTTGACATATCTCCCACATTGATCGCAGTGTCCCCAGAAACGGCATTCAAGGAGCCAGGACCTTTTCTCCCTACACTGTCCATTGAGTTGTCCTCAAAACCAATATACATCCTGCTATATCTCCCACATGGAAAGTGCCAGGAGGGAGAAGTGGGGATTATGTTTAGACTTTCTCGGAACTGCTTCAAATCAACTAGATATCTTTGTGCTGTAAATCTCCCAACAGCCAAACGCAAAAGCAGCAAACATCTCGCTGTATGTCCCACATCGAAAGTGCCAAGAGAGAGCTTGCTCTCCCTGTCTTTGAGTACTGTTTTCACTGTCCCGGTTACCTCTTTGCTAACATTCTCTTCAGAGCTGCAGTGAAAGCAGGAACCACGTGGAGAAGGCACCCACACTGAAAGTGCCTGGAGGGAACATTGGGGCTTCTTCTCAGTGTCTCTGACATAGGGTTTCACTGTCCCGGGAAAGTCTCTGCTAACACCGTGCAGAGCGCTGTGCCCAATATACAGAAACGTCTTGCGGTATCTCCTACAGGGAAAGTGCCAGGAGGGAATTGTGGAGCTTGTTCTCAGTGTCTCTGAGAATTGCTCTGATTATCTGTGTGACCTCTTTGCTAAGACTCTCCAGAGAGCCGTCCTCAAAACCAACACACATCTTGACATATCTCCCACATTGATCGCAGTGTCTCCAGAAACGGCATTCAAGGAGCCAGGACCTTTTCTCCCTACACTGTCCATTGAGTTGTCCTCAAAACCAATATACATCCTGCTATATCTCCCACGTGGAAAGTGCCAGGAGGGAGAAGTGGGGATTATGTTTAGACTTTCTCGGAACTGCTTCAAATCAACTAGATATCTTTGTGCTGTAAATCTCCCAACAGCCAAACGCAAAAGCAGCAAACATCTCGCTGTATGTCCCACATCCAAAGTGCCAAGAGAGAGCTTGCTCTCCCTGTCTTTGAGTACTGTTTTCACTGTCCCGGTTACCTCTTTGCTAACATTCTCTTCAGAGCTGCAGTGAAAGCAGGAACCACGTGGAGAAGGCACCCACACTGAAAGTGCCTGGAGGGAACATTGGGGCTTCTTCTCAGTGTCTCTGACATAGGGTTTCACTGTCCCGGGAAAGTCTCTGCTAACACCGTGCAGAGCGCTGTGCCCAATATACAGAAACGTCTTGCGGTATCTCCTACAGGGAAAGTGCCAGGAGGGAATTGTGGAGCTTGTTCTCAGTGTCTCTGAGAATTGCTCTGATTATCTGTGTGACCTCTTTGCTAAGACTCTCCAGAGAGCCGTCCTCAAAAGCAACACACATCTTGACATATCTCCCACATTGATCGCAGTGTCTCCAGAAACGGCATTCAAGGAGCCAGGACCTTTTCGCCCTACACTGTCCATTGAGTTGTCCTCAAAACCAATATACATCCTGCTATATCTCCCACATGGAAAGTGCCAGGAGGGAGAAGTGGGGATTATGTTTAGACTTTCTCGGAACTGCTTCAAATCAACTAGATATCTTTGTGCTGTAAATCTCCCAACAGCCAAATGCAAAAGCAGCAAACATCTCGCTGTATGTCCCACATCGAAAGTGCCAAGAGAGAGCTTGCTCTCCCTGTCTTTGAGTACTGTTTTCACTGTCCCGGTTACCTCTTTGCTAACATTCTCTTCAGAGCTGCAGTGAAAGCAGGAACCACGTGGAGAAGGCACCCACACTGAAAGTGCCTGGAGGGAACATTGGGGCTTCTTCTCAGTGTCTCTGACATAGGGTTTCACTGTCCCGGGAAAGTCTCTGCTAACACCGTGCAGAGCGCTGTGCCCAATATACAGAAACGTCTTGCGGTATCTCCTACAGGGAAAGTGCCAGGAGGGAATTGTCGAGCTTGTTCTCAGTGTCTCTGAGAATTGCTCTGATTATCTGTGTGACCTCTTTGCTAAGACTCTCCAGAGAGCCGTCCTCAAAACCAACACACATCTTGACATATCTCCCACATTGATCGCAGTGTCTCCAGAAACGGCATTCAAGGAGACAGGACCTTTTCTCCCTACACTGTCCATTGAGTTGTCCTCAAAACCAATATACATCCTGCTGTATCTCCCACGTGGAAAGTGCCAGGAGGGAGAAGTGGGGATTATGTTTAGACTTTCTCGGAACTGCTTCAAATCAACTAGATATCTTTGTGCTGTAAATCTCCCAACAGCCAAACGCAAAAGCAGCAAACATCTCGCTGTATGTCCCACATCCAAAGTGCCAAGAGAGAGCTTGCTCTCCCTGTCTTTGAGTACTGTTTTCACTGTCCCGGTTACCTCTTTGCTAACATTCTCTTCAGAGCTGCAGTGAAAGCAGGAACCACGTGGAGAAGGCACCCACACTGAAAGTGCCTGGAGGGAACATTGGGGCTTCTTCTCAGTGTCTCTGACATAGGGTTTCACTGTCCCGGGAAAGTCTCTGCTAACACCGTGCAGAGCGCTGTGCCCAATATACAGAAACGTCTTGCGGTATCTCCTACAGGGAAAGTGCCAGGAGGGAATTGTGGAGCTTGTTCTCAGTGTCTCTGAGAATTGCTCTGATTATCTGTGTGACCTCTTTGCTAAGACTCTCCAGAGAGCCGTCCTCAAAACCAACACACATCTTGACATATCTCCCACATTGATCGCAGTGTCTCCAGAAACGGCATTCAAGGAGCCAGGACCTTTTCTCCCTACACTCTCCATTGAGTTGTCCTCAAAACCAATATACATCCTGCTGTATCTCCCACATGGAAAGTGCCAGGAGGGAGAAGTGGGGATTATGTTTAGACTTTCTCGGAACTGCTTCAAATCAACTAGATAGCTTTGTGCTGTAAATCGCCCAACAGCCAAACGCAAAAGCAGCAAACATCTCGCTGTATGTCCCACATCGAAAGTGCCAAGAGAGAGCTTGCTCTCCCTGTCTTTGAGTACTGTTTTCACTGTCCCGGTTACCTCTTTGCTAACATTCTCTTCAGAGCTGCAGTGAAAGCAGGAACCACGTGGAGAAGGCACCCACACTGAAAGTGCCTGGAGGGAACATTGGGGCTTCTTCTCAGTGTCTCTGACATAGGGTTTCACTGTCCTGGGAAAGTCTCTGCTAACACCCTGCAGAGCGCTGTGCCCAATATACAGAAACGTCTTGCGGTATCTCCTACAGGGAAAGTGCCAGGAGGGAATTGTGGAGCTTGTTCTCAGTGTCTCTGAGAATTGCTCTGATTATCTGTGTGACCTCTTTGCTAAGACTCTCCAGAGAGCCGTCCTCAAAACAAACACACATCTTGACATATCTCCCACATTGATCGCAGTGTCTCCAGAAACGGCATTCAAGGAGCCAGGACCTTTTCTCCCTACACTGTCCATTGAGTTGTCCTCAAAACCAATATACATCCTGCTATATCTCCCACATGGAAAGTGCCAGGAGGGAGAAGTGGGGATTATGTTTAGACTTTCTCGGAACTGCTTCAAATCAACTAGATATCTTTGTGCTGTAAATCTCCCAACAGCCAAACGCAAAAGCAGCAAACATCTCGCTGTATGTCCCACATCCAAAGTGCCAAGAGAGAGCTTGCTCTCCCTGTCTTTGAGTACTGTTTTCACTGTCCCGGTTACCTCTTTGCTAACATTCTCTTCAGAGCTGCAGTGAAAGCAGGAACCACGTGGAGAAGGCACCCACACTGAAAGTGCCTGGAGGGAACATTGGGGCTTCTTCTCAGTGTCTCTGACATAGGGTTTCACTGTCCCGGGAAAGTCTCTGCTAACACCGTGCAGAGCGCTGTGCCCAATATACAGAAACGTCTTGCGGTATCTCCTACAGGGAAAGTGCCAGGAGGGAATTGTGGAGCTTGTTCTCAGTGTCTCTGAGAATTGCTCTGATTATCTGTGTGACCTCTTTGCTAAGACTCTCCAGAGAGCCGTCCTCAAAACCAACACACATCTTGACATATCTCCCACATTGATCGCAGTGTCTCCAGAAACGGCATTCAAGGAGCCAGGACCTTTTCGCCCTACACTGTCCATTGAGTTGTCCTCAAAACCAATATACATCCTGCTGTATCTCCCACGTGGAAAGTGCCAGGAGGGAGAAGTGGGGATTATGTTTAGACTTTCTCGGAACTGCTTCAAATCAACTAGATATCTTTGTGCTGTAAATCTCCCAACAGCCAAACGCAAAAGCAGCAAACATCTCGCTGTATGTCCCACATCCAAAGTGCCAAGAGAGAGCTTGCTCTCCCTGTCTTTGAGTACTGTTTTCACTGTCCCGGTTACCTCTTTGCTAACATTCTCTTCAGAGCTGCAGTGAAAGCAGGAACCACGTGGAGAAGGCACCCACACTGAAAGTGCCTGGAGGGAACATTGGGGCTTCTTCTCAGTGTCTCTGACATAGGGTTTCACTGTCCCGGGAAAGTCTCTGCTAACACCGCGCAGAGCGCTGTGCCAATATACAGAAACGTCTTGCGGTATCTCCTACAGGGAAAGTGCCAGGAGGGAATTGTGGAGCTTGTTCTCAGTGTCTCTGAGAATTGCTCTGATTATCTGTGTGACCTCTTTGCTAAGACTCTCCAGAGAGCCGTCCTCAAAACCAACACACATCTTGACATATCTCCCACATTGATCGCAGTGTCTCCAGAAACGGCATTCAAGGAGCCAGGACCTTTTCTCCCTACACTCTCCATTGAGTTGTCCTCAAAACCAATATACATCCTGCTATATCTCCCACATGGAAAGTGCCAGGAGGGAGAAGTGGGGATTATGTTTAGACTTTCTCGGAACTGCTTCAAATCAACTAGATATCTTTGTGCTGTAAATCTCCCAACAGCCAAATGCAAAAGCAGCAAACATCTCGCTGTATGTCCCACATCCAAAGTGCCAAGAGAGAGCTTGCTCTCCCTGTCTTTGAGTACTGTTTTCACTGTCCCGGTTACCTCTTTGCTAACATTCTCTTCAGAGCTGCAGTGAAAGCAGGAACCACGTGGAGAAGGCACCCACACTGAAAGTGCCTGGAGGGAACATTGGGGCTTCTTCTCAGTGTCTCTGACATAGGGTTTCACTGTCCCGGGAAAGTCTCTGCTAACACCGTGCAGAGCGCTGTGCCCAATATACAGAAACGTCTTGCGGTATCTCCTACAGGGAAAGTGCCAGGAGGGAATTGTGGAGCTTGTTCTCAGTGTCTCTGAGAATTGCTCTGATTATCTGTGTGACCTCTTTGCTAAGACTCTCCAGAGAGCCGTCCTCAAAACCAACACACATCTTGACATATCTCCCACATTGATCGCAGTGTCTCCAGAAACGGCATTCAAGGAGCCAGGACCTTTTCTCCCTACACTGTCCATTGAGTTGTCCTCAAAACCAATATACATCCTGCTGTATCTCCCACGTGGAAAGTGCCAGGAGGGAGAAGTGGGGATTATGTTTAGACTTTCTCGGAACTGCTTCAAATCAACTAGATATCTTTGTGCTGTAAATCTCCCAACAGCCAAACGCAAAAGCAGCAAACATCTCGCTGTATGTCCCACATCCAAAGTGCCAAGAGAGAGCTTGCTCTCCCTGTCTTTGAGTACTGTTTTCACTGTCCCGGTTACCTCTTTGCTAACATTCTCTTCAGAGCTGCAGTGAAAGCAGGAACCACGTGGAGAAGGCACCCACACTGAAAGTGCCTGGAGGGAACATTGGGGCTTCTTCTCAGTGTCTCTGACATAGGGTTTCACTGTCCCGGGAAAGTCTCTGCTAACACCGTGCAGAGCGCTGTGCCCAATATACAGAAACGTCTTGCGGTATCTCCTACAGGGAAAGTGCCAGGAGGGAATTGTGGAGCTTGTTCTCAGTGTCTCTGAGAATTGCTCTGATTATCTGTGTGACCTCTTTGCTAAGACTCTCCAGAGAGCCGTCCTCAAAACCAACACACATCTTGACATATCTCCCACATTGATCGCAGTGTCTCCAGAAACGGCATTCAAGGAGACAGGACCTTTTCTCCCTACACTGTCCATTGAGTTGTCCTCAAAACCAATATACATCCTGCTATATCTCCCACATGGAAAGTGCCAGGAGGGAGAAGTGGGGATTATGTTTAGACTTTCTCGGAACTGCTTCAAATCAACTAGATATCTTTGTGCTGTAAATCTCCCAACAGCCAAACGCAAAAGCAGCAAACATCTCGCTGTATGTCCCACATCCAAAGTGCCAAGAGAGAGCTTGCTCTCCCTGTCTTTGAGTACTGTTTTCACTGTCCCGGTTACCTCTTTGCTAACATTCTCTTCAGAGCTGCAGTGAAAGCAGGAACCACGTGGAGAAGGCACCCACACTGAAAGTGCCTGGAGGGAACATTGGGGCTTCTTCTCAGTGTCTCTGACATAGGGTTTCACTGTCCCGGGAAAGTCTCTGCTAACACCGTGCAGAGCGCTGTGCCCAATATACAGAAACGTCTTGCGGTATCTCCTACAGGGAAAGTGCCAGGAGGGAATTGTCGAGCTTGTTCTCAGTGTCTCTGAGAATTGCTCTGATTATCTGTGTGACCTCTTTGCTAAGACTCTCCAGAGAGCCGTCCTCAAAACCAACACACATCTTGACATATCTCCCACATTGATCGCAGTGTCTCCAGAAACGGCATTCAAGGAGCCAGGACCTTTTCGCCCTACACTGTCCATTGAGTTGTCCTCAAAACCAATATACATCCTGCTATATCTCCCACATGGAAAGTGCTAGGAGGGAGAAGTGGGGATTATGTTTAGACTTTCTCGGAACTGCTTCAAATCAACTAGATATCTTTGTGCTGTAAATCTCCCAACAGCCAAACGCAAAAGCAGCAAACATCTCGCTGTATGTCCCACATCCAAAGTGCCAAGAGAGAGCTTGCTCTCCCTGTCTTTGAGTACTGTTTTCACTGTCCCGGTTACCTCTTTGCTAACATTCTCTTCAGAGCTGCAGTGAAAGCAGGAACCACGTGGAGAAGGCACCCACACTGAAAGTGCCTGGAGGGAACATTGGGGCTTCTTCTCAGTGTCTCTGACATAGGGTTTCACTGTCCCGGGAAAGTCTCTGCTAACACCGTGCAGAGCGCTGTGCCCAATATACAGAAACGTCTTGCGGTATCTCCTACAGGGAAAGTGCCAGGAGGGAATTGTGGAGCTTGTTCTCAGTGTCTCTGAGAATTGCTCTGATTATCTGTGTGACCTCTTTGCTAAGACTCTCCAGAGAGCCGTCCTCAAAACCAACACACATCTTGACATATCTCCCACATTGATCGCAGTGTCTCCAGAAACGGCATTCAAGGAGCCAGGACCTTTTCTCCCTACACTGTCCATTGAGTTGTCCTCAAAACCAATATACATCCTGCTATATCTCCCACGTGGAAAGTGCCAGGAGGGAGAAGTGGGGATTATGTTTAGACTTTCTCGGAACTGCTTCAAATCAACTAGATATCTTTGTGCTGTAAATCTCCCAACAGCCAAACGCAAAAGCAGCAAACATCTCGCTGTATGTCCCACATCGAAAGTGCCAAGAGAGAGCTTGCTCTCCCTGTCTTTGAGTACTGTTTTCACTGTCCCGGTTACCTCTTTGCTAACATTCTCTTCAGAGCTGCAGTGAAAGCAGGAACCACGTGGAGAAGGCACCCACACTGAAAGTGCCTGGAGGGATCATTGGGGCTTCTTCTCAGTGTCTCTGACATAGGGTTTCACTGTCCCGGGAAAGTCTCTGCTAACACCGTGCAGAGCGCTGTGCCCAATATACAGAAACGTCTTGCGGTATCTCCTACAGGGAAAGTGCCAGGAGGGAATTGTGGAGCTTGTTCTCAGTGTCTCTGAGAATTGCTCTGATTATCTGTGTGACCTCTTTGCTAAGACTCTCCAGAGAGCCGTCCTCAAAACCAACACACATCTTGACATATCTCCCACATTGATCGCAGTGTCTCCAGAAACGGCATTCAAGGAGCCAGGACCTTTTCTCCCTACACTGTCCATTGAGTTGTCCTCAAAACCAATATACATCCTGCTATATCTCCCACATGGAAAGTGCCAGGAGGGAGAAGTGGGGATTATGTTTAGACTTTCTCGGAACTGCTTCAAATCAACTAGATATCTTTGTGCTGTAAATCTCCCAACAGCCAAACGCAAAAGCAGCAAACATCTCGCTGTATGTCCCACATCCAAAGTGCCAAGAGAGAGCTTGCTCTCCCTGTCTTTGAGTACTGTTTTCACTGTCCCGGTTACCTCTTTGCTAACATTCTCTTCAGAGCTGCAGTGAAAGCAGGAACCACGTGGAGAAGGCACCCACACTGAAAGTGCCTGGAGGGAACATTGGGGCTTCTTCTCAGTGTCTCTGACATAGGGTTTCACTGTCCCGGGAAAGTCTCTGCTAACACCGTGCAGAGCGCTGTGCCCAATATACAGAAACGTCTTGCGGTATCTCCTACAGGGAAAGTGCCAGGAGGGAATTGTGGAGCTTGTTCTCAGTGTCTCTGAGAATTGCTCTGATTATCTGTGTGACCTCTTTGCTAAGACTCTCCAGAGAGCCGTCCTCAAAACCAACACACATCTTGACATATCTCCCACATTGATCGCAGTGTCTCCAGAAACGGCATTCAAGGAGCCAGGACCTTTTCGCCCTACACTGTCCATTGAGTTGTCCTCAAAACCAATATACATCCTGCTATATCTCCCACGTGGAAAGTGCCAGGAGGGAGAAGTGGGGATTATGTTTAGACTTTCTCGGAACTGCTTCAAATCAACTAGATATCTTTGTGCTGTAAATCTCCCAACAGCCAAACGCAAAAGCAGCAAACATCTCGCTGTATGTCCCACATCCAAAGTGCCAAGAGAGAGCTTGCTCTCCCTGTCTTTGAGTACTGTTTTCACTGTCCCGGTTACCTCTTTGCTAACATTCTCTTCAGAGCTGCAGTGAAAGCAGGAACCACGTGGAGAAGGCACCCACACTGAAAGTGCCTGGAGGGAACATTGGGGCTTCTTCTCAGTGTCTCTGACATAGGGTTTCACTGTCCCGGGAAAGTCTCTGCTAACACCGCGCAGAGCGCTGTGCCAATATACAGAAACGTCTTGCGGTATCTCCTACAGGGAAAGTGCCAGGAGGGAATTGTGGAGCTTGTTCTCAGTGTCTCTGAGAATTGCTCTGATTATCTGTGTGACCTCTTTGCTAAGACTCTCCAGAGAGCCGTCCTCAAAACCAACACACATCTTGACGTATCTCCCACATTGATCGCAGTGTCTCCAGAAACGGCATTCAAGGAGCCAGGACCTTTTCTCCCTACACTGTCCATTGAGTTGTCCTCAAAACCAATATACATCCTGCTATATCTCCCACATGGAAAGTGCCAGGAGGGAGAAGTGGGGATTATGTTTAGACTTTCTCGGAACTGCTTCAAATCAACTAGATATCTTTGTGCTGTAAATCTCCCAACAGCCAAACGCAAAAGCAGCAAACATCTCGCTGTATGTCCCACATCCAAAGTGCCAAGAGAGAGCTTGCTCTCCCTGTCTTTGAGTACTGTTTTCACTGTCCCGGTTACCTCTTTGCTAACATTCTCTTCAGAGCTGCAGTGAAAGCAGGAACCACGTGGAGAAGGCACCCACACTGAAAGTGCCTGGAGGGAACATTGGGGCTTCTTCTCAGTGTCTCTGACATAGGGTTTCACTGTCCCGGGAAAGTCTCTGCTAACACCGTGCAGAGCGCTGTGCCCAATATACAGAAACGTCTTGCGGTATCTCCTACAGGGAAAGTGCCAGGAGGGAATTGTGGAGCTTGTTCTCAGTGTCTCTGAGAATTGCTCTGATTATCTGTGTGACCTCTTTGCTAAGACTCTCCAGAGAGCCGTCCTCAAAACCAACACACATCTTGACATATCTCCCACATTGATCGCAGTGTCTCCAGAAACGGCATTCAAGGAGCCAGGACCTTTTCGCCCTACACTGTCCATTGAGTTGTCCTCAAAACCAATATACATCCTGCTGTATCTCCCACGTGGAAAGTGCCAGGAGGGAGAAGTGGGGATTATGTTTAGACTTTCTCGGAACTGCTTCAAATCAACTAGATATCTTTGTGCTGTAAATCTCCCAACAGCCAAACGCAAAAGCAGCAAACATCTCGCTGTATGTCCCACATCCAAAGTGCCAAGAGAGAGCTTGCTCTCCCTGTCTTTGAGTACTGTTTTCACTGTCCCGGTTACCTCTTTGCTAACATTCTCTTCAGAGCTGCAGTGAAAGCAGGAACCACGTGGAGAAGGCACCCACACTGAAAGTGCCTGGAGGGAACATTGGGGCTTCTTCTCAGTGTCTCTGACATAGGGTTTCACTGTCCCGGGAAAGTCTCTGCTAACACCGCGCAGAGCGCTGTGCCAATATACAGAAACGTCTTGCGGTATCTCCTACAGGGAAAGTGCCAGGAGGGAATTGTGGAGCTTGTTCTCAGTGTCTCTGAGAATTGCTCTGATTATCTGTGTGACCTCTTTGCTAAGACTCTCCAGAGAGCCGTCCTCAAAACCAACACACATCTTGACGTATCTCCCACATTGATCGCAGTGTCTCCAGAAACGGCATTCAAGGAGCCAGGACCTTTTCTCCCTACACTGTCCATTGAGTTGTCCTCAAAACCAATATACATCCTGCTATATCTCCCACATGGAAAGTGCCAGGAGGGAGAAGTGGGGATTATGTTTAGACTTTCTCGGAACTGCTTCAAATCAACTAGATATCTTTGTGCTGTAAATCTCCCAACAGCCAAACGCAAAAGCAGCAAACATCTCGCTGTATGTCCCACATCCAAAGTGCCAAGAGAGAGCTTGCTCTCCCTGTCTTTGAGTACTGTTTTCACTGTCCCGGTTACCTCTTTGCTAACATTCTCTTCAGAGCTGCAGTGAAAGCAGGAACCACGTGGAGAAGGCACCCACACTGAAAGTGCCTGGAGGGAACATTGGGGCTTCTTCTCAGTGTCTCTGACATAGGGTTTCACTGTCCCGGGAAAGTCTCTGCTAACACCGTGCAGAGCGCTGTGCCCAATATACAGAAACGTCTTGCGGTATCTCCTACAGGGAAAGTGCCAGGAGGGAATTGTGGAGCTTGTTCTCAGTGTCTCTGAGAATTGCTCTGATTATCTGTGTGACCTCTTTGCTAAGACTCTCCAGAGAGCCGTCCTCAAAACCAACACACATCTTGACATATCTCCCACATTGATCGCAGTGTCTCCAGAAACGGCATTCAAGGAGCCAGGACCTTTTCTCCCTACACTGTCCATTGAGTTGTCCTCAAAACCAATATACATCCTGCTATATCTCCCACGTGGAAAGTGCCAGGAGGGAGAAGTGGGGATTATGTTTAGACTTTCTCGGAACTGCTTCAAATCAACTAGATATCTTTGTGCTGTAAATCTCCCAACAGCCAAACGCAAAAGCAGCAAACATCTCGCTGTATGTCCCACATCGAAAGTGCCAAGAGAGAGCTTGCTCTCCCTGTCTTTGAGTACTGTTTTCACTGTCCCGGTTACCTCTTTGCTAACATTCTCTTCAGAGCTGCAGTGAAAGCAGGAACCACGTGGAGAAGGCACCCACACTGAAAGTGCCTGGAGGGAACATTGGGGCTTCTTCTCAGTGTCTCTGACATAGGGTTTCACTGTCCCGGGAAAGTCTCTGCTAACACCGTGCAGAGCGCTGTGCCCAATATACAGAAACGTCTTGCGGTATCTCCTACAGGGAAAGTGCCAGGAGGGAATTGTGGAGCTTGTTCTCAGTGTCTCTGAGAATTGCTCTGATTATCTGTGTGACCTCTTTGCTAAGACTCTCCAGAGAGCCGTCCTCAAAACCAACACACATCTTGACATATCTCCCACATTGATCGCAGTGTCTCCAGAAACGGCATTCAAGGAGCCAGGACCTTTTCTCCCTACACTGTCCATTGAGTTGTCCTCAAAACCAATATACATCCTGCTGTATCTCCCACATGGAAAGTGCCAGGAGGGAGAAGTGGGGATTATGTTTAGACTTTCTCGGAACTGCTTCAAATCAACTAGATATCTTTGTGCTGTAAATCTCCCAACAGCCAAACGCAAAAGCAGCAAACATCTCGCTGTATGTCCCACATCCAAAGTGCCAAGAGAGAGCTTGCTCTCCCTGTCTTTGAGTACTGTTTTCACTGTCCCGGTTACCTCTTTGCTAACATTCTCTTCAGAGCTGCAGTGAAAGCAGGAACCACGTGGAGAAGGCACCCACACTGAAAGTGCCTGGAGGGAACATTGGGGCTTCTTCTCAGTGTCTCTGACATAGGGTTTCACTGTCCCGGGAAAGTCTCTGCTAACACCGCGCAGAGCGCTGTGCCCAATATACAGAAACGTCTTGCGGTATCTCCTACAGGGAAAGTGCCAGGAGGGAATTGTGGAGCTTGTTCTCAGTGTCTCTGAGAATTGCTCTGATTATCTGTGTGACCTCTTTGCTAAGACTCTCCAGAGAGCCGTCCTCAAAACCAACACACATCTTGACATATCTCCCACATTGATCGCAGTGTCTCCAGAAACGGCATTCAAGGAGCCAGGACCTTTTCTCCCTACACTGTCCATTGAGTTGTCCTCAAAACCAATATACATCCTGCTATATCTCCCACATGGAAAGTGCCAGGAGGGAGAAGTGGGGATTATGTTTAGACTTTCTCGGAACTGCTTCAAATCAACTAGATATCTTTGTGCTGTAAATCTCCCAACAGCCAAACGCAAAAGCAGCAAACATCTCGCTGTATGTCCCACATCCAAAGTGCCAAGAGAGAGCTTGCTCTCCCTGTCTTTGAGTACTGTTTTCACTGTCCCGGTTACCTCTTTGCTAACATTCTCTTCAGAGCTGCAGTGAAAGCAGGAACCACGTGGAGAAGGCACCCACACTGAAAGTGCCTGGAGGGAACATTGGGGCTTCTTCTCAGTGTCTCTGACATAGGGTTTCACTGTCCCGGGAAAGTCTCTGCTAACACCGTGCAGAGCGCTGTGCCCAATATACAGAAACGTCTTGCGGTATCTCCTACAGGGAAAGTGCCAGGAGGGAATTGTGGAGCTTGTTCTCAGTGTCTCTGAGAATTGCTCTGATTATCTGTGTGACCTCTTTGCTAAGACTCTCCAGAGAGCCGTCCTCAAAACCAACACACATCTTGACATATCTCCCACATTGATCGCAGTGTCTCCAGAAACGGCATTCAAGGAGCCAGGACCTTTTCTCCCTACACTGTCCATTGAGTTGTCCTCAAAACCAATATACATCCTGCTATATCTCCCACGTGGAAAGTGCCAGGAGGGAGAAGTGGGGATTATGTTTAGACTTTCTCGGAACTGCTTCAAATCAACTAGATATCTTTGTGCTGTAAATCTCCCAACAGCCAAACGCAAAAGCAGCAAACATCTCGCTGTATGTCCCACATCCAAAGTGCCAAGAGAGAGCTTGCTCTCCCTGTCTTTGAGTACTGTTTTCACTGTCCCGGTTACCTCTTTGCTAACATTCTCTTCAGAGCTGCAGTGAAAGCAGGAACCACGTGGAGAAGGCACCCACACTGAAAGTGCCTGGAGGGAACATTGGGGCTTCTTCTCAGTGTCTCTGACATAGGGTTTCACTGTCCCGGGAAAGTCTCTGCTAACACCGCGCAGAGCGCTGTGCCAATATACAGAAACGTCTTGCGGTATCTCCTACAGGGAAAGTGCCAGGAGGGAATTGTGGAGCTTGTTCTCAGTGTCTCTGAGAATTGCTCTGATTATCTGTGTGACCTCTTTGCTAAGACTCTCCAGAGAGCCGTCCTCAAAACCAACACACATCTTGACATATCTCCC
Source organism: Chroicocephalus ridibundus (assembly GCF_963924245.1). Classification (NCBI taxonomy): domain Eukaryota; kingdom Metazoa; phylum Chordata; class Aves; order Charadriiformes; family Laridae; genus Chroicocephalus; species Chroicocephalus ridibundus. Next base: position 1,150,878 of record NW_026961615.1, read on the forward strand.
ACATTGATCGCAGTGTCTCCAGAAACGGCATTCAAGGAGCCAGGACCTTTTCTCCCTACACTGTCCATTGAGTTGTCCTCAAAACCAATATACATCCTGCTATATCTCCCACATGGAAAGTGCCAGGAGGGAGAAGTGGGGATTATGTTTAGACTTTCTCGGAACTGCTTCAAATCAACTAGATATCTTTGTGCTGTAAATCTCCCAACAGCCAAACGCAAAAGCAGCAAACATCTCGCTGTATGTCCCACATCCAAAGTGCCAAGAGAGAGCTTGCTCTCCCTGTCTTTGAGTACTGTTTTCACTGTCCCGGTTACCTCTTTGCTAACATTCTCTTCAGAGCTGCAGTGAAAGCAGGAACCACGTGGAGAAGGCACCCACACTGAAAGTGCCTGGAGGGAACATTGGGGCTTCTTCTCAGTGTCTCTGACATAGGGTTTCACTGTCCCGGGAAAGTCTCTGCTAACACCGTGCAGAGCGCTGTGCCCAATATACAGAAACGTCTTGCGGTATCTCCTACAGGGAAAGTGCCAGGAGGGAATTGTGGAGCTTGTTCTCAGTGTCTCTGAGAATTGCTCTGATTATCTGTGTGACCTCTTTGCTAAGACTCTCCAGAGAGCCGTCCTCAAAACCAACACACATCTTGACATATCTCCCACATTGATCGCAGTGTCTCCAGAAATGGCATTCAAGGAGCCAGGACCTTTTCTCCCTACACTGTCCATTGAGTTGTCCTCAAAACCAATATACATCCTGCTATATCTCCCACGTGGAAAGTGCCAGGAGGGAGAAGTGGGGATTATGTTTAGACTTTCTCGGAACTGCTTCAAATCAACTAGATATCTTTGTGCTGTAAATCTCCCAACAGCCAAACGCAAAAGCAGCAAACATCTCGCTGTATGTCCCACATCCAAAGTGCCAAGAGAGAGCTTGCTCTCCCTGTCTTTGAGTACTGTTTTCACTGTCCCGGTTACCTCTTTGCTAACATTCTCTTCAGAGCTGCAGTGAAAGCAGGAACCACGTGGAGAAGGCACCCACACTGAAAGTGCCTGGAGGGAACATTGGGGCTTCTTCTCAGTGTCTCTGACATAGGGTTTCACTGTCCCGGGAAAGTCTCTGCTAACACCGTGCAGAGCGCTGTGCCCAATATACAGAAACGTCTTGCGGTATCTCCTACAGGGAAAGTGCCAGGAGGGAATTGTGGAGCTTGTTCTCAGTGTCTCTGAGAATTGCTCTGATTATCTGTGTGACCTCTTTGCTAAGACTCTCCAGAGAGCCGTCCTCAAAACCAACACACATCTTGACATATCTCCCACATTGATCGCAGTGTCTCCAGAAACGGCATTCAAGGAGCCAGGACCTTTTCTCCCTACACTGTCCATTGAGTTGTCCTCAAAACCAATATACATCCTGCTATATCTCCCACGTGGAAAGTGCCAGGAGGGAGAAGTGGGGATTATGTTTAGACTTTCTCGGAACTGCTTCAAATCAACTAGATATCTTTGTGCTGTAAATCTCCCAACAGCCAAACGCAAAAGCAGCAAACATCTCGCTGTATGTCCCACATCCAAAGTGCCAAGAGAGAGCTTGCTCTCCCTGTCTTTGAGTACTGTTTTCACTGTCCCGGTTACCTCTTTGCTAACATTCTCTTCAGAGCTGCAGTGAAAGCAGGAACCACGTGGAGAAGGCACCCACACTGAAAGTGCCTGGAGGGAACATTGGGGCTTCTTCTCAGTGTCTCTGACATAGGGTTTCACTGTCCCGGGAAAGTCTCTGCTAACACCGCGCAGAGCGCTGTGCCAATATACAGAAACGTCTTGCGGTATCTCCTACAGGGAAAGTGCCAGGAGGGAATTGTGGAGCTTGTTCTCAGTGTCTCTGAGAATTGCTCTGATTATCTGTGTGACCTCTTTGCTAAGACTCTCCAGAGAGCCGTCCTCAAAACCAACACACATCTTGACATATCTCCCACATTGATCGCAGTGTCTCCAGAAACGGCATTCAAGGAGCCAGGACCTTTTCTCCCTACACTGTCCATTGAGTTGTCCTCAAAACCAATATACATCCTGCTATATCTCCCACATGGAAAGTGCCAGGAGGGAGAAGTGGGGATTATGTTTAGACTTTCTCGGAACTGCTTCAAATCAACTAGATATCTTTGTGCTGTAAATCTCCCAACAGCCAAACGCAAAAGCAGCAAACATCTCGCTGTATGTCCCACATCCAAAGTGCCAAGAGAGAGCTTGCTCTCCCTGTCTTTGAGTACTGTTTTCACTGTCCCGGTTACCTCTTTGCTAACATTCTCTTCAGAGCTGCAGTGAAAGCAGGAACCACGTGGAGAAGGCACCCACACTGAAAGTGCCTGGAGGGAACATTGGGGCTTCTTCTCAGTGTCTCTGACATAGGGTTTCACTGTCCCGGGAAAGTCTCTGCTAACACCGTGCAGAGCGCTGTGCCCAATATACAGAAACGTCTTGCGGTATCTCCTACAGGGAAAGTGCCAGGAGGGAATTGTGGAGCTTGTTCTCAGTGTCTCTGAGAATTGCTCTGATTATCTGTGTGACCTCTTTGCTAAGACTCTCCAGAGAGCCGTCCTCAAAACCAACACACATCTTGACATATCTCCCACATTGATCGCAGTGTCTCCAGAAACGGCATTCAAGGAGCCAGGACCTTTTCTCCCTACACTGTCCATTGAGTTGTCCTCAAAACCAATATACATCCTGCTATATCTCCCACGTGGAAAGTGCCAGGAGGGAGAAGTGGGGATTATGTTTAGACTTTCTCGGAACTGCTTCAAATCAACTAGATATCTTTGTGCTGTAAATCTCCCAACAGCCAAACGCAAAAGCAGCAAACATCTCGCTGTATGTCCCACATCCAAAGTGCCAAGAGAGAGCTTGCTCTCCCTGTCTTTGAGTACTGTTTTCACTGTCCCGGTTACCTCTTTGCTAACATTCTCTTCAGAGCTGCAGTGAAAGCAGGAACCACGTGGAGAAGGCACCCACACTGAAAGTGCCTGGAGGGAACATTGGGGCTTCTTCTCAGTGTCTCTGACATAGGGTTTCACTGTCCCGGGAAAGTCTCTGCTAACACCGTGCAGAGCGCTGTGCCCAATATACAGAAACGTCTTGCGGTATCTCCTACAGGGAAAGTGCCAGGAGGGAATTGTGGAGCTTGTTCTCAGTGTCTCTGAGAATTGCTCTGATTATCTGTGTGACCTCTTTGCTAAGACTCTCCAGAGAGCCGTCCTCAAAACCAACACACATCTTGACATATCTCCCACATTGATCGCAGTGTCTCCAGAAACGGCATTCAAGGAGCCAGGACCTTTTCTCCCTACACTGTCCATTGAGTTGTCCTCAAAACCAATATACATCCTGCTGTATCTCCCACGTGGAAAGTGCCAGGAGGGAGAAGTGGGGATTATGTTTAGACTTTCTCGGAACTGCTTCAAATCAACTAGATATCTTTGTGCTGTAAATCTCCCAACAGCCAAACGCAAAAGCAGCAAACATCTCGCTGTATGTCCCACATCCAAAGTGCCAAGAGAGAGCTTGCTCTCCCTGTCTTTGAGTACTGTTTTCACTGTCCCGGTTACCTCTTTGCTAACATTCTCTTCAGAGCTGCAGTGAAAGCAGGAACCACGTGGAGAAGGCACCCACACTGAAAGTGCCTGGAGGGAACATTGGGGCTTCTTCTCAGTGTCTCTGACATAGGGTTTCACTGTCCCGGGAAAGTCTCTGCTAACACCGCGCAGAGCGCTGTGCCAATATACAGAAACGTCTTGCGGTATCTCCTACAGGGAAAGTGCCAGGAGGGAATTGTGGAGCTTGTTCTCAGTGTCTCTGAGAATTGCTCTGATTATCTGTGTGACCTCTTTGCTAAGACTCTCCAGAGAGCCGTCCTCAAAACCAACACACATCTTGACATATCTCCCACATTGATCGCAGTGTCTCCAGAAACGGCATTCAAGGAGCCAGGACCTTTTCTCCCTACACTGTCCATTGAGTTGTCCTCAAAAACAATATACATCCTGCTATATCTCCCACATGGAAAGTGCCAGGAGGGAGAAGTGGGGATTATGTTTAGACTTTCTCGGAACTGCTTCAAATCAACTAGATATCTTTGTGCTGTAAATCTCCCAACAGCCAAACGCAAAAGCAGCAAACATCTCGCTGTATGTCCCACATCCAAAGTGCCAAGAGAGAGCTTGCTCTCCCTGTCTTTGAGTACTGTTTTCACTGTCCCGGTTACCTCTTTGCTAACATTCTCTTCAGAGCTGCAGTGAAAGCAGGAACCACGTGGAGAAGGCACCCACACTGAAAGTGCCTGGAGGGAACATTGGGGCTTCTTCTCAGTGTCTCTGACATAGGGTTTCACTGTCCCGGGAAAGTCTCTGCTAACACCGTGCAGAGCGCTGTGCCCAATATACAGAAACGTCTTGCGGTATCTCCTACAGGGAAAGTGCCAGGAGGGAATTGTGGAGCTTGTTCTCAGTGTCTCTGAGAATTGCTCTGATTATCTGTGTGACCTCTTTGCTAAGACTCTCCAGAGAGCCGTCCTCAAAACCAACACACATCTTGACATATCTCCCACATTGATCGCAGTGTCTCCAGAAACGGCATTCAAGGAGACAGGACCTTTTCTCCCTACACTGTCCATTGAGTTGTCCTCAAAACCAATATACATCCTGCTATATCTCCCACATGGAAAGTGCCAGGAGGGAGAAGTGGGGATTATGTTTAGACTTTCTCGGAACTGCTTCAAATCAACTAGATATCTTTGTGCTGTAAATCTCCCAACAGCCAAACGCAAAAGCAGCAAACATCTCGCTGTATGTCCCACATCCAAAGTGCCAAGAGAGAGCTTGCTCTCCCTGTCTTTGAGTACTGTTTTCACTGTCCCGGTTACCTCTTTGCTAACATTCTCTTCAGAGCTGCAGTGAAAGCAGGAACCACGTGGAGAAGGCACCCACACTGAAAGTGCCTGGAGGGAACATTGGGGCTTCTTCTCAGTGTCTCTGACATAGGGTTTCACTGTCCCGGGAAAGTCTCTGCTAACACCGTGCAGAGCGCTGTGCCCAATATACAGAAACGTCTTGCGGTATCTCCTACAGGGAAAGTGCCAGGAGGGAATTGTCGAGCTTGTTCTCAGTGTCTCTGAGAATTGCTCTGATTATCTGTGTGACCTCTTTGCTAAGACTCTCCAGAGAGCCGTCCTCAAAACCAACACACATCTTGACATATCTCCCACATTGATCGCAGTGTCTCCAGAAACGGCATTCAAGGAGCCAGGACCTTTTCTCCCTACACTGTCCATTGAGTTGTCCTCAAAACCAATATACATCCTGCTATATCTCCCACATGGAAAGTGCTAGGAGGGAGAAGTGGGGATTATGTTTAGACTTTCTCGGAACTGCTTCAAATCAACTAGATATCTTTGTGCTGTAAATCTCCCAACAGCCAAACGCAAAAGCAGCAAACATCTCGCTGTATGTCCCACATCCAAAGTGCCAAGAGAGAGCTTGCTCTCCCTGTCTTTGAGTACTGTTTTCACTGTCCCGGTTACCTCTTTGCTAACATTCTCTTCAGAGCTGCAGTGAAAGCAGGAACCACGTGGAGAAGGCACCCACACTGAAAGTGCCTGGAGGGAACATTGGGGCTTCTTCTCAGTGTCTCTGACATAGGGTTTCACTGTCCCGGGAAAGTCTCTGCTAACACCGTGCAGAGCGCTGTGCCCAATATACAGAAACGTCTTGCGGTATCTCCTACAGGGAAAGTGCCAGGAGGGAATTGTGGAGCTTGTTCTCAGTGTCTCTGAGAATTGCTCTGATTATCTGTGTGACCTCTTTGCTAAGACTCTCCAGAGAGCCGTCCTCAAAACCAACACACATCTTGACATATCTCCCACATTGATCGCAGTGTCTCCAGAAACGGCATTCAAGGAGCCAGGACCTTTTCTCCCTACACTGTCCATTGAGTTGTCCTCAAAACCAATATACATCCTGCTATATCTCCCACGTGGAAAGTGCCAGGAGGGAGAAGTGGGGATTATGTTTAGACTTTCTCGGAACTGCTTCAAATCAACTAGATATCTTTGTGCTGTAAATCTCCCAACAGCCAAACGCAAAAGCAGCAAACATCTCGCTGTATGTCCCACATCCAAAGTGCCAAGAGAGAGCTTGCTCTCCCTGTCTTTGAGTACTGTTTTCACTGTCCCGGTTACCTCTTTGCTAACATTCTCTTCAGAGCTGCAGTGAAAGCAGGAACCACGTGGAGAAGGCACCCACACTGAAAGTGCCTGGAGGGATCATTGGGGCTTCTTCTCAGTGTCTCTGACATAGGGTTTCACTGTCCCGGGAAAGTCTCTGCTAACACCGTGCAGAGCGCTGTGCCCAATATACAGAAACGTCTTGCGGTATCTCCTACAGGGAAAGTGCCAGGAGGGAATTGTGGAGCTTGTTCTCAGTGTCTCTGAGAATTGCTCTGATTATCTGTGTGACCTCTTTGCTAAGACTCTCCAGAGAGCCGTCCTCAAAACCAACACACATCTTGACATATCTCCCACATTGATCGCAGTGTCCCCAGAAACGGCATTCAAGGAGACAGGACCTTTTCTCCCTACACTGTCCATTGAGTTGTCCTCAAAACCAATATACATCCTGCTATATCTCCCACATGGAAAGTGCCAGGAGGGAGAAGTGGGGATTATGTTTAGACTTTCTCGGAACTGCTTCAAATCAACTAGATATCTTTGTGCTGTAAATCTCCCAACAGCCAAACGCAAAAGCAGCAAACATCTCGCTGTATGTCCCACATCCAAAGTGCCAAGAGAGAGCTTGCTCTCCCTGTCTTTGAGTACTGTTTTCACTGTCCCGGTTACCTCTTTGCTAACATTCTCTTCAGAGCTGCAGTGAAAGCAGGAACCACGTGGAGAAGGCACCCACACTGAAAGTGCCTGGAGGGAACATTGGGGCTTCTTCTCAGTGTCTCTGACATAGGGTTTCACTGTCCCGGGAAAGTCTCTGCTAACACCCTGCAGAGCGCTGTGCCAATATACAGAAACGTCTTGCGGTATCTCCTACAGGGAAAGTGCCAGGAGGGAATTGTCGAGCTTGTTCTCAGTGTCTCTGAGAATTGCTCTGATTATCTGTGTGACCTCTTTGCTAAGACTCTCCAGAGAGCCGTCCTCAAAACCAACACACATCTTGACATATCTCCCACATTGATCGCAGTGTCTCCAGAAACGGCATTCAAGGAGCCAGGACCTTTTCTCCCTACACTGTCCATTGAGTTGTCCTCAAAACCAATATACATCCTGCTATATCTCCCACATGGAAAGTGCCAGGAGGGAGAAGTGGGGATTATGTTTAGACTTTCTCGGAACTGCTTCAAATCAACTAGATATCTTTGTGCTGTAAATCTCCCAACAGCCAAACGCAAAAGCAGCAAACATCTCGCTGTATGTCCCACATCCAAAGTGCCAAGAGAGAGCTTGCTCTCCCTGTCTTTGAGTACTGTTTTCACTGTCCCGGTTACCTCTTTGCTAACATTCTCTTCAGAGCTGCAGTGAAAGCAGGAACCACGTGGAGAAGGCACCCACACTGAAAGTGCCTGGAGGGAACATTGGGGCTTCTTCTCAGTGTCTCTGACATAGGGTTTCACTGTCCCGGGAAAGTCTCTGCTAACACCGTGCAGAGCGCTGTGCCCAATATACAGAAACGTCTTGCGGTATCTCCTACAGGGAAAGTGCCAGGAGGGAATTGTGGAGCTTGTTCTCAGTGTCTCTGAGAATTGCTCTGATTATCTGTGTGACCTCTTTGCTAAGACTCTCCAGAGAGCCGTCCTCAAAACCAACACACATCTTGACATATCTCCCACATTGATCGCAGTGTCTCCAGAAACGGCATTCAAGGAGCCAGGACCTTTTCGCCCTACACTGTCCATTGAGTTGTCCTCAAAACCAATATACATCCTGCTGTATCTCCCACGTGGAAAGTGCCAGGAGGGAGAAGTGGGGATTATGTTTAGACTTTCTCGGAACTGCTTCAAATCAACTAGATATCTTTGTGCTGTAAATCTCCCAACAGCCAAACGCAAAAGCAGCAAACATCTCGCTGTATGTCCCACATCCAAAGTGCCAAGAGAGAGCTTGCTCTCCCTGTCTTTGAGTACTGTTTTCACTGTCCCGGTTACCTCTTTGCTAACATTCTCTTCAGAGCTGCAGTGAAAGCAGGAACCACGTGGAGAAGGCACCCACACTGAAAGTGCCTGGAGGGAACATTGGGGCTTCTTCTCAGTGTCTCTGACATAGGGTTTCACTGTCCCGGGAAAGTCTCTGCTAACACCGCGCAGAGCGCTGTGCCAATATACAGAAACGTCTTGCGGTATCTCCTACAGGGAAAGTGCCAGGAGGGAATTGTGGAGCTTGTTCTCAGTGTCTCTGAGAATTGCTCTGATTATCTGTGTGACCTCTTTGCTAAGACTCTCCAGAGAGCCGTCCTCAAAACCAACACACATCTTGACGTATCTCCCACATTGATCGCAGTGTCTCCAGAAACGGCATTCAAGGAGCCAGGACCTTTTCTCCCTACACTGTCCATTGAGTTGTCCTCAAAACCAATATACATCCTGCTATATCTCCCACATGGAAAGTGCCAGGAGGGAGAAGTGGGGATTATGTTTAGACTTTCTCGGAACTGCTTCAAATCAACTAGATATCTTTGTGCTGTAAATCTCCCAACAGCCAAACGCAAAAGCAGCAAACATCTCGCTGTATGTCCCACATCCAAAGTGCCAAGAGAGAGCTTGCTCTCCCTGTCTTTGAGTACTGTTTTCACTGTCCCGGTTACCTCTTTGCTAACATTCTCTTCAGAGCTGCAGTGAAAGCAGGAACCACGTGGAGAAGGCACCCACACTGAAAGTGCCTGGAGGGAACATTGGGGCTTCTTCTCAGTGTCTCTGACATAGGGTTTCACTGTCCCGGGAAAGTCTCTGCTAACACCGTGCAGAGCGCTGTGCCCAATATACAGAAACGTCTTGCGGTATCTCCTACAGGGAAAGTGCCAGGAGGGAATTGTGGAGCTTGTTCTCAGTGTCTCTGAGAATTGCTCTGATTATCTGTGTGACCTCTTTGCTAAGACTCTCCAGAGAGCCGTCCTCAAAACCAACACACATCTTGACATATCTCCCACATTGATCGCAGTGTCTCCAGAAACGGCATTCAAGGAGCCAGGACCTTTTCGCCCTACACTGTCCATTGAGTTGTCCTCAAAACCAATATACATCCTGCTGTATCTCCCACGTGGAAAGTGCCAGGAGGGAGAAGTGGGGATTATGTTTAGACTTTCTCGGAACTGCTTCAAATCAACTAGATATCTTTGTGCTGTAAATCTCCCAACAGCCAAACGCAAAAGCAGCAAACATCTCGCTGTATGTCCCACATCCAAAGTGCCAAGAGAGAGCTTGCTCTCCCTGTCTTTGAGTACTGTTTTCACTGTCCCGGTTACCTCTTTGCTAACATTCTCTTCAGAGCTGCAGTGAAAGCAGGAACCACGTGGAGAAGGCACCCACACTGAAAGTGCCTGGAGGGAACATTGGGGCTTCTTCTCAGTGTCTCTGACATAGGGTTTCACTGTCCCGGGAAAGTCTCTGCTAACACCGCGCAGAGCGCTGTGCCAATATACAGAAACGTCTTGCGGTATCTCCTACAGGGAAAGTGCCAGGAGGGAATTGTGGAGCTTGTTCTCAGTGTCTCTGAGAATTGCTCTGATTATCTGTGTGACCTCTTTGCTAAGACTCTCCAGAGAGCCGTCCTCAAAACCAACACACATCTTGACGTATCTCCCACATTGATCGCAGTGTCTCCAGAAACGGCATTCAAGGAGCCAGGACCTTTTCTCCCTACACTGTCCATTGAGTTGTCCTCAAAACCAATATACATCCTGCTATATCTCCCACATGGAAAGTGCCAGGAGGGAGAAGTGGGGATTATGTTTAGACTTTCTCGGAACTGCTTCAAATCAACTAGATATCTTTGTGCTGTAAATCTCCCAACAGCCAAACGCAAAAGCAGCAAACATCTCGCTGTATGTCCCACATCCAAAGTGCCAAGAGAGAGCTTGCTCTCCCTGTCTTTGAGTACTGTTTTCACTGTCCCGGTTACCTCTTTGCTAACATTCTCTTCAGAGCTGCAGTGAAAGCAGGAACCACGTGGAGAAGGCACCCACACTGAAAGTGCCTGGAGGGAACATTGGGGCTTCTTCTCAGTGTCTCTGACATAGGGTTTCACTGTCCCGGGAAAGTCTCTGCTAACACCGTGCAGAGCGCTGTGCCCAATATACAGAAACGTCTTGCGGTATCTCCTACAGGGAAAGTGCCAGGAGGGAATTGTGGAGCTTGTTCTCAGTGTCTCTGAGAATTGCTCTGATTATCTGTGTGACCTCTTTGCTAAGACTCTCCAGAGAGCCGTCCTCAAAACCAACACACATCTTGACATATCTCCCACATTGATCGCAGTGTCTCCAGAAACGGCATTCAAGGAGCCAGGACCTTTTCTCCCTACACTGTCCATTGAGTTGTCCTCAAAACCAATATACATCCTGCTATATCTCCCACGTGGAAAGTGCCAGGAGGGAGAAGTGGGGATTATGTTTAGACTTTCTCGGAACTGCTTCAAATCAACTAGATATCTTTGTGCTGTAAATCTCCCAACAGCCAAACGCAAAAGCAGCAAACATCTCGCTGTATGTCCCACATCGAAAGTGCCAAGAGAGAGCTTGCTCTCCCTGTCTTTGAGTACTGTTTTCACTGTCCCGGTTACCTCTTTGCTAACATTCTCTTCAGAGCTGCAGTGAAAGCAGGAACCACGTGGAGAAGGCACCCACACTGAAAGTGCCTGGAGGGAACATTGGGGCTTCTTCTCAGTGTCTCTGACATAGGGTTTCACTGTCCCGGGAAAGTCTCTGCTAACACCGTGCAGAGCGCTGTGCCCAATATACAGAAACGTCTTGCGGTATCTCCTACAGGGAAAGTGCCAGGAGGGAATTGTGGAGCTTGTTCTCAGTGTCTCTGAGAATTGCTCTGATTATCTGTGTGACCTCTTTGCTAAGACTCTCCAGAGAGCCGTCCTCAAAACCAACACACATCTTGACATATCTCCCACATTGATCGCAGTGTCTCCAGAAACGGCATTCAAGGAGCCAGGACCTTTTCTCCCTACACTGTCCATTGAGTTGTCCTCAAAACCAATATACATCCTGCTGTATCTCCCACATGGAAAGTGCCAGGAGGGAGAAGTGGGGATTATGTTTAGACTTTCTCGGAACTGCTTCAAATCAACTAGATATCTTTGTGCTGTAAATCTCCCAACAGCCAAACGCAAAAGCAGCAAACATCTCGCTGTATGTCCCACATCCAAAGTGCCAAGAGAGAGCTTGCTCTCCCTGTCTTTGAGTACTGTTTTCACTGTCCCGGTTACCTCTTTGCTAACATTCTCTTCAGAGCTGCAGTGAAAGCAGGAACCACGTGGAGAAGGCACCCACACTGAAAGTGCCTGGAGGGAACATTGGGGCTTCTTCTCAGTGTCTCTGACATAGGGTTTCACTGTCCCGGGAAAGTCTCTGCTAACACCGCGCAGAGCGCTGTGCCCAATATACAGAAACGTCTTGCGGTATCTCCTACAGGGAAAGTGCCAGGAGGGAATTGTGGAGCTTGTTCTCAGTGTCTCTGAGAATTGCTCTGATTATCTGTGTGACCTCTTTGCTAAGACTCTCCAGAGAGCCGTCCTCAAAACCAACACACATCTTGACATATCTCCCACATTGATCGCAGTGTCTCCAGAAACGGCATTCAAGGAGCCAGGACCTTTTCTCCCTACACTGTCCATTGAGTTGTCCTCAAAACCAATATACATCCTGCTATATCTCCCACATGGAAAGTGCCAGGAGGGAGAAGTGGGGATTATGTTTAGACTTTCTCGGAACTGCTTCAAATCAACTAGATATCTTTGTGCTGTAAATCTCCCAACAGCCAAACGCAAAAGCAGCAAACATCTCGCTGTATGTCCCACATCCAAAGTGCCAAGAGAGAGCTTGCTCTCCCTGTCTTTGAGTACTGTTTTCACTGTCCCGGTTACCTCTTTGCTAACATTCTCTTCAGAGCTGCAGTGAAAGCAGGAACCACGTGGAGAAGGCACCCACACTGAAAGTGCCTGGAGGGAACATTGGGGCTTCTTCTCAGTGTCTCTGACATAGGGTTTCACTGTCCCGGGAAAGTCTCTGCTAACACCGTGCAGAGCGCTGTGCCCAATATACAGAAACGTCTTGCGGTATCTCCTACAGGGAAAGTGCCAGGAGGGAATTGTGGAGCTTGTTCTCAGTGTCTCTGAGAATTGCTCTGATTATCTGTGTGACCTCTTTGCTAAGACTCTCCAGAGAGCCGTCCTCAAAACCAACACACATCTTGACATATCTCCCACATTGATCGCAGTGTCTCCAGAAACGGCATTCAAGGAGCCAGGACCTTTTCTCCCTACACTGTCCATTGAGTTGTCCTCAAAACCAATATACATCCTGCTATATCTCCCACGTGGAAAGTGCCAGGAGGGAGAAGTGGGGATTATGTTTAGACTTTCTCGGAACTGCTTCAAATCAACTAGATATCTTTGTGCTGTAAATCTCCCAACAGCCAAACGCAAAAGCAGCAAACATCTCGCTGTATGTCCCACATCCAAAGTGCCAAGAGAGAGCTTGCTCTCCCTGTCTTTGAGTACTGTTTTCACTGTCCCGGTTACCTCTTTGCTAACATTCTCTTCAGAGCTGCAGTGAAAGCAGGAACCACGTGGAGAAGGCACCCACACTGAAAGTGCCTGGAGGGAACATTGGGGCTTCTTCTCAGTGTCTCTGACATAGGGTTTCACTGTCCCGGGAAAGTCTCTGCTAACACCGCGCAGAGCGCTGTGCCAATATACAGAAACGTCTTGCGGTATCTCCTACAGGGAAAGTGCCAGGAGGGAATTGTGGAGCTTGTTCTCAGTGTCTCTGAGAATTGCTCTGATTATCTGTGTGACCTCTTTGCTAAGACTCTCCAGAGAGCCGTCCTCAAAACCAACACACATCTTGACATATCTCCCACATTGATCGCAGTGTCTCCAGAAACGGCATTCAAGGAGCCAGGACCTTTTCTCCCTACACTGTCCATTGAGTTGTCCTCAAAACCAATATACATCCTGCTATATCTCCCACATGGAAAGTGCCAGGAGGGAGAAGTGGGGATTATGTTTAGACTTTCTCGGAACTGCTTCAAATCAACTAGATATCTTTGTGCTGTAAATCTCCCAACAGCCAAACGCAAAAGCAGCAAACATCTCGCTGTATGTCCCACATCCAAAGTGCCAAGAGAGAGCTTGCTCTCCCTGTCTTTGAGTACTGTTTTCACTGTCCCGGTTACCTCTTTGCTAACATTCTCTTCAGAGCTGCAGTGAAAGCAGGAACCACGTGGAGAAGGCACCCACACTGAAAGTGCCTGGAGGGAACATTGGGGCTTCTTCTCAGTGTCTCTGACATAGGGTTTCACTGTCCCGGGAAAGTCTCTGCTAACACCGTGCAGAGCGCTGTGCCCAATATACAGAAACGTCTTGCGGTATCTCCTACAGGGAAAGTGCCAGGAGGGAATTGTGGAGCTTGTTCTCAGTGTCTCTGAGAATTGCTCTGATTATCTGTGTGACCTCTTTGCTAAGACTCTCCAGAGAGCCGTCCTCAAAACCAACACACATCTTGACATATCTCCCACATTGATCGCAGTGTCTCCAGAAACGGCATTCAAGGAGACAGGACCTTTTCTCCCTACACTGTCCATTGAGTTGTCCTCAAAACCAATATACATCCTGCTATATCTCCCACGTGGAAAGTGCCAGGAGGGAGAAGTGGGGATTATGTTTAGACTTTCTCGGAACTGCTTCAAATCAACTAGATATCTTTGTGCTGTAAATCTCCCAACAGCCAAACGCAAAAGCAGCAAACATCTCGCTGTATGTCCCACATCCAAAGTGCCAAGAGAGAGCTTGCTCTCCCTGTCTTTGAGTACTGTTTTCACTGTCCCGGTTACCTCTTTGCTAACATTCTCTTCAGAGCTGCAGTGAAAGCAGGAACCACGTGGAGAAGGCACCCACACTGAAAGTGCCTGGAGGGAACATTGGGGCTTCTTCTCAGTGTCTCTGACATAGGGTTTCACTGTCCCGGGAAAGTCTCTGCTAACACCGTGCAGAGCGCTGTGCCCAATATACAGAAACGTCTTGCGGTATCTCCTACAGGGAAAGTGCCAGGAGGGAATTGTGGAGCTTGTTCTCAGTGTCTCTGAGAATTGCTCTGATTATCTGTGTGACCTCTTTGCTAAGACTCTCCAGAGAGCCGTCCTCAAAACCAACACACATCTTGACATATCTCCCACATTGATCGCAGTGTCTCCAGAAACGGCATTCAAGGAGCCAGGACCTTTTCTCCCTACACTGTCCATTGAGTTGTCCTCAAAACCAATATACATCCTGCTATATCTCCCACATGGAAAGTGCCAGGAGGGAGAAGTGGGGATTATGTTTAGACTTTCTCGGAACTGCTTCAAATCAACTAGATATCTTTGTGCTGTAAATCTCCCAACAGCCAAACGCAAAAGCAGCAAACATCTCGCTGTATGTCCCACATCCAAAGTGCCAAGAGAGAGCTTGCTCTCCCTGTCTTTGAGTACTGTTTTCACTGTCCCGGTTACCTCTTTGCTAACATTCTCTTCAGAGCTGCAGTGAAAGCAGGAACCACGTGGAGAAGGCACCCACACTGAAAGTGCCTGGAGGGAACATTGGGGCTTCTTCTCAGTGTCTCTGACATAGGGTTTCACTGTCCCGGGAAAGTCTCTGCTAACACCGTGCAGAGCGCTGTGCCCAATATACAGAAACGTCTTGCGGTATCTCCTACAGGGAAAGTGCCAGGAGGGAATTGTGGAGCTTGTTCTCAGTGTCTCTGAGAATTGCTCTGATTATCTGTGTGACCTCTTTGCTAAGACTCTCCAGAGAGCCGTCCTCAAAACCAACACACATCTTGACATATCTCCCACATTGATCGCAGTGTCTCCAGAAACGGCATTCAAGGAGCCAGGACCTTTTCTCCCTACACTGTCCATTGAGTTGTCCTCAAAACCAATATACATCCTGCTATATCTCCCACGTGGAAAGTGCCAGGAGGGAGAAGTGGGGATTATGTTTAGACTTTCTCGGAACTGCTTCAAATCAACTAGATATCTTTGTGCTGTAAATCTCCCAACAGCCAAACGCAAAAGCAGCAAACATCTCGCTGTATGTCCCACATCCAAAGTGCCAAGAGAGAGCTTGCTCTCCCTGTCTTTGAGTACTGTTTTCACTGTCCCGGTTACCTCTTTGCTAACATTCTCTTCAGAGCTGCAGTGAAAGCAGGAACCACGTGGAGAAGGCACCCACACTGAAAGTGCCTGGAGGGAACATTGGGGCTTCTTCTCAGTGTCTCTGACATAGGGTTTCACTGTCCCGGGAAAGTCTCTGCTAACACCGTGCAGAGCGCTGTGCCCAATATACAGAAACGTCTTGCGGTATCTCCTACAGGGAAAGTGCCAGGAGGGAATTGTGGAGCTTGTTCTCAGTGTCTCTGAGAATTGCTCTGATTATCTGTGTGACCTCTTTGCTAAGACTCTCCAGAGAGCCGTCCTCAAAACCAACACACATCTTGACATATCTCCCACATTGATCGCAGTGTCTCCAGAAACGGCATTCAAGGAGCCAGGACCTTTTCTCCCTACACTGTCCATTGAGTTGTCCTCAAAACCAATATACATCCTGCTGTATCTCCCACGTGGAAAGTGCCAGGAGGGAGAAGTGGGGATTATGTTTAGACTTTCTCGGAACTGCTTCAAATCAACTAGATATCTTTGTGCTGTAAATCTCCCAACAGCCAAACGCAAAAGCAGCAAACATCTCGCTGTATGTCCCACATCCAAAGTGCCAAGAGAGAGCTTGCTCTCCCTGTCTTTGAGTACTGTTTTCACTGTCCCGGTTACCTCTTTGCTAACATTCTCTTCAGAGCTGCAGTGAAAGCAGGAACCACGTGGAGAAGGCACCCACACTGAAAGTGCCTGGAGGGAACATTGGGGCTTCTTCTCAGTGTCTCTGACATAGGGTTTCACTGTCCCGGGAAAGTCTCTGCTAACACCGCGCAGAGCGCTGTGCCAATATACAGAAACGTCTTGCGGTATCTCCTACAGGGAAAGTGCCAGGAGGGAATTGTGGAGCTTGTTCTCAGTGTCTCTGAGAATTGCTCTGATTATCTGTGTGACCTCTTTGCTAAGACTCTCCAGAGAGCCGTCCTCAAAACCAACACACATCTTGACATATCTCCCACATTGATCGCAGTGTCTCCAGAAACGGCATTCAAGGAGCCAGGACCTTTTCTCCCTACACTGTCCATTGAGTTGTCCTCAAAAACAATATACATCCTGCTATATCTCCCACATGGAAAGTGCCAGGAGGGAGAAGTGGGGATTATGTTTAGACTTTCTCGGAACTGCTTCAAATCAACTAGATATCTTTGTGCTGTAAATCTCCCAACAGCCAAACGCAAAAGCAGCAAACATCTCGCTGTATGTCCCACATCCAAAGTGCCAAGAGAGAGCTTGCTCTCCCTGTCTTTGAGTACTGTTTTCACTGTCCCGGTTACCTCTTTGCTAACATTCTCTTCAGAGCTGCAGTGAAAGCAGGAACCACGTGGAGAAGGCACCCACACTGAAAGTGCCTGGAGGGAACATTGGGGCTTCTTCTCAGTGTCTCTGACATAGGGTTTCACTGTCCCGGGAAAGTCTCTGCTAACACCGCGCAGAGCGCTGTGCCAATATACAGAAACGTCTTGCGGTATCTCCTACAGGGAAAGTGCCAGGAGGGAATTGTGGAGCTTGTTCTCAGTGTCTCTGAGAATTGCTCTGATTATCTGTGTGACCTCTTTGCTAAGACTCTCCAGAGAGCCGTCCTCAAAACAAACACACATCTTGACATATCTCCCACATTGATCGCAGTGTCTCCAGAAACGGCATTCAAGGAGCCAGGACCTTTTCTCCCTACACTGTCCATTGAGTTGTCCTCAAAACCAATATACATCCTGCTGTATCTCCCACGTGGAAAGTGCCAGGAGGGAGAAGTGGGGATTATGTTTAGACTTTCTCGGAACTGCTTCAAATCAACTAGATATCTTTGTGCTGTAAATCTCCCAACAGCCAAATGCAAAAGCAGCAAACATCTCGCTGTATGTCCCACATCCAAAGTGCCAAGAGAGAGCTTGCTCTCCCTGTCTTTGAGTACTGTTTTCACTGTCCCGGTTACCTCTTTGCTAACATTCTCTTCAGAGCTGCAGTGAAAGCAGGAACCACGTGGAGAAGGCACCCACACTGAAAGTGCCTGGAGGGAACATTGGGGCTTCTTCTCAGTGTCTCTGACATAGGGTTTCACTGTCCCGGGAAAGTCTCTGCTAACACCCTGCAGAGCGCTGTGCCCAATATACAGAAACGTCTTGCGGTATCTCCTACAGGGAAAGTGCCAGGAGGGAATTGTGGAGCTTGTTCTCAGTGTCTCTGAGAATTGCTCTGATTATCTGTGTGACCTCTTTGCTAAGACTCTCCAGAGAGCCGTCCTCAAAACCAACACACATCTTGACATATCTCCCACATTGATCGCAGTGTCTCCAGAAACGGCATTCAAGGAGCCAGGACCTTTTCTCCCTACACTGTCCATTGAGTTGTCCTCAAAACCAATATACATCCTGCTGTATCTCCCACGTGGAAAGTGCCAGGAGGGAGAAGTGGGGATTATGTTTAGACTTTCTCGGAACTGCTTCAAATCAACTAGATATCTTTGTGCTGTAAATCTCCCAACAGCCAAACGCAAAAGCAGCAAACATCTCGCTGTATGTCCCACATCCAAAGTGCCAAGAGAGAGCTTGCTCTCCCTGTCTTTGAGTACTGTTTTCACTGTCCCGGTTACCTCTTTGCTAACATTCTCTTCAGAGCTGCAGTGAAAGCAGGAACCACGTGGAGAAGGCACCCACACTGAAAGTGCCTGGAGGGAACATTGGGGCTTCTTCTCAGTGTATCTGACATAGGGTTTCACTGTCCCGGGAAAGTCTCTGCTAACACCGCGCAGAGCGCTGTGCCAATATACAGAAACGTCTTGCGGTATCTCCTACAGGGAAAGTGCCAGGAGGGAATTGTGGAGCTTGTTCTCAGTGTCTCTGAGAATTGCTCTGATTATCTGTGTGACCTCTTTGCTAAGACTCTCCAGAGAGCCGTCCTCAAAACCAACACACATCTTGACATATCTCCCACATTGATCGCAGTGTCTCCAGAAACGGCATTCAAGGAGCCAGGACCTTTTCTCCCTACACTGTCCATTGAGTTGTCCTCAAAACCAATATACATCCTGCTGTATCTCCCACATGGAAAGTGCCAGGAGGGAGAAGTGGGGATTATGTTTAGACTTTCTCGGAACTGCTTCAAATCAACTAGATATCTTTGTGCTGTAAATCTCCCAACAGCCAAACGCAAAAGCAGCAAACATCTCGCTGTATGTCCCACATCCAAAGTGCCAAGAGAGAGCTTGCTCTCCCTGTCTTTGAGTACTGTTTTCACTGTCCCGGTTACCTCTTTGCTAACATTCTCTTCAGAGCTGCAGTGAAAGCAGGAACCACGTGGAGAAGGCACCCACACTGAAAGTGCCTGGAGGGAACATTGGGGCTTCTTCTCAGTGTCTCTGACATAGGGTTTCACTGTCCCGGGAAAGTCTCTGCTAACACCGCGCAGAGCGCTGTGCCAATATACAGAAACGTCTTGCGGTATCTCCTACAGGGAAAGTGCCAGGAGGGAATTGTGGAGCTTGTTCTCAGTGTCTCTGAGAATTGCTCTGATTATCTGTGTGACCTCTTTGCTAAGACTCTCCAGAGAGCCGTCCTCAAAACCAACACACATCTTGACATATCTCCCACATTGATCGCAGTGTCTCCAGAAACGGCATTCAAGGAGCCAGGACCTTTTCTCCCTACACTGTCCATTGAGTTGTCCTCAAAACCAATATACATCCTGCTATATCTCCCACATGGAAAGTGCCAGGAGGGAGAAGTGGGGATTATGTTTAGACTTTCTCGGAACTGCTTCAAATCAACTAGATAGCTTTGTGCTGTAAATCTCCCAACAGCCAAACGCAAAAGCAGCAAACATCTCGCTGTATGTCCCACATCCAAAGTGCCAAGAGAGAGCTTGCTCTCCCTGTCTTTGAGTACTGTTTTCACTGTCCCGGTTACCTCTTTGCTAACATTCTCTTCAGAGCTGCAGTGAAAGCAGGAACCACGTGGAGAAGGCACCCACACTGAAAGTGCCTGGAGGGAACATTGGGGCTTCTTCTCAGTGTCTCTGACATAGGGTTTCACTGTCCCGGGAAAGTCTCTGCTAACACCGTGCAGAGCGCTGTGCCCAATATACAGAAACGTCTTGCGGTATCTCCTACAGGGAAAGTGCCAGGAGGGAATTGTGGAGCTTGTTCTCAGTGTCTCTGAGAATTGCTCTGATTATCTGTGTGACCTCTTTGCTAAGACTCTCCAGAGAGCCGTCCTCAAAACCAACACACATCTTGACATATCTCCCACATTGATCGCAGTGTCTCCAGAAACGGCATTCAAGGAGCCAGGACCTTTTCTCCCTACACTGTCCATTGAGTTGTCCTCAAAACCAATATACATCCTGCTGTATCTCCCACGTGGAAAGTGCCAGGAGGGAGAAGTGGGGATTATGTTTAGACTTTCTCGGAACTGCTTCAAATCAACTAGATATCTTTGTGCTGTAAATCTCCCAACAGCCAAACGCAAAAGCAGCAAACATCTCGCTGTATGTCCCACATCGAAAGTGCCAAGAGAGAGCTTGCTCTCCCTGTCTTTGAGTACTGTTTTCACTGTCCCGGTTACCTCTTTGCTAACATTCTCTTCAGAGCTGCAGTGAAAGCAGGAACCACGTGGAGAAGGCACCCACACTGAAAGTGCCTGGAGGGAACATTGGGGCTTCTTCTCAGTGTCTCTGACATAGGGTTTCACTGTCCCGGGAAAGTCTCTGCTAACACCGCGCAGAGCGCTGTGCCAATATACAGAAACGTCTTGCGGTATCTCCTACAGGGAAAGTGCCAGGAGGGAATTGTGGAGCTTGTTCTCAGTGTCTCTGAGAATTGCTCTGATTATCTGTGTGACCTCTTTGCTAAGACTCTCCAGAGAGCCGTCCTCAAAACCAACACACATCTTGACATATCTCCCACATTGATCGCAGTGTCTCCAGAAACGGCATTCAAGGAGCCAGGACCTTTTCTCCCTACACTGTCCATTGAGTTGTCCTCAAAACCAATATACATCCTGCTATATCTCCCACATGGAAAGTGCCAGGAGGGAGAAGTGGGGATTATGTTTAGACTTTCTCGGAACTGCTTCAAATCAACTAGATATCTTTGTGCTGTAAATCTCCCAACAGCCAAACGCAAAAGCAGCAAACATCTCGCTGTATGTCCCACATCCAAAGTGCCAAGAGAGAGCTTGCTCTCCCTGTCTTTGAGTACTGTTTTCACTGTCCCGGTTACCTCTTTGCTAACATTCTCTTCAGAGCTGCAGTGAAAGCAGGAACCACGTGGAGAAGGCACCCACACTGAAAGTGCCTGGAGGGAACATTGGGGCTTCTTCTCAGTGTCTCTGACATAGGGTTTCACTGTCCCGGGAAAGTCTCTGCTAACACCGCGCAGAGCGCTGTGCCAATATACAGAAACGTCTTGCGGTATCTCCTACAGGGAAAGTGCCAGGAGGGAATTGTGGAGCTTGTTCTCAGTGTCTCTGAGAATTGCCCTGATTATCCCTGTGACCTCTTTGCTAAGACTCTCCAGAGAGCCGTCCTCAAAACCAACACACATCTTGACATATCTCCCACATTGATCGCAGTGTCTCCAGAAATGGCATTCAAGGAGACAGGACCTTTTCTCCCTACACTGTCCATTGAGTTGTCCTCAAAACCAATATACATCCTGCTATATCTCCCACATGGAAAGTGCCAGGAGGGAGAAGTGGGGATTATGTTTAGACTTTCTCGGAACTGCTTCAAATCAACTAGATATCTTTGTGCTGTAAATCTCCCAACAGCCAAACGCAAAAGCAGCAAACATCTCGCTGTATGTCCCACATCCAAAGTGCCAAGAGAGAGCTTGCTCTCCCTGTCTTTGAGTACTGTTTTCACTGTCCCGGTTACCTCTTTGCTAACATTCTCTTCAGAGCTGCAGTGAAAGCAGGAACCACGTGGAGAAGGCACCCACACTGAAAGTGCCTGGAGGGAACATTGGGGCTTCTTCTCAGTGTCTCTGACATAGGGTTTCACTGTCCCGGGAAAGTCTCTGCTAACACCGCGCAGAGCGCTGTGCCAATATACAGAAACGTCTTGCGGTATCTCCTACAGGGAAAGTGCCAGGAGGGAATTGTGGAGCTTGTTCTCAGTGTCTCTGAGAATTGCTCTGATTATCTGTGTGACCTCTTTGCTAAGACTCTCCAGAGAGCCGTCCTCAAAACCAACACACATCTTGACATATCTCCCACATTGATCGCAGTGTCTCCAGAAACGGCATTCAAGGAGCCAGGACCTTTTCTCCCTACACTGTCCATTGAGTTGTCCTCAAAACCAATATACATCCTGCTGTATCTCCCACGTGGAAAGTGCCAGGAGGGAGAAGTGGGGATTATGTTTAGACTTTCTCGGAACTGCTTCAAATCAACTAGATATCTTTGTGCTGTAAATCTCCCAACAGCCAAACGCAAAAGCAGCAAACATCTCGCTGTATGTCCCACATCCAAAGTGCCAAGAGAGAGCTTGCTCTCCCTGTCTTTGAGTACTGTTTTCACTGTCCCGGTTACCTCTTTGCTAACATTCTCTTCAGAGCTGCAGTGAAAGCAGGAACCACGTGGAGAAGGCACCCACACTGAAAGTGCCTGGAGGGATCATTGGGGCTTCTTCTCAGTGTCTCTGACATAGGTTTTCACTGTCCCGGGAAAGTCTCTGCTAACACCGTGCAGAGCGCTGTGCCCAATATACAGAAACGTCTTGCGGTATCTCCTACAGGGAAAGTGCCAGGAGGGAATTGTGGAGCTTGTTCTCAGTGTCTCTGAGAATTGCTCTGATTATCTGTGTGACCTCTTTGCTAAGACTCTCCAGAGAGCCGTCCTCAAAACCAACACACATCTTGACATATCTCCCACATTGATCGCAGTGTCTCCAGAAACGGCATTCAAGGAGCCAGGACCTTTTCTCCCTACACTGTCCATTGACTTGTCCTCAAAAACAATATACATCCTGCTATATCTCCCACATGGAAAGTGCCAGGAGGGAGAAGTGGGGATTATGTTTAGACTTTCTCGGAACTGCTTCAAATCAACTAGATATCTTTGTGCTGTAAATCTCCCAACAGCCAAACGCAAAAGCAGCAAACATCTCGCTGTATGTCCCACATCCAAAGTGCCAAGAGAGAGCTTGCTCTCCCTGTCTTTGAGTACTGTTTTCACTGTCCCGGTTACCTCTTTGCTAACGTTCTCTTCAGAGCTGCAGTGAAAGCAGGAACCACGTGGAGAAGGCACCCACACTGAAAGTGCCTGGAGGGAACATTGGGGCTTCTTCTCAGTGTCTCTGACATAGGGTTTCACTGTCCCGGGAAAGTCTCTGCTAACACCCTGCAGAGCGCTGTGCCCAATATACAGAAACGTCTTGCAGTATCTCCTACAGGGAAAGTGCCAGGAGGGAATTGTGGAGCTTGTTCTCAGTGTCTCTGAGAATTGCTCTGATTATCTGTGTGACCTCTTTGCTAAGACTCTCCAGAGAGCCGTCCTCAAAACCAACACACATCTTGACATATCTCCCACATTGATCGCAGTGTCTCCAGAAACGGCATTCAAGGAGCCAGGACCTTTTCTCCCTACACTGGCCATTGAGTTGTCCTCAAAACCAATATACATCCTGCTATATCTCCCACATGGAAAGTGCCAGGAGGGAGAAGTGGGGATTATGTTTAGACTTTCTCGGAACTGCTTCAAATCAACTAGATATCTTTGTGCTGTAAATCTCCCAACAGCCAAACGCAAAAGCAGCAAACATCTCGCTGTATGTCCCACATCGAAAGTGCCAAGAGAGAGCTTGCTCTCCCTGTCTTTGAGTACTGTTTTCACTGTCCCGGTTACCTCTTTGCTAACATTCTCTTCAGAGCTGCAGTGAAAGCAGGAACCACGTGGAGAAGGCACCCACATTGAAAGTGCCTGGAGGGAACATTGGGGCTTCTTCTCAGTGTCTCTGACATAGGGTTTCACTGTCCCGGGAAAGTCTCTGCTAACACCGTGTAGAGCGCTGTGCCCAATATACAGAAACGTCTTGCGGTATCTCCTACAGGGAAAGTGCCAGGAGGGAATTGTGGAGCTTGTTCTCAGTGTCTCTGAGAATTGCTCTGATTATCCCTGTGACCTCTTTGCTAAGACTCTCCAGAGAGCCGTCCTCAAAACCAACACACATCTTGACATATCTCCCACATTGATCGCAGTGTCTCCAGAAACGGCATTCAAGGAGCCAGGACCTTTTCTCCCTACACTGTCCATTGAGTTGTCCTCAAAACCAATATACATCCTGCTATATCTCCCACATGGAAAGTGCCAGGAGGGAGAAGTGGGGATTATGTTTAGACTTTCTCGGAACTGCTTCAAATCAACTAGATATCTTTGTGCTGTAAATCTCCCAACAGCCAAACGCAAAAGCAGCAAACATCTCGCTGTATGTCCCACATCCAAAGTGCCAAGAGAGAGCTTGCTCTCCCTGTCTTTGAGTACTGTTTTCACTGTCCCGGTTACCTCTTTGCTAACATTCTCTTCAGAGCTGCAGTGAAAGCAGGAACCACGTGGAGAAGGCACCCACACTGAAAGTGCCTGGAGGGAACATTGGGGCTTCTTCTCAGTGTCTCTGACATAGGGTTTCACTGTCCCGGGAAAGTCTCTGCTAACACCGTGCAGAGCGCTGTGCCCAATATACAGAAACGTCTTGCGGTATCTCCTACAGGGAAAGTGCCAGGAGGGAATTGTGGAGCTTGTTCTCAGTGTCTCTGAGAATTGCTCTGATTATCCCTGTGACCTCTTTGCTAAGACTCTCCAGAGAGCCGTCCTCAAAACCAACACACATCTTGACATATCTCCCACATTGATCGCAGTGTCTCCAGAAACGGCATTCAAGGAGCCAGGACCTTTTCTCCCTACACTGTCCATTGAGTTGTCCTCAAAACCAATATACATCCTGCTATATCTCCCACGTGGAAAGTGCCAGGAGGGAGAAGTGGGGATTATGTTTAGACTTTCTCGGAACTGCTTCAAATCAACTAGATATCTTTGTGCTGTAAATCTCCCAACAGCCAAACGCAAAAGCAGCAAACATCTCGCTGTATGTCCCACATCGAAAGTGCCAAGAGAGAGCTTGCTCTCCCTGTCTTTGAGTACTGTTTTCACTGTCCCGGTTACCTCTTTGCTAACGTTCTCTTCAGAGCTGCAGTGAAAGCAGGAAACATGTGGAGAAGGCACCCACACTGAAAGTGCGTGGAGGGAACATTGGGGCTTCTTCTCAGTGTCTCTGACATAGGGTTTCACTGTCCCGGGAAAGTCTCTGCTAACACCGTGCAGAGCGCTGTGCCCAATATACAGAAACGTCTTGCGGTATCTCCTACAGGGAAAGTGCCAGGAGGGAATTGTGGAGCTTGTTCTCAGTGTCTCTGAGAATTGCTCTGATTATCCCTGTGACCTCTTTGCTAAGACTCTCCAGAGAGCCGTCCTCAAAACCAACACACATCTTGACATATCTCCCACATTGATCGCAGTGTCTCCAGAAACGGCATTCAAGGAGCCAGGACCTTTTCTCCCTACACTGTCCATTGAGTTGTCCTCAAAACCAATATACATCCTGCTATATCTCCCACGTGGAAAGTGCCAGGAGGGAGAAGTGGGGATTATGTTTAGACTTTCTCGGAACTGCTTCAAATCAACTAGATATCTTTGTGCTGTAAATCTCCCAACAGCCAAACGCAAAAGCAGCAAACATCTCGCTGTATGTCCCACATCGAAAGTGCCAAGAGAGAGCTTGCTCTCCCTGTCTTTGAGTACTGTTTTCACTGTCCCGGTTACCTCTTTGCTAACGTTCTCTTCAGAGCTGCAGTGAAAGCAGGAAACATGTGGAGAAGGCACCCACACTGAAAGTGCGTGGAGGGAACATTGGGGCTTCTTCTCAGTGTCTCTGACATAGGGTTTCACTGTCCCGGGAAAGTCTCTGCTAACACCGTGCAGAGCGCTGTGCCCAATATACAGAAACGTCTTGCGGTATCTCCTACAGGGAAAGTGCCAGGAGGGAATTGTGGAGCTTGTTCTCAGTGTCTCTGAGAATTGCTCTGATTATCCCTGTGACCTCTTTGCTAAGACTCTCCAGAGAGCCGTCCTCAAAACCAACACACATCTTTACATATCTCCCACATTGATCGCAGTGTCTCCAGAAACGGCATTCAAGGAGCCAGGACCTTTTCTCCCTACACTGTCCATTGAGTTGTCCTCAAAACCAATATACATCCTGCTATACCTCCCACATGGAAAGTGCCAGGAGGGAGAAGTGGGGATTATGTTTAGACTTTCTCGGAACTGCTTCAAATCAACTAGATAGCTTTGTGCTGTAAATCTCCCAACAGCCAAACGCAAAAGCAGCAAACATCTCGCTGTATGTCCCACATCGAAAGTGCCAAGAGAGAGCTTGCTCTCCCTGTCTTTGAGTACTGTTTTCACTGTCCCGGTTACCTCTTTGCTAACGTTCTCTTCAGAGCTGCAGTGAAAGCAGGAACCACGTGGAGAAGGCACCCACACTGAAAGTGCCTGGAGGGAACATTGGGGCTTCTTCTCAGTGTCTCTGACATAGGGTTTCACTGTCCCGGGAAAGTCTCTGCTAACACCGTGCAGAGCACTGTGCCCAATATACAGAAACGTCTTGCAGTATCTCCTACAGGGAAAGTGCCAGGAGGGAATTGTCGAGCTTGTTCTCAGTGTCTCTGAGAATTGCTCTGATTATCTGTGTGACCTCTTTGCTAAGACTCTCCAGAGAGCCGTCCTCAAAACCAACACACATCTTGACATATCTCCCACATTGATCGCAGTGTCTCCAGAAACGGCATTCAAGGAGCCAGGACCTTTTCTCCCTACACTGTCCATTGAGTTGTCCTCAAAACCAATATACATCCTGCTATATCTCCCACATGGAAAGTGCCAGGAGGGAGAAGTGGGGATTATGTTTAGACTTTCTCGGAACTGCTTCAAATCAACTAGATAGCTTTGTGCTGTAAATCTCCCAACAGCCAAACGCAAAAGCAGCAAACATCTCGCTGTATGTCCCACATCCAAAGTGCCAAGAGAGAGCTTGCTCTCCCTGTCTTTGAGTACTGTTTTCACTGTCCCGGTTACCTCTTTGCTAACGTTCTCTTCAGAGCTGCAGTGAAAGCAGGAAACATGTGGAGAAGGCACCCACACTGAAAGTGCCTGGAGGGAACATTGGGGCTTCTTCTCAGTGTCTCTGACATAGGGTTTCACTGTCCCGGGAAAGTCTCTGCTAACACCGTGCAGAGCGCTGTGCCCAATATACAGAAACGTCTTGCGGTATCTCCTACAGGGAAAGTGCCAGGAGGGAATTGTGGAGCTTGTTCTCAGTGTCTCTGAGAACTGCTCTGATTATCCCTGTGACCTCTTTGCTAAGACTCTCCAGAGAGCCGTCCTCAAAACCAACACACATCTTGACATATCTCCCACATTGATCGCAGTGTCTCCAGAAACGGCATTCAAGGAGCCAGGACCTTTTCTCCCTACACTGTCCATTGAGTTGTCCTCAAAACCAATATACATCCTGCTATACCTCCCACATGGAAAGTGCCAGGAGGGAGAAGTGGGGATTATGTTTAGACTTTCTCGGAACTGCTTCAAATCAACTAGATAACTTTGTGCTGTAAATCTCCCAACAGCCAAACGCAAAAGCAGCAAACATCTCGCTGTATGTCCCACATCGAAAGTGCCAAGAGAGAGCTTGCTCTCCCTGTCTTTGAGTACTGTTTTCACTGTCCCGGTTACCTCTTTGCTAACATTCTCTTCAGAGCTGCAGTGAAAGCAGGAACCACGTGGAGAAGGCACCCACACTGAAAGTGCCTGGAGGGAACATTGGGGCTTCTTCTCAGTGTCTCTGACATAGGGTTTCACTGTCCCGGGAAAGTCTCTGCTAACACCGTGCAGAGCACTGTGCCCAATATACAGAAACGTCTTGCAGAGTCTCCTACAGGGAAAGTGCCAGGAGGGAATTGTGGAGCTTGTTCTCAGTGTCTCTGAGAATTGCTCTGATTATCTGTGTGACCTCTTTGCTAAGACTCTCCAGAGAGCCGTCCTCAAAACCAACACACATCTTGACATATCTCCTACATTGATCGCAGTGTCTCCAGAAATGGCATTCAAGGAGACAGGAGCGTTTCTCCCTACACTGTCCATTGAGTTGTCCTCAAAACCAATATACATCCTGCTATATCTCCCACGTGGAAAGTGCCAGGAGGGAGAAGTGGGGATTATGTTTAGACTTTCTCGGAACTGCTTCAAATCAACTAGATATCTTTGTGCTGTAAATCTCCCAACAGCCAAACGCAAAAGCAGCAAACATCTCGCTGTATGTCCCACATCCAAAGTGCCAAGAGAGAGCTTGCTCTCCCTGTCTTTGAGTACTGTTTTCACTGTCCCGGTTACCTCTTTGCTAACATTCTCTTCAGAGCTGCAGTGAAAGCAGGAACCACGTGGAGAAGGCACCCACACTGAAAGTGCCTGGAGGGAACATTGGGGCTTCTTCTCAGTGTCTCTGACATAGGGTTTCACTGTCCCGGGAAAGTCTCTGCTAACACCGCGCAGAGCGCTGTGCCCAATATACAGAAACGTCTTGCAGTATCTCCTACAGGGAAAGTGCCAGGAGGGAATTGTGGAGCTTGTTCTCAGTGTCTCTGAGAATTGCTCTGATTATCTGTGTGACCTCTTTGCTAAGACTCTCCAGAGAGCCGTCCTCAAAACCAACACACATCTTGACATATCTCCCACATTGATCGCAGTGTCTCCAGAAACGGCATTCGAGGAGACAGGACCTTTTCTCCCTACACTGTCCATTGAGTTGTCCTCAAAACCAATATACATCCTGCTATATCTCCCACATGGAAAGTGCCAGGAGGGAGAAGTGGGGATTATGTTTAGACTTTCTCGGAACTGCTTCAAATCAACTAGATATCTTTGTGCTGTAAATCTCCCAACAGCCAAACGCAAAAGCAGCAAACATCTCGCTGTATGTCCCACATCCAAAGTGCCAAGAGAGAGCTTGCTCTCCCTGTCTTTGAGTACTGTTTTCACTGTCCCGGTTACCTCTTTGCTAACGTTCTCTTCAGAGCTGCAGTGAAAGCAGGAACCACGTGGAGAAGGCACCCACACTGAAAGTGCCTGGAGGGAACATTGGGGCTTCTTCTCAGTGTCTCTGACATAGGGTTTCACTGTCCCGGGAAAGTCTCTGCTAACACCGTGCAGAGCGCTGTGCCCAATATACAGAAACGTCTTGCGGTATCTCCTACAGGGAAAGTGCCAGGAGGGAATTGTCGAGCTTGTTCTCAGTGTCTCTGAGAATTGCTCTGATTATCCCTGTGACCTCTTTGCTAAGACTCTCCAGAGAGCCGTCCTCAAAACCAACACACATCTTGACATATCTCCCACATTGATCGCAGTGTCTCCAGAAATGGCATTCAAGGAGCCAGGACCTTTTCTCCCTACACTGTCCATTGAGTTGTCCTCAAAACCAATATACATCCTGCTATACCTCCCACATGGAAAGTGCCAGGAGGGAGAAGTGGGGATTATGTTTAGACTTTCTCGGAACTGCTTCAAATCAACTAGATATCTTTGTGCTGTAAATCTCCCAACAGCCAAACGCAAAAGCAGCAAACATCTCGCTGTATGTCCCACATCGAAAGTGCCAAGAGAGAGCTTGCTCTCCCTGTCTTTGAGTACTGTTTTCACTGTCCCGGTTACCTCTTTGCTAACGTTCTCTTCAGAGCTGCAGTGAAAGCAGGAACCACGTGGAGAAGGCACCCACACTGAAAGTGCCTGGAGGGAACATTGGGGCTTCTTCTCAGTGTCTCTGACATAGGGTTTCACTGTCCCGGGAAAGTCTCTGCTAACACCGTGCAGAGCACTGTGCCCAATATACAGAAACGTCTTGCAGTATCTCCTACAGGGAAAGTGCCAGGAGGGAATTGTCGAGCTTGTTCTCAGTGTCTCTGAGAATTGCTCTGATTATCTGTGTGACCTCTTTGCTAAGACTCTCCAGAGAGCCGTCCTCAAAACCAACACACATCTTGACATATCTCCCACATTGATCGCAGTGTCTCCAGAAACGGCATTCAAGGAGCCAGGACCTTTTCTCCCTACACTGTCCATTGAGTTGTCCTCAAAACCAATATACATCCTGCTATATCTCCCACATGGAAAGTGCCAGGAGGGAGAAGTGGGGATTATGTTTAGACTTTCTCGGAACTGCTTCAAATCAACTAGATAGCTTTGTGCTGTAAATCTCCCAACAGCCAAACGCAAAAGCAGCAAACATCTCGCTGTATGTCCCACATCCAAAGTGCCAAGAGAGAGCTTGCTCTCCCTGTCTTTGAGTACTGTTTTCACTGTCCCGGTTACCTCTTTGCTAACGTTCTCTTCAGAGCTGCAGTGAAAGCAGGAAACATGTGGAGAAGGCACCCACACTGAAAGTGCCTGGAGGGAACATTGGGGCTTCTTCTCAGTGTCTCTGACATAGGGTTTCACTGTCCCGGGAAAGTCTCTGCTAACACCGTGCAGAGCGCTGTGCCCAATATACAGAAACGTCTTGCGGTATCTCCTACAGGGAAAGTGCCAGGAGGGAATTGTGGAGCTTGTTCTCAGTGTCTCTGAGAATTGCTCTGATTATCCCTGTGACCTCTTTGCTAAGACTCTCCAGAGAGCCGTCCTCAAAACCAACACACATCTTGACATATCTCCCACATTGATCGCAGTGTCTCCAGAAACGGCATTCAAGGAGCCAGGACCTTTTCTCCCTACACTGTCCATTGAGTTGTCCTCAAAACCAATATACATCCTGCTATACCTCCCACATGGAAAGTGCCAGGAGGGAGAAGTGGGGATTATGTTTAGACTTTCTCGGAACTGCTTCAAATCAACTAGATAACTTTGTGCTGTAAATCTCCCAACAGCCAAACGCAAAAGCAGCAAACATCTCGCTGTATGTCCCACATCGAAAGTGCCAAGAGAGAGCTTGCTCTCCCTGTCTTTGAGTACTGTTTTCACTGTCCCGGTTACCTCTTTGCTAACATTCTCTTCAGAGCTGCAGTGAAAGCAGGAACCACGTGGAGAAGGCACCCACACTGAAAGTGCCTGGAGGGAACATTGGGGCTTCTTCTCAGTGTCTCTGACATAGGGTTTCACTGTCCCGGGAAAGTCTCTGCTAACACCGTGCAGAGCACTGTGCCCAATATACAGAAACGTCTTGCAGAGTCTCCTACAGGGAAAGTGCCAGGAGGGAATTGTCGAGCTTGTTCTCAGTGTCTCTGAGAATTGCTCTGATTATCTGTGTGACCTCTTTGCTAAGACTCTCCAGAGAGCCGTCCTCAAAACCAACACACATCTTGACATATCTCCTACATTGATCGCAGTGTCTCCAGAAATGGCATTCAAGGAGACAGGAGCGTTTCTCCCTACACTGTCCATTGAGTTGTCCTCAAAACCAATATACATCCTGCTATATCTCCCACGTGGAAAGTGCCAGGAGGGAGAAGTGGGGATTATGTTTAGACTTTCTCGGAACTGCTTCAAATCAACTAGATATCTTTGTGCTGTAAATCTCCCAACAGCCAAACGCAAAAGCAGCAAACATCTCGCTGTATGTCCCACATCCAAAGTGCCAAGAGAGAGCTTGCTCTCCCTGTCTTTGAGTACTGTTTTCACTGTCCCGGTTACCTCTTTGCTAACATTCTCTTCAGAGCTGCAGTGAAAGCAGGAACCACGTGGAGAAGGCACCCACACTGAAAGTGCCTGGAGGGAACATTGGGGCTTCTTCTCAGTGTCTCTGACATAGGGTTTCACTGTCCCGGGAAAGTCTCTGCTAACACCGCGCAGAGCGCTGTGCCCAATATACAGAAACGTCTTGCAGTATCTCCTACAGGGAAAGTGCCAGGAGGGAATTGTGGAGCTTGTTCTCAGTGTCTCTGAGAATTGCTCTGATTATCTGTGTGACCTCTTTGCTAAGACTCTCCAGAGAGCCGTCCTCAAAACCAACACACATCTTGACATATCTCCCACATTGATCGCAGTGTCTCCAGAAACGGCATTCGAGGAGACAGGACCTTTTCTCCCTACACTGTCCATTGAGTTGTCCTCAAAACCAATATACATCCTGCTATATCTCCCACATGGAAAGTGCCAGGAGGGAGAAGTGGGGATTATGTTTAGACTTTCTCGGAACTGCTTCAAATCAACTAGATATCTTTGTGCTGTAAATCTCCCAACAGCCAAACGCAAAAGCAGCAAACATCTCGCTGTATGTCCCACATCCAAAGTGCCAAGAGAGAGCTTGCTCTCCCTGTCTTTGAGTACTGTTTTCACTGTCCCGGTTACCTCTTTGCTAACGTTCTCTTCAGAGCTGCAGTGAAAGCAGGAACCACGTGGAGAAGGCACCCACACTGAAAGTGCCTGGAGGGAACATTGGGGCTTCTTCTCAGTGTCTCTGACATAGGGTTTCACTGTCCCGGGAAAGTCTCTGCTAACACCGTGCAGAGCGCTGTGCCCAATATACAGAAACGTCTTGCGGTATCTCCTACAGGGAAAGTGCCAGGAGGGAATTGTCGAGCTTGTTCTCAGTGTCTCTGAGAATTGCTCTGATTATCCCTGTGACCTCTTTGCTAAGACTCTCCAGAGAGCCGTCCTCAAAACCAACACACATCTTGACATATCTCCCACATTGATCGCAGTGTCTCCAGAAACGGCATTCAAGGAGACAGGACCTTTTCTCCCTACACTGTCCATTGAGTTGTCCTCAAAAACAATATACATCCTGCTATATCTCCCACATGGAAAGTGCCAGGAGGGAGAAGTGGGGATTATGTTTAGACTTTCTCGGAACTGCTTCAAATCAACTAGATAGCTTTGTGCTGTAAATCTCCCAACAGCCAAACGCAAAAGCAGCAAACATCTCGCTGTATGTCCCACATCCAAAGTGCCAAGAGAGAGCTTGCTCTCCCTGTCTTTGAGTACTGTTTTCACTGTCCCGGTTACCTCTTTGCTAACGTTCTCTTCAGAGCTGCAGTGAAAGCAGGAACCACGTGGAGAAGGCACCCACACTGAAAGTGCCTAGAGGGAACATTGGGGCTTCTTCTCAGTGTCTCTGACATAGGGTTTCACTGTCCCGGGAAAGTCTCTGCTAACACCGTGCAGAGCGCTGTGCCCAATATACAGAAACGTCTTGCAGTATCTCCTACAGGGAAAGTGCCAGGAGGGAATTGTGGAGCTTGTTCTCAGTGTCTCTGAGAATTGCTCTGATTATCTGTGTGACCTCTTTGCTAAGACTCTCCAGAGAGCCGTCCTCAAAACCAACACACATCTTGACATATCTCCCACATTGATCGCAGTGTCTCCAGAAATGGCATTCAAGGAGCCAGGACCTTTTCTCCCTACACTGTCCATTGAGTTGTCCTCAAAACCAATATACATCCTGCTATATCTCCCACATGGAAAGTGCCAGGAGGGAGAAGTGGGGATTATGTTTAGACTTTCTCGGAACTGCTTCAAATCAACTAGATATCTTTGTGCTGTAAATCTCCCAACAGCCAAACGCAAAAGCAGCAAACATCTCGCTGTATGTCCCACATCCAAAGTGCCAAGAGAGAGCTTGCTCTCCCTGTCTTTGAGTACTGTTTTCACTGTCCCGGTTACCTCTTTGCTAACATTCTCTTCAGAGCTGCAGTGAAAGCAGGAACCACGTGGAGAAGGCACCCACACTGAAAGTGCCTGGAGGGAACATTGGGGCTTCTTCTCAGTGTCTCTGACATAGGGTTTCACTGTCCCGGGAAAGTCTCTGCTAACACCGTGCAGAGCGCTGTGCCCAATATACAGAAACGTCTTGCAGTATCTCCTACAGGGAAAGTGCCAGGAGGGAATTGTGGAGCTTGTTCTCAGTGTCTCTGAGAATTGCTCTGATTATCTGTGTGACCTCTTTGCTAAGACTCTCCAGAGAGCCGTCCTCAAAACCAACACACATCTTGACATATCTCCCACATTGATCGCAGTGTCTCCAGAAATGGCATTCAAGGAGACAGGAGCGTTTCTCCCTACACTGTCCATTGAGTTGTCCTCAAAACCAATATACATCCTGCTATATCTCCCACATGGAAAGTGCCAGGAGGGAGAAGTGGGGATTATGTTTAGACTTTCTCGGAACTGCTTCAAATCAACTAGATATCTTTGTGCTGTAAATCTCCCAACAGCCAAACGCAAAAGCAGCAAACATCTCGCTGTATGTCCCACATCCAAAGTGCCAAGAGAGAGCTTGCTCTCCCTGTCTTTGAGTACTGTTTTCACTGTCCCGGTTACCTCTTTGCTAACATTCTCTTCAGAGCTGCAGTGAAAGCAGGAACCACGTGGAGAAGGCACCCACACTGAAAGTGCCTGGAGGGAACATTGGGGCTTCTTCTCAGTGTCTCTGACATAGGGTTTCACTGTCCCGGGAAAGTCTCAGCTAACACCGCGCAGAGCGCTGTGCCAATATACAGAAACGTCTTGCAGTACCTCCTACAGGGAAAGTGCCAGGAGGGAATTGTGGAGCTTGTTCTCAGTGTCTCTGAGAATTGCTCTGATTATCTGTGTGACCTCTTTGCTAAGACTCTCCAGAGAGCCGTCCTCAAAACCAACACACATCTTGACATATCTCCCACATTGATCGCAGTGTCTCCAGAAACGGCATTCGAGGAGACAGGACCTTTTCTCCCTACACTGTCCATTGAGTTGTCCTCAAAACCAATATACATCCTGCTATATCTCCCACATGGAAAGTGCCAGGAGGGAGAAGTGGGGATTATGTTTAGACTTTCTCGGAACTGCTTCAAATCAACTAGATATCTTTGTGCTGTAAATCTCCCAACAGCCAAACGCAAAAGCAGCAAACATCTCGCTGTGTGTCCCACATCCAAAGTGCCAAGAGAGAGCTTGCTCTCCCTGTCTTTGAGTACTGTTTTCACTGTCCCGGTTACCTCTTTGCTAACGTTCTCTTCAGAGCTGCAGTGAAAGCAGGAACCACGTGGAGAAGGCACCCACACTGAAAGTGCCTGGAGGGAACATTGGGGCTTCTTCTCAGTGTCTCTGACATAGGGTTTCACTGTCCCGGGAAAGTCTCTGCTAACACCGTGCAGAGCGCTGTGCCCAATATACAGAAACGTCTTGCGGTATCTCCTACAGGGAAAGTGCCAGGAGGGAATTGTCGAGCTTGTTCTCAGTGTCTCTGAGAATTGCTCTGATTATCCCTGTGACCTCTTTGCTAAGACTCTCCAGAGAGCCGTCCTCAAAACCAACACACATCTTGACATATCTCCCACATTGATCGCAGTGTCTCCAGAAACGGCATTCAAGGAGACAGGACCTTTTCTCCCTACACTGTCCATTGAGTTGTCCTCAAAAACAATATACATCCTGCTATATCTCCCACATGGAAAGTGCCAGGAGGGAGAAGTGGGGATTATGTTTAGACTTTCTCGGAACTGCTTCAAATCAACTAGATATCTTTGTGCTGTAAATCTCCCAACAGCCAAACGCAAAAGCAGCAAACATCTCGCTGTATGTCCCACATCGAAAGTGCCAAGAGAGAGCTTGCTCTCCCTGTCTTTGAGTACTGTTTTCACTGTCCCGGTTACCTCTTTGCTAACGTTC
This sequence comes from Chroicocephalus ridibundus, assembly GCF_963924245.1. Taxonomy (NCBI): domain Eukaryota; kingdom Metazoa; phylum Chordata; class Aves; order Charadriiformes; family Laridae; genus Chroicocephalus; species Chroicocephalus ridibundus. The sequence goes on from NW_026961615.1 coordinate 1,186,018, forward strand.
TCTTCAGAGCTGCAGTGAAAGCAGGAACCACGTGGAGAAGGCACCCACACTGAAAGTGCCTGGAGGGAACATTGGGGCTTCTTCTCAGTGTCTCTGACATAGGGTTTCACTGTCCCGGGAAAGTCTCTGCTAACACCGTGCAGAGCGCTGTGCCCAATATACAGAAACGTCTTGCAGTATCTCCTACAGGGAAAGTGCCAGGAGGGAATTGTGGAGCTTGTTCTCAGTGTCTCTGAGAATTGCTCTGATTATCTGTGTGACCTCTTTGCTAAGACTCTCCAGAGAGCCGTCCTCAAAACCAACACACATCTTGACATATCTCCCACATTGATCGCAGTGTCTCCAGAAATGGCATTCAAGGAGCCAGGACCTTTTCTCCCTACACTGTCCATTGAGTTGTCCTCAAAACCAATATACATCCTGCTATATCTCCCACATGGAAAGTGCCAGGAGGGAGAAGTGGGGATTATGTTTAGACTTTCTCGGAACTGCTTCAAATCAACTAGATATCTTTGTGCTGTAAATCTCCCAACAGCCAAACGCAAAAGCAGCAAACATCTCGCTGTATGTCCCACATCCAAAGTGCCAAGAGAGAGCTTGCTCTCCCTGTCTTTGAGTACTGTTTTCACTGTCCCGGTTACCTCTTTGCTAACGTTCTCTTCAGAGCTGCAGTGAAAGCAGGAACCACGTGGAGAAGGCACCCACACTGAAAGTGCCTGGAGGGAACATTGGGGCTTCTTCTCAGTGTCTCTGACATAGGGTTTCACTGTCCCGGGAAAGTCTCTGCTAACACCCTGCAGAGCGCTGTGCCCAATATACAGAAACGTCTTGCGGTATCTCCTACAGGGAAAGTGCCAGGAGGGAATTGTCGAGCTTGTTCTCAGTGTCTCTGAGAATTGCTCTGATTATCCCTGTGACCTCTTTGCTAAGACTCTCCAGAGAGCCGTCCTCAAAACCAACACACATCTTGACATATCTCCCACATTGATCGCAGTGTCTCCAGAAACGGCATTCAAGGAGACAGGACCTTTTCTCCCTACACTGTCCATTGAGTTGTCCTCAAAAACAATATACATCCTGCTATATCTCCCACATGGAAAGTGCCAGGAGGGAGAAGTGGGGATTATGTTTAGACTTTCTCGGAACTGCTTCAAATCAACTAGATAGCTTTGTGCTGTAAATCTCCCAACAGCCAAACGCAAAAGCAGCAAACATCTCGCTGTATGTCCCACATCCAAAGTGCCAAGAGAGAGCTTGCTCTCCCTGTCTTTGAGTACTGTTTTCACTGTCCCGGTTACCTCTTTGCTAACGTTCTCTTCAGAGCTGCAGTGAAAGCAGGAACCACGTGGAGAAGGCACCCACACTGAAAGTGCCTGGAGGGAACATTGGGGCTTCTTCTCAGTGTCTCTGACATAGGGTTTCACTGTCCCGGGAAAGTCTCTGCTAACACCGTGCAGAGCGCTGTGCCCAATATACAGAAACGTCTTGCAGTATCTCCTACAGGGAAAGTGCCAGGAGGGAATTGTGGAGCTTGTTCTCAGTGTCTCTGAGAATTGCTCTGATTATCTGTGTGACCTCTTTGCTAAGACTCTCCAGAGAGCCGTCCTCAAAACCAACACACATCTTGACATATCTCCCACATTGATCGCAGTGTCTCCAGAAATGGCATTCAAGGAGCCAGGACCTTTTCTCCCTACACTGTCCATTGAGTTGTCCTCAAAACCAATATACATCCTGCTATATCTCCCACATGGAAAGTGCCAGGAGGGAGAAGTGGGGATTATGTTTAGACTTTCTCGGAACTGCTTCAAATCAACTAGATATCTTTGTGCTGTAAATCTCCCAACAGCCAAACGCAAAAGCAGCAAACATCTCGCTGTATGTCCCACATCCAAAGTGCCAAGAGAGAGCTTGCTCTCCCTGTCTTCGAGTACTGTTTTCACTGTCCCGGTTACCTCTTTGCTAACGTTCTCTTCAGAGCTGCAGTGAAAGCAGGAACCACGTGGAGAAGGCACCCACACTGAAAGTGCCTGGAGGGAACATTGGGGCTTCTTCTCAGTGTCTCTGACATAGGGTTTCACTGTCCCGGGAAAGTCTCTGCTAACACCGCGCAGAGCGCTGTGCCAATATACAGAAACGTCTTGCGGTAACTCCTACAGGGAAAGTGCCAGGAGGGAATTGTGGAGCTTGTTCTCAGTGTCTCTGAGAATTGCTCTGATTATCTGTGTTACCTCTTTGCTAAGACTCTCCAGAGAGCCGTCCTCAAAACCAACACACATCTTGACATATCTCCCACATTGATCACAGTGTCTCCAGAAATGGCATTCAAGGAGCCAGGACCTTTTCTCCCTACACTGTCCATTGAGTTGTCCTCAAAAACAATATACATCCTGCTATATCTCCCACATGGAAAGTGCCAGGAGGGAGAAGTGGGGATTATGTTTAGACTTTCTCGGAACTGCTTCAAATCAACTAGATATCTTTGTGCTGTAAATCTCCCAACAGCCAAACGCAAAAGCAGCAAACATCTCGCTGTATGTCCCACATCCAAAGTGCCAAGAGAGAGCTTGCTCTCCCTGTCTTTGAGTACTGTTTTCACTGTCCCGGTTACCTCTTTGCTAACGTTCTCTTCAGAGCTGCAGTGAAAGCAGGAACCACGTGGAGAAGGCACCCACACTGAAAGTGCCTGGAGGGAACATTGGGGCTTCTTCTCAGTGTCTCTGACATAGGGTTTCACTGTCCCGGGAAAGTCTCTGCTAACACCGTGCAGAGCGCTGTGCCCAATATACAGAAACGTCTTGCAGTATCTCCTACAGGGAAAGTGCCAGGAGGGAATTGTGGAGCTTGTTCTCAGTGTCTCTGAGAATTGCTCTGATTATCTGTGTGACCTCTTTGCTAAGACTCTCCAGAGAGCCGTCCTCAAAACCAACACACATCTTGACATATCTCCCACATTGATCGCAGTGTCTCCAGAAATGGCATTCAAGGAGCCAGGACCTTTTCTCCCTACACTGTCCATTGAGTTGTCCTCAAAACCAATATACATCCTGCTATATCTCCCACATGGAAAGTGCCAGGAGGGAGAAGTGGGGATTATGTTTAGACTTTCTCGGAACTGCTTCAAATCAACTAGATATCTTTGTGCTGTAAATCTCCCAACAGCCAAACGCAAAAGCAGCAAACATCTCGCTGTATGTCCCACATCCAAAGTGCCAAGAGAGAGCTTGCTCTCCCAGTCTTTGAGTACTGTTTTCACTGTCCCGGTTACCTCTTTGCTAACGTTCTCTTCAGAGCTGCAGTGAAAGCAGGAACCACGTGGAGAAGGCACCCACACTGAAAGTGCCTGGAGGGAACATTGGGGCTTCTTCTCAGTGTCTCTGACATAGGGTTTCACTGTCCCGGGAAAGTCTCTGCTAACACCGTGCAGAGCGCTGTGCCCAATCTACAGAAACGTCTTGCGGTATCTCCTACAGGGAAAGTGCCAGGAGGGAATTGTGGAGCTTGTTCTCAGTGTCTCTGAGAATTGCTCTGATTATCTGTGTGACCTCTTTGCTAAGACTCTCCAGAGAGCCGTCCTCAAAACCAACACACATCTTGACATATCTCCCACATTGATCGCAGTGTCTCCAGAAATGGCATTCAAGGAGCCAGGACCTTTTCTCCCTACACTGTCCATTGAGTTGTCCTCAAAACCAATATACATCCTGCTATATCTCCCACGTGGAAAGTGCCAGGAGGGAGAAGTGGGGATTATGTTTAGACTTTCTCGGAACTGCTTCAAATCAACTAGATATCTTTGTGCTGTAAATCTCCCAACAGCCAAACGCAAAAGCAGCAAACATCTCGCTGTATGTCCCACATCGAAAGTGCCAAGAGAGAGCTTGCTCTCCCTGTCTTTGAGTACTGTTTTCACTGTCCCGGTTACCTCTTTGCTAACGTTCTCTTCAGAGCTGCAGTGAAAGCAGGAACCACGTGGAGAAGGCACCCACACTGAAAGTGCCTGGAGGGAACATTGGGGCTTCTTCTCAGTGTCTCTGACATAGGGTTTCACTGTCCCGGGAAAGTCTCTGCTAACACCGTGCAGAGCGCTGTGCCCAATATACAGAAACGTCTTGCAGTATCTCCTACAGGGAAAGTGCCAGGAGGGAATTGTGGAGCTTGTTCTCAGTGTCTCTGAGAATTGCTCTGATTATCTGTGTGACCTCTTTGCTAAGACTCTCCAGAGAGCCGTCCTCAAAACCAACACACATCTTGACATATCTCCCACATTGATCGCAGTGTCTCCAGAAATGGCATTCAAGGAGCCAGGACCTTTTCTCCCTACACTGTCCATTGAGTTGTCCTCAAAACCAATATACATCCTGCTATATCTCCCACATGGAAAGTGCCAGGAGGGAGAAGTGGGGATTATGTTTAGACTTTCTCGGAACTGCTTCAAATCAACTAGATATCATTGTGCTGTAAATCTCCCAACAGCCAAACGCAAAAGCAGCAAACATCTCGCTGTATGTCCCACATCCAAAGTGCCAAGAGAGAGCTTGCTCTCCCTGTCTTTGAGTACTGTTTTCACTGTCCCGGTTACCTCTTTGCTAACATTCTCTTCAGAGCTGCAGTGAAAGCAGGAACCACGTGGAGAAGGCACCCACACTGAAAGTGCCTGGAGGGAACATTGGGGCTTCTTCTCAGTGTCTCTGACATAGGGTTTCACCGTCCCGGGAAAGTCTCTGCTAACACCGTGCAGAGCGCTGTGCCCAATATACAGAAACGTCTTGCGGTATCTCCTACAGGGAAAGTGCCAGGAGGGAATTGTCGAGCTTGTTCTCAGTGTCTCTGAGAATTGCTCTGATTATCCCTGTGACCTCTTTGCTAAGACTCTCCAGAGAGCCGTCCTCAAAACCAACACACATCTTGACATATCTCCCACATTGATCGCAGTGTCTCCAGAAATGGCATTCAAGGAGCCAGGACCTTTTCTCCCTACACTGTCCATTGAGTTGTCCTCAAAACCAATATACATCCTGCTATATCTCCCACATGGAAAGTGCCAGGAGGGAGAAGTGGGGATTATGTTTAGACTTTCTCGGAACTGCTTCAAATCAACTAGATATCTTTGTGCTGTAAATCTCCCAACAGCCAAACGCAAAAGCAGCAAACATCTCGCTGTATGTCCCACATCGAAAGTGCCAAGAGAGAGCTTGCTCTCCCTGTCTTTGAGTACTGTTTTCACTGTCCCGGTTACCTCTTTGCTAACATTCTCTTCAGAGCTGCAGTGAAAGCAGGAACCACGTGGAGAAGGCACCCACACTGAAAGTGCCTGGAGGGAACATTGGGGCTTCTTCTCAGTGTCTCTGACATAGGGTTTCACTGTCCCGGGAAAGTCTCTGCTAACACCGTGCAGAGCGCTGTGCCCAATATACAGAAACGTCTTGCGGTATCTCCTACAGGGAAAGTGCCAGGAGGGAATTGTGGAGCTTGTTCTCAGTGTCTCTGAGAATTGCTCTGATTATCCCTGTGACCTCTTTGCTAAGACTCTCCAGAGAGCCGTCCTCAAAACCAACACACATCTTGACATATCTCCCACATTGATCGCAGTGTCTCCAGAAACGGCATTCAAGGAGCCAGGACCTTTTCTCCCTACACTGTCCATTGAGTTGTCCTCAAAACCAATATACATCCTGCTATATCTCCCACATGGAAAGTGCCAGGAGGGAGAAGTGGGGATTATGTTTAGACTTTCTCGGAACTGCTTCAAATCAACTAGATAGCTTTGTGCTGTAAATCTCCCAACAGCCAAACGCAAAAGCAGCAAACATCTCGCTGTATGTCCCACATCCAAAGTGCCAAGAGAGAGCTTGCTCTCCCTGTCTTTGAGTACTGTTTTCACTGTCCCGGTTACCTCTTTGCTAACGTTCTCTTCAGAGCTGCAGTGAAAGCAGGAACCACGTGGAGAAGGCACCCACACTGAAAGTGCCTGGAGGGAACATTGGGGCTTCTTCTCAGTGTCTCTGACATAGGGTTTCACTGTCCCGGGAAAGTCTCTGCTAACACCGTGCAGAGCGCTGTGCCCAATATACAGAAACGTCTTGCGGTATCTCCTACAGGGAAAGTGCCAGGAGGGAATTGTCGAGCTTGTTCTCAGTGTCTCTGAGAATTGCTCTGATTATCTGTGTGACCTCTTTGCTAAGACTCTCCAGAGAGCCGTCCTCAAAACCAACACACATCTTGACATATCTCCCACATTGATCGCAGTGTCTCCAGAAACGGCATTCAAGGAGACAGGACCTTTTCTCCCTACACTGTCCATTGAGTTGTCCTCAAAACCAATATACATCCTGCTATATCTCCCACATGGAAAGTGCCAGGAGGGAGAAGTGGGGATTATGTTTAGACTTTCTCGGAACTGCTTCAAATCAACTAGATATCTTTGTGCTGTAAATCTCCCAACAGCCAAACGCAAAAGCAGCAAACATCTCGCTGTATGTCCCACATCGAAAGTGCCAAGAGAGAGCTTGCTCTCCCTGTCTTTGAGTACTGTTTTCACTGTCCCGGTTACCTCTTTGCTAACATTCTCTTCAGAGCTGCAGTGAAAGCAGGAACCACGTGGAGAAGGCACCCACACTGAAAGTGCCTGGAGGGAACATTGGGGCTTCTTCTCAGTGTCTCTGACATAGGGTTTCACTGTCCCGGGAAAGTCTCTGCTAACACCGTGCAGAGCGCTGTGCCCAATATACAGAAACGTCTTGCGGTATCTCCTACAGGGAAAGTGCCAGGAGGGAATTGTCGAGCTTGTTCTCAGTGTCTCTGAGAATTGCTCTGATTATCTGTGTGACCTCTTTGCTAAGACTCTCCAGAGAGCCGTCCTCAAAACCAACACACATCTTGACATATCTCCCACATTGATCGCAGTGTCTCCAGAAACGGCATTCAAGGAGACAGGACCTTTTCTCCCTACACTGTCCATTGAGTTGTCCTCAAAACCAATATACATCCTGCTATATCTCCCACATGGAAAGTGCCAGGAGGGAGAAGTGGGGATTATGTTTAGACTTTCTCGGAACTGCTTCAAATCAACTAGATAGCTTTGTGCTGTAAATCTCCCAACAGCCAAACGCAAAAGCAGCAAACATCTCGCTGTATGTCCCACATCCAAAGTGCCAAGAGAGAGCTTGCTCTCCCTGTCTTTGAGTACTGTTTTCACTGTCCCGGTTACCTCTTTGCTAACGTTCTCTTCAGAGCTGCAGTGAAAGCAGGAACCACGTGGAGAAGGCACCCACACTGAAAGTGCCTGGAGGGAACATTGGGGCTTCTTCTCAGTGTCTCTGACATAGGGTTTCACTGTCCCGGGAAAGTCTCTGCTAACACCGTGCAGAGCGCTGTGCCCAATATACAGAAACGTCTTGCAGTATCTCCTACAGGGAAAGTGCCAGGAGGGAATTGTGGAGCTTGTTCTCAGTGTCTCTGAGAATTGCTCTGATTATCTGTGTGACCTCTTTGCTAAGACTCTCCAGAGAGCCGTCCTCAAAACCAACACACATCTTGACATATCTCCCACATTGATCGCAGTGTCTCCAGAAATGGCATTCAAGGAGCCAGGACCTTTTCTCCCTACACTGTCCATTGAGTTGTCCTCAAAACCAATATACATCCTGCTATATCTCCCACATGGAAAGTGCCAGGAGGGAGAAGTGGGGATTATGTTTAGACTTTCTCGGAACTGCTTCAAATCAACTAGATATCTTTGTGCTGTAAATCTCCCAACAGCCAAATGCAAAAGCAGCAAACATCTCGCTGTATGTCCCACATCCAAAGTGCCAAGAGAGAGCTTGCTCTCCCTGTCTTCGAGTACTGTTTTCACTGTCCCGGTTACCTCTTTGCTAACATTCTCTTCAGAGCTGCAGTGAAAGCAGGAACCACGTGGAGAAGGCACCCACACTGAAAGTGCCTGGAGGGAACATTGGGGCTTCTTCTCAGTGTCTCCGACATAGGGTTTCACTGTCCCGGGAAAGTCTCTGCTAACACCGTGCAGAGCGCTGTGCCCAATATACAGAAACGTCTTGCGGTATCTCCTACAGGGAAAGTGCCAGGAGGGAATTGTGGAGCTTGTTCTCAGTGTCTCTGAGAATTGCTCTGATTATCTGTGTGACCTCTTTGCTAAGACTCTCCAGAGAGCCGTCCTCAAAACCAACACACATCTTGACATATCTCCCACATTGATCGCAGTGTCTCCAGAAACGGCATTCAAGGAGCCAGGACCTTTTCTCCCTACACTGTCCATTGAGTTGTCCTCAAAACCAATATACATCCTGCTATATCTCCCACATGGAAAGTGCCAGGAGGGAGAAGTGGGGATTATGTTTAGACTTTCTCAGAACTGCTTCAAATCAACTAGATATCTTTGTGCTGTAAATCTCCCAACAGCCAAACGCAAAAGCAGCAAACATCTCGCTGTATGTCCCACATCGAAAGTGCCAAGAGAGAGCTTGCTCTCCCTGTCTTTGAGTACTGTTTTCACTGTCCCGGTTACCTCTTTGCTAACATTCTCTTCAGAGCTGCAGTGAAAGCAGGAACCACGTGGAGAAGGCACCCACACTGAAAGTGCCTGGAGGGAACATTGGGGCTTCTTCTCAGTGTCTCTGACATAGGGTTTCACTGTCCCGGGAAAGTCTCTGCTAACACCGTGCAGAGCGCTGTGCCCAATATACAGAAACGTCTTGCGGTATCTCCTACAGGGAAAGTGCCAGGAGGGAATTGTCGAGCTTGTTCTCAGTGTCTCTGAGAATTGCTCTGATTATCTGTGTGACCTCTTTGCTAAGACTCTCCAGAGAGCCGTCCTCAAAACCAACACACATCTTGACATATCTCCCACATTGATCGCAGTGTCTCCAGAAACGGCATTCAAGGAGCCAGGACCTTTTCTCCCTACACTGTCCATTGAGTTGTCCTCAAAACCAATATCCATCCTGCTATATCTCCCACATGGAAAGTGCCAGGAGGGAGAAGTGGGGATTATGTTTAGACTTTCTCGGAACTGCTTCAAATCAACTAGATAGCTTTGTGCTGTAAATCTCCCAACAGCCAAACGCAAAAGCAGCAAACATCTCGCTGTATGTCCCACATCCAAAGTGCCAAGAGAGAGCTTGCTCTCCCTGTCTTTGAGTACTGTTTTCACTGTCCCGGTTACCTCTTTGCTAACGTTCTCTTCAGAGCTGCAGTGAAAGCAGGAACCACATGGAGAAGGCACCCACACTGAAAGTGCCTGGAGGGAACATTGGGGCTTCTTCTCAGTGTCTCTGACATAGGGTTTCACTGTCCCGGGAAAGTCTCTGCTAACACCGTGCAGAGCGCTGTGCCCAATATACAGAAACGTCTTGCAGTATCTCCTACAGGGAAAGTGCCAGGAGGGAATTGTGGAGCTTGTTCTCAGTGTCTCTGAGAATTGCTCTGATTATCTGTGTGACCTCTTTGCTAAGACTCTCCAGAGAGCCGTCCTCAAAACCAACACACATCTTGACATATCTCCCACATTGATCGCAGTGTCTCCAGAAATGGCATTCAAGGAGCCAGGACCTTTTCTCCCTACACTGTCCATTGAGTTGTCCTCAAAACCAATATACATCCTGCTATATCTCCCACGTGGAAAGTGCCAGGAGGGAGAAGTGGGGATTATGTTTAGACTTTCTCGGAACTGCTTCAAATCAAGTAGATATCTTTGTGCTGTAAATCTCCCAACAGCCAAACGCAAAAGCAGCAAACATCTCGCTGTATGTCCCACATCCAAAGTGCCAAGAGAGAGCTTGCTCTCCCTGTCTTTGAGTACTGTTTTCACTGTCCCGGTTACCTCTTTGCTAACGTTCTCTTCAGAGCTGCAGTGAAAGCAGGAACCACGTGGAGAAGGCACCCACACTGAAAGTGCCTGGAGGGAACATTGGGGCTTCTTCTCAGTGTCTCCGACATAGGGTTTCACTGTCCCGGGAAAGTCTCTGCTAACACCCTGCAGAGCGCTGTGCCCAATATACAGAAACGTCTTGCGGTATCTCCTACAGGGAAAGTGCCAGGAGGGAATTGTCGAGCTTGTTCTCAGTGTCTCTGAGAATTGCTCTGATTATCTGTGTGACCTCTTTGCTAAGACTCTCCAGAGAGCCGTCCTCAAAACCAACACACATCTTGACATATCTCCCACATTGATCGCAGTGTCTCCAGAAACGGCATTCAAGGAGACAGGACCTTTTCTCCCTACACTGTCCATTGAGTTGTCCTCAAAAACAATATACATCCTGCTATATCTCCCACATGGAAAGTGCCAGGAGGGAGAAGTGGGGATTATGTTTAGACTTTCTCGGAACTGCTTCAAATCAACTAGATATCTTTGTGCTGTAAATCTCCCAACAGCCAAACGCAAAAGCAGCAAACATCTCGCTGTATGTCCCACATCCAAAGTGCCAAGAGAGAGCTTGCTCTCCCTGTCTTTGAGTACTGTTTTCACTGTCCCGGTTACCTCTTTGCTAACGTTCTCTTCAGAGCTGCAGTGAAAGCAGGAACCACGTGGAGAAGGCACCCACACTGAAAGTGCCTGGAGGGAACATTGGGGCTTCTTCTCAGTGTCTCCGACATAGGGTTTCACTGTCCCAGGAAAGTCTCTGCTAACACCGTGCAGAGCGCTGTGCCCAATATACAGAAACGTCTTGCGGTATCTCCTACAGGGAAAGTGCCAGGAGGGAATTGTGGAGCTTGTTCTCAGTGTCTCTGAGAATTGCTCTGATTATCTGTGTGACCTCTTTGCTAAGACTCTCCAGAGAGCCGTCCTCAAAACCAACACACATCTTGACATATCTCCCACATTGATCGCAGTGTCTCCAGAAACGGCATTCAAGGAGCCAGGACCTTTTCTCCCTACACTGTCCATTGAGTTGTCCTCAAAACCAATATACATCCTGCTATATCTCCCACATGGAAAGTGCCAGGAGGGAGAAGTGGGGATTATGTTTAGACTTTCTCAGAACTGCTTCAAATCAACTAGATATCTTTGTGCTGTAAATCTCCCAACAGCCAAACGCAAAAGCAGCAAACATCTCGCTGTATGTCCCACATCGAAAGTGCCAAGAGAGAGCTTGCTCTCCCTGTCTTTGAGTACTGTTTTCACTGTCCCGGTTACCTCTTTGCTAACATTCTCTTCAGAGCTGCAGTGAAAGCAGGAACCACGTGGAGAAGGCACCCACACTGAAAGTGCCTGGAGGGAACATTGGGGCTTCTTCTCAGTGTCTCTGACATAGGGTTTCACTGTCCCGGGAAAGTCTCTGCTAACACCGTGCAGAGCGCTGTGCCCAATATACAGAAACGTCTTGCGGTATCTCCTACAGGGAAAGTGCCAGGAGGGAATTGTCGAGCTTGTTCTCAGTGTCTCTGAGAATTGCTCTGATTATCTGTGTGACCTCTTTGCTAAGACTCTCCAGAGAGCCGTCCTCAAAACCAACACACATCTTGACATATCTCCCACATTGATCGCAGTGTCTCCAGAAACGGCATTCAAGGAGACAGGACCTTTTCTCCCTACACTGTCCATTGAGTTGTCCTCAAAACCAATATACATCCTGCTATATCTCCCACATGGAAAGTGCCAGGAGGGAGAAGTGGGGATTATGTTTAGACTTTCTCGGAACTGCTTCAAATCAACTAGATAGCTTTGTGCTGTAAATCTCCCAACAGCCAAACGCAAAAGCAGCAAACATCTCGCTGTATGTCCCACATCCAAAGTGCCAAGAGAGAGCTTGCTCTCCCTGTCTTTGAGTACTGTTTTCACTGTCCCGGTTACCTCTTTGCTAACGTTCTCTTCAGAGCTGCAGTGAAAGCAGGAACCACGTGGAGAAGGCACCCACACTGAAAGTGCCTGGAGGGAACATTGGGGCTTCTTCTCAGTGTCTCTGACATAGGGTTTCACTGTCCCGGGAAAGTCTCTGCTAACACCGTGCAGAGCGCTGTGCCCAATATACAGAAACGTCTTGCAGTATCTCCTACAGGGAAAGTGCCAGGAGGGAATTGTGGAGCTTGTTCTCAGTGTCTCTGAGAATTGCTCTGATTATCTGTGTGACCTCTTTGCTAAGACTCTCCAGAGAGCCGTCCTCAAAACCAACACACATCTTGACATATCTCCCACATTGATCGCAGTGTCTCCAGAAATGGCATTCAAGGAGCCAGGACCTTTTCTCCCTACACTGTCCATTGAGTTGTCCTCAAAACCAATATACATCCTGCTATATCTCCCACATGGAAAGTGCCAGGAGGGAGAAGTGGGGATTATGTTTAGACTTTCTCGGAACTGCTTCAAATCAACTAGATATCTTTGTGCTGTAAATCTCCCAACAGCCAAACGCAAAAGCAGCAAACATCTCGCTGTATGTCCCACATCCAAAGTGCCAAGAGAGAGCTTGCTCTCCCTGTCTTTGAGTACTGTTTTCACTGTCCCGGTTACCTCTTTGCTAACATTCTCTTCAGAGCTGCAGTGAAAGCAGGAACCACGTGGAGAAGGCACCCACACTGAAAGTGCCTGGAGGGAACATTGGGGCTTCTTCTCAGTGTCTCTGACATAGGGTTTCACTGTCCCGGGAAAGTCTCTGCTAACACCGTGCAGAGCGCTGTGCCCAATATACAGAAACGTCTTGCGGTATCTCCTACAGGGAAAGTGCCAGGAGGGAATTGTCGAGCTTGTTCTCAGTGTCTCTGAGAATTGCTCTGATTATCTGTGTGACCTCTTTGCTAAGACTCTCCAGAGAGCCGTCCTCAAAACCAACACACATCTTGACATATCTCCCACATTGATCGCAGTGTCTCCAGAAACGGCATTCAAGGAGACAGGACCTTTTCTCCCTACACTGTCCATTGAGTTGTCCTCAAAACCAATATACATCCTGCTATATCTCCCACATGGAAAGTGCCAGGAGGGAGAAGTGGGGATTATGTTTAGACTTTCTCGGAACTGCTTCAAATCAACTAGATAGCTTTGTGCTGTAAATCTCCCAACAGCCAAACGCAAAAGCAGCAAACATCTCGCTGTATGTCCCACATCCAAAGTGCCAAGAGAGAGCTTGCTCTCCCTGTCTTTGAGTACTGTTTTCACTGTCCCGGTTACCTCTTTGCTAACGTTCTCTTCAGAGCTGCAGTGAAAGCAGGAACCACGTGGAGAAGGCACCCACACTGAAAGTGCCTGGAGGGAACATTGGGGCTTCTTCTCAGTGTCTCTGACATAGGGTTTCACTGTCCCGGGAAAGTCTCTGCTAACACCGTGCAGAGCGCTGTGCCCAATATACAGAAACGTCTTGCAGTATCTCCTACAGGGAAAGTGCCAGGAGGGAATTGTGGAGCTTGTTCTCAGTGTCTCTGAGAATTGCTCTGATTATCTGTGTGACCTCTTTGCTAAGACTCTCCAGAGAGCCGTCCTCAAAACCAACACACATCTTGACATATCTCCCACATTGATCGCAGTGTCTCCAGAAATGGCATTCAAGGAGCCAGGACCTTTTCTCCCTACACTGTCCATTGAGTTGTCCTCAAAACCAATATACATCCTGCTATATCTCCCACATGGAAAGTGCCAGGAGGGAGAAGTGGGGATTATGTTTAGACTTTCTCGGAACTGCTTCAAATCAACTAGATATCTTTGTGCTGTAAATCTCCCAACAGCCAAACGCAAAAGCAGCAAACATCTCGCTGTATGTCCCACATCGAAAGTGCCAAGAGAGAGCTTGCTCTCCCTGTCTTTGAGTACTGTTTTCACTGTCCCGGTTACCTCTTTGCTAACATTCTCTTCAGAGCTGCAGTGAAAGCAGGAACCACGTGGAGAAGGCACCCACACTGAAAGTGCCTGGAGGGAACACTGGGGCTTCTTCTCAGTGTCTCCGACATAGGGTTTCACTGTCCCGGGAAAGTCTCTGCTAACACCGTGCAGAGCGCTGTGCCCAATATACAGAAACGTCTTGCGGTATCTCCTACAGGGAAAGTGCCAGGAGGGAATTGTGGAGCTTGTTCTCAGTGTCTCTGAGAATTGCTCTGATTATCTGTGTGACCTCTTTGCTAAGACTCTCCAGAGAGCCGTCCTCAAAACCAACACACATCTTGACATATCTCCCACATTGATCGCAGTGTCTCCAGAAACGGCATTCAAGGAGCCAGGACCTTTTCTCCCTACACTGTCCATTGAGTTGTCCTCAAAACCAATATACATCCTGCTATATCTCCCACATGGAAAGTGCCAGGAGGGAGAAGTGGGGATTATGTTTAGACTTTCTCAGAACTGCTTCAAATCAACTAGATATCTTTGTGCTGTAAATCTCCCAACAGCCAAACGCAAAAGCAGCAAACATCTCGCTGTATGTCCCACATCCAAAGTGCCAAGAGAGAGCTTGCTCTCCCTGTCTTTGAGTACTGTTTTCACTGTCCCGGTTACCTCTTTGCTAACATTCTCTTCAGAGCTGCAGTGAAAGCAGGAACCACGTGGAGAAGGCACCGACACTGAAAGTGCCTGGAGGGAACATTGGGGCTTCTTCTCAGTGTCTCTGACATAGGGTTTCACTGTCCCGGGAAAGTCTCTGCTAACACCGTGCAGAGCGCTGTGCCCAATATACAGAAACGTCTTGCGGTATCTCCTACAGGGAAAGTGCCAGGAGGGAATTGTGGAGCTTGTTCTCAGTGTCTCTGAGAATTGCTCTGATTATCCCTGTGACCTCTTTGCTAAGACTCTCCAGAGAGCCGTCCTCAAAACCAACACACATCTTGACATATCTCCCACATTGATCGCAGTGTCTCCAGAAACGGCATTCAAGGAGCCAGGACCTTTTCTCCCTACACTGTCCATTGAGTTGTCCTCAAAAACAATATACATCCTGCTATATCTCCCACATGGAAAGTGCCAGGAGGGAGAAGTGGGGATTATGTTTAGACTTTCTCGGAACTGCTTCAAATCAACTAGATATCTTTGTGCTGTAAATCTCCCAACAGCCAAACGCAAAATCAGCAAACATCTCGCTGTATGTCCCACATCGAAAGTGCCAAGAGAGAGCTTGCTCTCCCTGTCTTTGAGTACTGTTTTCACTGTCCCGGTTACCTCTTTGCTAACATTCTCTTCAGAGCTGCAGTGAAAGCAGGAACCACGTGGAGAAGGCACCCACACTGAAAGTGCCTGGAGGGAACATTGGGGCTTCTTCTCAGTGTCTCTGACATAGGGTTTCACTGTCCCGGGAAAGTCTCTGCTAACACCGTGCAGAGCGCTGTGCCCAATATACAGAAACGTCTTGCGGTATCTCCTACAGGGAAAGTGCCAGGAGGGAATTGTCGAGCTTGTTCTCAGTGTCTCTGAGAATTGCTCTGATTATCCCTGTGACCTCTTTGCTAAGACTCTCCAGAGAGCCGTCCTCAAAACCAACACACATCTTGACATATCTCCCACATTGATCGCAGTGTCTCCAGAAACGGCATTCAAGGAGCCAGGACCTTTTCTCCCTACACTGTCCATTGAGTTGTCCTCAAAAACAATATACATCCTGCTATATCTCCCACATGGAAAGTGCCAGGAGGGAGAAGTGGGGATTATGTTTAGACTTTCTCGGAACTGCTTCAAATCAACTAGATATCTTTGTGCTGTAAATCTCCCAACAGCCAAACGCAAAAGCAGCAAACATCTCGCTGTATGTCCCACATCCAAAGTGCCAAGAGAGAGCTTGCTCTCCCTGTCTTTGAGTACTGTTTTCACTGTCCCGGTTACCTCTTTGCTAACATTCTCTTCAGAGCTGCAGTGAAAGCAGGAACCACGTGGAGAAGGCACCCACACTGAAAGTGCCTGGAGGGAACATTGGGGCTTCTTCTCAGTGTCTCTGACATAGGGTTTCACTGTCCCGGGAAAGTCTCTGCTAACACCGTGCAGAGCGCTGTGCCCAATATACAGAAACGTCTTGCGGTATCTCCTACAGGGAAAGTGCCAGGAGGGAATTGTCGAGCTTGTTCTCAGTGTCTCTGAGAATTGCTCTGATTATCTGTGTGACCTCTTTGCTAAGACTCTCCAGAGAGCCGTCCTCAAAACCAACACACATCTTGACATATCTCCCACATTGATCGCAGTGTCTCCAGAAACGGCATTCGAGGAGACAGGACCTTTTCTCCCTACACTGTCCATTGAGTTGTCCTCAAAACCAATATACATCCTGCTATATCTCCCACATGGAAAGTGCCAGGAGGGAGAAGTGGGGATTATGTTTAGACTTTCTCGGAACTGCTTCAAATCAACTAGATATCTTTGTGCTGTAAATCTCCCAACAGCCAAACGCAAAAGCAGCAAACATCTCGCTGTATGTCCCACATCGAAAGTGCCAAGAGAGAGCTTGCTCTCCCTGTCTTTGAGTACTGTTTTCACTGTCCCGGTTACCTCTTTGCTAACGTTCTCTTCAGAGCTGCAGTGAAAGCAGGAACCACGTGGAGAAGGCACCCACACTGAAAGTGCGTGGAGGGAACATTGGGGCTTCTTCTCAGTGTCTCTGACATAGGGTTTCACTGTCCCGGGAAAGTCTCTGCTAACACCGTGCAGAGCGCTGTGCCCAATATACAGAAACGTCTTGCAGTATCTCCTACAGGGAAAGTGCCAGGAGGGAATTGTGGAGCTTGTTCTCAGTGTCTCTGAGAATTGCTCTGATTATCTGTGTGACCTCTTTGCTAAGACTCTCCAGAGAGCCGTCCTCAAAACCAACACACATCTTGACATATCTCCCACATTGATCGCAGTGTCTCCAGAAATGGCATTCAAGGAGCCAGGACCTTTTCTCCCTACACTGTCCATTGAGTTGTCCTCAAAACCAATATACATCCTGCTATATCTCCCACATGGAAAGTGCCAGGAGGGAGAAGTGGGGATTATGTTTAGACTTTCTCGGAACTGCTTCAAATCAACTAGATATCTTTGTGCTGTAAATCTCCCAACAGCCAAATGCAAAAGCAGCAAACATCTCGCTGTATGTCCCACATCCAAAGTGCCAAGAGAGAGCTTGCTCTCCCTGTCTTTGAGTACTGTTTTCACTGTCCCGGTTACCTCTTTGCTAACATTCTCTTCAGAGCTGCAGTGAAAGCAGGAACCACGTGGAGAAGGCACCCACACTGAAAGTGCCTGGAGGGAACATTGGGGCTTCTTCTCAGTGTCTCCGACATAGGGTTTCACTGTCCCGGGAAAGTCTCTGCTAACACCGTGCAGAGCGCTGTGCCCAATATACAGAAACGTCTTGCGGTATCTCCTACAGGGAAAGTGCCAGGAGGGAATTGTGGAGCTTGTTCTCAGTGTCTCTGAGAATTGCTCTGATTATCTGTGTGACCTCTTTGCTAAGACTCTCCAGAGAGCCGTCCTCAAAACCAACACACATCTTGACATATCTCCCACATTGATCGCAGTGTCTCCAGAAACGGCATTCAAGGAGCCAGGACCTTTTCTCCCTACACTGTCCATTGAGTTGTCCTCAAAACCAATATACATCCTGCTATATCTCCCACATGGAAAGTGCCAGGAGGGAGAAGTGGGGATTATGTTTAGACTTTCTCAGAACTGCTTCAAATCAACTAGATATCTTTGTGCTGTAAATCTCCCAACAGCCAAACGCAAAAGCAGCAAACATCTCGCTGTATGTCCCACATCGAAAGTGCCAAGAGAGAGCTTGCTCTCCCTGTCTTTGAGTACTGTTTTCACTGTCCCGGTTACCTCTTTGCTAACATTCTCTTCAGAGCTGCAGTGAAACCAGGAACCACGTGGAGAAGGCACCCACACTGAAAGTGCGTGGAGGGAACATTGGGGCTTCTTCTCAGTGTCTCTGACATAGGGTTTCACTGTCCCGGGAAAGTCTCTGCTAACACCGTGCAGAGCGCTGTGCCCAATATACAGAAACGTCTTGCGGTATCTCCTACAGGGAAAGTGCCAGGAGGGAATTGTCGAGCTTGTTCTCAGTGTCTCTGAGAATTGCTCTGATTATCCCTGTGACCTCTTTGCTAAGACTCTCCAGAGAGCCGTCCTCAAAACCAACACACATCTTGACATATCTCCCACATTGATCGCAGTGTCCCCAGAAACGGCATTCAAGGAGACAGGACCTTTTCTCCCTACACTGTCCATTGAGTTGTCCTCAAAACCAATATACATCCTGCTATATCTCCCACATGGAAAGTGCCAGGAGGGAGAAGTGGGGATTATGTTTAGACTTTCTCGGAACTGCTTCAAATCAACTAGATATCTTTGTGCTGTAAATCTCCCAACAGCCAAATGCAAAAGCAGCAAACATCTCGCTGTATGTCCCACATCCAAAGTGCCAAGAGAGAGCTTGCTCTCCCTGTCTTTGAGTACTGTTTTCACTGTCCCGGTTACCTCTTTGCTAACATTCTCTTCAGAGCTGCAGTGAAAGCAGGAACCACGTGGAGAAGGCACCCACACTGAAAGTGCCTGGAGGGAACATTGGGGCTTCTTCTCAGTGTCTCCGACATAGGGTTTCACTGTCCCGGGAAAGTCTCTGCTAACACCGTGCAGAGCGCTGTGCCCAATATACAGAAACGTCTTGCGGTATCTCCTACAGGGAAAGTGCCAGGAGGGAATTGTGGAGCTTGTTCTCAGTGTCTCTGAGAATTGCTCTGATTATCTGTGTGACCTCTTTGCTAAGACTCTCCAGAGAGCCGTCCTCAAAACCAACACACATCTTGACATATCTCCCACATTGATCGCAGTGTCTCCAGAAACGGCATTCAAGGAGCCAGGACCTTTTCTCCCTACACTGTCCATTGAGTTGTCCTCAAAACCAATATACATCCTGCTATATCTCCCACATGGAAAGTGCCAGGAGGGAGAAGTGGGGATTATGTTTAGACTTTCTCAGAACTGCTTCAAATCAACTAGATATCTTTGTGCTGTAAATCTCCCAACAGCCAAACGCAAAAGCAGCAAACATCTCGCTGTATGTCCCACATCGAAAGTGCCAAGAGAGAGCTTGCTCTCCCTGTCTTTGAGTACTGTTTTCACTGTCCCGGTTACCTCTTTGCTAACATTCTCTTCAGAGCTGCAGTGAAACCAGGAACCACGTGGAGAAGGCACCCACACTGAAAGTGCGTGGAGGGAACATTGGGGCTTCTTCTCAGTGTCTCTGACATAGGGTTTCACTGTCCCGGGAAAGTCTCTGCTAACACCGTGCAGAGCGCTGTGCCCAATATACAGAAACGTCTTGCGGTATCTCCTACAGGGAAAGTGCCAGGAGGGAATTGTCGAGCTTGTTCTCAGTGTCTCTGAGAATTGCTCTGATTATCCCTGTGACCTCTTTGCTAAGACTCTCCAGAGAGCCGTCCTCAAAACCAACACACATCTTGACATATCTCCCACATTGATCGCAGTGTCCCCAGAAACGGCATTCAAGGAGACAGGACCTTTTCTCCCTACACTGTCCATTGAGTTGTCCTCAAAAACAATATACATCCTGCTATATCTCCCACATGGAAAGTGCCAGGAGGGAGAAGTGGGGATTATGTTTAGACTTTCTCGGAACTGCTTCAAATCAACTAGATATCTTTGTGCTGTAAATCTCCCAACAGCCAAACGCAAAAGCAGCAAACATCTCGCTGTATGTCCCACATCCAAAGTGCCAAGAGAGAGCTTGCTCTCCCTGTCTTTGAGTACTGTTTTCACTGTCCCGGTTACCTCTTTGCTAACGTTCTCTTCAGAGCTGCAGTGAAAGCAGGAACCACGTGGAGAAGGCACCCACACTGAAAGTGCCTGGAGGGAACATTGGGGCTTCTTCTCAGTGTCTCTGACATAGGGTTTCACTGTCCCGGGAAAGTCTCTGCTAACACCGTGCAGAGCGCTGTGCCCAATATACAGAAACGTCTTGCGGTATCTCCTACAGGGAAAGTGCCAGGAGGGAATTGTGGAGCTTGTTCTCAGTGTCTCTGAGAATTGCTCTGATTATCTGTGTGACCTCTTTGCTAAGACTCTCCAGAGAGCCGTCCTCAAAACCAACACACATCTTGACATATCTCCCACATTGATCACAGTGTCTCCAGAAATGGCATTCAAGGAGCCAGGACCTTTTCTCCCTACACTGTCCATTGAGTTGTCCTCAAAAACAATATACATCCTGCTATATCTCCCACATGGAAAGTGCCAGGAGGGAGAAGTGGGGATTATGTTTAGACTTTCTCGGAACTGCTTCAAATCAACTAGATATCTTTGTGCTGTAAATCTCCCAACAGCCAAACGCAAAAGCAGCAAACATCTCGCTGTATGTCCCACATCGAAAGTGCCAAGAGAGAGCTTGCTCTCCCTGTCTTTGAGTACTGTTTTCACTGTCCCGGTTACCTCTTTGCTAACGTTCTCTTCAGAGCTGCAGTGAAAGCAGGAACCACGTGGAGAAGGCACCCACACTGAAAGTGCGTGGAGGGAACATTGGGGCTTCTTCTCAGTGTCTCTGACATAGGGTTTCACTGTCCCGGGAAAGTCTCTGCTAACACCGTGCAGAGCGCTGTGCCCAATATACAGAAACGTCTTGCGGTATCTCCTACAGGGAAAGTGCCAGGAGGGAATTGTGGAGCTTGTTCTCAGTGTCTCTGAGAATTGCTCTGATTATCTGTGTGACCTCTTTGCTAAGACTCTCCAGAGAGCCGTCCTCAAAACCAACACACATCTTGACATATCTCCCACATTGATCGCAGTGTCTCCAGAAACGGCATTCAAGGAGCCAGGACCTTTTCTCCCTACACTGTCCATTGAGTTGTCCTCAAAACCAATATACATCCTGCTATATCTCCCACATGGAAAGTGCCAGGAGGGAGAAGTGGGGATTATGTTTAGACTTTCTCAGAACTGCTTCAAATCAACTAGATATCTTTGTGCTGTAAATCTCCCAACAGCCAAACGCAAAAGCAGCAAACATCTCGCTGTATGTCCCACATCGAAAGTGCCAAGAGAGAGCTTGCTCTCCCTGTCTTTGAGTACTGTTTTCACTGTCCCGGTTACCTCTTTGCTAACATTCTCTTCAGAGCTGCAGTGAAACCAGGAACCACGTGGAGAAGGCACCCACACTGAAAGTGCGTGGAGGGAACATTGGGGCTTCTTCTCAGTGTCTCTGACATAGGGTTTCACTGTCCCGGGAAAGTCTCTGCTAACACCGTGCAGAGCGCTGTGCCCAATATACAGAAACGTCTTGCGGTATCTCCTACAGGGAAAGTGCCAGGAGGGAATTGTCGAGCTTGTTCTCAGTGTCTCTGAGAATTGCTCTGATTATCCCTGTGACCTCTTTGCTAAGACTCTCCAGAGAGCCGTCCTCAAAACCAACACACATCTTGACATATCTCCCACATTGATCGCAGTGTCCCCAGAAACGGCATTCAAGGAGACAGGACCTTTTCTCCCTACACTGTCCATTGAGTTGTCCTCAAAACCAATATACATCCTGCTATATCTCCCACATGGAAAGTGCCAGGAGGGAGAAGTGGGGATTATGTTTAGACTTTCTCGGAACTGCTTCAAATCAACTAGATATCTTTGTGCTGTAAATCTCCCAACAGCCAAATGCAAAAGCAGCAAACATCTCGCTGTATGTCCCACATCCAAAGTGCCAAGAGAGAGCTTGCTCTCCCTGTCTTTGAGTACTGTTTTCACTGTCCCGGTTACCTCTTTGCTAACATTCTCTTCAGAGCTGCAGTGAAAGCAGGAACCACGTGGAGAAGGCACCCACACTGAAAGTGCCTGGAGGGAACATTGGGGCTTCTTCTCAGTGTCTCCGACATAGGGTTTCACTGTCCCGGGAAAGTCTCTGCTAACACCGTGCAGAGCGCTGTGCCCAATATACAGAAACGTCTTGCGGTATCTCCTACAGGGAAAGTGCCAGGAGGGAATTGTGGAGCTTGTTCTCAGTGTCTCTGAGAATTGCTCTGATTATCTGTGTGACCTCTTTGCTAAGACTCTCCAGAGAGCCGTCCTCAAAACCAACACACATCTTGACATATCTCCCACATTGATCGCAGTGTCTCCAGAAACGGCATTCAAGGAGCCAGGACCTTTTCTCCCTACACTGTCCATTGAGTTGTCCTCAAAACCAATATACATCCTGCTATATCTCCCACATGGAAAGTGCCAGGAGGGAGAAGTGGGGATTATGTTTAGACTTTCTCAGAACTGCTTCAAATCAACTAGATATCTTTGTGCTGTAAATCTCCCAACAGCCAAACGCAAAAGCAGCAAACATCTCGCTGTATGTCCCACATCGAAAGTGCCAAGAGAGAGCTTGCTCTCCCTGTCTTTGAGTACTGTTTTCACTGTCCCGGTTACCTCTTTGCTAACATTCTCTTCAGAGCTGCAGTGAAACCAGGAACCACGTGGAGAAGGCACCCACACTGAAAGTGCGTGGAGGGAACATTGGGGCTTCTTCTCAGTGTCTCTGACATAGGGTTTCACTGTCCCGGGAAAGTCTCTGCTAACACCCTGCAGAGCGCTGTGCCCAATATACAGAAACGTCTTGCGGTATCTCCTACAGGGAAAGTGCCAGGAGGGAATTGTCGAGCTTGTTCTCAGTGTCTCTGAGAATTGCTCTGATTATCCCTGTGACCTCTTTGCTAAGACTCTCCAGAGAGCCGTCCTCAAAACCAACACACATCTTGACATATCTCCCACATTGATCGCAGTGTCCCCAGAAACGGCATTCAAGGAGACAGGACCTTTTCTCCCTACACTGTCCATTGAGTTGTCCTCAAAAACAATATACATCCTGCTATATCTCCCACATGGAAAGTGCCAGGAGGGAGAAGTGGGGATTATGTTTAGACTTTCTCGGAACTGCTTCAAATCAACTAGATATCTTTGTGCTGTAAATCTCCCAACAGCCAAACGCAAAAGCAGCAAACATCTCGCTGTATGTCCCACATCCAAAGTGCCAAGAGAGAGCTTGCTCTCCCTGTCTTTGAGTACTGTTTTCACTGTCCCGGTTACCTCTTTGCTAACGTTCTCTTCAGAGCTGCAGTGAAAGCAGGAACCACGTGGAGAAGGCACCCACACTGAAAGTGCCTGGAGGGAACATTGGGGCTTCTTCTCAGTGTCTCTGACATAGGGTTTCACTGTCCCGGGAAAGTCTCTGCTAACACCGTGCAGAGCGCTGTGCCCAATATACAGAAACGTCTTGCAGTATCTCCTACAGGGAAAGTGCCAGGAGGGAATTGTGGAGCTTGTTCTCAGTGTCTCTGAGAATTGCTCTGATTATCTGTGTGACCTCTTTGCTAAGACTCTCCAGAGAGCCGTCCTCAAAACCAACACACATCTTGACATATCTCCCACATTGATCACAGTGTCTCCAGAAATGGCATTCAAGGAGCCAGGACCTTTTCTCCCTACACTGTCCATTGAGTTGTCCTCAAAACCAATATACATCCTGCTATATCTCCCACATGGAAAGTGCCAGGAGGGAGAAGTGGGGATTATGTTTAGACTTTCTCGGAACTGCTTCAAATCAACTAGATATCTTTGTGCTGTAAATCTCCCAACAGCCAAACGCAAAAGCAGCAAACATCTCGCTGTATGTCCCACATCGAAAGTGCCAAGAGAGAGCTTGCTCTCCCTGTCTTTGAGTACTGTTTTCACTGTCCCGGTTACCTCTTTGCTAACATTCTCTTCAGAGCTGCAGTGAAAGCAGGAACCACGTGGAGAAGGCACCCACACTGAAAGTGCCTGGAGGGAACATTGGGGCTTCTTCTCAGTGTCTCTGACATAGGGTTTCACTGTCCCGGGAAAGTCTCTGCTAACACCGCGCAGAGCGCTGTGCCAATATACAGAAACGTCTTGCGGTAACTCCTACAGGGAAAGTGCCAGGAGGGAATTGTGGAGCTTGTTCTCAGTGTCTCTGAGAATTGCTCTGATTATCTGTGTGACCTCTTTGCTAAGACTCTCCAGAGAGCCGTCCTCAAAACCAACACACATCTTGACATATCTCCCACATTGATCGCAGTGTCTCCAGAAACGGCATTCGAGGAGACAGGACCTTTTCTCCCTACACTGTCCATTGAGTTGTCCTCAAAACCAATATACATCCTGCTATATCTCCCACATGGAAAGTGCCAGGAGGGAGAAGTGGGGATTATGTTTAGACTTTCTCGGAACTGCTTCAAATCAACTAGATATCTTCGTGCTGTAAATCTCCCAACAGCCAAACGCAAAAGCAGCAAACATCTCGCTGTATGTCCCACATCCAAAGTGCCAAGAGAGAGCTTGCTCTCCCTGTCTTTGAGTACTGTTTTCACTGTCCCGGTTACCTCTTTGCTAACATTCTCTTCAGAGCTGCAGTGAAAGCAGGAACCACGTGGAGAAGGCACCCACACTGAAAGTGCCTGGAGGGAACATTGGGGCTTCTTCTCAGTGTCTCTGACATAGGGTTTCACTGTCCCGGGAAAGTCTCTGCTAACACCGCGCAGAGCGCTGTGCCCAATCTACAGAAACGTCTTGCGGTATCTCCTACAGGGAAAGTGCCAGGAGGGAATTGTGGAGCTTGTTCTCAGTGTCTCTGAGAATTGCTCTGATTATCTGTGTGACCTCTTTGCTAAGACTCTCCAGAGAGCCGTCCTCAAAACCAACACACATCTTGACATATCTCCCACATTGATCGCAGTGTCTCCAGAAACGGCATTCGAGGAGACAGGACCTTTTCTCCCTACACTGTCCATTGAGTTGTCCTCAAAACCAATATACATCCTGCTATATCTCCCACATGGAAAGTGCCAGGAGGGAGAAGTGGGGATTATGTTTAGACTTTCTCGGAACTGCTTCAAATCAAGTAGATATCTTTGTGCTGTAAATCTCCCAACAGCCAAACGCAAAAGCAGCAAACATCTCGCTGTATGTCCCACATCCAAAGTGCCAAGAGAGAGCTTGCTCTCCCTGTCTTTGAGTACTGTTTTCACTGTCCCGGTTACCTCTTTGCTAACGTTCTCTTCAGAGCTGCAGTGAAAGCAGGAACCACGTGGAGAAGGCACCCACACTGAAAGTGCCTGGAGGGAACATTGGGGCTTCTTCTCAGTGTCTCTGACATAGGGTTTCACTGTCCCGGGAAAGTCTCTGCTAACACCGTGCAGAGCGCTGTGCCCAATATACAGAAACGTCTTGCAGTATCTCCTACAGGGAAAGTGCCAGGAGGGAATTGTGGAGCTTGTTCTCAGTGTCTCTGAGAATTGCTCTGATTATCTGTGTGACCTCTTTGCTAAGACTCTCCAGAGAGCCGTCCTCAAAACCAACACACATCTTGACATATCTCCCACATTGATCGCAGTGTCTCCAGAAATGGCATTCAAGGAGCCAGGACCTTTTCTCCCTACACTGTCCATTGAGTTGTCCTCAAAACCAATATACATCCTGCTATATCTCCCACATGGAAAGTGCCAGGAGGGAGAAGTGGGGATTATGTTTAGACTTTCTCGGAACTGCTTCAAATCAACTAGATATCTTTGTGCTGTAAATCTCCCAACAGCCAAACGCAAAAGCAGCAAACATCTCGCTGTATGTCCCACATCCAAAGTGCCAAGAGAGAGCTTGCTCTCCCTGTCTTTGAGTACTGTTTTCACTGTCCAGGTTACCTCTTTGCTAACGTTCTCTTCAGAGCTGCAGTGAAACCAGGAACCACGTGGAGAAGGCACCCACACTGAAAGTGCCTGGAGGGAACATTGGGGCTTCTTCTCAGTGTCTCTGACATAGGGTTTCACTGTCCCGGGAAAGTCTCTGCTAACACCGTGCAGAGCGCTGTGCCCAATATACAGAAACGTCTTGCGGTAACTCCTACAGGGAAAGTGCCAGGAGGGAATTGTGGAGCTTGTTCTCAGTGTCTCTGAGAATTGCTCTGATTATCTGTGTGACCTCTTTGCTAAGACTCTCCAGAGAGCCGTCCTCAAAACCAACACACATCTTGACATATCTCCCACATTGATCGCAGTGTCTCCAGAAACGGCATTCAAGGAGCCAGGACCTTTTCTCCCTACACTGTCCATTGAGTTGTCCTCAAAACCAATATACATCCTGCTATATCTCCCACATGGAAAGTGCCAGGAGGGAGAAGTGGGGATTATGTTTAGACTTTCTCGGAACTGCTTCAAATCAACTAGATATCTTTGTGCTGTAAATCTCCCAACAGCCAAACGCAAAAGCAGCAAACATCTCGCTGTATGTCCCACATCCAAAGTGCCAAGAGAGAGCTTGCTCTCCCTGTCTTTGAGTACTGTTTTCACTGTCCAGGTTACCTCTTTGCTAACGTTCTCTTCAGAGCTGCAGTGAAACCAGGAACCACGTGGAGAAGGCACCCACACTGAAAGTGCCTGGAGGGAACATTGGGGCTTCTTCTCAGTGTCTCTGACATAGGGTTTCACTGTCCCGGGAAAGTCTCTGCTAACACCGTGCAGAGCGCTGTGCCCAATATACAGAAACGTCTTGCAGTATCTCCTACAGGGAAAGTGCCAGGAGGGAATTGTGGAGCTTGTTCTCAGTGTCTCTGAGAATTGCTCTGATTATCTGTGTGACCTCTTTGCTAAGACTCTCCAGAGAGCCGTCCTCAAAACCAACACACATCTTGACATATCTCCCACATTGATCACAGTGTCTCCAGAAACGGCATTCAAGGAGACAGGACCTTTTCTCCCTACACTGTCCATTGAGTTGTCCTCAAAACCAATATACATCCTGCTATATCTCCCACATGGAAAGTGCCAGGAGGGAGAAGTGGGGATTATGTTTAGACTTTCTCGGAACTGCTTCAAATCAACTAGATATCTTTGTGCTGTAAATCTCCCAACAGCCAAACGCAAAAGCAGCAAACATCTCGCTGTATGTCCCACATCCAAAGTGCCAAGAGAGAGCTTGCTCTCCCTGTCTTTGAGTACTGTTTTCACTGTCCCGGTTACCTCTTTGCTAACATTCTCTTCAGAGCTGCAGTGAAAGCAGGAACCACGTGGAGAAGGCACCCACACTGAAAGTGCCTGGAGGGAACATTGGGGCTTCTTCTCAGTGTCTCTGACATAGGGTTTCACTGTCCCGGGAAAGTCTCTGCTAACACCGTGCAGAGCGCTGTGCCCAATATACAGAAACGTCTTGCGGTATCTCCTACAGGGAAAGTGCCAGGAGGGAATTGTGGAGCTTGTTCTCAGTGTCTCTGAGAATTGCTCTGATTATCTGTGTGACCTCTTTGCTAAGACTCTCCAGAGAGCCGTCCTCAAAACCAACACACATCTTGACATATCTCCCACATTGATCGCAGTGTCTCCAGAAATGGCATTCAAGGAGTCAGGAGCTTTTCTCCCTACACTGTCCATTGAGTTGTCCTCAAAACCAATATACATCCTGCTATATCTCCCACATGGAAAGTGCCAGGAGGGAGAAGTGGGGATTATGTTTAGACTTTCTCGGAACTGCTTCAAATCAACTAGATATCTTTGTGCTGTAAATCTCCCAACAGCCAAACGCAAAAGCAGCAAACATCTCGCTGTATGTCCCACATCCAAAGTGCCAAGAGAGAGCTTGCTCTCCCTGTCTTTGAGTACTGTTTTCACTGTCCCGGTTACCTCTTTGCTAACATTCTCTTCAGAGCTGCAGTGAAACCAGGAACCACGTGGAGAAGGCACCCACACTGAAAGTGCCTGGAGGGAACATTGGGGCTTCTTCTCAGTGTCTCTGACATAGGGTTTCACTGTCCCGGGAAAGCCTCTGCTAACACCCTGCAGAGCGCTGTGCCCAATATACAGAAACGTCTTGCGGTATCTCCTACAGGGAAAGTGCCAGGAGGGAATTGTGGAGCTTGTTCTCAGTGTCTCTGAGAATTGCTCTGATTATCTGTGTGACCTCTTTGCTAAGACTCTCCAGAGAGCCGTCCTCAAGACCAACACACATCTTGACATATCTCCCACATTGATCGCAGTGTCTCCAGAAACGGCATTCAAGGAGACAGGACCTTTTCTCCCTACACTGTCCATTGAGTTGTCCTCAAAACCAATATACATCCTGCTATACCTCCCACATGGAAAGTGCTAGGAGGGAGAAGTGGGGATTATGTTTAGACTTTCTCGGAACTGCTTCAAATCAACTAGATATCTTTGTGCTGTAAATCTCCCAACAGCCAAACGCAAAAGCAGCAAACATCTCGCTGTATGTCCCACATCCAAAGTGCCAAGAGAGAGCTTGCTCTCCCTGTCTTTGAGTACTGTTTTCACTGTCCCGGTTACCTCTTTGCTAACATTCTCTTCAGAGCTGCAGTGAAACCAGGAACCACGTGGAGAAGGCACCCACACTGAAAGTGCCTGGAGGGAACATTGGGGCTTCTTCTCAGTGTCTCTGACATAGGGTTTCACTGTCCCGGGAAAGTCTCTGCTAACACCCTGCAGAGCGCTGTGCCCAATATACAGAAACGTCTTGCGGTATCTCCTACAGGGAAAGTGCCAGGAGGGAATTGTGGAGCTTGTTCTCAGTGTCTCTGAGAATTGCTCTGATTATCTGTGTGACCTCTTTGCTAAGACTCTCCAGAGAGCCGTCCTCAAAACCAACACACATCTTGACATATCTCCCACATTGATCGCAGTGTCTCCAGAAACGGCATTCAAGGAGCCAGGACCTTTTCTCCCTACACTGTCCATTGAGTTGTCCTCAAAACCAATATACATCCTGCTATATCTCCCACATGGAAAGTGCCAGGAGGGAGAAGTGGGGATTATGTTTAGACTTTCTCGGAACTGCTTCAAATCAACTAGATATCTTTGTGCTGTAAATCTCCCAACAGTCAAACGCAAAAGCAGCAAACATCTCGCTGTATGTCCCACATCCAAAGTGCCAAGAGAGAGCTTGCTCTCCCTGTCTTTGAGTACTGTTTTCACTGTCCCGGTTACCTCTTTGCTAACGTTCTCTTCAGAGCTGCAGTGAAAGCAGGAACCACGTGGAGAAGGCACCCACACTGAAAGTGCCTGGAGGGAACATTGGGGCTTCTTCTCAGTGTCTCTGACATAGGGTTTCACTGTCCCGGGAAAGTCTCTGCTAACACCGTGCAGAGCGCTGTGCCCAATATACAGAAACGTCTTGCAGTATCTCCTACAGGGAAAGTGCCAGGAGGGAATTGTGGAGCTTGTTCTCAGTGTCTCTGAGAATTGCTCTGATTATCTGTGTGACCTCTTTGCTAAGACTCTCCAGAGAGCCGTCCTCAAAACCAACACACATCTTGACATATCTCCCACATTGATCGCAGTGTCTCCAGAAACGGCATTCAAGGAGCCAGGACCTTTTCTCCCTACACTGTCCATTGAGTTGTCCTCAAAACCAATATACATCCTGCTATATCTCCCACATGGAAAGTGCCAGGAGGGAGAAGTGGGGATTATGTTTAGACTTTCTCGGAACTGCTTCAAATCAACTAGATATCTTTGTGCTGTAAATCTCCCAACAGCCAAACGCAAAAGCAGCAAACATCTCGCTGTATGTCCCACATCCAAAGTGCCAAGAGAGAGCTTGCTCTCCCTGTCTTTGAGTACTGTTTTCACTGTCCCGGTTACCTCTTTGCTAACGTTCTCTTCAGAGCTGCAGTGAAACCAGGAACCACGTGGAGAAGGCACCCACACTGAAAGTGCCTGGAGGGAACATTGGGGCTTCTTCTCAGTGTCTCTGACATAGGGTTTCACTGTCCCGGGAAAGTCTCTGCTAACACCGTGCAGAGCGCTGTGCCCAATATACAGAAACGTCTTGCAGTATCTCCGACAGGGAAAGTGCCAGGAGGGAATTGTGGAGCTTGTTCTCAGTGTCTCTGAGAATTGCTCTGATTATCTGTGTGACCTCTTTGCTAAGACTCTCCAGAGAGCCGTCCTCAAGACCAACACACATCTTGACATATCTCCCACATTGATCGCAGTGTCTCCAGAAACGGCATTCAAGGAGCCAGGACCTTTTCTCCCTACACTGTCCATTGAGTTGTCCTCAAAACCAATATACATCCTGCTATACCTCCAACATGGAAAGTGCTAGGAGGGAGAAGTGGGGATTATGTTTAGACTTTCTCGGAACTGCTTCAAATCAACTAGATATCTTTGTGCTGTAAATCTCCCAACAGCCAAACGCAAAAGCAGCAAACATCTCGCTGTATGTCCCACATCCAAAGTGCCAAGAGAGAGCTTGCTCTCCCTGTCTTTGAGTACTGTTTTCACTGTCCAGGTTACCTCTTTGCTAACGTTCTCTTCAGAGCTGCAGTGAAACCAGGAACCACGTGGAGAAGGCACCCACACTGAAAGTGCCTGGAGGGAACATTGGGGCTTCTTCTCAGTGTCTCTGACATAGGGTTTCACTGTCCCGGGAAAGTCTCTGCTAACACCGTGCAGAGTGCTGTGCCCAATATACAGAAACGTCTTGCAGTATCTCCTACAGGGAAAGTGCCAGGAGGGAATTGTGGAGCTTGTTCTCAGTGTCTCTGAGAATTGCTCTGATTATCCCTGTGACCTCTTTGCTAAGACTCTCCAGAGAGCCGTCCTCAAAACCAACACACATCTTGACATATCTCCCACATTGATCACAGTGTCTCCAGAAACGGCATTCAAGGAGACAGGACCTTTTCTCCCTACACTGTCCATTGAGTTGTCCTCAAAACCAATATACATCCTGCTATATCTCCCACATGGAAAGTGCCAGGAGGGAGAAGTGGGGATTATGTTTAGACTTTCTCGGAACTGCTTCAAATCAACTAGATATCTTTGTGCTGTAAATCTCCCAACAGCCAAACGCAAAAGCAGCAAACATCTCGCTGTATGTCCCACATCCAAAGTGCCAAGAGAGAGCTTGCTCTCCCTGTCTTTGAGTACTGTTTTCACTGTCCCGGTTACCTCTTTGCTAACATTCTCTTCAGAGCTGCAGTGAAACCAGGAACCACGTGGAGAAGGCACCCACACTGAAAGTGCCTGGAGGGAACATTGGGGCTTCTTCTCAGTGTCTCTGACATAGGGTTTCACTGTCCCGGGAAACTCTCTGCTAACACCGTGCAGAGCGCTGTGCCCAATATACAGAAACGTCTTGCGGTATCTCCTACAGGGAAAGTGCCAGGAGGGAATTGTGGAGCTTGTTCTCAGTGTCTCTGAGAATTGCTCTGATTATCTGTGTGACCTCTTTGCTAAGACTCTCCAGAGAGCCGTCCTCAAAACCAACACACATCTTGACATATCTCCCACATTGATCGCAGTGTCTCCAAAAATGGCATTCAAGGAGCCAGGAGCTTTTCTCCCTACACTGTCCATTGAGTTGTCCTCAAAACCAATATACATCCTGCTATATCTCCCACATGGAAAGTGCCAGGAGGGAGAAGTGGGGATTATGTTTAGACTTTCTCGGAACTGCTTCAAATCAATTAGATATCTTTGTGCTGTAAATCTCCCAACAGCCAAACGCAAAAGCAGCAAACATCTCGCTGTATGTCCCACATCCAAAGTGCCAAGAGAGAGCTTGCTCTCCCTGTCTTTGAGTACTGTTTTCACTGTCCCGGTTACCTCTTTGCTAACATTCTCTTCAGAGCTGCAGTGAAAGCAGGAACCACGTGGAGAAGGCACCCACACTGAAAGTGCCTGGAGGGAACATTGGGGCTTCTTCTCAGTGTCTCTGACATAGGGTTTCACTGTCCCGGGAAAGTCTCTGCTAACACCGTGCAGAGCGCTGTGCCCAATATACAGAAACGTCTTGCGGTATCTCCTACAGGGAAAGTGCCAGGAGGGAATTGTGGAGCTTGTTCTCAGTGTCTCTGAGAATTGCTCTGATTATCTGTGTGACCTCTTTGCTAAGACTCTCCAGAGAGCCGTCCTCAAAACCAACACACATCTTGACATATCTCCCACATTGATCGCAGTGTCTCCAGAAATGGCATTCAAGGAGCCAGGACCTTTTCTCCCTACACTGTCCATTGAGTTGTCCTCAAAACCAATATACATCCTGCTATATCTCCCACATGGAAAGTGCCAGGAGGGAGAAGTGGGGATTATGTTTAGACTTTCTCGGAACTGCTTCAAATCAACTAGATATCTTTGTGCTGTAAATCTCCCAACAGCCAAACGCAAAAGCAGCAAACATCTCGCTGTATGTCCCATATCCAAAGTGCCAAGAGAGAGCTTGCTCTCCCTGTCTTTGAGTACTGTTTTCACTGTCCCGGTTACCTCTTTGCTAACATTCTCTTCAGAGCTGCAGTGAAACCAGGAACCACGTGGAGAAGGCACCCACACTGAAAGTGCCTGGAGGGAACATTGGGGCTTCTTCTCAGTGTCTCTGACATAGGGTTTCACTGTCCCGGGAAAGTCTCTGCTAACACCCTGCAGAGCGCTGTGCCCAATATACAGAAACGTCTTGCGGTATCTCCTACAGGGAAAGTGCCAGGAGGGAATTGTGGAGCTTGTTCTCAGTGTCTCTGAGAATTGCTCTGATTATCTGTGTGACCTCTTTGCTAAGACTCTCCAGAGAGCCGTCCTCAAGACCAACACACATCTTGACATATCTCCCACATTGATCGCAGTGTCTCCAGAAACGGCATTCAAGGAGACAGGACCTTTTCTCCCTACACTGTCCATTGAGTTGTCCTCAAAACCAATATACATCCTGCTATACCTCCCACATGGAAAGTGCTAGGAGGGAGAAGTGGGGATTATGTTTAGACTTTCTCGGAACTGCTTCAAATCAACTAGATATCTTTGTGCTGTAAATCTCCCAACAGCCAAACGCAAAAGCAGCAAACATCTCGCTGTATGTCCCACATCCAAAGTGCCAAGAGAGAGCTTGCTCTCCCTGTCTTTGAGTACTGTTTTCACTGTCCCGGTTACCTCTTTGCTAACATTCTCTTCAGAGCTGCAGTGAAAGCAGGAACCACGTGGAGAAGGCACCCACACTGAAAGTGCCTGGAGGGAACATTGGGGCTTCTTCTCAGTGTCTCTGACATAGGGTTTCACTGTCCCGGGAAAGTCTCTGCTAACACCCTGCAGAGCGCTGTGCCCAATATACAGAAACGTCTTGCGGTATCTCCTACAGGGAAAGTGCCAGGAGGGAATTGTCGAGCTTGTTCTCAGTGTCTCTGAGAATTGCTCTGATTATCTGTGTGACCTCTTTGCTAAGACTCTCCAGAGAGCCGTCCTCAAAACCAACACACATCTTGACATATCTCCCACATTGATCGCAGTGTCTCCAGAAACGGCATTCAAGGAGCCAGGACCTTTTCTCCCTACACTGTCCATTGAGTTGTCCTCAAAACCAATATACATCCTGCTATATCTCCCACATGGAAAGTGCCAGGAGGGAGAAGTGGGGATTATGTTTAGACTTTCTCGGAACTGCTTCAAATCAACTAGATATCTTTGTGCTGTAAATCTCCCAACAGTCAAACGCAAAAGCAGCAAACATCTCGCTGTATGTCCCACATCCAAAGTGCCAAGAGAGAGCTTGCTCTCCCTGTCTTTGAGTACTGTTTTCACTGTCCCGGTTACCTCTTTGCTAACGTTCTCTTCAGAGCTGCAGTGAAAGCAGGAACCACGTGGAGAAGGCACCCACACTGAAAGTGCCTGGAGGGAACATTGGGGCTTCTTCTCAGTGTCTCTGACATAGGGTTTCACTGTCCCGGGAAAGTCTCTGCTAACACCGTGCAGAGCGCTGTGCCCAATATACAGAAACGTCTTGCAGTATCTCCTACAGGGAAAGTGCCAGGAGGGAATTGTGGAGCTTGTTCTCAGTGTCTCTGAGAATTGCTCTGATTATCTGTGTGACCTCTTTGCTAAGACTCTCCAGAGAGCCGTCCTCAAAACCAACACACATCTTGACATATCTCCCACATTGATCGCAGTGTCTCCAGAAACGGCATTCAAGGAGCCAGGACCTTTTCTCCCTACACTGTCCATTGAGTTGTCCTCAAAACCAATATACATCCTGCTATATCTCCCACATGGAAAGTGCCAGGAGGGAGAAGTGGGGATTATGTTTAGACTTTCTCGGAACTGCTTCAAATCAACTAGATATCTTTGTGCTGTAAATCTCCCAACAGCCAAACGCAAAAGCAGCAAACATCTCGCTGTATGTCCCACATCCAAAGTGCCAAGAGAGAGCTTGCTCTCCCTGTCTTTGAGTACTGTTTTCACTGTCCCGGTTACCTCTTTGCTAACGTTCTCTTCAGAGCCGCAGTGAAAGCAGGAACCACGTGGAGAAGGCACCCACACTGAAAGTGCCTGGAGGGAACATTGGGGCTTCTTCTCAGTGTCTCTGACATAGGGTTTCACTGTCCCGGGAAAGTCTCTGCTAACACCCTGCAGAGCGCTGTGCCCAATATACAGAAACGTCTTGCGGTATCTCCTACAGGGAAAGTGCCAGGAGGGAATTGTGGAGCTTGTTCTCAGTGTCTCTGAGAATTGCTCTGATTATCCCTGTGACCTCTTTGCTAAGACTCTCCAGAGAGCCGTCCTCAAAACCAACACACATCTTGACATATCTCCCACATTGATCGCAGTGTCTCCAGAAACGGCATTCAAGGAGCCAGGACCTTTTCTCCCTACACTGTCCATTGAGTTGTCCTCAAAACCAATATACATCCTGCTATATCTCCCACATGGAAAGTGCCAGGAGGGAGAAGTGGGGATTATGTTTAGACTTTCTCGGAACTGCTTCAAATCAACTAGATATCTTTGTGCTGTAAATCTCCCAACAGCCAAACGCAAAAGCAGCAAACATCTCGCTGTATGTCCCACATCCAAAGTGCCAAGAGAGAGCTTGCTCTCCCTGTCTTTGAGTACTGTTTTCACTGTCCCGGTTACCTCTTTGCTAACATTCTCTTCAGAGCTGCAGTGAAAGCAGGAACCACGTGGAGAAGGCACCCACACTGAAAGTGCCTGGAGGGAACATTGGGGCTTCTTCTCAGTGTCTCTGACATAGGGTTTCACTGTCCCGGGAAAGTCTCTGCTAACACCGTGCAGAGCGCTGTGCCCAATATACAGAAACGTCTTGCGGTATCTCCTACAGGGAAAGTGCCAGGAGGGAATTGTGGAGCTTGTTCTCAGTGTCTCTGAGAATTGCTCTGATTATCTGTGTGACCTCTTTGCTAAGACTCTCCAGAGAGCCGTCCTCAAAACCAACACACATCTTGACATATCTCCCACATTGATCGCAGTGTCTCCAGAAACGGCATTCAAGGAGCCAGGACCTTTTCTCCCTACACTGGCCATTGAGTTGTCCTCAAAACCAATATACATCCTGCTATATCTCCCACATGGAAAGTGCCAGGAGGGAGAAGTGGGGATTATGTTTAGACTTTCTCGGAACTGCTTCAAATCAACTAGATATCTTTGTGCTGTAAATCTCCCAACAGCCAAACGCAAAAGCAGCAAACATCTCGCTGTATGTCCCACATCCAAAGTGCCAAGAGAGAGCTTGCTCTCCCTGTCTTTGAGTACTGTTTTCACTGTCCCGGTTACCTCTTTGCTAACATTCTCTTCAGAGCTGCAGTGAAACCAGGAACCACGTGGAGAAGGCACCCACACTGAAAGTGCCTGGAGGGAACATTGGGGCTTCTTCTCAGTGTCTCTGACATAGGGTTTCACTGTCCCGGGAAAGTCTCTGCTAACACCCTGCAGAGCGCTGTGCCCAATATACAGAAACGTCTTGCGGTATCTCCTACAGGGAAAGTGCCAGGAGGGAATTGTGGAGCTTGTTCTCAGTGTCTCTGAGAATTGCTCTGATTATCTGTGTGACCTCTTTGCTAAGACTCTCCAGAGAGCCGTCCTCAAAACCAACACACATCTTGACATATCTCCCACATTGATCGCAGTGTCTCCAGAAACGGCATTCAAGGAGCCAGGACCTTTTCTCCCTACACCGTCCATTGAGTTGTCCTCAAAACCAATATACATCCTGCTGTATCTCCCACATGGAAAGTGCCAGGAGGGAGAAGTGGGGATTATGTTTAGACTTTCTCGGAACTGCTTCAAATCAACTAGATATCTTTGTGCTGTAAATCTCCCAACAGCCAAACGCAAAAGCAGCAAACATCTCGCTGTATGTCCCACATCCAAAGTGCCAAGAGAGAGCTTGCTCTCCCTGTCTTTGAGTACTGTTTTCACTGTCCCGGTTACCTCTTTGCTAACGTTCTCTTCAGAGCCGCAGTGAAAGCAGGAACCACGTGGAGAAGGCACCCACACTGAAAGTGCCTGGAGGGAACATTGGGGCTTCTTCTCAGTGTCTCTGACATAGGGTTTCACTGTCCCGGGAAAGTCTCTGCTAACACCGCGCAGAGCGCTGTGCCAATATACAGAAACGTCTTGCGGTATCTCCTACAGGGAAAGTGCCAGGAGGGAATTGTGGAGCTTGTTCTCAGTGTCTCTGAGAATTGCTCTGATTATCTGTGTGACCTCTTTGCTAAGACTCTCCAGAGAGCCGTCCTCAAAACCAACACACATCTTGACATATCTCCCACATTGATCGCAGTGTCTCCAGAAACGGCATTCAAGGAGACAGGACCTTTTCTCCCTACACTGTCCATTGAGTTGTCCTCAAAACCAATATACATCCTGCTATATCTCCCACATGGAAAGTGCCAGGAGGGAGAAGTGGGGATTATGTTTAGACTTTCTCGGAACTGCTTCAAATCAACTAGATATCTTTGTGCTGTAAATCTCCCAACAGCCAAACGCAAAAGCAGCAAACATCTCGCTGTATGTCCCACATCCAAAGTGCCAAGAGAGAGCTTGCTCTCCCTGTCTTTGAGTACTGTTTTCACTGTCCCGGTTACCTCTTTGCTAACATTCTCTTCAGAGCTGCAGTGAAACCAGGAACCACGTGGAGAAGGCACCCACACTGAAAGTGCCTGGAGGGAACATTGGGGCTTCTTCTCAGTGTCTCTGACATAGGGTTTCACTGTCCCGGGAAAGTCTCTGCTAACACCGTGCAGAGCGCTGTGCCCAATATACAGAAACGTCTTGCAGTATCTCCTACAGGGAAAGTGCCAGGAGGGAATTGTGGAGCTTGTTCTCAGTGTCTCTGAGAATTGCTCTGATTATCTGTGTGACCTCTTTGCTAAGACTCTCCAGAGAGCCGTCCTCAAAACCAACACACATCTTGACATATCTCCCACATTGATCGCAGTGTCTCCAGAAACGGCATTCAAGGAGCCAGGACCTTTTCTCCCTACACAGTCCATTGAGTTGTCCTCAAAACCAATATACATCCTGCTATATCTCCCACATGGAAAGTGCCAGGAGGGAGAAGTGGGGATTATGTTTAGACTTTCTCGGAACTGCTTCAAATCAACTAGATATCTTTGTGCTGTAAATCTCCCAACAGCCAAACGCAAAAGCAGCAAACATCTCGCTGTATGTCCCACATCCAAAGTGCCAAGAGAGAGCTTGCTCTCCCTGTCTTTGAGTACTGTTTTCACTGTCCCGGTTACCTCTTTGCTAACGTTCTCTTCAGAGCCGCAGTGAAAGCAGGAACCACGTGGAGAAGGCACCCACACTGAAAGTGCCTGGAGGGAACATTGGGGCTTCTTCTCAGTGTCTCTGACATAGGGTTTCACTGTCCCGGGAAAGTCTCTGCTAACACCGCGCAGAGCGCTGTGCCAATATACAGAAACGTCTTGCGGTATCTCCTACAGGGAAAGTGCCAGGAGGGAATTGTGGAGCTTGTTCTCAGTGTCTCTGAGAATTGCTCTGATTATCTGTGTGACCTCTTTGCTAAGACTCTCCAGAGAGCCGTCCTCAAAACCAACACACATCTTGACATATCTCCCACATTGATCGCAGTGTCTCCAGAAACGGCATTCAAGGAGACAGGACCTTTTCTCCCTACACTGTCCATTGAGTTGTCCTCAAAACCAATATACATCCTGCTATATCTCCCACATGGAAAGTGCCAGGAGGGAGAAGTGGGGATTATGTTTAGACTTTCTCGGAACTGCTTCAAATCAACTAGATATCTTTGTGCTGTAAATCTCCCAACAGCCAAACGCAAAAGCAGCAAACATCTCGCTGTATGTCCCACATCCAAAGTGCCAAGAGAGAGCTTGCTCTCCCTGTCTTTGAGTACTGTTTTCACTGTCCAGGTTACCTCTTTGCTAACGTTCTCTTCAGAGCTGCAGTGAAAGCAGGAACCACGTGGAGAAGGCACCCACACTGAAAGTGCCTGGAGGGAACATTGGGGCTTCTTCTCAGTGTCTCTGACATAGGGTTTCACTGTCCCGGGAAAGTCTCTGCTAACACCGTGCAGAGCGCTGTGCCCAATATACAGAAACGTCTTGCAGTATCTCCTACAGGGAAAGTGCCAGGAGGGAATTGTGGAGCTTGTTCTCAGTGTCTCTGAGAATTGCTCTGATTATCTGTGTGACCTCTTTGCTAAGACTCTCCAGAGAGCCGTCCTCAAAACCAACACACATCTTGACATATCTCCCACATTGATCACATTGTCTCCAGAAACGGCATTCAAGGAGACAGGACCTTTTCTCCCTACACTGTCCATTGAGTTGTCCTCAAAACCAATATACATCCTGCTGTATCTCCCACATGGAAAGTGCCAGGAGGGAGAAGTGGGGATTATGTTTAGACTTTCTCGGAACTGCTTCAAATCAACTAGATATCTTTGTGCTGTAAATCTCCCAACAGCCAAACGCAAAAGCAGCAAACATCTCGCTGTATGTCCCACATCCAAAGTGCCAAGAGAGAGCTTGCTCTCCCTGTCTTTGAGTACTGTTTTCACTGTCCCGGTTACCTCTTTGCTAACGTTCTCTTCAGAGCTGCAGTGAAAGCAGGAACCACGTGGAGAAGGCACCCACACTGAAAGTGCCTGGAGGGAACATTGGGGCTTCTTCTCAGTGTCTCTGACATAGGGTTTCACTGTCCCGGGAAAGTCTCTGCTAACACCCTGCAGAGCGCTGTGCCCAATATACAGAAACGTCTTGCGGTATCTCCTACAGGGAAAGTGCCAGGAGGGAATTGTGGAGCTTGTTCTCAGTGTCTCTGAGAATTGCTCTGATTATCTGTGTGACCTCTTTGCTAAGACTCTCCAGAGAGCCGTCCTCAAAACCAACACACATCTTGACATATCTCCCACATTGATCGCAGTGTCTCCAGAAATGGCATTCAAGGAGCCAGGAGCTTTTCTCCCTACACTGTCCATTGAGTTGTCCTCAAAACCAATATACATCCTGCTATATCTCCCACATGGAAAGTGCCAGGAGGGAGAAGTGGGGATTATGTTTAGACTTTCTCGGAACTGCTTCAAATCAACTAGATATCTTTGTGCTGTAAATCTCCCAACAGCCAAACGCAAAAGCAGCAAACATCTCGCTGTATGTCCCACATCCAAAGTGCCAAGAGAGAGCTTGCTCTCCCTGTCTTTGAGTACTGTTTTCACTGTCCCGGTTACCTCTTTGCTAACATTCTCTTCAGAGCTGCAGTGAAAGCAGGAACCACGTGGAGAAGGCACCCACACTGAAAGTGCCTGGAGGGAACATTGGGGCTTCTTCTCAGTGTCTCTGACATAGGGTTTCACTGTCCCGGGAAAGTCTCTGCTAACACCGTGCAGAGCGCTGTGCCCAATATACAGAAACGTCTTGCGGTATCTCCTACAGGGAAAGTGCCAGGAGGGAATTGTGGAGCTTGTTCTCAGTGTCTCTGAGAATTGCTCTGATTATCTGTGTGACCTCTTTGCTAAGACTCTCCAGAGAGCCGTCCTCAAAACCAACACACATCTTGACATATCTCCCACATTGATCACAGTGTCTCCAGAAACGGCATTCAAGGAGACAGGACCTTTTCTCCCTACACTGTCCATTGAGTTGTCCTCAAAACCAATATACATCCTGCTGTATCTCCCACATGGAAAGTGCCAGGAGGGAGAAGTGGGGATTATGTTTAGACTTTCTCGGAACTGCTTCAAATCAACTAGATATCTTTGTGCTGTAAATCTCCCAACAGTCAAACGCAAAAGCAGCAAACATCTCGCTGTATGTCCCACATCCAAAGTGCCAAGAGAGAGCTTGCTCTCCCTGTCTTTGAGTACTGTTTTCACTGTCCCGGTTACCTCTTTGCTAACGTTCTCTTCAGAGCCGCAGTGAAAGCAGGAACCACGTGGAGAAGGCACCCACACTGAAAGTGCCTGGAGGGAACATTGGGGCTTCTTCTCAGTGTCTCTGACATAGGGTTTCACTGTCCCGGGAAAGTCTCTGCTAACACCGTGCAGAGCGCTGTGCCCAATATACAGAAACGTCTTGCGGTATCTCCTACAGGGAAAGTGCCAGGAGGGAATTGTGGAGCTTGTTCTCAGTGTCTCTGAGAATTGCTCTGATTATCTGTGTGACCTCTTTGCTAAGACTCTCCAGAGAGCCGTCCTCAAAACCAACACACATCTTGACATATCTCCCACATTGATCGCAGTGTCTCCAGAAACGGCATTCAAGGAGCCAGGACCTTTTCTCCCTACACCGTCCATTGAGTTGTCCTCAAAACCAATATACATCCTGCTGTATCTCCCACATGGAAAGTGCCAGGAGGGAGAAGTGGGGATTATGTTTAGACTTTCTCGGAACTGCTTCAAATCAACTAGATATCTTTGTGCTGTAAATCTCCCAACAGCCAAACGCAAAAGCAGCAAACATCTCGCTGTATGTCCCACATCCAAAGTGCCAAGAGAGAGCTTGCTCTCCCTGTCTTTGAGTACTGTTTTCACTGTCCCGGTTACCTCTTTGCTAACGTTCTCTTCAGAGCCGCAGTGAAAGCAGGAACCACGTGGAGAAGGCACCCACACTGAAAGTGCCTGGAGGGAACATTGGGGCTTCTTCTCAGTGTCTCTGACATAGGGTTTCACTGTCCCGGGAAAGTCTCTGCTAACACCCTGCAGAGCGCTGTGCCCAATATACAGAAACGTCTTGCGGTATCTCCTACAGGGAAAGTGCCAGGAGGGAATTGTGGAGCTTGTTCTCAGTGTCTCTGAGAATTGCTCTGATTATCCCTGTGACCTCTTTGCTAAGACTCTCCAGAGAGCCGTCCTCAAAACCAACACACATCTTGACATATCTCCCACATTGATCGCAGTGTCTCCAGAAACGGCATTCAAGGAGCCAGGAGCTTTTCTCCCTACACTGTCCATTGAGTTGTCCTCAAAACCAATATACATCCTGCTATATCTCCCACATGGAAAGTGCCAGGAGGGAGAAGTGGGGATTATGTTTAGACTTTCTCGGAACTGCTTCAAATCAACTAGATATCTTTGTGCTGTAAATCTCCCAACAGCCAAACGCAAAAGCAGCAAACATCTCGCTGTATGTCCCACATCCAAAGTGCCAAGAGAGAGCTTGCTCTCCCTGTCTTTGAGTACTGTTTTCACTGTCCCGGTTACCTCTTTGCTAACGTTCTCTTCAGAGCCGCAGTGAAAGCAGGAACCACGTGGAGAAGGCACCCACACTGAAAGTGCCTGGAGGGAACATTGGGGCTTCTTCTCAGTGTCTCTGACATAGGGTTTCACTGTCCCGGGAAAGTCTCTGCTAACACCGCGCAGAGCGCTGTGCCAATATACAGAAACGTCTTGCGGTATCTCCTACAGGGAAAGTGCCAGGAGGGAATTGTGGAGCTTGTTCTCAGTGTCTCTGAGAATTGCTCTGATTATCTGTGTGACCTCTTTGCTAAGACTCTCCAGAGAGCCGTCCTCAAAACCAACACACATCTTGACATATCTCCCACATTGATCGCAGTGTCTCCAGAAACGGCATTCAAGGAGACAGGACCTTTTCTCCCTACACTGTCCATTGAGTTGTCCTCAAAACCAATATACATCCTGCTATATCTCCCACATGGAAAGTGCCAGGAGGGAGAAGTGGGGATTATGTTTAGACTTTCTCGGAACTGCTTCAAATCAACTAGATATCTTTGTGCTGTAAATCTCCCAACAGCCAAACGCAAAAGCAGCAAACATCTCGCTGTATGTCCCACATCCAAAGTGCCAAGAGAGAGCTTGCTCTCCCTGTCTTTGAGTACTGTTTTCACTGTCCAGGTTACCTCTTTGCTAACGTTCTCTTCAGAGCTGCAGTGAAAGCAGGAACCACGTGGAGAAGGCACCCACACTGAAAGTGCCTGGAGGGAACATTGGGGCTTCTTCTCAGTGTCTCTGACATAGGGTTTCACTGTCCCGGGAAAGTCTCTGCTAACACCGTGCAGAGCGCTGTGCCCAATATACAGAAACGTCTTGCAGTATCTCCTACAGGGAAAGTGCCAGGAGGGAATTGTGGAGCTTGTTCTCAGTGTCTCTGAGAATTGCTCTGATTATCTGTGTGACCTCTTTGCTAAGACTCTCCAGAGAGCCGTCCTCAAAACCAACACACATCTTGACATATCTCCCACATTGATCGCAGTGTCTCCAGAAACGGCATTCAAGGAGCCAGGACCTTTTCTCCCTACACTGTCCATTGAGTTGTCCTCAAAACCAATATACATCCTGCTGTATCTCCCACATGGAAAGTGCCAGGAGGGAGAAGTGGGGATTATGTTTAGACTTTCTCGGAACTGCTTCAAATCAACTAGATATCTTTGTGCTGTAAATCTCCCAACAGCCAAACGCAAAAGCAGCAAACATCTCGCTGTATGTCCCACATCCAAAGTGCCAAGAGAGAGCTTGCTCTCCCTGTCTTTGAGTACTGTTTTCACTGTCCCGGTTACCTCTTTGCTAACATTCTCTTCAGAGCTGCAGTGAAAGCAGGAACCACGTGGAGAAGGCACCCACACTGAAAGTGCCTGGAGGGAACATTGGGGCTTCTTCTCAGTGTCTCTGACATAGGGTTTCACTGTCCCGGGAAACTCTCTGCTAACACCGTGCAGAGCGCTGTGCCCAATATACAGAAACGTCTTGCGGTATCTCCTACAGGGAAAGTGCCAGGAGGGAATTGTGGAGCTTGTTCTCAGTGTCTCTGAGAATTGCTCTGATTATCCCTGTGACCTCTTTGCTAAGACTCTCCAGAGAGCCGTCCTCAAAACCAACACACATCTTGACATATCTCCCACATTGATCGCAGTGTCTCCAGAAATGGCATTCAAGGAGCCAGGAGCTTTTCTCCCTACACTGTCCATTGAGTTGTCCTCAAAACCAATATACATCCTGCTATATCTCCCACATGGAAAGTGCCAGGAGGGAGAAGTGGGGATTATGTTTAGACTTTCTCGGAACTGCTTCAAATCAATTAGATATCTTTGTGCTGTAAATCTCCCAACAGCCAAACGCAAAAGCAGCAAACATCTCGCTGTATGTCCCACATCCAAAGTGCCAAGAGAGAGCTTGCTCTCCCTGTCTTTGAGTACTGTTTTCACTGTCCCGGTTACCTCTTTGCTAACGTTCTCTTCAGAGCTGCAGTGAAAGCAGGAACCACGTGGAGAAGGCACCCACACTGAAAGTGCCTGGAGGGAACATTGGGGCTTCTTCTCAGTGTCTCTGACATAGGGTTTCACTGTCCCGGGAAAGTCTCTGCTAACACCCTGCAGAGCGCTGTGCCCAATATACAGAAACGTCTTGCGGTATCTCCTACAGGGAAAGTGCCAGGAGGGAATTGTGGAGCTTGTTCTCAGTGTCTCTGAGAATTGCTCTGATTATCTGTGTGACCTCTTTGCTAAGACTCTCCAGAGAGCCGTCCTCAAAACCAACACACATCTTGACATATCTCCCACATTGATCGCAGTGTCTCCAGAAACGGCATTCAAGGAGCCAGGACCTTTTCTCCCTACACCGTCCATTGAGTTGTCCTCAAAACCAATATACATCCTGCTGTATCTCCCACATGGAAAGTGCCAGGAGGGAGAAGTGGGGATTATGTTTAGACTTTCTCGGAACTGCTTCAAATCAACTAGATATCTTTGTGCTGTAAATCTCCCAACAGCCAAACGCAAAAGCAGCAAACATCTCGCTGTATGTCCCACATCCAAAGTGCCAAGAGAGAGCTTGCTCTCCCTGTCTTTGAGTACTGTTTTCACTGTCCCGGTTACCTCTTTGCTAACATTCTCTTCAGAGCTGCAGTGAAAGCAGGAACCACGTGGAGAAGGCACCCACACTGAAAGTGCCTGGAGGGAACATTGGGGCTTCTTCTCAGT
Source organism: Chroicocephalus ridibundus (assembly GCF_963924245.1). Lineage (NCBI taxonomy): Eukaryota > Metazoa > Chordata > Aves > Charadriiformes > Laridae > Chroicocephalus > Chroicocephalus ridibundus. The sequence continues at coordinate 1,230,121 of NW_026961615.1, forward strand.
GTCTCTGACATAGGGTTTCACTGTCCCGGGAAAGTCTCTGCTAACACCGTGCAGAGCGCTGTGCCCAATATACAGAAACGTCTTGCGGTATCTCCTACAGGGAAAGTGCCAGGAGGGAATTGTGGAGCTTGTTCTCAGTGTCTCTGAGAATTGCTCTGATTATCTGTGTGACCTCTTTGCTAAGACTCTCCAGAGAGCCGTCCTCAAAACCAACACACATCTTGACATATCTCCCACATTGATCGCAGTGTCTCCAGAAACGGCATTCAAGGAGCCAGGACCTTTTCTCCCTACACTGTCCATTGAGTTGTCCTCAAAACCAATATACATCCTGCTGTATCTCCCACATGGAAAGTGCCAGGAGGGAGAAGTGGGGATTATGTTTAGACTTTCTCGGAACTGCTTCAAATCAACTAGATATCTTTGTGCTGTAAATCTCCCAACAGCCAAACGCAAAAGCAGCAAACATCTCGCTGTATGTCCCACATCCAAAGTGCCAAGAGAGAGCTTGCTCTCCCTGTCTTTGAGTACTGTTTTCACTGTCCCGGTTACCTCTTTGCTAACGTTCTCTTCAGAGCCGCAGTGAAAGCAGGAACCACGTGGAGAAGGCACCCACACTGAAAGTGCCTGGAGGGAACATTGGGGCTTCTTCTCAGTGTCTCTGACATAGGGTTTCACTGTCCCGGGAAAGTCTCTGCTAACACCGTGCAGAGCGCTGTGCCCAATATACAGAAACGTCTTGCAGTATCTCCTACAGGGAAAGTGCCAGGAGGGAATTGTGGAGCTTGTTCTCAGTGTCTCTGAGAATTGCTCTGATTATCTGTGTGACCTCTTTGCTAAGACTCTCCAGAGAGCCGTCCTCAAAACCAACACACATCTTGACATATCTCCCACATTGATCGCAGTGTCTCCAGAAACGGCATTCAAGGAGCCAGGACCTTTTCTCCCTACACCGTCCATTGAGTTGTCCTCAAAACCAATATACATCCTGCTGTATCTCCCACATGGAAAGTGCCAGGAGGGAGAAGTGGGGATTATGTTTAGACTTTCTCGGAACTGCTTCAAATCAACTAGATATCTTTGTGCTGTAAATCTCCCAACAGCCAAACGCAAAAGCAGCAAACATCTCGCTGTATGTCCCACATCCAAAGTGCCAAGAGAGAGCTTGCTCTCCCTGTCTTTGAGTACTGTTTTCACTGTCCCGGTTACCTCTTTGCTAACGTTCTCTTCAGAGCCGCAGTGAAAGCAGGAACCACGTGGAGAAGGCACCCACACTGAAAGTGCCTGGAGGGAACACTGGGGCTTCTTCTCAGTGTCTCTGACATAGGGTTTCACTGTCCCGGGAAAGTCTCTGCTAACACCCTGCAGAGCGCTGTGCCCAATATACAGAAACGTCTTGCGGTATCTCCTACAGGGAAAGTGCCAGGAGGGAATTGTGGAGCTTGTTCTCAGTGTCTCTGAGAATTGCTCTGATTATCTGTGTGACCTCTTTGCTAAGACTCTCCAGAGAGCCGTCCTCAAAACCAACACACATCTTGACATATCTCCCACATTGATCGCAGTGTCTCCAGAAACGGCATTCAAGGAGCCAGGATCTTTTCTCCCTACACTGTCCATTGAGTTGTCCTCAAAACCAATATACATCCTGCTGTATCTCCCACATGGAAAGTGCCAGGAGGGAGAAGTGGGGATTATGTTTAGACTTTCTCGGAACTGCTTCAAATCAACTAGATATCTTTGTGCTGTAAATCGCCCAACAGCCAAACGCAAAAGCAGCAAACATCTCGCTGTATGTCCCACATCCAAAGTGCCAAGAGAGAGCTTGCTCTCCCTGTCTTTGAGTACTGTTTTCACTGTCCCGGTTACCTCTTTGCTAACATTCTCTTCAGAGCTGCAGTGAAAGCAGGAACCACGTGGAGAAGGCACCCACACTGAAAGTGCCTGGAGGGAACATTGGGGCTTCTTCTCAGTGTCTCTGACATAGGGTTTCACTGTCCCGGGAAAGTCTCTGCTAACACCGTGCAGAGCGCTGTGCCCAATATACAGAAACGTCTTGCGGTATCTCCTACAGGGAAAGTGCCAGGAGGGAATTGTGGAGCTTGTTCTCAGTGTCTCTGAGAATTGCTCTGATTATCTGTGTGACCTCTTTGCTAAGACTCTCCAGAGAGCCGTCCTCAAAACCAACACACATCTTGACATATCTCCCACATTGATCGCAGTGTCTCCAGAAACGGCATTCAAGGAGCCAGGACCTTTTCTCCCTACACTGTCCATTGAGTTGTCCTCAAAACCAATATACATCCTGCTGTATCTCCCACGTGGAAAGTGCCAGGAGGGAGAAGTGGGGATTATGTTTAGACTTTCTCGGAACTGCTTCAAATCAACTAGATATCTTTGTGCTGTAAATCTCCCAACAGCCAAACGCAAAAGCAGCAAACATCTCGCTGTATGTCCCACATCCAAAGTGCCAAGAGAGAGCTTGCTCTCCCTGTCTTTGAGTACTGTTTTCACTGTCCCGGTTACCTCTTTGCTAACATTCTCTTCAGAGCTGCAGTGAAAGCAGGAACCACGTGGAGAAGGCACCCACACTGAAAGTGCCTGGAGGGAACATTGGGGCTTCTTCTCAGTGTCTCTGACATAGGGTTTCACTGTCCCGGGAAAGTCTCTGCTAACACCCTGCAGAGCGCTGTGCCCAATATACAGAAACGTCTTGCGGTATCTCCTACAGGGAAAGTGCCAGGAGGGAATTGTGGAGCTTGTTCTCAGTGTCTCTGAGAATTGCTCTGATTATCTGTGTGACCTCTTTGCTAAGACTCTCCAGAGAGCCGTCCTCAAAACCAACACACATCTTGACATATCTCCCACATTGATCGCAGTGTCTCCAGAAACGGCATTCAAGGAGCCAGGACCTTTTCTCCCTACACTGTCCATTGAGTTGTCCTCAAAACCAATATACATCCTGCTGTATCTCCCACGTGGAAAGTGCCAGGAGGGAGAAGTGGGGATTATGTTTAGACTTTCTCGGAACTGCTTCAAATCAACTAGATATCTTTGTGCTGTAAATCTCCCAACAGCCAAACGCAAAAGCAGCAAACATCTCGCTGTATGTCCCACATCCAAAGTGCCAAGAGAGAGCTTGCTCTCCCTGTCTTTGAGTACTGTTTTCACTGTCCCGGTTACCTCTTTGCTAACATTCTCTTCAGAGCTGCAGTGAAAGCAGGAACCACGTGGAGAAGGCACCCACACTGAAAGTGCCTGGAGGGAACATTGGGGCTTCTTCTCAGTGTCTCTGACATAGGGTTTCACTGTCCCGGGAAAGTCTCTGCTAACACCCTGCAGAGCGCTGTGCCCAATATACAGAAACGTCTTGCGGTATCTCCTACAGGGAAAGTGCCAGGAGGGAATTGTGGAGCTTGTTCTCAGTGTCTCTGAGAATTGCTCTGATTATCTGTGTGACCTCTTTGCTAAGACTCTCCAGAGAGCCGTCCTCAAAACCAACACACATCTTGACATATCTCCCACATTGATCGCAGTGTCTCCAGAAACGGCATTCAAGGAGCCAGGACCTTTTCTCCCTACACTGTCCATTGAGTTGTCCTCAAAACCAATATACATCCTGCTATATCTCCCACATGGAAAGTGCCAGGAGGGAGAAGTGGGGATTATGTTTAGACTTTCTCGGAACTGCTTCAAATCAACTAGATATCATTGTGCTGTAAATCTCCCAACAGCCAAACGCAAAAGCAGCAAACATCTCGCTGTATGTCCCACATCCAAAGTGCCAAGAGAGAGCTTGCTCTCCCTGTCTTTGAGTACTGTTTTCACTGTCCCGGTTACCTCTTTGCTAACGTTCTCTTCAGAGCTGCAGTGAAAGCAGGAACCACGTGGAGAAGGCACCCACACTGAAAGTGCCTGGAGGGAACATTGGGGCTTCTTCTCAGTGTCTCTGACATAGGGTTTCACTGTCCCGGGAAAGTCTCTGCTAACACCGTGCAGAGCGCTGTGCCCAATATACAGAAACGTCTTGCGGTATCTCCTACAGGGAAAGTGCCAGGAGGGAATTGTGGAGCTTGTTCTCAGTGTCTCTGAGAATTGCTCTGATTATCTGTGTGACCTCTTTGCTAAGACTCTCCAGAGAGCCGTCCTCAAAACCAACACACATCTTGACATATCTCCCACATTGATCGCAGTGTCTCCAGAAACGGCATTCAAGGAGCCAGGACCTTTTCTCCCTACACTGTCCATTGAGTTGTCCTCAAAACCAATATACATCCTGCTGTATCTCCCACATGGAAAGTGCCAGGAGGGAGAAGTGGGGATTATGTTTAGACTTTCTCGGAACTGCTTCAAATAAACTAGATATCTTTCTGCTGTAAATCTCCCAACAGCCAAACGCAAAAGCAGCAAACATCTCGCTGTATGTCCCACATCCAAAGTGCCAAGAGAGAGCTTGCTCTCCCTGTCTTTGAGTACTGTTTTCACTGTCCCGGTTACCTCTTTGCTAACATTCTCTTCAGAGCTGCAGTGAAAGCAGGAACCACGTGGAGAAGGCACCCACACTGAAAGTGCCTGGAGGGAACATTGGGGCTTCTTCTCAGTGTCTCTGACATAGGGTTTCACTGTCCCGGGAAAGTCTCTGCTAACACCGTGCAGAGCGCTGTGCCCAATATACAGAAACGTCTTGCGGTATCTCCTACAGGGAAAGTGCCAGGAGGGAATTGTGGAGCTTGTTCTCAGTGTCTCTGAGAATTGCTCTGATTATCTGTGTGACCTCTTTGCTAAGACTCTCCAGAGAGCCGTCCTCAAAACCAACACACATCTTGACATATCTCCCACATTGATCGCAGTGTCTCCAGAAACGGCATTCAAGGAGCCAGGACCTTTTCTCCCTACACTGTCCATTGAGTTGTCCTCAAAACCAATATACATCCTGCTGTATCTCCCACATGGAAAGTGCCAGGAGGGAGAAGTGGGGATTATGTTTAGACTTTCTCGGAACTGCTTCAAATCAACTAGATATCTTTGTGCTGTAAATCTCCCAACAGCCAAACGCAAAAGCAGCAAACATCTCGCTGTATGTCCCACATCCAAAGTGCCAAGAGAGAGCTTGCTCTCCCTGTCTTTGAGTACTGTTTTCACTGTCCCGGTTACCTCTTTGCTAACATTCTCTTCAGAGCTGCAGTGAAAGCAGGAACCACGTGGAGAAGGCACCCACACTGAAAGTGCCTGGAGGGAACATTGGGGCTTCTTCTCAGTGTCTCTGACATAGGGTTTCACTGTCCCCGGAAAGTCTCTGCTAACACCATGCAGAGCGCTGTGCCCAATATACAGAAACGTCTTGCGGTATCTCCTACAGGGAAAGTGCCAGGAGGGAATTGTGGAGCTTGTTCTCAGTGTCTCTGAGAATTGCTCTGATTATCTGTGTGACCTCTTTGCTAAGACTCTCCAGAGAGCCGTCCTCAAAACCAACACACATCTTGACATATCTCCCACATTGATCGCAGTGTCTCCAGAAACGGCATTCAAGGAGCCAGGACCTTTTCTCCCTACACTGTCCATTGAGTTGTCCTCAAAACCAATATACATCCTGCTATATCTCCCACATGGAAAGTGCCAGGAGGGAGAAGTGGGGATTATGTTTAGACTTTCTCGGAACTGCTTCAAATCAACTAGATATCTTTGTGCTGTAAATCTCCCAACAGCCAAACGCAAAAGCAGCAAACATCTCGCTGTATGTCCCACATCCAAAGTGCCAAGAGAGAGCTTGCTCTCCCTGTCTTTGAGTACTGTTTTCACTGTCCCGGTTACCTCTTTGCTAACGTTCTCTTCAGAGCTGCAGTGAAAGCAGGAACCACGTGGAGAAGGCACCCACACTGAAAGTGCCTGGAGGGAACATTGGGGCTTCTTCTCAGTGTCTCTGACATAGGGTTTCACTGTCCCGGGAAAGTCTCTGCTAACACCCTGCAGAGCGCTGTGCCCAATATACAGAAACGTCTTGCGGTATCTCCTACAGGGAAAGTGCCAGGAGGGAATTGTGGAGCTTGTTCTCAGTGTCTCTGAGAATTGCTCTGATTATCTGTGTGACCTCTTTGCTAAGACTCTCCAGAGAGCCGTCCTCAAAACCAACACACATCTTGACATATCTCCCACATTGATCGCAGTGTCTCCAGAAACGGCATTCAAGGAGCCAGGACCTTTTCTCCCTACACTGTCCATTGAGTTGTCCTCAAAACCAATATACATCCTGCTGTATCTCCCACATGGAAAGTGCCAGGAGGGAGAAGTGGGGATTATGTTTAGACTTTCTCGGAACTGCTTCAAATAAACTAGATATCTTTCTGCTGTAAATCTCCCAACAGCCAAACGCAAAAGCAGCAAACATCTCGCTGTATGTCCCACATCCAAAGTGCCAAGAGAGAGCTTGCTCTCCCTGTCTTTGAGTACTGTTTTCACTGTCCCGGTTACCTCTTTGCTAACATTCTCTTCAGAGCTGCAGTGAAAGCAGGAACCACGTGGAGAAGGCACCCACACTGAAAGTGCCTGGAGGGAACATTGGGGCTTCTTCTCAGTGTCTCTGACATAGGGTTTCACTGTCCCGGGAAAGTCTCTGCTAACACCGTGCAGAGCGCTGTGCCCAATATACAGAAACGTCTTGCGGTATCTCCTACAGGGAAAGTGCCAGGAGGGAATTGTGGAGCTTGTTCTCAGTGTCTCTGAGAATTGCTCTGATTATCTGTGTGACCTCTTTGCTAAGACTCTCCAGAGAGCCGTCCTCAAAACCAACACACATCTTGACATATCTCCCACATTGATCGCAGTGTCTCCAGAAACGGCATTCAAGGAGCCAGGACCTTTTCTCCCTACACTGTCCATTGAGTTGTCCTCAAAACCAATATACATCCTGCTGTATCTCCCACATGGAAAGTGCCAGGAGGGAGAAGTGGGGATTATGTTTAGACTTTCTCGGAACTGCTTCAAATCAACTAGATATCTTTGTGCTGTAAATCTCCCAACAGCCAAACGCAAAAGCAGCAAACATCTCGCTGTATGTCCCACATCCAAAGTGCCAAGAGAGAGCTTGCTCTCCCTGTCTTTGAGTACTGTTTTCACTGTCCCGGTTACCTCTTTGCTAACATTCTCTTCAGAGCTGCAGTGAAAGCAGGAACCACGTGGAGAAGGCACCCACACTGAAAGTGCCTGGAGGGAACATTGGGGCTTCTTCTCAGTGTCTCTGACATAGGGTTTCACTGTCCCGGGAAAGTCTCTGCTAACACCGTGCAGAGCGCTGTGCCCAATATACAGAAACGTCTTGCAGTATCTCCTACAGGGAAAGTGCCAGGAGGGAATTGTGGAGCTTGTTCTCAGTGTCTCTGAGAATTGCTCTGATTATCTGTGTGACCTCTTTGCTAAGACTCTCCAGAGAGCCGTCCTCAAAACCAACACACATCTTGACATATCTCCCACATTGATCGCAGTGTCTCCAGAAACGGCATTCAAGGAGCCAGGACCTTTTCTCCCTACACTGTCCATTGAGTTGTCCTCAAAACCAACATACATCCTGCTATATCTCCCACATGGAAAGTGCCAGGAGGGAGAAGTGGGGATTATGTTTAGACTTTCTCGGAACTGCTTCAAATCAACTAGATATCTTTGTGCTGTAAATCTCCCAACAGCCAAACGCAAAAGCAGCAAACATCTCGCTGTATGTCCCACATCCAAAGTGCCAAGAGAGAGCTTGCTCTCCCTGTCTTTGAGTACTGTTTTCACTGTCCCGGTTACCTCTTTGCTAACATTCTCTTCAGAGCTGCAGTGAAAGCAGGAACCACGTGGAGAAGGCACCCACACTGAAAGTGCCTGGAGGGAACATTGGGGCTTCTTCTCAGTGTCTCTGACATAGGGTTTCACTGTCCCGGGAAAGTCTCTGCTAACACCCTGCAGAGCGCTGTGCCCAATATACAGAAACGTCTTGCGGTATCTCCTACAGGGAAAGTGCCAGGAGGGAATTGTGGAGCTTGTTCTCAGTGTCTCTGAGAATTGCTCTGATTATCTGTGTGACCTCTTTGCTAAGACTCTCCAGAGAGCCGTCCTCAAAACCAACACACATCTTGACATATCTCCCACATTGATCGCAGTGTCTCCAGAAACGGCATTCAAGGAGCCAGGACCTTTTCTCCCTACACTGTCCATTGAGTTGTCCTCAAAACCAATATACATCCTGCTGTATCTCCCACGTGGAAAGTGCCAGGAGGGAGAAGTGGGGATTATGTTTAGACTTTCTCGGAAGTCCTTCAAATCAACTAGATATCTTTGTGCTGTAAATCTCCCAACAGCCGAACGCAAAAGCAGCAAACATCTCGCTGTATGTCCCACATCCAAAGTGCCAAGAGAGAGCTTGCTCTCCCTGTCTTTGAGTACTGTTTTCACTGTCCCGGTTACCTCTTTGCTAACGTTCTCTTCAGAGCCGCAGTGTAAGCAGGAACCACGTGGAGAAGGCACCCACACTGAAAGTGCCTGGAGGGAACATTGGGGCTTCTTCTCAGTGTCTCTGACATAGGGTTTCACTGTCCCGGGAAAGTCTCTGCTAACACCGTGCAGAGCGCTGTGCCCAATATACAGAAACGTCTTGCGGTATCTCCTACAGGGAAAGTGCCAGGAGGGAATTGTGGAGCTTGTTCTCAGTGTCTCTGAGAATTGCTCTGATTATCTGTGTGACCTCTTTGCTAAGACTCTCCAGAGAGCCGTCCTCAAAACCAACACACATCTTGACATATCTCCCACATTGATCGCAGTGTCTCCAGAAACGGCATTCAAGGAGCCAGGACCTTTTCTCCCTACACTGTCCATTGAGTTGTCCTCAAAACCAATATACATCCTGCTATATCTCCCACATGGAAAGTGCCAGGAGGGAGAAGTGGGGATTATGTTTAGACTTTCTCGGAACTGCTTCAAATCAACTAGATATCTTTGTGCTGTAAATCTCCCAACAGCCAAACGCAAAAGCAGCAAACATCTCGCTGTATGTCCCACATCCAAAGTGCCAAGAGAGAGCTTGCTCTCCCTGTCTTTGAGTACTGTTTTCACTGTCCCGGTTACCTCTTTGCTAACGTTCTCTTCAGCGCTGCAGGGAAACCAGGAACCACGTGGAGAAGGCACCCACACTGAAAGTGCCTGGAGGGAACATTGGGGCTTCTTCTCAGTGTCTCTGACATAGGGTTTCACTGTCCCGGGAAAGTCTCTGCTAACACCGTGCAGAGCGCTGTGCCCAATATACAGAAACGTCTTGCGGTATCTCCTACAGGGAAAGTGCCAGGAGGGAATTGTGGAGCTTGTTCTCAGTGTCTCTGAGAATTGCTCTGATTATCTGTGTGACCTCTTTGCTAAGACTCTCCAGAGAGCCGTCCTCAAAACCAACACACATCTTGACATATCTCCCACATTGATCGCAGTGTCTCCAGAAACGGCATTCAAGGAGCCAGGACCTTTTCTCCCTACACTGTCCATTGAGTTGTCCTCAAAACCAATATACATCCTGCTATATCTCCCACATGGAAAGTGCCAGGAGGGAGAAGTGGGGATTATGTTTAGACTTTCTCGGAACTGCTTCAAATCAACTAGATATCTTTGTGCTGTAAATCTCCCAACAGCCAAACGCAAAAGCAGCAAACATCTCGCTGTATGTCCCACATCCAAAGTGCCAAGAGAGAGCTTGCTCTCCCTGTCTTTGAGTACTGTTTTCACTGTCCCGGTTACCTCTTTGCTAACATTCTCTTCAGAGCTGCAGTGAAAGCAGGAACCACGTGGAGAAGGCACCCACACTGAAAGTGCCTGGAGGGAACATTGGGGCTTCTTCTCAGTGTCTCTGACATAGGGTTTCACTGTCCCGGGAAAGTCTCTGCTAACACCGTGCAGAGCGCTGTGCCCAATATACAGAAACGTCTTGCGGTATCTCCTACAGGGAAAGTGCCAGGAGGGAATTGTCAAGCTTGTTCTCAGTGTCTCTGAGAATTGCTCTGATTATCTGTGTGACCTCTTTGCTAAGACTCTCCAGAGAGCCGTCCTCAAAACCAACACACATCTTGACATATCTCCCACATTGATCGCAGTGTCTCCAGAAACGGCATTCAAGGAGCCAGGACCTTTTCTCCCTACACTGTCCATTGAGTTGTCCTCAAAACCAATATACATCCTGCTATATCTCCCACATGGAAAGTGCCAGGAGGGAGAAGTGGGGATTATGTTTAGACTTTCTCGGAACTGCTTCAAATCAACTAGATATCTTTGTGCTGTAAATCTCCCAACAGCCAAACGCAAAAGCAGCAAACATCTCGCTGTATGTCCCACATCCAAAGTGCCAAGAGAGAGCTTGCTCTCCCTGTCTTTGAGTACTGTTTTCACTGTCCCAGTTACCTCTTTGCTAACGTTCTCTTCAGAGCTGCAGTGAAAGCAGGAACCACGTGGAGAAGGCACCCACACTGAAAGTGCCTGGAGGGAACATTGGGGCTTCTTCTCAGTGTCTCTGACATAGGTTTTCACTGTCCCGGGAAAGTCTCTGCTAATACCGTGCAGAGCGCTGTGCCCAATATACAGAAACGTCTTGCGGTATCTCCTACAGGGAAAGTGCCAGGAGGGAATTGTGGAGCTTGTTCTCAGTGTCTCTGAGAATTGCTCTGATTATCTGTGTGACCTCTTTGCTAAGACTCTCCAGAGAGCCGTCCTCAAAACCAACACACATCTTGACATATCTCCCACATTGATCGCAGTGTCTCCAGAAACGGCATTCAAGGAGCCAGGACCTTTTCTCCCTACACTGTCCATTGAGTTGTCCTCAAAACCAATATACATCCTGCTATATCTCCCACATGGAAAGTGCCAGGAGGGAGAAGTGGGGATTATGTTTAGACTTTCTCGGAACTGCTTCAAATCAACTAGATATCTTTGTGCTGTAAATCTCCCAACAGCCAAACGCAAAAGCAGCAAACATCTCGCTGTATGTCCCACATCCAAAGTGCCAAGAGAGAGCTTGCTCTCCCTGTCTTTGAGTACTGTTTTCACTGTCCCGGTTACCTCTTTGCTAACGTTCTCTTCAGAGCTGCAGTGAAAGCAGGAACCACGTGGAGAAGGCACCCACACTGAAAGTGCCTGGAGGGAACATTGGGGCTTCTTCTCAGTGTCTCTGACATAGGTTTTCACTGTCCCGGGAAAGTCTCTGCTAACACCGTGCAGAGCGCTGTGCCCAATATACAGAAACGTCTTGCGGTATCTCCTACAGGGAAAGTGCCAGGAGGGAATTGTGGAGCTTGTTCTCAGTGTCTCTGAGAATTGCTCTGATTATCTGTGTGACCTCTTTGCTAAGACTCTCCAGAGAGCCGTCCTCAAAACCAACACACATCTTGACATATCTCCCACATTGATCGCAGTGTCCCCAGAAACGGCATTCAAGGAGCCAGGACCTTTTCTCCCTACACTGTCCATTGAGTTGTCCTCAAAACCAATATACATCCTGCTATATCTCCCACATGGAAAGTGCCAGGAGGGAGAAGTGGGGATTATGTTTAGACTTTCTCGGAACTGCTTCAAATCAACTAGATATCTTTGTGCTGTAAATCTCCCAACAGCCAAACGCAAAAGCAGCAAACATCTCGCTGTATGTCCCACATCCAAAGTGCCAAGAGAGAGCTTGCTCTCCCTGTCTTTGAGTACTGTTTTCACTGTCCCGGTTACCTCTTTGCTAACGTTCTCTTCAGAGCTGCAGTGAAAGCAGGAACCACGTGGAGAAGGCACCCACACTGAAAGTGCCTGGAGGGAACATTGGGGCTTCTTCTCAGTGTCTCTGACATAGGTTTTCACTGTCCCGGGAAAGTCTCTGCTAATACCGTGCAGAGCGCTGTGCCCAATATACAGAAACGTCTTGCGGTATCTCCTACAGGGAAAGTGCCAGGAGGGAATTGTGGAGCTTGTTCTCAGTGTCTCTGAGAATTGCTCTGATTATCTGTGTGACCTCTTTGCTAAGACTCTCCAGAGAGCCGTCCTCAAAACCAACACACATCTTGACATATCTCCCACATTGATCGCAGTGTCTCCAGAAATGGCATTCAAGGAGCCAGGACCTTTTCTCCCTACACTGTCCATTGAGTTGTCCTCAAAACCAATATACATCCTGCTATATCTCCCACATGGCAAGTGCCAGGAGGGAGAAGTGGGGATTATGTTTAGACTTTCTCGGAACTGCTTCAAATCAACTAGATATCTTTGTGCTGTAAATCTCCCAACAGCCAAACGCAAAAGCAGCAAACATCTCGCTGTATGTCCCACATCCAAAGTGCCAAGAGAGAGCTTGCTCTCCCTGTCTTTGAGTACTGTTTTCACTGTCCCGGTTACCTCTTTGCTAACGTTCTCTTCAGAGCTGCAGTGAAAGCAGGAACCACGTGGAGAAGGCACCCACACTGAAAGTGCCTGGAGGGAACATTGGGGCTTCTTCTCAGTGTCTCTGACATAGGTTTTCACTGTCCCGGGAAAGTCTCTGCTAATACCGTGCAGAGCGCTGTGCCCAATATACAGAAACGTCTTGCGGTATCTCCTACAGGGAAAGTGCCAGGAGGGAATTGTCGAGCTTGTTCTCAGTGTCTCTGAGAATTGCTCTGATTATCTGTGTGACCTCTTTGCTAAGACTCTCCAGAGAGCCGTCCTCAAAACCAACACACATCTTGACATATCTCCCACATTGATCGCAGTGTCTCCAGAAACGGCATTCAAGGAGCCAGGACCTTTTCTCCCTACACTGTCCATTGAGTTGTCCTCAAAACCAATATACATCCTGCTATATCTCCCACATGGAAAGTGCCAGGAGGGAGAAGTGGGGATTATGTTTAGACTTTCTCGGAACTGCTTCAAATCAACTAGATATCTTTGTGCTGTAAATCTCCCAACAGCCAAACGCAAAAGCAGCAAACATCTCGCTGTATGTCCCACATCCAAAGTGCCAAGAGAGAGCTTGCTCTCCCTGTCTTTGAGTACTGTTTTCACTGTCCCGGTTACCTCTTTGCTAACGTTCTCTTCAGAGCTGCAGTGAAAGCAGGAACCACGTGGAGAAGGCACCCACACTGAAAGTGCCTGGAGGGAACATTGGGGCTTCTTCTCAGTGTCTCTGACATAGGGTTTCACTGTCCCGGGAAAGTCTCTGCTAACACCGTGCAGAGCGCTGTGCCCAATATACAGAAACGTCTTGCGGTATCTCCTACAGGGAAAGTGCCAGGAGGGAATTGTGGAGCTTGTTCTCAGTGTCTCTGAGAATTGCTCTGATTATCTGTGTGACCTCTTTGCTAAGACTCTCCAGAGAGCCGTCCTCAAAACCAACACACATCTTGACATATCTCCCACATTGATCGCAGTGTCTCCAGAAACGGCATTCAAGGAGCCAGGACCTTTTCTCCCTACACTGTCCATTGAGTTGTCCTCAAAACCAATATACATCCTGCTATATCTCCCACATGGAAAGTGCCAGGAGGGAGAAGTGGGGATTATGTTTAGACTTTCTCGGAACTGCTTCAAATCAACTAGATATCTTTGTGCTGTAAATCTCCCAACAGCCAAACGCAAAAGCAGCAAACATCTCGCTGTATGTCCCACATCCAAAGTGCCAAGAGAGAGCTTGCTCTCCCTGTCTTTGAGTACTGTTTTCACTGTCCCGGTTACCTCTTTGCTAACGTTCTCTTCAGCGCTGCAGGGAAACCAGGAACCACGTGGAGAAGGCACCCACACTGAAAGTGCCTGGAGGGAACATTGGGGCTTCTTCTCAGTGTCTCTGACATAGGGTTTCACTGTCCCGGGAAAGTCTCTGCTAACACCCTGCAGAGCGCTGTGCCCAATATACAGAAACGTCTTGCGGTATCTCCTACAGGGAAAGTGCCAGGAGGGAATTGTGGAGCTTGTTCTCAGTGTCTCTGAGAATTGCTCTGATTATCTGTGTGACCTCTTTGCTAAGACTCTCCAGAGAGCCGTCCTCAAAACCAACACACATCTTGACATATCTCCCACATTGATCGCAGTGTCTCCAGAAACGGCATTCAAGGAGCCAGGACCTTTTCTCCCTACACTGTCCATTGAGTTGTCCTCAAAACCAATATACATCCTGCTATATCTCCCACATGGAAAGTGCCAGGAGGGAGAAGTGGGGATTATGTTTAGACTTTCTCGGAACTGCTTCAAATCAACTAGATATCTTTGTGCTGTAAATCTCCCAACAGCCAAACGCAAAAGCAGCAAACATCTCGCTGTATGTCCCACATCCAAAGTGCCAAGAGAGAGCTTGCTCTCCCTGTCTTTGAGTACTGTTTTCACTGTCCCGGTTACCTCTTTGCTAACATTCTCTTCAGAGCCGCAGTGAAAGCAGGAACCACGTGGAGAAGGCACCCACACTGAAAGTGCCTGGAGGGAACATTGGGGCTTCTTCTCAGTGTCTCTGACATAGGGTTTCACTGTCCCGGGAAAGTCTCTGCTAACACCCTGCAGAGCGCTGTGCCCAATATACAGAAACGTCTTGCGGTATCTCCTACAGGGAAAGTGCCAGGAGGGAATTGTGGAGCTTGTTCTCAGTGTCTCTGAGAATTGCTCTGATTATCTGTGTGACCTCTTTGCTAAGACTCTCCAGAGAGCCGTCCTCAAAACCAACACACATCTTGACATATCTCCCACATTGATCGCAGTGTCTCCAGAAACGGCATTCAAGGAGCCAGGACCTTTTCTCCCTACACTGTCCATTGAGTTGTCCTCAAAACCAATATACATCCTGCTGTATCTCCCACATGGAAAGTGCCAGGAGGGAGAAGTGGGGATTATGTTTAGACTTTCTCGGAACTGCTTCAAATCAACTAGATATCTTTGTGCTGTAAATCTCCCAACAGCCAAACGCAAAAGCAGCAAACATCTCGCTGTATGTCCCACATCCAAAGTGCCAAGAGAGAGCTTGCTCTCCCTGTCTTTGAGTACTGTTTTCACTGTCCCGGTTACCTCTTTGCTAACATTCTCTTCAGAGCTGCAGTGAAAGCAGGAACCACGTGGAGAAGGCACCCACACTGAAAGTGCCTGGAGGGAACATTGGGGCTTCTTCTCAGTGTCTCTGACATAGGGTTTCACTGTCCCGGGAAAGTCTCTGCTAACACCGTGCAGAGCGCTGTGCCCAATATACAGAAACGTCTTGCGGTATCTCCTACAGGGAAAGTGCCAGGAGGGAATTGTGGAGCTTGTTCTCAGTGTCTCTGAGAATTGCTCTGATTATCTGTGTGACCTCTTTGCTAAGACTCTCCAGAGAGCCGTCCTCAAAACCAACACACATCTTGACATATCTCCCACATTGATCGCAGTGTCTCCAGAAACGGCATTCAAGGAGCCAGGACCTTTTCTCCCTACACTGTCCATTGAGTTGTCCTCAAAACCAATATACATCCTGCTATATCTCCCACATGGAAAGTGCCAGGAGGGAGAAGTGGGGATTATGTTTAGACTTTCTCGGAACTGCTTCAAATCAACTAGATATCTTTGTGCTGTAAATCTCCCAACAGCCAAACGCAAAAGCAGCAAACATCTCGCTGTATGTCCCACATCCAAAGTGCCAAGAGAGAGCTTGCTCTCCCTGTCTTTGAGTACTGTTTTCACTGTCCCGGTTACCTCTTTGCTAACATTCTCTTCAGAGCTGCAGTGAAAGCAGGAACCACGTGGAGAAGGCACCCACACTGAAAGTGCCTGGAGGGAACATTGGGGCTTCTTCTCAGTGTCTCTGACATAGGGTTTCACTGTCCCGGGAAAGTCTCTGCTAACACCGTGCAGAGCGCTGTGCCCAATATACAGAAACGTCTTGCGGTATCTCCTACAGGGAAAGTGCCAGGAGGGAATTGTCGAGCTTGTTCTCAGTGTCTCTGAGAATTGCTCTGATTATCTGTGTGACCTCTTTGCTAAGACTCTCCAGAGAGCCGTCCTCAAAACCAACACACATCTTGACATATCTCCCACATTGATCGCAGTGTCTCCAGAAACGGCATTCAAGGAGCCAGGACCTTTTCTCCCTACACTGTCCATTGAGTTGTCCTCAAAACCAATATACATCCTGCTGTATCTCCCACATGGAAAGTGCCAGGAGGGAGAAGTGGGGATTATGTTTAGACTTTCTCGGAACTGCTTCAAATCAACTAGATATCTTTGTGCTGTAAATCTCCCAACAGCCAAACGCAAAAGCAGCAAACATCTCGCTGTATGTCCCACATCCAAAGTGCCAAGAGAGAGCTTGCTCTCCCTGTCTTTGAGTACTGTTTTCACTGTCCCGGTTACCTCTTTGCTAACGTTCTCTTCAGAGCTGCAGTGAAAGCAGGAACCACGTGGAGAAGGCACCCACACTGAAAGTGCCTGGAGGGAACATTGGGGCTTCTTCTCAGTGTCTCTGACATAGGGTTTCACTGTCCCGGGAAAGTCTCTGCTAACACCGTGCAGAGCGCTGTGCCCAATATACAGAAACGTCTTGCGGTATCTCCTACAGGGAAAGTGCCAGGAGGGAATTGTGGAGCTTGTTCTCAGTGTCTCTGAGAATTGCTCTGATTATCTGTGTGACCTCTTTGCTAAGACTCTCCAGAGAGCCGTCCTCAAAACCAACACACATCTTGACATATCTCCCACATTGATCGCAGTGTCTCCAGAAACGGCATTCAAGGAGCCAGGACCTTTTCTCCCTACACTGTCCATTGAGTTGTCCTCAAAACCAATATACATCCTGCTGTATCTCCCACATGGAAAGTGCCAGGAGGGAGAAGTGGCGATTATGTTTAGACTTTCTCGGAACTGCTTCAAATCAACTAGATATCTTTGTGCTGTAAATCTCCCAACAGCCAAACGCAAAAGCAGCAAACATCTCGCTGTATGTCCCACATCCAAAGTGCCAAGAGAGAGCTTGCTCTCCCTGTCTTTGAGTACTGTTTTCACTGTCCCGGTTACCTCTTTGCTAACGTTCTCTTCAGAGCCGCAGTGAAAGCAGGAACCACGTGGAGAAGGCACCCACACTGAAAGTGCCTGGAGGGAACATTGGGGCTTCTTCTCAGTGTCTCTGACATAGGGTTTCACTGTCCCGGGAAAGTCTCTGCTAACACCGTGCAGAGCGCTGTGCCCAATATACAGAAACGTCTTGCGGTATCTCCTACAGGGAAAGTGCCAGGAGGGAATTGTGGAGCTTGTTCTCAGTATCTCTGAGAATTGCTCTGATTATCTGTGTGACCTCTTTGCTAAGACTCTCCAGAGAGCCGTCCTCAAAACCAACACACATCTTGACATATCTCCCACATTGATCGCAGTGTCTCCAGAAACGGCATTCAAGGAGCCAGGACCTTTTCTCCCTACACTGTCCATTGAGTTGTCCTCAAAACCAATATACATCCTGCTATATCTCCCACATGGAAAGTGCCAGGAGGGAGAAGTGGGGATTATGTTTAGACTTTCTCGGAACTGCTTCAAATCAACTAGATATCTTTGTGCTGTAAATCTCCCAACAGCCAAACGCAAAAGCAGCAAACATCTCGCTGTATGTCCCACATCCAAAGTGCCAAGAGAGAGCTTGCTCTCCCTGTCTTTGAGTACTGTTTTCACTGTCCCGGTTACCTCTTTGCTAACATTCTCTTCAGAGCTGCAGTGAAAGCAGGAACCACGTGGAGAAGGCACCCACACTGAAAGTGCCTGGAGGGAACATTGGGGCTTCTTCTCAGTGTCTCTGACATAGGGTTTCACTGTCCCGGGAAAGTCTCTGCTAACACCGTGCAGAGCGCTGTGCCCAATATACAGAAACGTCTTGCGGTATCTCCTACAGGGAAAGTGCCAGGAGGGAATTGTGGAGCTTGTTCTCAGTGTCTCTGAGAATTGCTCTGATTATCTGTGTGACCTCTTTGCTAAGACTCTCCAGAGAGCCGTCCTCAAAACCAACACACATCTTGACATATCTCCCACATTGATCGCAGTGTCTCCAGAAACGGCATTCAAGGAGCCAGGACCTTTTCTCCCTACACTGTCCATTGAGTTGTCCTCAAAACCAATATACATCCTGCTGTATCTCCCACATGGAAAGTGCCAGGAGGGAGAAGTGGGGATTATGTTTAGACTTTCTCGGAACTGCTTCAAATCAACTAGATATCTTTGTGCTGTAAATCTCCCAACAGCCAAACGCAAAAGCAGCAAACATCTCGCTGTATGTCCCACATCCAAAGTGCCAAGAGAGAGCTTGCTCTCCCTGTCTTTGAGTACTGTTTTCACTGTCCCGGTTACCTCTTTGCTAACGTTCTCTTCAGAGCCGCAGTGAAAGCAGGAACCACGTGGAGAAGGCACCCACACTGAAAGTGCCTGGAGGGAACATTGGGGCTTCTTCTCAGTGTCTCTGACATAGGGTTTCACTGTCCCGGGAAAGTCTCTGCTAACACCCTGCAGAGCGCTGTGCCCAATATACAGAAACGTCTTGCGGTATCTCCTACAGGGAAAGTGCCAGGAGGGAATTGTGGAGCTTGTTCTCAGTGTCTCTGAGAATTGCTCTGATTATCTGTGTGACCTCTTTGCTAAGACTCTCCAGAGAGCCGTCCTCAAAACCAACACACATCTTGACATATCTCCCACATTGATCGCAGTGTCTCCAGAAACGGCATTCAAGGAGCCAGGACCTTTTCTCCCTACACTGTCCATTGAGTTGTCCTCAAAACCAATATACATCCTGCTATATCTCCCACATGGAAAGTGCCAGGAGGGAGAAGTGGGGATTATGTTTAGACTTTCTCGGAACTGCTTCAAATCAACTAGATATCTTTGTGCTGTAAATCTCCCAACAGCCAAACGCAAAAGCAGCAAACATCTCGCTGTATGTCCCACATCCAAAGTGCCAAGAGAGAGCTTGCTCTCCCTGTCTTTGAGTACTGTTTTCACTGTCCCGGTTACCTCTTTGCTAACATTCTCTTCAGAGCTGCAGTGAAAGCAGGAACCACGTGGAGAAGGCACCCACACTGAAAGTGCCTGGAGGGAACATTGGGGCTTCTTCTCAGTGTCTCTGACATAGGGTTTCACTGTCCCGGGAAAGTCTCTGCTAACACCGTGCAGAGCGCTGTGCCCAATATACAGAAACGTCTTGCGGTATCTCCTACAGGGAAAGTGCCAGGAGGGAATTGTGGAGCTTGTTCTCAGTGTCTCTGAGAATTGCTCTGATTATCTGTGTGACCTCTTTGCTAAGACTCTCCAGAGAGCCGTCCTCAAAACCAACACACATCTTGACATATCTCCCACATTGATCGCAGTGTCTCCAGAAACGGCATTCAAGGAGCCAGGACCTTTTCTCCCTACACTGTCCATTGAGTTGTCCTCAAAACCAATATACATCCTGCTGTATCTCCCACATGGAAAGTGCCAGGAGGGAGAAGTGGGGATTATGTTTAGACTTTCTCGGAACTGCTTCAAATCAACTAGATATCTTTGTGCTGTAAATCTCCCAACAGCCAAACGCAAAAGCAGCAAACATCTCGCTGTATGTCCCACATCCAAAGTGCCAAGAGAGAGCTTGCTCTCCCTGTCTTTGAGTACTGTTTTCACTGTCCCGGTTACCTCTTTGCTAACGTTCTCTTCAGAGCTGCAGTGAAAGCAGGAACCACGTGGAGAAGGCACCCACACTGAAAGTGCCTGGAGGGAACATTGGGGCTTCTTCTCAGTGTCTCTGACATAGGGTTTCACTGTCCCGGGAAAGTCTCTGCTAACACCGTGCAGAGCGCTGTGCCCAATATACAGAAACGTCTTGCGGTATCTCCTACAGGGAAAGTGCCAGGAGGGAATTGTGGAGCTTGTTCTCAGTGTCTCTGAGAATTGCTCTGATTATCTGTGTGACCTCTTTGCTAAGACTCTCCAGAGAGCCGTCCTCAAAACCAACACACATCTTGACATATCTCCCACATTGATCGCAGTGTCTCCAGAAACGGCATTCAAGGAGCCAGGACCTTTTCTCCCTACACTGTCCATTGAGTTGTCCTCAAAACCAATATACATCCTGCTGTATCTCCCACATGGAAAGTGCCAGGAGGGAGAAGTGGGGATTATGTTTAGACTTTCTCGGAACTGCTTCAAATCAACTAGATATCTTTGTGCTGTAAATCTCCCAACAGCCAAACGCAAAAGCAGCAAACATCTCGCTGTATGTCCCACATCCAAAGTGCCAAGAGAGAGCTTGCTCTCCCTGTCTTTGAGTACTGTTTTCACTGTCCCGGTTACCTCTTTGCTAACGTTCTCTTCAGAGCCGCAGTGAAAGCAGGAACCACGTGGAGAAGGCACCCACACTGAAAGTGCCTGGAGGGAACATTGGGGCTTCTTCTCAGTGTCTCTGACATAGGGTTTCACTGTCCCGGGAAAGTCTCTGCTAACACCGTGCAGAGCGCTGTGCCCAATATACAGAAACGTCTTGCGGTATCTCCTACAGGGAAAGTGCCAGGAGGGAATTGTGGAGCTTGTTCTCAGTGTCTCTGAGAATTGCTCTGATTATCTGTGTGACCTCTTTGCTAAGACTCTCCAGAGAGCCGTCCTCAAAACCAACACACATCTTGACATATCTCCCACATTGATCGCAGTGTCTCCAGAAACGGCATTCAAGGAGCCAGGACCTTTTCTCCCTACACTGTCCATTGAGTTGTCCTCAAAACCAATATACATCCTGCTGTATCTCCCACATGGAAAGTGCCAGGAGGGAGAAGTGGGGATTATGTTTAGACTTTCTCGGAACTGCTTCAAATCAACTAGATATCTTTGTGCTGTAAATCTCCCAACAGCCAAACGCAAAAGCAGCAAACATCTCGCTGTATGTCCCACATCCAAAGTGCCAAGAGAGAGCTTGCTCTCCCTGTCTTTGAGTACTGTTTTCACTGTCCCGGTTACCTCTTTGCTAACGCTCTCTTCAGAGCTGCAGTGAAAGCAGGAACCACGTGGAGAAGGCACCCACACTGAAAGTGCCTGGAGGGAACATTGGGGCTTCTTCTCAGTGTCTCTGACATAGGGTTTCACTGTCCCGGGAAAGTCTCTGCTAACACCGTGCAGAGCGCTGTGCCCAATATACAGAAACGTCTTGCGGTATCTCCTACAGGGAAAGTGCCAGGAGGGAATTGTGGAGCTTGTTCTCAGTGTCTCTGAGAATTGCTCTGATTATCTGTGTGACCTCTTTGCTAAGACTCTCCAGAGAGCCGTCCTCAAAACCAACACACATCTTGACATATCTCCCACATTGATCGCAGTGTCTCCAGAAACGGCATTCAAGGAGCCAGGACCTTTTCTCCCTACACTGTCCATTGAGTTGTCCTCAAAACCAATATACATCCTGCTATATCTCCCACATGGAAAGTGCCAGGAGGGAGAAGTGGGGATTATGTTTAGACTTTCTCGGAACTGCTTCAAATCAACTAGATATCTTTGTGCTGTAAATCTCCCAACAGCCAAACGCAAAAGCAGCAAACATCTCGCTGTATGTCCCACATCCAAAGTGCCAAGAGAGAGCTTGCTCTCCCTGTCTTTGAGTACTGTTTTCACTGTCCCGGTTACCTCTTTGCTAACATTCTCTTCAGAGCTGCAGTGAAAGCAGGAACCACGTGGAGAAGGCACCCACACTGAAAGTGCCTGGAGGGAACATTGGGGCTTCTTCTCAGTGTCTCTGACATAGGGTTTCACTGTCCCGGGAAAGTCTCTGCTAACACCGTGCAGAGCGCTGTGCCCAATATACAGAAACGTCTTGCGGTATCTCCTACAGGGAAAGTGCCAGGAGGGAATTGTGGAGCTTGTTCTCAGTGTCTCTGAGAATTGCTCTGATTATCTGTGTGACCTCTTTGCTAAGACTCTCCAGAGAGCCGTCCTCAAAACCAACACACATCTTGACATATCTCCCACATTGATCGCAGTGTCTCCAGAAACGGCATTCAAGGAGCCAGGACCTTTTCTCCCTACACTGTCCATTGAGTTGTCCTCAAAACCAATATACATCCTGCTGTATCTCCCACATGGAAAGTGCCAGGAGGGAGAAGTGGGGATTATGTTTAGACTTTCTCGGAACTGCTTCAAATCAACTAGATATCTTTGTGCTGTAAATCTCCCAACAGCCAAACGCAAAAGCAGCAAACATCTCGCTGTATGTCCCACATCCAAAGTGCCAAGAGAGAGCTTGCTCTCCCTGTCTTTGAGTACTGTTTTCACTGTCCCGGTTACCTCTTTGCTAACGTTCTCTTCAGAGCTGCAGTGAAAGCAGGAACCACGTGGAGAAGGCACCCACACTGAAAGTGCCTGGAGGGAACATTGGGGCTTCTTCTCAGTGTCTCTGACATAGGGTTTCACTGTCCCGGGAAAGTCTCTGCTAACACCGTGCAGAGCGCTGTGCCCAATATACAGAAACGTCTTGCGGTATCTCCTACAGGGAAAGTGCCAGGAGGGAATTGTGGAGCTTGTTCTCAGTGTCTCTGAGAATTGCTCTGATTATCTGTGTGACCTCTTTGCTAAGACTCTCCAGAGAGCCGTCCTCAAAACCAACACACATCTTGACATATCTCCCACATTGATCGCAGTGTCTCCAGAAACGGCATTCAAGGAGCCGGGACCTTTTCTCCCTACACTGTCCATTGAGTTGTCCTCAAAACCAATATACATCCTGCTGTATCTCCCACATGGAAAGTGCCAGGAGGGAGAAGTGGGGATTATGTTTAGACTTTCTCGGAACTGCTTCAAATCAACTAGATATCTTTGTGCTGTAAATCTCCCAACAGCCAAACGCAAAAGCAGCAAACATCTCGCTGTATGTCCCACATCCAAAGTGCCAAGAGAGAGCTTGCTCTCCCTGTCTTTGAGTACTGTTTTCACTGTCCCGGTTACCTCTTTGCTAACATTCTCTTCAGAGCTGCAGTGAAAGCAGGAACCACGTGGAGAAGGCACCCACACTGAAAGTGCCTGGAGGGAACATTGGGGCTTCTTCTCAGTGTCTCTGACATAGGGTTTCACTGTCCCGGGAAAGTCTCTGCTAACACCGTGCAGAGCGCTGTGCCCAATATACAGAAACGTCTTGCGGTATCTCCTACAGGGAAAGTGCCAGGAGGGAATTGTGGAGCTTGTTCTCAGTGTCTCTGAGAATTGCTCTGATTATCTGTGTGACCTCTTTGCTAAGACTCTCCAGAGAGCCGTCCTCAAAACCAACACACATCTTGACATATCTCCCACATTGATCGCAGTGTCTCCAGAAACGGCATTCAAGGAGCCAGGACCTTTTCTCCCTACACTGTCCATTGAGTTGTCCTCAAAACCAATATACATCCTGCTGTATCTCCCACATGGAAAGTGCCAGGAGGGAGAAGTGGGGATTATGTTTAGACTTTCTCGGAACTGCTTCAAATCAACTAGATATCTTTGTGCTGTAAATCTCCCAACAGCCAAACGCAAAAGCAGCAAACATCTCGCTGTATGTCCCACATCCAAAGTGCCAAGAGAGAGCTTGCTCTCCCTGTCTTTGAGTACTGTTTTCACTGTCCCGGTTACCTCTTTGCTAACGTTCTCTTCAGAGCCGCAGTGAAAGCAGGAACCACGTGGAGAAGGCACCCACACTGAAAGTGCCTGGAGGGAACATTGGGGCTTCTTCTCAGTGTCTCTGACATAGGGTTTCACTGTCCCGGGAAAGTCTCTGCTAACACCCTGCAGAGCGCTGTGCCCAATATACAGAAACGTCTTGCGGTATCTCCTACAGGGAAAGTGCCAGGAGGGAATTGTGGAGCTTGTTCTCAGTGTCTCTGAGAATTGCTCTGATTATCTGTGTGACCTCTTTGCTAAGACTCTCCAGAGAGCCGTCCTCAAAACCAACACACATCTTGACATATCTCCCACATTGATCGCAGTGTCTCCAGAAACGGCATTCAAGGAGCCAGGACCTTTTCTCCCTACACTGTCCATTGAGTTGTCCTCAAAACCAATATACATCCTGCTGTATCTCCCACGTGGAAAGTGCCAGGAGGGAGAAGTGGGGATTATGTTTAGACTTTCTCGGAACTGCTTCAAATCAACTAGATATCTTTGTGCTGTAAATCTCCCAACAGCCAAACGCAAAAGCAGCAAACATCTCGCTGTATGTCCCACATCCAAAGTGCCAAGAGAGAGCTTGCTCTCCCTGTCTTTGAGTACTGTTTTCACTGTCCCGGTTACCTCTTTGCTAACGTTCTCTTCAGAGCTGCAGTGAAAGCAGGAACCACGTGGAGAAGGCACCCACACTGAAAGTGCCTGGAGGGAACATTGGGGCTTCTTCTCAGTGTCTCTGACATAGGGTTTCACTGTCCCGGGAAAGTCTCTGCTAACACCGTGCAGAGCGCTGTGCCCAATATACAGAAACGTCTTGCGGTATCTCCTACAGGGAAAGTGCCAGGAGGGAATTGTGGAGCTTGTTCTCAGTGTCTCTGAGAATTGCTCTGATTATCTGTGTGACCTCTTTGCTAAGACTCTCCAGAGAGCCGTCCTCAAAACCAACACACATCTTGACATATCTCCCACATTGATCGCAGTGTCTCCAGAAACGGCATTCAAGGAGCCAGGACCTTTTCTCCCTACACTGTCCATTGAGTTGTCCTCAAAACCAATATACATCCTGCTGTATCTCCCACATGGAAAGTGCCAGGAGGGAGAAGTGGGGATTATGTTTAGACTTTCTCGGAACTGCTTCAAATCAACTAGATATCTTTGTGCTGTAAATCTCCCAACAGCCAAACGCAAAAGCAGCAAACATCTCGCTGTATGTCCCACATCCAAAGTGCCAAGAGAGAGCTTGCTCTCCCTGTCTTTGAGTACTGTTTTCACTGTCCCGGTTACCTCTTTGCTAACGTTCTCTTCAGAGCTGCAGTGAAAGCAGGAACCACGTGGAGAAGGCACCCACACTGAAAGTGCCTGGAGGGAACATTGGGGCTTCTTCTCAGTGTCTCTGACATAGGGTTTCACTGTCCCGGGAAAGTCTCTGCTAACACCGTGCAGAGCGCTGTGCCCAATATACAGAAACGTCTTGCGGTATCTCCTACAGGGAAAGTGCCAGGAGGGAATTGTGGAGCTTGTTCTCAGTGTCTCTGAGAATTGCTCTGATTATCTGTGTGACCTCTTTGCTAAGACTCTCCAGAGAGCCGTCCTCAAAACCAACACACATCTTGACATATCTCCCACATTGATCGCAGTGTCTCCAGAAACGGCATTCAAGGAGCCAGGACCTTTTCTCCCTACACTGTCCATTGAGTTGTCCTCAAAACCAATATACATCCTGCTGTATCTCCCACATGGAAAGTGCCAGGAGGGAGAAGTGGGGATTATGTTTAGACTTTCTCGGAACTGCTTCAAATCAACTAGATATCTTTGTGCTGTAAATCTCCCAACAGCCAAACGCAAAAGCAGCAAACATCTCGCTGTATGTCCCACATCCAAAGTGCCAAGAGAGAGCTTGCTCTCCCTGTCTTTGAGTACTGTTTTCACTGTCCCGGTTACCTCTTTGCTAACATTCTCTTCAGAGCTGCAGTGAAAGCAGGAACCACGTGGAGAAGGCACCCACACTGAAAGTGCCTGGAGGGAACATTGGGGCTTCTTCTCAGTGTCTCTGACATAGGGTTTCACTGTCCCGGGAAAGTCTCTGCTAACACCGTGCAGAGCGCTGTGCCCAATATACAGAAACGTCTTGCGGTATCTCCTACAGGGAAAGTGCCAGGAGGGAATTGTGGAGCTTGTTCTCAGTGTCTCTGAGAATTGCTCTGATTATCTGTGTGACCTCTTTGCTAAGACTCTCCAGAGAGCCATCCTCAAAACCAACACACATCTTGACATATCTCCCACATTGATCGCAGTGTCTCCAGAAACGGCATTCAAGGAGCCAGGACCTTTTCTCCCTACACTGTCCATTGAGTTGTCCTCAAAACCAATATACATCCTGCTGTATCTCCCACGTGGAAAGTGCCAGGAGGGAGAAGTGGGGATTATGTTTAGACTTTCTCGGAACTGCTTCAAATCAACTAGATATCTTTGTGCTGTAAATCTCCCAACAGCCAAACGCAAAAGCAGCAAACATCTCGCTGTATGTCCCACATCCAAAGTGCCAAGAGAGAGCTTGCTCTCCCTGTCTTTGAGTACTGTTTTCACTGTCCCGGTTACCTCTTTGCTAACATTCTCTTCAGAGCTGCAGTGAAAGCAGGAACCACGTGGAGAAGGCACCCACACTGAAAGTGCCTGGAGGGAACATTGGGGCTTCTTCTCAGTGTCTCTGACATAGGTTTTCACTGTCCCGGGAAAGTCTCTGCTAACACCGTGCAGAGCGCTGTGCCCAATCTACAGAAACGTCTTGCGGTATCTCCTACAGGGAAAGTGCCAGGAGGGAATTGTGGAGCTTGTTCTCAGTGTCTCTGAGAATTGCTCTGATTATCTGTGTGACCTCTTTGCTAAGACTCTCCAGAGAGCCGTCCTCAAAACCAACACACATCTTGACATATCTCCCACATTGATCGCAGTGTCTCCAGAAACGGCATTCAAGGAGCCAGGACCTTTTCTCCCTACACTGTCCATTGAGTTGTCCTCAAAACCAATATACATCCTGCTGTATCTCCCACATGGAAAGTGCCAGGAGGGAGAAGTGGGGATTATGTTTAGACTTTCTCGGAACTGCTTCAAATCAACTAGATATCTTTCTGCTGTAAATCTCCCAACAGCCAAACGCAAAAGCAGCAAACATCTCGCTGTATGTCCCACATCCAAAGTGCCAAGAGAGAGCTTGCTCTCCCTGTCTTTGAGTACTGTTTTCACTGTCCCGGTTACCTCTTTGCTAACGTTCTCTTCAGAGCCGCAGTGAAAGCAGGAACCACGTGGAGAAGGCACCCACACTGAAAGTGCCTGGAGGGAACATTGGGGCTTCTTCTCAGTGTCTCTGACATAGGGTTTCACTGTCCCGGGAAAGTCTCTGCTAACACCGTGCAGAGCGCTGTGCCCAATATACAGAAACGTCTTGCGGTATCTCCTACAGGGAAAGTGCCAGGAGGGAATTGTGGAGCTTGTTCTCAGTGTCTCTGTGAATTGCTCTGATTATCTGTGTGACCTCTTTGCTAAGACTCTCCAGAGAGCCGTCCTCAAAACCAACACACATCTTGACATATCTCCCACATTGATCGCAGTGTCTCCAGAAACGGCATTCAAGGAGCCAGGACCTTTTCTCCCTACACTGTCCATTGAGTTGTCCTCAAAACCAATATACATCCTGCTGTACCTCCCACATGGATAGTGCCAGGAGGGAGAAGTGGGGATTATGTTTAGACTTTCTCGGAACTGCTTCAAATCAACCAGATATCTTTGTGCTGTAAATCTCCCAACAGCCAAACGCAAAAGCAGCAAACATCTCGCTGTATGTCCCACATCCAAAGTGCCAAGAGAGAGCTTGCTCTCCCTGTCTTTGAGTACTGTTTTCACTGTCCCGGTTACCTCTTTGCTAACATTCTCTTCAGAGCTGCAGTGAAAGCAGGAACCACGTGGAGAAGGCACCCACACTGAAAGTGCCTGGAGGGAACATTGGGGCTTCTTCTCAGTGTCTCTGACATAGGGTTTCACTGTCCCGGGAAAGTCTCTGCTAACACCGTGCAGAGCGCTGTGCCCAATATACAGAAACGTCTTGCGGTATCTCCTACAGGGAAAGTGCCAGGAGGGAATTGTGGAGCTTGTTCTCAGTGTCTCTGAGAATTGCTCTGATTATCTGTGTGACCTCTTTGCTAAGACTCTCCAGAGAGCCGTCCTCAAAACCAACACACATCTTGACATATCTCCCACATTGATCGCAGTGTCTCCAGAAACGGCATTCAAGGAGCCAGGACCTTTTCTCCCTACACTGTCCATTGAGTTGTCCTCAAAACCAATATACATCCTGCTGTATCTCCCACGTGGAAAGTGCCAGGAGGGAGAAGTGGGGATTATGTTTAGACTTTCTCGGAACTGCTTCAAATCAACTAGATATCTTTGTGCTGTAAATCTCCCAACAGCCAAACGCAAAAGCAGCAAACATCTCGCTGTATGTCCCACATCCAAAGTGCCAAGAGAGAGCTTGCTCTCCCTGTCTTTGAGTACTGTTTTCACTGTCCCGGTTACCTCTTTGCTAACGTTCTCTTCAGAGCCGCAGTGAAACCAGGAACCACGTGGAGAAGGCACCCACACTGAAAGTGCCTGGAGGGAACATTGGGGCTTCTTCTCAGTGTCTCTGACATAGGGTTTCACTGTCCCGGGAAAGTCTCTGCTAACACCCTGCAGAGCGCTGTGCCCAATATACAGAAACGTCTTGCGGTATCTCCTACAGGGAAAGTGCCAGGAGGGAATTGTGGAGCTTGTTCTCAGTGTCTCTGAGAATTGCTCTGATTATCTGTGTGACCTCTTTGCTAAGACTCTCCAGAGAGCCGTCCTCAAAACCAACACACATCTTGACATATCTCCCACATTGATCGCAGTGTCTCCAGAAACGGCATTCAAGGAGCCAGGACCTTTTCTCCCTACACTGTCCATTGAGTTGTCCTCAAAACCAATATACATCCTGCTGTATCTCCCACATGGAAAGTGCCAGGAGGGAGAAGTGGGGATTATGTTTAGACTTTCTCGCAACTGCTTCAAATCAACTAGATATCTTTGTGCTGTAAATCTCCCAACAGCCAAACGCAAAAGCAGCAAACATCTCGCTGTATGTCCCACATCCAAAGTGCCAAGAGAGAGCTTGCTCTCCCTGTCTTTGAGTACTGTTTTCACTGTCCCGGTTACCTCTTTGCTAACATTCTCTTCAGAGCCGCAGTGAAACCAGGAACCACGTGGAGAAGGCACCCACACTGAAAGTGCCTGGAGGGAACATTGGGGCTTCTTCTCAGTGTCTCTGACATAGGGTTTCACTGTCCCGGGAAAGTCTCTGCTAACACCCTGCAGAGCGCTGTGCCCAATATACAGAAACGTCTTGCGGTATCTCCTACAGGGAAAGTGCCAGGAGGGAATTGTGGAGCTTGTTCTCAGTGTCTCTGAGAATTGCTCTGATTATCTGTGTGACCTCTTTGCTAAGACTCTCCAGAGAGCCGTCCTCAAAACCAACACACATCTTGACATATCTCCCACATTGATCGCAGTGTCTCCAGAAACGGCATTCAAGGAGCCAGGACCTTTTCTCCCTACACTGTCCATTGAGTTGTCCTCAAAACCAATATACATCCTGCTGTATCTCCCACATGGAAAGTGCCAGGAGGGAGAAGTGGGGATTATGTTTAGACTTTCTCGGAACTGCTTCAAATCAACTAGATATCTTTGTGCTGTAAATCTCCCAACAGCCAAACGCAAAAGCAGCAAACATCTCGCTGTATGTCCCACATCCAAAGTGCCAAGAGAGAGCTTGCTCTCCCTGTCTTTGAGTACTGTTTTCACTGTCCCGGTTACCTCTTTGCTAACATTCTCTTCAGAGCTGCAGTGAAAGCAGGAACCACGTGGAGAAGGCACCCACACTGAAAGTGCCTGGAGGGAACATTGGGGCTTCTTCTCAGTGTCTCTGACATAGGGTTTCACTGTCCCGGGAAAGTCTCTGCTAACACCGTGCAGAGCGCTGTGCCCAATATACAGAAACGTCTTGCGGTATCTCCTACAGGGAAAGTGCCAGGAGGGAATTGTGGAGCTTGTTCTCAGTGTCTCTGAGAATTGCTCTGATTATCTGTGTGACCTCTTTGCTAAGACTCTCCAGAGAGCCGTCCTCAAAACCAACACACATCTTGACATATCTCCCACATTGATCGCAGTGTCTCCAGAAACGGCATTCAAGGAGCCAGGACCTTTTCTCCCTACACTGTCCATTGAGTTGTCCTCAAAACCAATATACATCCTGCTGTATCTCCCACATGGAAAGTGCCAGGAGGGAGAAGTGGGGATTATGTTTAGACTTTCTCAGAACTGCTTCAAATCAACTAGATATCTTTGTGCTGTAAATCTCCCAACAGCCAAACGCAAAAGCAGCAAACATCTCGCTGTATGTCCCACATCCAAAGTGCCAAGAGAGAGCTTGCTCTCCCTGTCTTTGAGTACTGTTTTCACTGTCCCGGTTACCTCTTTGCTAACATTCTCTTCAGAGCCGCAGTGAAAGCAGGAACCACGTGGAGAAGGCACCCACACTGAAAGTGCCTGGAGGGAACATTGGGGCTTCTTCTCAGTGTCTCTGACATAGGGTTTCACTGTCCCGGGAAAGTCTCTGCTAACACCGTGCAGAGCGCTGTGCCCAATATACAGAAACGTCTTGCGGTATCTCCTACAGGGAAAGTGCCAGGAGGGAATTGTGGAGCTTGTTCTCAGTGTCTCTGAGAATTGCTCTGATTATCTGTGTGACCTCTTTGCTAAGACTCTCCAGAGAGCCGTCCTCAAAACCAACACACATCTTGACATATCTCCCACATTGATCGCAGTGTCTCCAGAAACGGCATTCAAGGAGCCAGGACCTTTTCTCCCTACACTGTCCATTGAGTTGTCCTCAAAACCAATATACATCCTGCTGTATCTCCCACATGGAAAGTGCCAGGAGGGAGAAGTGGGGATTACGTTTAGACTTTCTCGGAACTGCTTCAAATCAACTAGATATCTTTGTGCTGTAAATCTCCCAACAGCCAAACGCAAAAGCAGCAAACATCTCGCTGTATGTCCCACATCCAAAGTGCCAAGAGAGAGCTTGCTCTCCCTGTCTTTGAGTACTGTTTTCACTGTCCCGGTTACCTCTTTGCTAACATTCTCTTCAGAGCTGCAGTGAAAGCAGGAACCACGTGGAGAAGGCACCCACACTGAAAGTGCCTGGAGGGAACATTGGGGCTTCTTCTCAGTGTCTCTGACATAGGGTTTCACTGTCCCGGGAAAGTCTCTGCTAACACCGTGCAGAGCGCTGTGCCCAATATACAGAAACGTCTTGCGGTATCTCCTACAGGGAAAGTGCCAGGAGGGAATTGTGGAGCTTGTTCTCAGTGTCTCTGAGAATTGCTCTGATTATCTGTGTGACCTCTTTGCTAAGACTCTCCAGAGAGCCGTCCTCAAAACCAACACACATCTTGACATATCTCCCACATTGATCGCAGTGTCTCCAGAAACGGCATTCAAGGAGCCAGGACCTTTTCTCCCTACACTGTCCATTGAGTTGTCCTCAAAACCAATATACATCCTGCTGTATCTCCCACATGGAAAGTGCCAGGAGGGAGAAGTGGGGATTATGTTTAGACTTTCTCGGAACTGCTTCAAATCAACTAGATATCTTTGTGCTGTAAATCTCCCAACAGCCAAACGCAAAAGCAGCAAACATCTCGCTGTATGTCCCACATCCAAAGTGCCAAGAGAGAGCTTGCTCTCCCTGTCTTTGAGTACTGTTTTCACTGTCCCGGTTACCTCTTTGCTAACATTCTCTTCAGAGCTGCAGTGAAAGCAGGAACCACGTGGAGAAGGCACCCACACTGAAAGTGCCTGGAGGGAACATTGGGGCTTCTTCTCAGTGTCTCTGACATAGGGTTTCACTGTCCCGGGAAAGTCTCTGCTAACACCGTGCAGAGCGCTGTGCCCAATATACAGAAACGTCTTGCGGTATCTCCTACAGGGAAAGTGCCAGGAGGGAATTGTCAAGCTTGTTCTCAGTGTCTCTGAGAATTGCTCTGATTATCTGTGTGACCTCTTTGCTAAGACTCTCCAGAGAGCCGTCCTCAAAACCAACACACATCTTGACATATCTCCCACATTGTTCGCAGTGTCTCCAGAAACGGCATTCAAGGAGACAGGACCTTTTCTCCCTACACTGTCCATTGAGTTGTCCTCAAAACCAATATACATCCTGCTATATCTCCCACATGGAAAGTGCCAGGAGGGAGAAGTGGGGATTATGTTTAGACTTTCTCGGAACTGCTTCAAATCAACTAGATATCTTTGTGCTGTAAATCTCCCAACAGCCAAACGCAAAAGCAGCAAACATCTCGCTGTATGTCCCACATCCAAAGTGCCAAGAGAGAGCTTGCTCTCCCTGTCTTTGAGTACTGTTTTCACTGTCCCGGTTACCTCTTTGCTAACATTCTCTTCAGAGCTGCAGTGAAAGCAGGAACCACGTGGAGAAGGCACCCACACTGAAAGTGCCTGGAGGGAACATTGGGGCTTCTTCTCAGTGTCTCTGACATAGGGTTTCACTGTCCCGGGAAAGTCTCTGCTAACACCCTGCAGAGCGCTGTGCCCAATATACAGAAACGTCTTGCGGTATCTCCTACAGGGAAAGTGCCAGGAGGGAATTGTGGAGCTTGTTCTCAGTGTCTCTGAGAATTGCTCTGATTATCTGTGTGACCTCTTTGCTAAGACTCTCCAGAGAGCCGTCCTCAAAACCAACACACATCTTGACATATCTCCCACATTGTTCGCAGTGTCTCCAGAAACGGCATTCAAGGAGCCAGGACCTTTTCTCCCTACACTGTCCATTGAGTTGTCCTCAAAACCAATATACATCCTGCTGTATCTCCCACATGGAAAGTGCCAGGAGGGAGAAGTGGGGATTATGTTTAGACTTTCTCGGAACTGCTTCAAATCAACTAGATATCTTTGTGCTGTAAATCTCCCAACAGCCAAACGCAAAAGCAGCAAACATCTCGCTGTATGTCCCACATCCAAAGTGCCAAGAGAGAGCTTGCTCTCCCTGTCTTTGAGTACTGTTTTCACTGTCCCGGTTACCTCTTTGCTAACATTCTCTTCAGAGCTGCAGTGAAAGCAGGAACCACGTGGAGAAGGCACCCACACTGAAAGTGCCTGGAGGGAACATTGGGGCTTCTTCTCAGTGTCTCTGACATAGGGTTTCACTGTCCCGGGAAAGTCTCTGCTAACACCGTGCAGAGCGCTGTGCCCAATATACAGAAACGTCTTGCGGTATCTCCTACAGGGAAAGTGCCAGGAGGGAATTGTGGAGCTTGTTCTCAGTGTCTCTGAGAATTGCTCTGATTATCTGTGTGACCTCTTTGCTAAGACTCTCCAGAGAGCCGTCCTCAAAACCAACACACATCTTGACATATCTCCCACATTGATCGCAGTGTCTCCAGAAACGGCATTCAAGGAGCCAGGACCTTTTCTCCCTACACTGTCCATTGAGTTGTCCTCAAAACCAATATACATCCTGCTGTATCTCCCACATGGAAAGTGCCAGGAGGGAGAAGTGGGGATTATGTTTAGACTTTCTCGGAACTGCTTCAAATCAACTAGATATCTTTGTGCTGTAAATCTCCCAACAGCCAAACGCAAAAGCAGAAAACATCTCGCTGTATGTCCCACATCCAAAGTGCCAAGAGAGAGCTTGCTCTCCCTGTCTTTGAGTACTGTTTTCACTGTCCCGGTTACCTCTTTGCTAACATTCTCTTCAGAGCTGCAGTGAAACCAGGAACCACGTGGAGAAGGCACCCACACTGAAAGTGCCTGGAGGGAACATTGGGGCTTCTTCTCAGTGTCTCTGACATAGGGTTTCACTGTCCCGGGAAAGTCTCTGCTAACACCGTGCAGAGTGCTGTGCCCAATATACAGAAACGTCTTGCGGTATCTCCTACAGGGAAAGTGCCAGGAGGAATTGTCGAGCTTGTTCTCAGTGTCTCTGAGAATTGCTCTGGTTATCTGTGTGACCTCTTTGCTAAGACTCTCCAGAGAGCCGTCCTCAAAACCAACACACATCTTGACATATCTCCCACATTGATCGCAGTGTCTCCAGAAACGGCATTCAAGGAGCCAGGACCTTTTCTCCCTACACTGTCCATTGAGTTGTCCTCAAAACCAATATACATCCTGCTATATCTCCCACATGGAAAGTGCCAGGAGGGAGAAGTGGGGATTATGTTTAGACTTTCTCGGAACTGCTTCAAATCAACTAGATATCTTTGTGCTGTAAATCTCCCAACAGCCAAACGCAAAAGCAGCAAACATCTCGCTGTATGTCCCACATCCAAAGTGCCAAGAGAGAGCTTGCTCTCCCTGTCTTTGAGTACTGTTTTCACTGTCCCGGTTACCTCTTTGCTAACATTCTCTTCAGAGCTGCAGTGAAAGCAGGAACCACGTGGAGAAGGCACCCACACTGAAATTGCCTGGAGGGAACATTGGGGCTTCTTCTCAGTGTCTCTGACATAGGGTTTCACTGTCCCGGGAAAGTCTCTGCTAACACCGTGCAGAGTGCTGTGCCCAATATACAGAAACGTCTTGCGGTATCTCCTACAGGGAAAGTGCCAGGAGGAATTGTCGAGCTTGTTCTCAGTGTCTCTGAGAATTGCTCTGGTTATCTGTGTGACCTCTTTGCTAAGACTCTCCAGAGAGCCGTCCTCAAAACCAACACACATCTTGACATATCTCCCACATTGATCGCAGTGTCTCCAGAAACGGCATTCAAGGAGCCAGGACCTTTTCTCCCTACACTGTCCATTGAGTTGTCCTCAAAACCAATATACATCCTGCTATATCTCCCACATGGAAAGTGCCAGGAGGGAGAAGTGGGGATTATGTTTAGACTTTCTCGGAACTGCTTCAAATCAACTAGATATCTTTGTGCTGTAAATCTCCCAACAGCCAAACGCAAAAGCAGCAAACATCTCGCTGTATGTCCCACATCCAAAGTGCCAAGAGAGAGCTTGCTCTCCCTGTCTTTGAGTACTGTTTTCACTGTCCCGGTTACCTCTTTGCTAACATTCTCTTCAGAGCTGCAGTGAAAGCAGGAACCACGTGGAGAAGGCACCCACACTGAAAGTGCCTGGAGGGAACATTGGGGCTTCTTCTCAGTGTCTCTGACATAGGGTTTCACTGTCCCGGGAAAGTCTCTGCTAACACCGTGCAGAGCGCTGTGCCCAATATACAGAAACGTCTTGCGGTATCTCCTACAGGGAAAGTGCCAGGAGGGAATTGTCGAGCTTGTTCTCAGTGTCTCTGAGAATTGCTCTGATTATCTGTGTGACCTCTTTGCTAAGACTCTCCAGAGAGCCGTCCTCAAAACCAACACACATCTTGACATATCTCCCACATTGATCGCAGTGTCTCCAGAAACGGCATTCAAGGAGCCAGGACCTTTTCTCCCTACACTCTCCATTGAGTTGTCCTCAAAACCAATATACATCCTGCTGTATCTCCCACGTGGAAAGTGCCAGGAGGGAGAAGTGGGGATTATGTTTAGACTTTCTCGGAACTGCTTCAAATCAACTAGATATCTTTGTGCTGTAAATCTCCCAACAGCCAAACGCAAAAGCAGCAAACATCTCGCTGTATTCCCACATCCAAAGTGCCAAGAGAGAGCTTGCTCTCCCTGTCTTTGAGTACTGTTTTCACTGTCCCGGTTACCTCTTTGCTAACATTCTCTTCAGAGCTGCAGTGAAACCAGGAACCACGTGGAGAAGGCACCCACACTGAAAGTGCCTGGAGGGAACATTGGGGCTTCTTCTCAGTGTCTCTGACATAGGGTTTCACTGTCCCGGGAAAGTCTCTGCTAACACCGTGCAGAGCGCTGTGCCCAATATACAGAAACGTCTTGCGGTATCTCCTACAGGGAAAGTGCCAGGAGGGAATTGTGGAGCTTGTTCTCAGTGTCTCTGAGAATTGCTCTGATTATCTGTGTGACCTCTTTGCTAAGACTCTCCAGAGAGCCGTCCTCAAAACCAACACACATCTTGACATATCTCCCACATTGTTCGCAGTGTCTCCAGAAACGGCATTCAAGGAGCCAGGACCTTTTCTCCCTACACTGTCCATTGAGTTGTCCTCAAAACCAATATACATCCTGCTGTATCTCCCACGTGGAAAGTGCCAGGAGGGAGAAGTGGGGATTATGTTTAGACTTTCTCGGAACTGCTTCAAATCAACTAGATATCTTTGTGCTGTAAATCTCCCAACAGCCAAACGCAAAAGCAGCAAACATCTCGCTGTATGTCCCACATCCAAAGTGCCAAGAGAGAGCTTGCTCTCCCTGTCTTTGAGTACTGTTTTCACTGTCCCGGTTACCTCTTTGCTAACGTTCTCTTCAGAGCCGCAGTGAAAGCAGGAACCACGTGGAGAAGGCACCCACACTGAAAGTGCCTGGAGGGAACATTGGGGCTTCTTCTCAGTGTCTCTGACATAGGGTTTCACTGTCCCGGGAAAGTCTCTGCTAACACCCTGCAGAGCGCTGTGCCCAATATACAGAAACGTCTTGCGGTATCTCCTACAGGGAAAGTGCCAGGAGGGAATTGTGGAGCTTGTTCTCAGTGTCTCTGAGAATTGCTCTGATTATCTGTGTGACCTCTTTGCTAAGACTCTCCAGAGAGCCGTCCTCAAAACCAACACACATCTTGACATATCTCCCACATTGATCGCAGTGTCTCCAGAAACGGCATTCAAGGAGCCAGGACCTTTTCTCCCTACACTGTCCATTGAGTTGTCCTCAAAACCAATATACATCCTGCTGTATCTCCCACATGGAAAGTGCCAGGAGGGAGAAGTGGGGATTATGTTTAGACTTTCTCGGAACTGCTTCAAATCAACTAGATATCTTTGTGCTGTAAATCTCCCAACAGCCAAACGCAAAAGCAGCAAACATCTCGCTGTATGTCCCACATCCAAAGTGCCAAGAGAGAGCTTGCTCTCCCTGTCTTTTAGTACTGTTTTCACTGTCCCGGTTACCTCTTTGCTAACATTCTCTTCAGAGCTGCAGTGAAAGCAGGAACCACGTGGAGAAGGCACCCACACTGAAAGTGCCTGGAGGGAACATTGGGGCTTCTTCTCAGTGTCTCTGACATAGGGTTTCACTGTCCCGGGAAAGTCTCTGCTAACACCGTGCAGAGCGCTGTGCCCAATATACAGAAACGTCTTGCGGTATCTCCTACAGGGAAAGTGCCAGGAGGGAATTGTGGAGCTTGTTCTCAGTGTCTCTGAGAATTGCTCTGATTATCTGTGTGACCTCTTTGCTAAGACTCTCCAGAGAGCCGTCCTCAAAACCAACACACATCTTGACATATCTCCCACATTGATCGCAGTGTCTCCAGAAACGGCATTCAAGGAGCCAGGACCTTTTCTCCCTACACTGTCCATTGAGTTGTCCTCAAAACCAATATACATCCTGCTGTATCTCCCACATGGAAAGTGCCAGGAGGGAGAAGTGGGGATTATGTTTAGACTTTCTCGGAACTGCTTCAAATCAACTAGATATCTTTGTGCTGTAAATCTCCCAACAGCCAAACGCAAAAGCAGCAAACATCTCGCTGTATGTCCCACATCCAAAGTGCCAAGAGAGAGCTTGCTCTCCCTGTCTTTGAGTACTGTTTTCACTGTCCCGGTTACCTCTTTGCTAACATTCTCTTCAGAGCCGCAGTGAAAGCAGGAACCACGTGGAGAAGGCACCCACACTGAAAGTGCCTGGAGGGAACATTGGGGCTTCTTCTCAGTGTCTCTGACATAGGGTTTCACTGTCCCGGGAAAGTCTCTGCTAACACCGTGCAGAGCGCTGTGCCCAATATACAGAAACGTCTTGCGGTATCTCCTACAGGGAAAGTGCCAGGAGGGAATTGTGGAGCTTGTTCTCAGTGTCTCTGAGAATTGCTCTGATTATCTGTGTGACCTCTTTGCTAAGACTCTCCAGAGAGCCGTCCTCAAAACCAACACACATCTTGACATATCTCCCACATTGATCGCAGTGTCTCCAGAAACGGCATTCAAGGAGCCAGGACCTTTTCTCCCTACACTGTCCATTGAGTTGTCCTCAAAACCAATATACATCCTGCTGTATCTCCCACATGGAAAGTGCCAGGAGGGAGAAGTGGGGATTACGTTTAGACTTTCTCGGAACTGCTTCAAATCAACTAGATATCTTTGTGCTGTAAATCTCCCAACAGCCAAACGCAAAAGCAGCAAACATCTCGCTGTATGTCCCACATCCAAAGTGCCAAGAGAGAGCTTGCTCTCCCTGTCTTTGAGTACTGTTTTCACTGTCCCGGTTACCTCTTTGCTAACATTCTCTTCAGAGCCGCAGTGAAAGCAGGAACCACGTGGAGAAGGCACCCACACTGAAAGTGCCTGGAGGGAACATTGGGGCTTCTTCTCAGTGTCTCTGACATAGGGTTTCACTGTCCCGGGAAAGTCTCTGCTAACACCGTGCAGAGCGCTGTGCCCAATATACAGAAACGTCTTGCGGTATCTCCTACAGGGAAAGTGCCAGGAGGGAATTGTGGAGCTTGTTCTCAGTGTCTCTGAGAATTGCTCTGATTATCTGTGTGACCTCTTTGCTAAGACTCTCCAGAGAGCCGTCCTCAAAACCAACACACATCTTGACATATCTCCCACATTGATCGCAGTGTCTCCAGAAACGGCATTCAAGGAGCCAGGAACTTTTCTCCCTACACTGTCCATTGAGTTGTCCTCAAAACCAATATACATCCTGCTGTATCTCCCACATGGAAAGTGCCAGGAGGGAGAAGTGGGGATTACGTTTAGACTTTCTCTGAACTGCTTCAAATCAACTAGATATCTTTGTGCTGTAAATCTCCCAACAGCCAAACGCAAAAGCAGCAAACATCTCGCTGTATGTCCCACATCCAAAGTGCCAAGAGAGAGCTTGCTCTCCCTGTCTTTGAGTACTGTTTTCACTGTCCCGGTTACCTCTTTGCTAACATTCTCTTCAGAGCTGCAGTGAAAGCAGGAACCACGTGGAGAAGGCACCCACACTGAAAGTGCCTGGAGGGAACATTGGGGCTTCTTCTCAGTGTCTCTGACATAGGGTTTCACTGTCCCGGGAAAGTCTCTGCTAACACCGTGCAGAGCGCTGTGCCCAATATACAGAAACGTCTTGCGGTATCTCCTACAGGGAAAGTGCCAGGAGGGAATTGTGGAGCTTGTTCTCAGTGTCTCTGAGAATTGCTCTGATTATCTGTGTGACCTCTTTGCTAAGACTCTCCAGAGAGCCGTCCTCAAAACCAACACACATCTTGACATATCTCCCACATTGTTCGCAGTGTCTCCAGAAACGGCATTCAAGGAGACAGGACCTTTTCTCCCTACACTGTCCATTGAGTTGTCCTCAAAACCAATATACATCCTGCTGTATCTCCCACATGGAAAGTGCCAGGAGGGAGAAGTGGGGATTATGTTTAGACTTTCTCGGAACTGCTTCAAATCAACTAGATATCTTTGTGCTGTAAATCTCCCAACAGCCAAACGCAAAAGCAGCAAACATCTCGCTGTATGTCCCACATCCAAAGTGCCAAGAGAGAGCTTGCTCTCCCTGTCTTTGAGTACTGTTTTCACTGTCCCGGTTACCTCTTTGCTAACATTCTCTTCAGAGCTGCAGTGAAAGCAGGAACCACGTGGAGAAGGCACCCACACTGAAAGTGCCTGGAGGGAACATTGGGGCTTCTTCTCAGTGTCTCTGACATAGGGTTTCACTGTCCCGGGAAAGTCTCTGCTAACACCGTGCAGAGCGCTGTGCCCAATATACAGAAACGTCTTGCGGTATCTCCTACAGGGAAAGTGCCAGGAGGGAATTGTGGAGCTTGTTCTCAGTGTCTCTGAGAATTGCTCTGATTATCTGTGTGACCTCTTTGCTAAGACTCTCCAGAGAGCCGTCCTCAAAACCAACACACATCTTGACATATCTCCCACATTGATCGCAGTGTCTCCAGAAACGGCATTCAAGGAGCCAGGACCTTTTCTCCCTACACTGTCCATTGAGTTGTCCTCAAAACCAATATACATCCTGCTATATCTCCCACATGGAAAGTGCCAGGAGGGAGAAGTGGGGATTATGTTTAGACTTTCTCGGAACTGCTTCAAATCAACTAGATATCTTTGTGCTGTAAATCTCCCAACAGCCAAACGCAAAAGCAGCAAACATCTCGCTGTATGTCCCACATCCAAAGTGCCAAGAGAGAGCTTGCTCTCCCTGTCTTTGAGTACTGTTTTCACTGTCCCGGTTACCTCTTTGCTAACATTCTCTTCAGAGCTGCAGTGAAACCAGGAACCACGTGGAGAAGGCACCCACACTGAAAGTGCCTGGAGGGAACATTGGGGCTTCTTCTCAGTGTCTCTGACATAGGGTTTCACTGTCCCGGGAAAGTCTCTGCTAACACCGTGCAGAGCGCTGTGCCCAATATACAGAAACGTCTTGCGGTATCTCCTACAGGGAAAGTGCCAGGAGGGAATTGTGGAGCTTGTTCTCAGTGTCTCTGAGAATTGCTCTGATTATCTGTGTGACCTCTTTGCTAAGACTCTCCAGAGAGCCGTCCTCAAAACCAACACACATCTTGACATATCTCCCACATTGATCGCAGTGTCTCCAGAAACGGCATTCAAGGAGCCAGGACCTTTTCTCCCTACACTGTCCATTGAGTTGTCCTCAAAACCAATATACATCCTGCTGTATCTCCCACGTGGAAAGTGCCAGGAGGGAGAAGTGGGGATTATGTTTAGACTTTCTCGGAACTGCTTCAAATCAACTAGATATCTTTGTGCTGTAAATCTCCCAACAGCCAAACGCAAAAGCAGCAAACATCTCGCTGTATGTCCCACATCCAAAGTGCCAAGAGAGAGCTTGCTCTCCCTGTCTTTGAGTACTGTTTTCACTGTCCCGGTTACCTCTTTGCTAACATTCTCTTCAGAGCTGCAGTGAAAGCAGGAACCACGTGGAGAAGGCACCCACACTGAAAGTGCCTGGAGGGAACATTGGGGCTTCTTCTCAGTGTCTCTGACATAGGGTTTCACTGTCCCGGGAAAGTCTCTGCTAACACCGTGCAGAGCGCTGTGCCCAATATACAGAAACGTCTTGCGGTATCTCCTACAGGGAAAGTGCCAGGAGGGAATTGTGGAGCTTGTTCTCAGTGTCTCTGAGAATTGCTCTGATTATCTGTGTGACCTCTTTGCTAAGACTCTCCAGAGAGCCGTCCTCAAAACCAACACACATCTTGACATATCTCCCACATTGATCGCAGTGTCTCCAGAAACGGCATTCAAGGAGCCAGGACCTTTTCTCCCTACACTGTCCATTGAGTTGTCCTCAAAACCAATATACATCCTGCTATATCTCCCACATGGAAAGTGCCAGGAGGGAGAAGTGGGGATTATGTTTAGACTTTCTCGGAACTGCTTCAAATCAACTAGATATCTTTGTGCTGTAAATCTCCCAACAGCCAAACGCAAAAGCAGCAAACATCTCGCTGTATGTCCCACATCCAAAGTGCCAAGAGAGAGCTTGCTCTCCCTGTCTTTGAGTACTGTTTTCACTGTCCCGGTTACCTCTTTGCTAACATTCTCTTCAGAGCTGCAGTGAAACCAGGAACCACGTGGAGAAGGCACCCACACTGAAAGTGCCTGGAGGGAACATTGGGGCTTCTTCTCAGTGTCTCTGACATAGGGTTTCACTGTCCCGGGAAAGTCTCTGCTAACACCGTGCAGAGCGCTGTGCCCAATATACAGAAACGTCTTGCGGTATCTCCTACAGGGAAAGTGCCAGGAGGGAATTGTGGAGCTTGTTCTCAGTGTCTCTGAGAATTGCTCTGATTATCTGTGTGACCTCTTTGCTAAGACTCTCCAGAGAGCCGTCCTCAAAACCAACACACATCTTGACATATCTCCCACATTGATCGCAGTGTCTCCAGAAACGGCATTCAAGGAGCCAGGACCTTTTCTCCCTACACTGTCCATTGAGTTGTCCTCAAAACCAATATACATCCTGCTGTATCTCCCACGTGGAAAGTGCCAGGAGGGAGAAGTGGGGATTATGTTTAGACTTTCTCGGAACTGCTTCAAATCAACTAGATATCTTTGTGCTGTAAATCTCCCAACAGCCAAACGCAAAAGCAGCAAACATCTCGCTGTATGTCCCACATCCAAAGTGCCAAGAGAGAGCTTGCTCTCCCTGTCTTTGAGTACTGTTTTCACTGTCCCGGTTACCTCTTTGCTAACATTCTCTTCAGAGCTGCAGTGAAAGCAGGAACCACGTGGAGAAGGCACCCACACTGAAAGTGCCTGGAGGGAACATTGGGGCTTCTTCTCAGTGTCTCTGACATAGGGTTTCACTGTCCCGGGAAAGTCTCTGCTAACACCGTGCAGAGCGCTGTGCCCAATATACAGAAACGTCTTGCGGTATCTCCTACAGGGAAAGTGCCAGGAGGGAATTGTGGAGCTTGTTCTCAGTGTCTCTGAGAATTGCTCTGATTATCTGTGTGACCTCTTTGCTAAGACTCTCCAGAGAGCCGTCCTCAAAACCAACACACATCTTGACATATCTCCCACATTGATCGCAGTGTCTCCAGAAACGGCATTCAAGGAGCCAGGACCTTTTCTCCCTACACTCTCCATTGAGTTGTCCTCAAAACCAATATACATCCTGCTGTATCTCCCACGTGGAAAGTGCCAGGAGGGAGAAGTGGGGATTATGTTTAGACTTTCTCGGAACTGCTTCAAATCAACTAGATATCTTTGTGCTGTAAATCTCCCAACAGCCAAACGCAAAAGCAGCAAACATCTCGCTGTATGTCCCACATCCAAAGTGCCAAGAGAGAGCTTGCTCTCCCTGTCTTTGAGTACTGTTTTCACTGTCCCGGTTACCTCTTTGCTAACATTCTCTTCAGAGCTGCAGTGAAACCAGGAACCACGTGGAGAAGGCACCCACACTGAAAGTGCCTGGAGGGAACACTGGGGCTTCTTCTCAGTGTCTCTGACATAGGGTTTCACTGTCCCGGGAAAGTCTCTGCTAACACCGTGCAGAGTGCTGTGCCCAATATACAGAAACGTCTTGCGGTATCTCCTACAGGGAAAGTGCCAGGAGGAATTGTCGAGCTTGTTCTCAGTGTCTCTGAGAATTGCTCTGATTATCTGTGTGACCTCTTTGCTAAGACTCTCCAGAGAGCCGTCCTCAAAACCAACACACATCTTGACATATCTCCCACATTGATCGCAGTGTCTCCAGAAACGGCATTCAAGGAGCCAGGACCTTTTCTCCCTACACTGTCCATTGAGTTGTCCTCAAAACCAATATACATCCTGCTATATCTCCCACATGGAAAGTGCCAGGAGGGAGAAGTGGGGATTATGTTTAGACTTTCTCGGAACTGCTTCAAATCAACTAGATATCTTTGTGCTGTAAATCTCCCAACAGCCAAACGCAAAAGCAGCAAACATCTCGCTGTATGTCCCACATCCAAAGTGCCAAGAGAGAGCTTGCTCTCCCTGTCTTTGAGTACTGTTTTCACTGTCCCGGTTACCTCTTTGCTAACATTCTCTTCAGAGCTGCAGTGAAAGCAGGAACCACGTGGAGAAGGCACCCACACTGAAAGTGCCTGGAGGGAACATTGGGGCTTCTTCTCAGTGTCTCTGACATAGGGTTTCACTGTCCCGGGAAAGTCTCTGCTAACACCGTGCAGAGCGCTGTGCCCAATATACAGAAACGTCTTGCGGTATCTCCTACAGGGAAAGTGCCAGGAGGGAATTGTGGAGCTTGTTCTCAGTGTCTCTGAGAATTGCTCTGATTATCTGTGTGACCTCTTTGCTAAGACTCTCCAGAGAGCCGTCCTCAAAACCAACACACATCTTGACATATCTCCCACATTGATCGCAGTGTCTCCAGAAACGGCATTCAAGGAGCCAGGACCTTTTCTCCCTACACTCTCCATTGAGTTGTCCTCAAAACCAATATACATCCTGCTGTATCTCCCACATGGAAAGTGCCAGGAGGGAGAAGTGGGGATTATGTTTAGACTTTCTCGGAACTGCTTCAAATCAACTAGGTATCTTTGTGCTGTAAATCTCCCAACAGCCAAACGCAAAAGCAGCAAACATCTCGCTGTATGTCCCACATCCAAAGTGCCAAGAGAGAGCTTGCTCTCCCTGTCTTTGAGTACTGTTTTCACTGTCCCGGTTACCTCTTTGCTAACATTCTCTTCAGAGCTGCAGTGAAAGCAGGAACCATGTGGAGAAGGCACCCACACTGAAAGTGCCTGGAGGGAACATTGGGGCTTCTTCTCAGTGTCTCTGACATAGGGTTTCACTGTCCCGGGAAAGTCTCTGCTAACACCCTGCAGAGCGCTGTGCCCAATATACAGAAACGTCTTGCGGTATCTCCTACAGGGAAAGTGCCAGGAGGGAATTGTCGAGCTTGTTCTCAGTGTCTCTGAGAATTGCTCTGATTATCTGTGTGACCTCTTTGCTAAGACTCTCCAGAGAGCCGTCCTCAAAACCAACACACATCTTGACATATCTCCCACATTGATCGCAGTGTCTCCAGAAACGGCATTCAAGGAGCCAGGACCTTTTCTCCCTACACTCTCCATTGAGTTGTCCTCAAAACCAATATACATCCTGCTGTATCTCCCACGTGGAAAGTGCCAGGAGGGAGAAGTGGGGATTATGTTTAGACTTTCTCGGAACTGCTTCAAATCAACTAGATATCTTTGTGCTGTAAATCTCCCAACAGCCAAACGCAAAAGCAGCAAACATCTCGCTGTATGTCCCACATCCAAAGTGCCAAGAGAGAGCTTGCTCTCCCTGTCTTTGAGTACTGTTTTCACTGTCCCGGTTACCTCTTTGCTAACATTCTCTTCAGAGCTGCAGTGAAACCAGGAACCACGTGGAGAAGGCACCCACACTGAAAGTGCCTGGAGGGAACACTGGGGCTTCTTCTCAGTGTCTCTGACATAGGGTTTCACTGTCCCGGGAAAGTCTCTGCTAACACCGTGCAGAGTGCTGTGCCCAATATACAGAAACGTCTTGCGGTATCTCCTACAGGGAAAGTGCCAGGAGGAATTGTCGAGCTTGTTCTCAGTGTCTCTGAGAATTGCTCTGATTATCTGTGTGACCTCTTTGCTAAGACTCTCCAGAGAGCCGTCCTCAAAACCAACACACATCTTGACATATCTCCCACATT
The DNA here is from genome assembly GCF_963924245.1 of Chroicocephalus ridibundus. NCBI lineage: Eukaryota > Metazoa > Chordata > Aves > Charadriiformes > Laridae > Chroicocephalus > Chroicocephalus ridibundus. The sequence continues at coordinate 1,275,032 of NW_026961615.1, forward strand.
GATCGCAGTGTCTCCAGAAACGGCATTCAAGGAGCCAGGACCTTTTCTCCCTACACTCTCCATTGAGTTGTCCTCAAAACCAATATACATCCTGCTATATCTCCCACATGGAAAGTGCCAGGAGGGAGAAGTGGGGATTATGTTTAGACTTTCTCGGAACTGCTTCAAATCAACTAGATATCTTTGTGCTGTAAATCTCCCAACAGCCAAACGCAAAAGCAGCAAACATCTCGCTGTATGTCCCACATCCAAAGTGCCAAGAGAGAGCTTGCTCTCCCTGTCTTTGAGTACTGTTTTCACTGTCCCGGTTACCTCTTTGCTAACATTCTCTTCAGAGCTGCAGTGAAAGCAGGAACCACGTGGAGAAGGCACCCACACTGAAAGTGCCTGGAGGGAACATTGGGGCTTCTTCTCAGTGTCTCTGACATAGGGTTTCACTGTCCCGGGAAAGTCTCTGCTAACACCGTGCAGAGCGCTGTGCCCAATATACAGAAACGTCTTGCGGTATCTCCTACAGGGAAAGTGCCAGGAGGGAATTGTCAAGCTTGTTCTCAGTGTCTCTGAGAATTGCTCTGATTATCTGTGTGACCTCTTTGCTAAGACTCTCCAGAGAGCCGTCCTCAAAACCAACACACATCTTGACATATCTCCCACATTGTTCGCAGTGTCTCCAGAAACGGCATTGAAGGAGCCAGGACCTTTTCTCCCTACACTGTCCATTGAGTTGTCCTCAAAACCAATATACATCCTGCTGTATCTCCCACATGGAAAGTGCCAGGAGGGAGAAGTGGGGATTATGTTTAGACTTTCTCGGAACTGCTTCAAATCAACTAGATATCTTTGTGCTGTAAATCTCCCAACAGCCAAACGCAAAAGCAGCAAACATCTTGCTGTATGTCCCACATCCAAAGTGCCAAGAGAGAGCTTGCTCTCCCTGTCTTTGAGTACTGTTTTCACTGTCCCGGTTACCTCTTTGCTAACATTCTCTTCAGAGCTGCAGTGAAAGCAGGAACCACGTGGAGAAGGCACCCACACTGAAAGTGCCTGGAGGGAACATTGGGGCTTCTTCTCAGTGTCTCTGACATAGGGTTTCACTGTCCCGGGAAAGTCTCTGCTAACACCGTGCAGAGCGCTGTGCCCAATATACAGAAACGTCTTGCGGTATCTCCTACAGGGAAAGTGCCAGGAGGGAATTGTGGAGCTTGTTCTCAGTGTCTCTGAGAATTGCTCTGATTATCTGTGTGACCTCTTTGCTAAGACTCTCCAGAGAGCCGTCCTCAAAACCAACACACATCTTGACATATCTCCCACATTGATCGCAGTGTCTCCAGAAACGGCATTCAAGGAGCCAGGACCTTTTCTCCCTACACTTTCCATTGAGTTGTCCTCAAAACCAATATACATCCTGCTGTATCTCCCACGTGGAAAGTGCCAGGAGGGAGAAGTGGGGATTATGTTTAGACTTTCTCGGAACTGCTTCAAATCAACTAGATATCTTTGTGCTGTAAATCTCCCAACAGCCAAACGCAAAAGCAGCAAACATCTCGCTGTATGTCCCACATCCAAAGTGCCAAGAGAGAGCTTGCTCTCCCTGTCTTTGAGTACTGTTTTCACTGTCCCGGTTACCTCTTTGCTAACATTCTCTTCAGAGCTGCAGTGAAACCAGGAACCACGTGGAGAAGGCACCCACACTGAAAGTGCCTGGAGGGAACATTGGGGCTTCTTCTCAGTGTCTCTGACATAGGGTTTCACTGTCCCGGGAAAGTCTCTGCTAACACCGTGTAGAGTGCTGTGCCCAATATACAGAAACGTCTTGCGGTATCTCCTACAGGGAAAGTGCCAGGAGGAATTGTCGAGCTTGTTCTCAGTGTCTCTGAGAATTGCTCTGATTATCTGTGTGACCTCTTTGCTAAGACTCTCCAGAGAGCCGTCCTCAAAACCAACACACATCTTGACATATCTCCCACATTGATCGCAGTGTCTCCAGAAACGGCATTCAAGGAGCCAGGACCTTTTCTCCCTACACTGTCCATTGAGTTGTCCTCAAAACCAATATACATCCTGCTGTATCTCCCACGTGGAAAGTGCCAGGAGGGAGAAGTGGGGATTATGTTTAGACTTTCTCGGAACTGCTTCAAATCAACTAGATATCTTTGTGCTGTAAATCTCCCAACAGCCAAACGCAAAAGCAGCAAACATCTCGCTGTATGTCCCACATCCAAAGTGCCAAGAGAGAGCTTGCTCTCCCTGTCTTTGAGTACTGTTTTCACTGTCCCGGTTACCTCTTTGCTAACATTCTCTTCAGAGCTGCAGTGAAAGCAGGAACCACGTGGAGAAGGCACCCACACTGAAAGTGCCTGGAGGGAACATTGGGGCTTCTTCTCAGTGTCTCTGACATAGGGTTTCACTGTCCCGGGAAAGTCTCTGCTAACACCGTGCAGAGCGCTGTGCCCAATATACAGAAACGTCTTGCGGTATCTCCTACAGGGAAAGTGCCAGGAGGGAATTGTGGAGCTTGTTCTCAGTGTCTCTGAGAATTGCTCTGATTATCTGTGTGACCTCTTTGCTAAGACTCTCCAGAGAGCCGTCCTCAAAACCAACACACATCTTGACATATCTCCCACATTGATCGCAGTGTCTCCAGAAACGGCATTCAAGGAGCCAGGACCTTTTCTCCCTACACTGTCCATTGAGTTGTCCTCAAAACCAATATACATCCTGCTGTATCTCCCACATGGAAAGTGCCAGGAGGGAGAAGTGGGGATTATGTTTAGACTTTCTCGGAACTGCTTCAAATCAACCAGATATCTTTGTGCTGTAAATCTCCCAACAGCCAAACGCAAAAGCAGCAAACATCTCGCTGTATGTCCCACATCCAAAGTGCCAAGAGAGAGCTTGCTCTCCCTGTCTTTGAGTACTGTTTTCACTGTCCCGGTTACCTCTTTGCTAACATTCTCTTCAGAGCTGCAGTGAAACCAGGAACCACGTGGAGAAGGCACCCACACTGAAAGTGCCTGGAGGGAACATTGGGGCTTCTTCTCAGTGTCTCTGACATAGGGTTTCACTGTCCCGGGAAAGTCTCTGCTAACACCGTGTAGAGTGCTGTGCCCAATATACAGAAACGTCTTGCGGTATCTCCTACAGGGAAAGTGCCAGGAGGAATTGTCGAGCTTGTTCTCAGTGTCTCTGAGAATTGCTCTGATTATCTGTGTGACCTCTTTGCTAAGACTCTCCAGAGAGCCGTCCTCAAAACCAACACACATCTTGACATATCTCCCACATTGATCGCAGTGTCTCCAGAAACGGCATTCAAGGAGCCAGGACCTTTTCTCCCTACACTGTCCATTGAGTTGTCCTCAAAACCAATATACATCCTGCTATATCTCCCACATGGAAAGTGCCAGGAGGGAGAAGTGGGGATTATGTTTAGACTTTCTCGGAACTGCTTCAAATCAACTAGATATCTTTGTGCTGTAAATCTCCCAACAGCCAAACGCAAAAGCAGCAAACATCTCGCTGTATGTCCCACATCCAAAGTGCCAAGAGAGAGCTTGCTCTCCCTGTCTTTGAGTACTGTTTTCACTGTCCCGGTTACCTCTTTGCTAACATTCTCTTCAGAGCTGCAGTGAAAGCAGGAACCACGTGGAGAAGGCACCCACACTGAAAGTGCCTGGAGGGAACATTGGGGCTTCTTCTCAGTGTCTCTGACATAGGGTTTCACTGTCCCGGGAAAGTCTCTGCTAACACCCTGCAGAGCGCTGTGCCCAATATACAGAAACGTCTTGCGGTATCTCCTACAGGGAAAGTGCCAGGAGGGAATTGTCGAGCTTGTTCTCAGTGTCTCTGAGAATTGCTCTGATTATCTGTGTGACCTCTTTGCTAAGACTCTCCAGAGAGCCGTCCTCAAAACCAACACACATCTTGACATATCTCCCACATTGATCGCAGTGTCTCCAGAAACGGCATTCAAGGAGCCAGGACCTTTTCTCCCTACACTGTCCATTGAGTTGTCCTCAAAACCAATATACATCCTGCTGTATCTCCCACATGGAAAGTGCCAGGAGGGAGAAGTGGGGATTATGTTTAGACTTTCTCGGAACTGCTTCAAATCAACTAGATATCTTTGTGCTGTAAATCTCCCAACAGCCAAACGCAAAAGCAGCAAACATCTCGCTGTATGTCCCACATCCAAAGTGCCAAGAGAGAGCTTGCTCTCCCTGTCTTTGAGTACTGTTTTCACTGTCCCGGTTACCTCTTTGCTAACGTTCTCTTCAGAGCTGCAGTGAAAGCAGGAACCACGTGGAGAAGGCACCCACACTGAAAGTGCCTGGAGGGAACATTGGGGCTTCTTCTCAGTGTCTCTGACATAGGGTTTCACTGTCCCGGGAAAGTCTCTGCTAACACCGTGCAGAGCGCTGTGCCCAATATACAGAAACGTCTTGCGGTATCTCCTACAGGGAAAGTGCCAGGAGGGAATTGTGGAGCTTGTTCTCAGTGTCTCTGAGAATTGCTCTGATTATCTGTGTGACCTCTTTGCTAAGACTCTCCAGAGAGCCGTCCTCAAAACCAACACACATCTTGACATATCTCCCACATTGATCGCAGTGTCTCCAGAAACGGCATTCAAGGAGCCAGGACCTTTTCTCCCTACACTGTCCATTGAGTTGTCCTCAAAACCAATATACATCCTGCTGTATCTCCCACATGGAAAGTGCCAGGAGGGAGAAGTGGGGATTATGTTTAGACTTTCTCGGAACTGCTTCAAATCAACCAGATATCTTTGTGCTGTAAATCTCCCAACAGCCAAACGCAAAAGCAGCAAACATCTCGCTGTATGTCCCACATCCAAAGTGCCAAGAGAGAGCTTGCTCTCCCTGTCTTTGAGTACTGTTTTCACTGTCCCGGTTACCTCTTTGCTAACATTCTCTTCAGAGCTGCAGTGAAAGCAGGAACCACGTGGAGAAGGCACCCACACTGAAAGTGCCTGGAGGGAACATTGGGGCTTCTTCTCAGTGTCTCTGACATAGGGTTTCACTGTCCCGGGAAAGTCTCTGCTAACACCGTGCAGAGCGCTGTGCCCAATATACAGAAACGTCTTGCGGTATCTCCTACAGGGAAAGTGCCAGGAGGGAATTGTGGAGCTTGTTCTCAGTGTCTCTGAGAATTGCTCTGATTATCTGTGTGACCTCTTTGCTAAGACTCTCCAGAGAGCCGTCCTCAAAACCAACACACATCTTGACATATCTCCCACATTGATCGCAGTGTCTCCAGAAACGGCATTCAAGGAGCCAGGACCTTTTCTCCCTACACTGTCCATTGAGTTGTCCTCAAAACCAATATACATCCTGCTGTATCTCCCACATGGAAAGTGCCAGGAGGGAGAAGTGGGGATTATGTTTAGACTTTCTCGGAACTGCTTCAAATCAACTAGATATCTTTGTGCTGTAAATCTCCCAACAGCCAAACGCAAAAGCAGCAAACATCTCGCTGTATGTCCCACATCCAAAGTGCCAAGAGAGAGTTTGCTCTCCCTGTCTTTGAGTACTGTTTTCACTGTCCCGGTTACCTCTTTGCTAACGTTCTCTTCAGAGCCGCAGTGAAAGCAGGAACCACGTGGAGAAGGCACCCACACTGAAAGTGCCTGGAGGGAACATTGGGGCTTCTTCTCAGTGTCTCTGACATAGGGTTTCACTGTCCCGGGAAAGTCTCTGCTAACACCCTGCAGAGCGCTGTGCCCAATATACAGAAACGTCTTGCGGTATCTCCTACAGGGAAAGTGCCAGGAGGGAATTGTGGAGCTTGTTCTCAGTGTCTCTGAGAATTGCTCTGATTATCTGTGTGACCTCTTTGCTAAGACTCTCCAGAGAGCCGTCCTCAAAACCAACACACATCTTGACATATCTCCCACATTGATCGCAGTGTCTCCAGAAACGGCATTCAAGGAGCCAGGACCTTTTCTCCCTACACTCTCCATTGAGTTGTCCTCAAAACCAATATACATCCTGCTGTATCTCCCACGTGGAAAGTGCCAGGAGGGAGAAGTGGGGATTATGTTTAGACTTTCTCGGAACTGCTTCAAATCAACTAGATATCTTTGTGCTGTAAATCTCCCAACAGCCAAACGCAAAAGCAGCAAACATCTCGCTGTATGTCCCACATCGAAAGTGCCAAGAGAGAGCTTGCTCTCCCTGTCTTTGAGTACTGTTTTCACTGTCCCGGTTACCTCTTTGCTAACATTCTCTTCAGAGCTGCAGTGAAAGCAGGAACCACGTGGAGAAGGCACCCACACTGAAAGTGCCTGGAGGGAACATTGGGGCTTCTTCTCAGTGTCTCTGACATAGGGTTTCACTGTCCCGGGAAAGTCTCTGCTAACACCGTGCAGAGTGCTGTGCCCAATATACAGAAACGTCTTGCGGTATCTCCTACAGGGAAAGTGCCAGGAGGAATTGTCGAGCTTGTTCTCAGTGTCTCTGAGAATTGCTCTGATTATCTGTGTGACCTCTTTGCTAAGACTCTCCAGAGAGCCGTCCTCAAAACCAACACACATCTTGACATATCTCCCACATTGATCGCAGTGTCTCCAGAAACGGCATTCAAGGAGCCAGGACCTTTTCTCCCTACACTGTCCATTGAGTTGTCCTCAAAACCAATATACATCCTGCTGTATCTCCCACATGGAAAGTGCCAGGAGGGAGAAGTGGGGATTATGTTTAGACTTTCTCGGAACTGCTTCAAATCAACCAGATATCTTTGTGCTGTAAATCTCCCAACAGCCAAACGCAAAAGGAGCAAACATCTCGCTGTATGTCCCACATCCAAAGTGCCAAGAGAGAGCTTGCTCTCCCTGTCTTTGAGTACTGTTTTCACTGTCCCGGTTACCTCTTTGCTAACATTCTCTTCAGAGCTGCAGTGAAAGCAGGAACCACGTGGAGAAGGCACCCACACTGAAAGTGCCTGGAGGGAACATTGGGGCTTCTTCTCAGTGTCTCTGACATAGGGTTTCACTGTCCCGGGAAAGTCTCTGCTAACACCGTGCAGAGCGCTGTGCCCAATATACAGAAACGTCTTGCGGTATCTCCTACAGGGAAAGTGCCAGGAGGGAATTGTGGAGCTTGTTCTCAGTGTCTCTGAGAATTGCTCTGATTATCTGTGTGACCTCTTTGCTAAGACTCTCCAGAGAGCCGTCCTCAAAACTAACACACATCTTGACATATCTCCCACATTGATCGCAGTGTCTCCAGAAACGGCATTCAAGGAGCCAGGACCTTTTCTCCCTACACTGTCCATTGAGTTGTCCTCAAAACCAATATACATCCTGCTATATCTCCCACATGGAAAGTGCCAGGAGGGAGAAGTGGGGATTATGTTTAGACTTTCTCGGAACTGCTTCAAATCAACTAGATATCTTTGTGCTGTAAATCTCCCAACAGCCAAACGCAAAAGCAGCAAACATCTCGCTGTATGTCCCACATCCAAAGTGCCAAGAGAGAGCTTGCTCTCCCTGTCTTTGAGTACTGTTTTCACTGTCCCGGTTACCTCTTTGCTAACATTCTCTTCAGAGCTGCAGTGAAAGCAGGAACCACGTGGAGAAGGCACCCACACTGAAAGTGCCTGGAGGGAACATTGGGGCTTCTTCTCAGTGTCTCTGACATAGGGTTTCACTGTCCCGGGAAAGTCTCTGCTAACACCCTGCAGAGCGCTGTGCCCAATATACAGAAACGTCTTGCGGTATCTCCTACAGGGAAAGTGCCAGGAGGGAATTGTGGAGCTTGTTCTCAGTGTCTCTGAGAATTGCTCTGATTATCTGTGTGACCTCTTTGCTAAGACTCTCCAGAGAGCCGTCCTCAAAACCAACACACATCTTGACATATCTCCCACATTGATCGCAGTGTCTCCAGAAACGGCATTCAAGGAGCCAGGACCTTTTCTCCCTACACTGTCCATTGAGTTGTCCTCAAAACCAATATACATCCTGCTGTATCTCCCACGTGGAAAGTGCCAGGAGGGAGAAGTGGGGATTATGTTTAGACTTTCTCGGAACTGCTTCAAATCAACCAGATATCTTTGTGCTGTAAATCTCCCAACAGCCAAACGCAAAAGCAGCAAACATCTCGCTGTATGTCCCACATCCAAAGTGCCAAGAGAGAGCTTGCTCTCCCTGTCTTTGAGTACTGTTTTCACTGTCCCGGTTACCTCTTTGCTAACGTTCTCTTCAGAGCCGCAGTGAAAGCAGGAACCACGTGGAGAAGGCACCCACACTGAAAGTGCCTGGAGGGAACATTGGGGCTTCTTCTCAGTGTCTCTGACATAGGGTTTCACTGTCCCGGGAAAGTCTCTGCTAACACCCTGCAGAGCGCTGTGCCCAATATACAGAAACGTCTTGCGGTATCTCCTACAGGGAAAGTGCCAGGAGGGAATTGTGGAGCTTGTTCTCAGTGTCTCTGAGAATTGCTCTGATTATCTGTGTGACCTCTTTGCTAAGACTCTCCAGAGAGCCGTCCTCAAAACCAACACACATCTTGACATATCTCCCACATTGATCGCAGTGTCTCCAGAAACGGCATTCAAGGAGCCAGGACCTTTTCTCCCTACACTCTCCATTGAGTTGTCCTCAAAACCAATATACATCCTGCTGTATCTCCCACGTGGAAAGTGCCAGGAGGGAGAAGTGGGGATTATGTTTAGACTTTCTCGGAACTGCTTCAAATCAACTAGATATCTTTGTGCTGTAAATCTCCCAACAGCCAAACGCAAAAGCAGCAAACATCTCGCTGTATGTCCCACATCGAAAGTGCCAAGAGAGAGCTTGCTCTCCCTGTCTTTGAGTACTGTTTTCACTGTCCCGGTTACCTCTTTGCTAACATTCTCTTCAGAGCTGCAGTGAAAGCAGGAACCACGTGGAGAAGGCACCCACACTGAAAGTGCCTGGAGGGAACATTGGGGCTTCTTCTCAGTGTCTCTGACATAGGGTTTCACTGTCCCGGGAAAGTCTCTGCTAACACCGTGCAGAGTGCTGTGCCCAATATACAGAAACGTCTTGCGGTATCTCCTACAGGGAAAGTGCCAGGAGGAATTGTCGAGCTTGTTCTCAGTGTCTCTGAGAATTGCTCTGATTATCTGTGTGACCTCTTTGCTAAGACTCTCCAGAGAGCCGTCCTCAAAACCAACACACATCTTGACATATCTCCCACATTGATCGCAGTGTCTCCAGAAACGGCATTCAAGGAGCCAGGACCTTTTCTCCCTACACTGTCCATTGAGTTGTCCTCAAAACCAATATACATCCTGCTGTATCTCCCACATGGAAAGTGCCAGGAGGGAGAAGTGGGGATTATGTTTAGACTTTCTCGGAACTGCTTCAAATCAACCAGATATCTTTGTGCTGTAAATCTCCCAACAGCCAAACGCAAAAGGAGCAAACATCTCGCTGTATGTCCCACATCCAAAGTGCCAAGAGAGAGCTTGCTCTCCCTGTCTTTGAGTACTGTTTTCACTGTCCCGGTTACCTCTTTGCTAACATTCTCTTCAGAGCTGCAGTGAAAGCAGGAACCACGTGGAGAAGGCACCCACACTGAAAGTGCCTGGAGGGAACATTGGGGCTTCTTCTCAGTGTCTCTGACATAGGGTTTCACTGTCCCGGGAAAGTCTCTGCTAACACCCTGCAGAGCGCTGTGCCCAATATACAGAAACGTCTTGCGGTATCTCCTACAGGGAAAGTGCCAGGAGGGAATTGTGGAGCTTGTTCTCAGTGTCTCTGAGAATTGCTCTGATTATCTGTGTGACCTCTTTGCTAAGACTCTCCAGAGAGCCGTCCTCAAAACTAACACACATCTTGACATATCTCCCACATTGATCGCAGTGTCTCCAGAAACGGCATTCAAGGAGCCAGGACCTTTTCTCCCTACACTGTCCATTGAGTTGTCCTCAAAACCAATATACATCCTGCTGTATCTCCCACGTGGAAAGTGCCAGGAGGGAGAAGTGGGGATTATGTTTAGACTTTCTCGGAACTGCTTCAAATCAACTAGATATCTTTGTGCTGTAAATCTCCCAACAGCCAAACGCAAAAGCAGCAAACATCTCGCTGTATGTCCCACATCCAAAGTGCCAAGAGAGAGCTTGCTCTCCCTGTCTTTGAGTACTGTTTTCACTGTCCCGGTTACCTCTTTGCTAACATTCTCTTCAGAGCCGCAGTGAAAGCAGGAACCACGTGGAGAAGGCACCCACACTGAAAGTGCCTGGAGGGAACATTGGGGCTTCTTCTCAGTGTCTCTGACATAGGGTTTCACTGTCCCGGGAAAGTCTCTGCTAACACCGTGCAGAGCGCTGTGCCCAATATACAGAAACGTCTTGCGGTATCTCCTACAGGGAAAGTGCCAGGAGGGAATTGTGGAGCTTGTTCTCAGTGTCTCTGAGAATTGCTCTGATTATCTGTGTGACCTCTTTGCTAAGACTCTCCAGAGAGCCGTCCTCAAAACCAACACACATCTTGACATATCTCCCACATTGATCGCAGTGTCTCCAGAAACGGCATTCAAGGAGCCAGGACCTTTTCTCCCTACACTGTCCATTGAGTTGTCCTCAAAACCAATATACATCCTGCTGTATCTCCCACGTGGAAAGTGCCAGGAGGGAGAAGTGGGGATTATGTTTAGACTTTCTCGGAACTGCTTCAAATCAACCAGATATCTTTGTGCTGTAAATCTCCCAACAGCCAAACGCAAAAGCAGCAAACATCTCGCTGTATGTCCCACATCCAAAGTGCCAAGAGAGAGCTTGCTCTCCCTGTCTTTGAGTACTGTTTTCACTGTCCCGGTTACCTCTTTGCTAACATTCTCTTCAGAGCTGCAGTGAAAGCAGGAACCACGTGGAGAAGGCACCCACACTGAAAGTGCCTGGAGGGAACATTGGGGCTTCTTCTCAGTGTCTCTGACATAGGGTTTCACTGTCCCGGGAAAGTCTCTGCTAACACCGTGCAGAGCGCTGTGCCCAATATACAGAAACGTCTTGCGGTATCTCCTACAGGGAAAGTGCCAGGAGGGAATTGTGGAGCTTGTTCTCAGTGTCTCTGAGAATTGCTCTGATTATCTGTGTGACCTCTTTGCTAAGACTCTCCAGAGAGCCGTCCTCAAAACCAACACACATCTTGACATATCTCCCACATTGATCGCAGTGTCTCCAGAAACGGCATTCAAGGAGCCAGGACCTTTTCTCCCTACACTGTCCATTGAGTTGTCCTCAAAACCAATATACATCCTGCTATATCTCCCACGTGGAAAGTGCCAGGAGGGAGAAGTGGGGATTATGTTTAGACTTTCTCGGAACTGCTTCAAATCAACTAGATATCTTTGTGCTGTAAATCTCCCAACAGCCAAACGCAAAAGCAGCAAACATCTCGCTGTATGTCCCACATCCAAAGTGCCAAGAGAGAGCTTGCTCTCCCTGTCTTTGAGTACTGTTTTCACTGTCCCGGTTACCTCTTTGCTAACATTCTCTTCAGAGCTGCAGTGAAAGCAGGAACCACGTGGAGAAGGCACCCACACTGAAAGTGCCTGGAGGGAACATTGGGGCTTCTTCTCAGTGTCTCTGACATAGGGTTTCACTGTTCCGGGAAAGTCTCTGCTAACACCGTGCAGAGCGCTGTGCCCAATATACAGAAACGTCTTGCGGTATCTCCTACAGGGAAAGTGCCAGGAGGGAATTGTGGAGCTTGTTCTCAGTGTCTCTGAGAATTGCTCTGATTATCTGTGTGACCTCTTTGCTAAGACTCTCCAGAGAGCCGTCCTCAAAACCAACACACATCTTGACATATCTCCCACATTGATCGCAGTGTCTCCAGAAACGGCATTCAAGGAGCCAGGACCTTTTCTCCCTACACTCTCCATTGAGTTGTCCTCAAAACCAATATACATCCTGCTGTATCTCCCACATGGAAAGTGCCAGGAGGGAGAAGTGGGGATTATGTTTAGACTTTCTCGGAACTGCTTCAAATCAACTAGATATCTTTGTGCTGTAAATCTCCCAACAGCCAAACGCAAAAGCAGCAAACATCTTGCTGTATGTCCCACATCCAAAGTGCCAAGAGAGAGCTTGCTCTCCCTGTCTTTGAGTACTGTTTTCACTGTCCCGGTTACCTCTTTGCTAACATTCTCTTCAGAGCTGCAGTGAAAGCAGGAACCACGTGGAGAAGGCACCCACACTGAAAGTGCCTGGAGGGAACATTGGGGCTTCTTCTCAGTGTCTCTGACATAGGGTTTCACTGTCCCGGGAAAGTCTCTGCTAACACCGTGCAGAGCGCTGTGCCCAATATACAGAAACGTCTTGCGGTATCTCCTACAGGGAAAGTGCCAGGAGGGAATTGTGGAGCTTGTTCTCAGTGTCTCTGAGAATTGCTCTGATTATCTGTGTGACCTCTTTGCTAAGACTCTCCAGAGAGCCGTCCTCAAAACCAACACACATCTTGACATATCTCCCACATTGATCGCAGTGTCTCCAGAAACGGCATTCAAGGAGCCAGGATCTTTTCTCCCTACACTGTCCATTGAGTTGTCCTCAAAACCAATATACATCCTGCTGTATCTCCCACATGGAAAGTGCCAGGAGGGAGAAGTGGGGATTATGTTTAGACTTTCTCGGAACTGCTTCAAATCAACTAGATATCTTTGTGCTGTAAATCTCCCAACAGCCAAACGCAAAAGCAGCAAACATCTCGCTGTATGTCCCACATCCAAAGTGCCAAGAGAGAGCTTGCTCTCCCTGTCTTTGAGTACTGTTTTCACTGTCCCGGTTACCTCTTTGCTAACGTTCTCTTCAGAGCCGCAGTGAAAGCAGGAACCACGTGGAGAAGGCACCCACACTGAAAGTGCCTGGAGGGAACATTGGGGCTTCTTCTCAGTGTCTCTGACATAGGGTTTCACTGTCCCGGGAAAGTCTCTGCTAACACCCTGCAGAGCGCTGTGCCCAATATACAGAAACGTCTTGCGGTATCTCCTACAGGGAAAGTGCCAGGAGGGAATTGTGGAGCTTGTTCTCAGTGTCTCTGAGAATTGCTCTGATTATCTGTGTGACCTCTTTGCTAAGACTCTCCAGAGAGCCGTCCTCAAAACTAACACACATCTTGACATATCTCCCACATTGATCGCAGTGTCTCCAGAAACGGCATTCAAGGAGCCAGGACCTTTTCTCCCTACACTCTCCATTGAGTTGTCCTCAAAACCAATATACATCCTGCTGTATCTCCCACGTGGAAAGTGCCAGGAGGGAGAAGTGGGGATTATGTTTAGACTTTCTCGGAACTGCTTCAAATCAACTAGATATCTTTGTGCTGTAAATCTCCCAACAGCCAAACGCAAAAGCAGCAAACATCTCGCTGTATGTCCCACATCCAAAGTGCCAAGAGAGAGCTTGCTCTCCCTGTCTTTGAGTACTGTTTTCACTGTCCCGGTTACCTCTTTGCTAACATTCTCTTCAGAGCTGCAGTGAAAGCAGGAACCACGTGGAGAAGGCACCCACACTGAAAGTGCCTGGAGGGAACATTGGGGCTTCTTCTCAGTGTCTCTGACATAGGGTTTCACTGTCCCGGGAAAGTCTCTGCTAACACCGTGCAGAGTGCTGTGCCCAATATACAGAAACGTCTTGCGGTATCTCCTACAGGGAAAGTGCCAGGAGGAATTGTCGAGCTTGTTCTCAGTGTCTCTGAGAATTGCTCTGATTATCTGTGTGACCTCTTTGCTAAGACTCTCCAGAGAGCCGTCCTCAAAACCAACACACATCTTGACATATCTCCCACATTGATCGCAGTGTCTCCAGAAACGGCATTCAAGGAGCCAGGACCTTTTCTCCCTACACTGTCCATTGAGTTGTCCTCAAAACCAATATACATCCTGCTGTATCTCCCACATGGAAAGTGCCAGGAGGGAGAAGTGGGGATTATGTTTAGACTTTCTCGGAACTGCTTCAAATCAACCAGATATCTTTGTGCTGTAAATCTCCCAACAGCCAAACGCAAAAGCAGCAAACATCTCGCTGTATGTCCCACATCCAAAGTGCCAAGAGAGAGCTTGCTCTCCCTGTCTTTGAGTACTGTTTTCACTGTCCCGGTTACCTCTTTGCTAACATTCTCTTCAGAGCTGCAGTGAAAGCAGGAACCACGTGGAGAAGGCACCCACACTGAAAGTGCCTGGAGGGAACATTGGGGCTTCTTCTCAGTGTCTCTGACATAGGGTTTCACTGTCCCGGGAAAGTCTCTGCTAACACCGTGCAGAGTGCTGTGCCCAATATACAGAAACGTCTTGCGGTATCTCCTACAGGGAAAGTGCCAGGAGGAATTGTCGAGCTTGTTCTCAGTGTCTCTGAGAATTGCTCTGATTATCTGTGTGACCTCTTTGCTAAGACTCTCCAGAGAGCCGTCCTCAAAACCAACACACATCTTGACATATCTCCCACATTGATCGCAGTGTCTCCAGAAACGGCATTCAAGGAGCCAGGACCTTTTCTCCCTACACTCTCCATTGAGTTGTCCTCAAAACCAATATACATCCTGCTGTATCTCCCACATGGAAAGTGCCAGGAGGGAGAAGTGGGGATTATGTTTAGACTTTCTCGGAACTGCTTCAAATCAACCAGATATCTTTGTGCTGTAAATCTCCCAACAGCCAAACGCAAAAGCAGCAAACATCTCGCTGTATGTCCCACATCCAAAGTGCCAAGAGAGAGCTTGCTCTCCCTGTCTTTGAGTACTGTTTTCACTGTCCCGGTTACCTCTTTGCTAACATTCTCTTCAGAGCTGCAGTGAAAGCAGGAACCACGTGGAGAAGGCACCCACACTGAAAGTGCCTGGAGGGAACATTGGGGCTTCTTCTCAGTGTCTCTGACATAGGGTTTCACTGTCCCGGGAAAGTCTCTGCTAACACCCTGCAGAGTGCTGTGCCCAATATACAGAAACGTCTTGCGGTATCTCCTACAGGGAAAGTGCCAGGAGGAATTGTCGAGCTTGTTCTCAGTGTCTCTGAGAATTGCTCTGATTATCTGTGTGACCTCTTTGCTAAGACTCTCCAGAGAGCCGTCCTCAAAACCAACACACATCTTGACATATCTCCCACATTGATCGCAGTGTCTCCAGAAACGGCATTCAAGGAGCCAGGACCTTTTCTCCCTACACTGTCCATTGAGTTGTCCTCAAAACCAATATACATCCTGCTGTATCTCCCACATGGAAAGTGCCAGGAGGGAGAAGTGGGGATTATGTTTAGACTTTCTCGGAACTGCTTCAAATCAACCAGATATCTTTGTGCTGTAAATCTCCCAACAGCCAAACGCAAAAGCAGCAAACATCTCGCTGTATGTCCCACATCCAAAGTGCCAAGAGAGAGCTTGCTCTCCCTGTCTTTGAGTACTGTTTTCACTGTCCCGGTTACCTCTTTGCTAACATTCTCTTCAGAGCTGCAGTGAAAGCAGGAACCACGTGGAGAAGGCACCCACACTGAAAGTGCCTGGAGGGAACATTGGGGCTTCTTCTCAGTGTCTCTGACATAGGGTTTCACTGTCCCGGGAAAGTCTCTGCTAACACCCTGCAGAGCGCTGTGCCCAATATACAGAAACGTCTTGCGGTATCTCCTACAGGGAAAGTGCCAGGAGGGAATTGTGGAGCTTGTTCTCAGTGTCTCTGAGAATTGCTCTGATTATCTGTGTGACCTCTTTGCTAAGACTCTCCAGAGAGCCGTCCTCAAAACCAACACACATCTTGACATATCTCCCACATTGATCGCAGTGTCTCCAGAAACGGCATTCAAGGAGCCAGGACCTTTTCTCCCTACACTGTCCATTGAGTTGTCCTCAAAACCAATATACATCCTGCTGTATCTCCCACGTGGAAAGTGCCAGGAGGGAGAAGTGGGGATTATGTTTAGACTTTCTCGGAACTGCTTCAAATCAACTAGATATCTTTGTGCTGTAAATCTCCCAACAGCCAAACGCAAAAGCAGCAAACATCTCGCTGTATGTCCCACATCCAAAGTGCCAAGAGAGAGCTTGCTCTCCCTGTCTTTGAGTACTGTTTTCACTGTCCCGGTTACCTCTTTGCTAACATTCTCTTCAGAGCTGCAGTGAAAGCAGGAACCACGTGGAGAAGGCACCCACACTGAAAGTGCCTGGAGGGAACATTGGGGCTTCTTCTCAGTGTCTCTGACATAGGGTTTCACTGTCCCGGGAAAGTCTCTGCTAACACCGTGCAGAGCGCTGTGCCCAATATACAGAAACGTCTTGCGGTATCTCCTACAGGGAAAGTGCCAGGAGGGAATTGTGGAGCTTGTTCTCAGTGTCTCTGAGAATTGCTCTGATTATCTGTGTGACCTCTTTGCTAAGACTCTCCAGAGAGCCGTCCTCAAAACCAACACACATCTTGACATATCTCCCACATTGATCGCAGTGTCTCCAGAAACGGCATTCAAGGAGCCAGGACCTTTTCTCCCTACACTGTCCATTGAGTTGTCCTCAAAACCAATATACATCCTGCTGTATCTCCCACGTGGAAAGTGCCAGGAGGGAGAAGTGGGGATTATGTTTAGACTTTCTCGGAACTGCTTCAAATCAACCAGATATCTTTGTGCTGTAAATCTCCCAACAGCCAAACGCAAAAGCAGCAAACATCTCGCTGTATGTCCCACATCCAAAGTGCCAAGAGAGAGCTTGCTCTCCCTGTCTTTGAGTACTGTTTTCACTGTCCCGGTTACCTCTTTGCTAACATTCTCTTCAGAGCTGCAGTGAAAGCAGGAACCACGTGGAGAAGGCACCCACACTGAAAGTGCCTGGAGGGAACATTGGGGCTTCTTCTCAGTGTCTCTGACATAGGGTTTCACTGTCCCGGGAAAGTCTCTGCTAACACCGTGCAGAGCGCTGTGCCCAATATACAGAAACGTCTTGCGGTATCTCCTACAGGGAAAGTGCCAGGAGGGAATTGTCGAGCTTGTTCTCAGTGTCTCTGAGAATTGCTCTGATTATCTGTGTGACCTCTTTGCTAAGACTCTCCAGAGAGCCGTCCTCAAAACCAACACACATCTTGACATATCTCCCACATTGATCGCAGTGTCTCCAGAAACGGCATTCAAGGAGCCAGGACCTTTTCTCCCTACACTGTCCATTGAGTTGTCCTCAAAACCAATATACATCCTGCTGTATCTCCCACATGGAAAGTGCCAGGAGGGAGAAGTGGGGATTATGTTTAGACTTTCTCGGAACTGCTTCAAATCAACTAGATATCTTTGTGCTGTAAATCTCCCAACAGCCAAACGCAAAAGCAGCAAACATCTCGCTGTATGTCCCACATCCAAAGTGCCAAGAGAGAGCTTGCTCTCCCTGTCTTTGAGTACTGTTTTCACTGTCCCGGTTACCTCTTTGCTAACATTCTCTTCAGAGCTGCAGTGAAACCAGGAACCACGTGGAGAAGGCACCCACACTGAAAGTGCCTGGAGGGAACATTGGGGCTTCTTCTCAGTGTCTCTGACATAGGGTTTCACTGTCCCGGGAAAGCCTCTGCTAACACCCTGCAGAGCGCTGTGCCCAATATACAGAAACGTCTTGCGGTATCTCCTACAGGGAAAGTGCCAGGAGGGAATTGTGGAGCTTGTTCTCAGTGTCTCTGAGAATTGCTCTGATTATCTGTGTGACCTCTTTGCTAAGACTCTCCAGAGAGCCGTCCTCAAAACCAACACACATCTTGACATATCTCCCACATTGATCGCAGTGTCTCCAGAAACGGCATTCAAGGAGCCAGGACCTTTTCTCCCTACACTGTCCATTGAGTTGTCCTCAAAACCAATATACATCCTGCTGTATCTCCCACGTGGAAAGTGCCAGGAGGGAGAAGTGGGGATTATGTTTAGACTTTCTCGGAACTGCTTCAAATCAACCAGATATCTTTGTGCTGTAAATCTCCCAACAGCCAAACGCAAAAGCAGCAAACATCTCGCTGTATGTCCCACATCCAAAGTGCCAAGAGAGAGCTTGCTCTCCCTGTCTTTGAGTACTGTTTTCACTGTCCCGGTTACCTCTTTGCTAACATTCTCTTCAGAGCTGCAGTGAAAGCAGGAACCACGTGGAGAAGGCACCCACACTGAAAGTGCCTGGAGGGAACATTGGGGCTTCTTCTCAGTGTCTCTGACATAGGGTTTCACTGTCCCGGGAAAGTCTCTGCTAACACCGTGCAGAGCGCTGTGCCCAATATACAGAAACGTCTTGCGGTATCTCCTACAGGGAAAGTGCCAGGAGGGAATTGTGGAGCTTGTTCTCAGTGTCTCTGAGAATTGCTCTGATTATCTGTGTGACCTCTTTGCTAAGACTCTCCAGAGAGCCGTCCTCAAAACCAACACACATCTTGACATATCTCCCACATTGATCGCAGTGTCTCCAGAAACGGCATTCAAGGAGCCAGGACCTTTTCTCCCTACACTGTCCATTGAGTTGTCCTCAAAACCAATATACATCCTGCTGTATCTCCCACGTGGAAAGTGCCAGGACGGAGAAGTGGGGATTATGTTTAGACTTTCTCGGAACTGCTTCAAATCAACCAGATATCTTTGTGCTGTAAATCTCCCAACAGCCAAACGCAAAAGCAGCAAACATCTCGCTGTATGTCCCACATCCAAAGTGCCAAGAGAGAGCTTGCTCTCCCTGTCTTTGAGTACTGTTTTCACTGTCCCGGTTACCTCTTTGCTAACATTCTCTTCAGAGCTGCAGTGAAAGCAGGAACCACGTGGAGAAGGCACCCACACTGAAAGTGCCTGGAGGGAACATTGGGGCTTCTTCTCAGTGTCTCTGACATAGGGTTTCACTGTCCCGGGAAAGTCTCTGCTAACACCGTGCAGAGCGCTGTGCCCAATATACAGAAACGTCTTGCGGTATCTCCTACAGGGAAAGTGCCAGGAGGGAATTGTGGAGCTTGTTCTCAGTGTCTCTGAGAATTGCTCTGATTATCTGTGTGACCTCTTTGCTAAGACTCTCCAGAGAGCCGTCCTCAAAACCAACACACATCTTGACATATCTCCCACATTGATCGCAGTGTCTCCAGAAACGGCATTCAAGGAGCCAGGACCTTTTCTCCCTACACTGTCCATTGAGTTGTCCTCAAAACCAATATACATCCTGCTGTATCTCCCACGTGGAAAGTGCCAGGAGGGAGAAGTGGGGATTATGTTTAGACTTTCTCGGAACTGCTTCAAATCAACTAGATATCTTTGTGCTGTAAATCTCCCAACAGCCAAACGCAAAAGCAGCAAACATCTCGCTGTATGTCCCACATCCAAAGTGCCAAGAGAGAGCTTGCTCTCCCTGTCTTTGAGTACTGTTTTCACTGTCCCGGTTACCTCTTTGCTAACATTCTCTTCAGAGCTGCAGTGAAAGCAGGAACCACGTGGAGAAGGCACCCACACTGAAAGTGCCTGGAGGGAACATTGGGGCTTCTTCTCAGTGTCTCTGACATAGGGTTTCACTGTCCCGGGAAAGTCTCTGCTAACACCGTGCAGAGCGCTGTGCCCAATATACAGAAACGTCTTGCAGTATCTCCTACAGGGAAAGTGCCAGGAGGGAATTGTGGAGCTTGTTCTCAGTGTCTCTGAGAATTGCTCTGATTATCTGTGTGACCTCTTTGCTAAGACTCTCCAGAGAGCCGTCCTCAAAACCAACACACATCTTGACATATCTCCCACATTGATCGCAGTGTCTCCAGAAACGGCATTCAAGGAGCCAGGACCTTTTCTCCCTACACTGTCCATTGAGTTGTCCTCAAAACCAATATACATCCTGCTGTATCTCCCACGTGGAAAGTGCCAGGAGGGAAAAGTGGGGATTATGTTTAGACTTTCTCGGAACTGCTTCAAATCAACTAGATATCTTTGTGCTGTAAATCTCCCAACAGCCAAACGCAAAAGCAGCAAACATCTCGCTGTATGTCCCACATCCAAAGTGCCAAGAGAGAGCTTGCTCTCCCTGTCTTTGAGTACTGTTTTCACTGTCCCGGTTACCTCTTTGCTAACATTCTCTTCAGAGCTGCAGTGAAAGCAGGAACCACGTGGAGAAGGCACCCACACTGAAAGTGCCTGGAGGGAACATTGGGGCTTCTTCTCAGTGTCTCTGACATAGGGTTTCACTGTCCCGGGAAAGTCTCTGCTAACACCGTGCAGAGCGCTGTGCCCAATATACAGAAACGTCTTGCGGTATCTCCTACAGGGAAAGTGCCAGGAGGGAATTGTGGAGCTTGTTCTCAGTGTCTCTGAGAATTGCTCTGATTATCTGTGTGACCTCTTTGCTAAGACTCTCCAGAGAGCCGTCCTCAAAACCAACACACATCTTGACATATCTCCCACATTGATCGCAGTGTCTCCAGAAACGGCATTCAAGGAGCCAGGACCTTTTCTCCCTACACTGTCCATTGAGTTGTCCTCAAAACCAATATACATCCTGCTGTATCTCCCACGTGGAAAGTGCCAGGAGGGAGAAGTGGGGATTATGTTTAGACTTTCTCGGAACTGCTTCAAATCAACCAGATATCTTTGTGCTGTAAATCTCCCAACAGCCAAACGCAAAAGCAGCAAACATCTCGCTGTATGTCCCACATCCAAAGTGCCAAGAGAGAGCTTGCTCTCCCTGTCTTTGAGTACTGTTTTCACTGTCCCGGTTACCTCTTTGCTAACATTCTCTTCAGAGCTGCAGTGAAAGCAGGAACCACGTGGAGAAGGCACCCACACTGAAAGTGCCTGGAGGGAACATTGGGGCTTCTTCTCAGTGTCTCTGACATAGGGTTTCACTGTCCCGGGAAAGTCTCTGCTAACACCCTGCAGAGCGCTGTGCCCAATATACAGAAACGTCTTGCGGTATCTCCTACAGGGAAAGTGCCAGGAGGGAATTGTGGAGCTTGTTCTCAGTGTCTCTGAGAATTGCTCTGATTATCTGTGTGACCTCTTTGCTAAGACTCTCCAGAGAGCCGTCCTCAAAACCAACACACATCTTGACATATCTCCCACATTGATCGCAGTGTCTCCAGAAACGGCATTCAAGGAGCCAGGACCTTTTCTCCCTACACTGTCCATTGAGTTGTCCTCAAAACCAATATACATCCTGCTGTATCTCCCACGTGGAAAGTGCCAGGAGGGAGAAGTGGGGATTATGTTTAGACTTTCTCGGAACTGCTTCAAATCAACTAGATATCTTTGTGCTGTAAATCTCCCAACAGCCAAACGCAAAAGCAGCAAACATCTCGCTGTATGTCCCACATCCAAAGTGCCAAGAGAGAGCTTGCTCTCCCTGTCTTTGAGTACTGTTTTCACTGTCCCGGTTACCTCTTTGCTAACATTCTCTTCAGAGCTGCAGTGAAAGCAGGAACCACGTGGAGAAGGCACCCACACTGAAAGTGCCTGGAGGGAACATTGGGGCTTCTTCTCAGTGTCTCTGACATAGGGTTTCACTGTCCCGGGAAAGTCTCTGCTAACACCCTGCAGAGCGCTGTGCCCAATATACAGAAACGTCTTGCGGTATCTCCTACAGGGAAAGTGCCAGGAGGGAATTGTCGAGCTTGTTCTCAGTGTCTCTGAGAATTGCTCTGATTATCTGTGTGACCTCTTTGCTAAGACTCTCCAGAGAGCCGTCCTCAAAACCAACACACATCTTGACATATCTCCCACATTGATCGCAGTGTCTCCAGAAACGGCATTCAAGGAGCCAGGACCTTTTCTCCCTACACTCTCCATTGAGTTGTCCTCAAAACCAATATACATCCTGCTATATCTCCCACATGGAAAGTGCCAGGAGGGAGAAGTGGGGATTATGTTTAGACTTTCTCGGAACTGCTTCAAATCAACTAGATATCTTTGTGCTGTAAATCTCCCAACAGCCAAACGCAAAAGCAGCAAACATCTCGCTGTATGTCCCACATCCAAAGTGCCAAGAGAGAGCTTGCTCTCCCTGTCTTTGAGTACTGTTTTCACTGTCCCGGTTACCTCTTTGCTAACATTCTCTTCAGAGCTGCAGTGAAAGCAGGAACCACGTGGAGAAGGCACCCACACTGAAAGTGCCTGGAGGGAACATTGGGGCTTCTTCTCAGTGTCTCTGACATAGGGTTTCACTGTCCCGGGAAAGTCTCTGCTAACACCGTGCAGAGCGCTGTGCCCAATATACAGAAACGTCTTGCGGTATCTCCTACAGGGAAAGTGCCAGGAGGGAATTGTGGAGCTTGTTCTCAGTGTCTCTGAGAATTGCTCTGATTATCTGTGTGACCTCTTTGCTAAGACTCTCCAGAGAGCCGTCCTCAAAACCAACACACATCTTGACATATCTCCCACATTGATCGCAGTGTCTCCAGAAACGGCATTCAAGGAGCCAGGACCTTTTCTCCCTACACTCTCCATTGAGTTGTCCTCAAAACCAATATACATCCTGCTATATCTCCCACGTGGAAAGTGCCAGGAGGGAGAAGTGGGGATTATGTTTAGACTTTCTCGGAACTGCTTCAAATCAACTAGATATCTTTGTGCTGTAAATCTCCCAACAGCCAAACGCAAAAGCAGCAAACATCTCGCTGTATGTCCCACATCCAAAGTGCCAAGAGAGAGCTCGCTCTCCCTGTCTTTGAGTACTGTTTTCACTGTCCCGGTTACCTCTTTGCTAACATTCTCTTCAGAGCTGCAGTGAAAGCAGGAACCACGTGGAGAAGGCACCCACACTGAAAGTGCCTGGAGGGAACATTGGGGCTTCTTCTCAGTGTCTCTGACATAGGGTTTCACTGTCCCGGGAAAGTCTCTGCTAACACCGTGCAGAGTGCTGTGCCCAATATACAGAAACGTCTTGCGGTATCTCCTACAGGGAAAGTGCCAGGAGGAATTGTCGAGCTTGTTCTCAGTGTCTCTGAGAATTGCTCTGATTATCTGTGTGACCTCTTTGCTAAGACTCTCCAGAGAGCCGTCCTCAAAACCAACACACATCTTGACATATCTCCCACATTGATCGCAGTGTCTCCAGAAATGGCATTCAAGGAGCCAGGACCTTTTCTCCCTACACTGTCCATTGAGTTGTCCTCAAAACCAATATACATCCTGCTGTATCTCCCACATGGAAAGTGCCAGGAGGGAGAAGTGGGGATTATGTTTAGACTTTCTCGGAACTGCTTCAAATCAACTAGATATCTTTGTGCTGTAAATCTCCCAACAGCCAAACGCAAAAGCAGAAAACATCTCGCTGTATGTCCCACATCCAAAGTGCCAAGAGAGAGCTTGCTCTCCCTGTCTTTGAGTACTGTTTTCACTGTCCCGGTTACCTCTTTGCTAACATTCTCTTCAGAGCTGCAGTGAAAGCAGGAACCACGTGGAGAAGGCACCCACACTGAAAGTGCCTGGAGGGAACACTGGGGCTTCTTCTCAGTGTCTCTGACATAGGGTTTCACTGTCCCGGGAAAGTCTCTGCTAACACCGTGCAGAGCGCTGTGCCCAATATACAGAAACGTCTTGCGGTATCTCCTACAGGGAAAGTGCCAGGAGGGAATTGTGGAGCTTGTTCTCAGTGTCTCTGAGAATTGCTCTGATTATCTGTGTGACCTCTTTGCTAAGACTCTCCAGAGAGCCGTCCTCAAAACCAACACACATCTTGACATATCTCCCACATTGATCGCAGTGTCTCCAGAAACGGCATTCAAGGAGCCAGGACCTTTTCTCCCTACACTCTCCATTGAGTTGTCCTCAAAACCAATATACATCCTGCTATATCTCCCACATGGAAAGTGCCAGGAGGGAGAAGTGGGGATTATGTTTAGACTTTCTCGGAACTGCTTCAAATCAACTAGATATCTTTGTGCTGTAAATCTCCCAACAGCCAAACGCAAAAGCAGCAAACATCTCGCTGTATGTCCCACATCCAAAGTGCCAAGAGAGAGCTCGCTCTCCCTGTCTTTGAGTACTGTTTTCACTGTCCCGGTTACCTCTTTGCTAACATTCTCTTCAGAGCTGCAGTGAAAGCAGGAACCACGTGGAGAAGGCACCCACACTGAAAGTGCCTGGAGGGAACATTGGGGCTTCTTCTCAGTGTCTCTGACATAGGGTTTCACTGTCCCGGGAAAGTCTCTGCTAACACCGTGCAGAGTGCTGTGCCCAATATACAGAAACGTCTTGCGGTATCTCCTACAGGGAAAGTGCCAGGAGGAATTGTCGAGCTTGTTCTCAGTGTCTCTGAGAATTGCTCTGATTATCTGTGTGACCTCTTTGCTAAGACTCTCCAGAGAGCCGTCCTCAAAACCAACACACATCTTGACATATCTCCCACATTGATCGCAGTGTCTCCAGAAACGGCATTCAAGGAGCCAGGACCTTTTCTCCCTACACTGTCCATTGAGTTGTCCTCAAAACCAATATACATCCTGCTATATCTCCCACATGGAAAGTGCCAGGAGGGAGAAGTGGGGATTATGTTTAGACTTTCTCGGAACTGCTTCAAATCAACTAGATATCTTTGTGCTGTAAATCTCCCAACAGCCAAACGCAAAAGCAGCAAACATCTCGCTGTATGTCCCACATCCAAAGTGCCAAGAGAGAGCTTGCTCTCCCTGTCTTTGAGTACTGTTTTCACTGTCCCGGTTACCTCTTTGCTAACATTCTCTTCGGAGCTGCAGTGAAAGCAGGAACCACGTGGAGAAGGCACCCACACTGAAAGTGCCTGGAGGGAACATTGGGGCTTCTTCTCAGTTTCTTTGACATAGGGTTTCACTGTCCCGGGAAAGTCTCTGCTAACACCCTGCAGAGCGCTGTGCCCAATATACAGAAACGTCTTGTGGTATCTCCTACAGGGAAAGTGCCAGGAGGGAATTGTGGAGCTTGTTCTCAGTGTCTCTGAGAATTGCTCTGATTATCTGTGTGACCTCTTTGCTAAGACTCTCCAGAGAGCCGTCCTCAAAACCAACACACATCTTGACATATCTCCCACATTGATCGCAGTGTCTCCAGAAACGGCATTCAAGGAGCCAGGACCTTTTCTCCCTACACTGTCCATTGAGTTGTCCTCAAAACCAATATACATCCTGCTGTATCTCCCACGTGGAAAGTGCCAGGAGGGAGAAGTGGGGATTATGTTTAGACTTTCTCGGAACTGCTTCAAATCAACCAGATATCTTTGTGCTGTAAATCTCCCAACAGCCAAACGCAAAAGCAGCAAACATCTCGCTGTATGTCCCACATCCAAAGTGCCAAGAGAGAGCTTGCTCTCCCTGTCTTTGAGTACTGTTTTCACTGTCCCGGTTACCTCTTTGCTAACATTCTCTTCAGAGCTGCAGTGAAAGCAGGAACCACGTGGAGAAGGCACCCACACTGAAAGTGCCTGGAGGGAACATTGGGGCTTCTTCTCAGTGTCTCTGACATAGGGTTTCACTGTCCCGGGAAAGTCTCTGCTAACACCCTGCAGAGCGCTGTGCCCAATATACAGAAACGTCTTGCGGTATCTCCTACAGGGAAAGTGCCAGGAGGGAATTGTGGAGCTTGTTCTCAGTGTCTCTGAGAATTGCTCTGATTATCTGTGTGACCTCTTTGCTAAGACTCTCCAGAGAGCCGTCCTCAAAACCAACACACATCTTGACATATCTCCCACATTGATCGCAGTGTCTCCAGAAACGGCATTCAAGGAGCCAGGACCTTTTCTCCCTACACTGTCCATTGAGTTGTCCTCAAAACCAATATACATCCTGCTGTATCTCCCACGTGGAAAGTGCCAGGAGGGAGAAGTGGGGATTATGTTTAGACTTTCTCGGAACTGCTTCAAATCAACTAGATATCTTTGTGCTGTAAATCTCCCAACAGCCAAACGCAAAAGCAGCAAACATCTCGCTGTATGTCCCACATCCAAAGTGCCAAGAGAGAGCTTGCTCTCCCTGTCTTTGAGTACTGTTTTCACTGTCCCGGTTACCTCTTTGCTAACATTCTCTTCAGAGCTGCAGTGAAAGCAGGAACCACGTGGAGAAGGCACCCACACTGAAAGTGCCTGGAGGGAACATTGGGGCTTCTTCTCAGTGTCTCTGACATAGGGTTTCACTGTCCCGGGAAAGTCTCTGCTAACACCCTGCAGAGCGCTGTGCCCAATATACAGAAACGTCTTGCGGTATC
The DNA here is from genome assembly GCF_963924245.1 of Chroicocephalus ridibundus. Taxonomy (NCBI): domain Eukaryota; kingdom Metazoa; phylum Chordata; class Aves; order Charadriiformes; family Laridae; genus Chroicocephalus; species Chroicocephalus ridibundus. The sequence continues at coordinate 1,301,155 of NW_026961615.1, forward strand.
TCCTACAGGGAAAGTGCCAGGAGGGAATTGTGGAGCTTGTTCTCAGTGTCTCTGAGAATTGCTCTGATTATCTGTGTGACCTCTTTGCTAAGACTCTCCAGAGAGCCGTCCTCAAAACCAACACACATCTTGACATATCTCCCACATTGATCGCAGTGTCTCCAGAAACGGCATTCAAGGAGCCAGGACCTTTTCTCCCTACACTGTCCATTGAGTTGTCCTCAAAACCAATATACATCCTGCTGTATCTCCCACATGGAAAGTGCCAGGAGGGAGAAGTGGGGATTATGTTTAGACTTTCTCGGAACTGCTTCAAATCAACTAGATATCTTTGTGCTGTAAATCTCCCAACAGCCAAACGCAAAAGCAGCAAACATCTCGCTGTATGTCCCACATCCAAAGTGCCAAGAGAGAGCTTGCTCTCCCTGTCTTTGAGTACTGTTTTCACTGTCCCGGTTACCTCTTTGCTAACATTCTCTTCAGAGCTGCAGTGAAAGCAGGAACCACGTGGAGAAGGCACCCACACTGAAAGTGCCTGGAGGGAACATTGGGGCTTCTTCTCAGTGTCTCTGACATAGGGTTTCACTGTCCCGGGAAAGTCTCTGCTAACACCCTGCAGAGCGCTGTGCCCAATATACAGAAACGTCTTGCGGTATCTCCTACAGGGAAAGTGCCAGGAGGGAATTGTCGAGCTTGTTCTCAGTGTCTCTGAGAATTGCTCTGATTATCTGTGTGACCTCTTTGCTAAGACTCTCCAGAGAGCCGTCCTCAAAACCAACACACATCTTGACATATCTCCCACATTGATCGCAGTGTCTCCAGAAACGGCATTCAAGGAGCCAGGACCTTTTCTCCCTACACTCTCCATTGAGTTGTCCTCAAAACCAATATACATCCTGCTATATCTCCCACATGGAAAGTGCCAGGAGGGAGAAGTGGGGATTATGTTTAGACTTTCTCGGAACTGCTTCAAATCAACTAGATATCTTTGTGCTGTAAATCTCCCAACAGCCAAACGCAAAAGCAGCAAACATCTCGCTGTATGTCCCACATCCAAAGTGCCAAGAGAGAGCTTGCTCTCCCTGTCTTTGAGTACTGTTTTCACTGTCCCGGTTACCTCTTTGCTAACATTCTCTTCAGAGCTGCAGTGAAAGCAGGAACCACGTGGAGAAGGCACCCACACTGAAAGTGCCTGGAGGGAACATTGGGGCTTCTTCTCAGTGTCTCTGACATAGGGTTTCACTGTCCCGGGAAAGTCTCTGCTAACACCGTGCAGAGCGCTGTGCCCAATATACAGAAACGTCTTGCGGTATCTCCTACAGGGAAAGTGCCAGGAGGGAATTGTGGAGCTTGTTCTCAGTGTCTCTGAGAATTGCTCTGATTATCTGTGTGACCTCTTTGCTAAGACTCTCCAGAGAGCCGTCCTCAAAACCAACACACATCTTGACATATCTCCCACATTGATCGCAGTGTCTCCAGAAACGGCATTCAAGGAGCCAGGACCTTTTCTCCCTACACTGTCCATTGAGTTGTCCTCAAAACCAATATACATCCTGCTATATCTCCCACGTGGAAAGTGCCAGGAGGGAGAAGTGGGGATTATGTTTAGACTTTCTCGGAACTGCTTCAAATCAACTAGATATCTTTGTGCTGTAAATCTCCCAACAGCCAAACGCAAAAGCAGCAAACATCTCGCTGTATGTCCCACATCCAAAGTGCCAAGAGAGAGCTCGCTCTCCCTGTCTTTGAGTACTGTTTTCACTGTCCCGGTTACCTCTTTGCTAACATTCTCTTCAGAGCTGCAGTGAAAGCAGGAACCACGTGGAGAAGGCACCCACACTGAAAGTGCCTGGAGGGAACATTGGGGCTTCTTCTCAGTGTCTCTGACATAGGGTTTCACTGTCCCGGGAAAGTCTCTGCTAACACCGTGCAGAGTGCTGTGCCCAATATACAGAAACGTCTTGCGGTATCTCCTACAGGGAAAGTGCCAGGAGGAATTGTCGAGCTTGTTCTCAGTGTCTCTGAGAATTGCTCTGATTATCTGTGTGACCTCTTTGCTAAGACTCTCCAGAGAGCCGTCCTCAAAACCAACACACATCTTGACATATCTCCCACATTGATCGCAGTGTCTCCAGAAATGGCATTCAAGGAGCCAGGACCTTTTCTCCCTACACTGTCCATTGAGTTGTCCTCAAAACCAATATACATCCTGCTGTATCTCCCACATGGAAAGTGCCAGGAGGGAGAAGTGGGGATTATGTTTAGACTTTCTCGGAACTGCTTCAAATCAACTAGATATCTTTGTGCTGTAAATCTCCCAACAGCCAAACGCAAAAGCAGAAAACATCTCGCTGTATGTCCCACATCCAAAGTGCCAAGAGAGAGCTTGCTCTCCCTGTCTTTGAGTACTGTTTTCACTGTCCCGGTTACCTCTTTGCTAACGTTCTCTTCAGAGCTGCAGTGAAAGCAGGAACCACGTGGAGAAGGCACCCACACTGAAAGTGCCTGGAGGGAACACTGGGGCTTCTTCTCAGTGTCTCTGACATAGGGTTTCACTGTCCCGGGAAAGTCTCTGCTAACACCGTGCAGAGCGCTGTGCCCAATATACAGAAACGTCTTGCGGTATCTCCTACAGGGAAAGTGCCAGGAGGGAATTGTGGAGCTTGTTCTCAGTGTCTCTGAGAATTGCTCTGATTATCTGTGTGACCTCTTTGCTAAGACTCTCCAGAGAGCCGTCCTCAAAACCAACACACATCTTGACATATCTCCCACATTGATCGCAGTGTCTCCAGAAACGGCATTCAAGGAGCCAGGACCTTTTCTCCCTACACTCTCCATTGAGTTGTCCTCAAAACCAATATACATCCTGCTATATCTCCCACATGGAAAGTGCCAGGAGGGAGAAGTGGGGATTATGTTTAGACTTTCTCGGAACTGCTTCAAATCAACTAGATATCTTTGTGCTGTAAATCTCCCAACAGCCAAACGCAAAAGCAGCAAACATCTCGCTGTATGTCCCACATCCAAAGTGCCAAGAGAGAGCTCGCTCTCCCTGTCTTTGAGTACTGTTTTCACTGTCCCGGTTACCTCTTTGCTAACATTCTCTTCAGAGCTGCAGTGAAAGCAGGAACCACGTGGAGAAGGCACCCACACTGAAAGTGCCTGGAGGGAACATTGGGGCTTCTTCTCAGTGTCTCTGACATAGGGTTTCACTGTCCCGGGAAAGTCTCTGCTAACACCGTGCAGAGTGCTGTGCCCAATATACAGAAACGTCTTGCGGTATCTCCTACAGGGAAAGTGCCAGGAGGAATTGTCGAGCTTGTTCTCAGTGTCTCTGAGAATTGCTCTGATTATCTGTGTGACCTCTTTGCTAAGACTCTCCAGAGAGCCGTCCTCAAAACCAACACACATCTTGACATATCTCCCACATTGATCGCAGTGTCTCCAGAAACGGCATTCAAGGAGCCAGGACCTTTTCTCCCTACACTCTCCATTGAGTTGTCCTCAAAACCAATATACATCCTGCTATATCTCCCACATGGAAAGTGCCAGGAGGGAGAAGTGGGGATTATGTTTAGACTTTCTCGGAACTGCTTCAAATCAACTAGATATCTTTGTGCTGTAAATCTCCCAACAGCCAAACGCAAAAGCAGCAAACATCTCGCTGTATGTCCCACATCCAAAGTGCCAAGAGAGAGCTTGCTCTCCCTGTCTTTGAGTACTGTTTTCACTGTCCCGGTTACCTCTTTGCTAACATTCTCTTCAGAGCTGCAGTGAAAGCAGGAACCACGTGGAGAAGGCACCCACACTGAAAGTGCCTGGAGGGAACATTGGGGCTTCTTCTCAGTTTCTTTGACATAGGGTTTCACTGTCCCGGGAAAGTCTCTGCTAACACCCTGCAGAGCGCTGTGCCCAATATACAGAAACGTCTTGTGGTATCTCCTACAGGGAAAGTGCCAGGAGGGAATTGTGGAGCTTGTTCTCAGTGTCTCTGAGAATTGCTCTGATTATCTGTGTGACCTCTTTGCTAAGACTCTCCAGAGAGCCGTCCTCAAAACCAACACACATCTTGACATATCTCCCACATTGATCGCAGTGTCTCCAGAAACGGCATTCAAGGAGCCAGGACCTTTTCTCCCTACACTCTCCATTGAGTTGTCCTCAAAACCAATATACATCCTGCTGTATCTCCCACGTGGAAAGTGCCAGGAGGGAGAAGTGGGGATTATGTTTAGACTTTCTCGGAACTGCTTCAAATCAACTAGATATCTTTGTGCTGTAAATCTCCCAACAGCCAAATGCAAAAGCAGCAAACATCTCGCTGTATGTCCCACATCCAAAGTGCCAAGAGAGAGCTTGCTCTCCCTGTCTTTGAGTACTGTTTTCACTGTCCCGGTTACCTCTTTGCTAACGTTCTCTTCAGAGCTGCAGTGAAAGCAGGAACCACGTGGAGAAGGCACCCACACTGAAAGTGCCTGGAGGGAACATTGGGGCTTCTTCTCAGTGTCTCTGACATAGGGTTTCACTGTCCCGGGAAAGTCTCTGCTAACACCGTGCAGAGCGCTGTGCCCAATATACAGAAACGTCTTGCGGTATCTCCTACAGGGAAAGTGCCAGGAGGGAATTGTGGAGCTTGTTCTCAGTGTCTCTGAGAATTGCTCTGATTATCTGTGTGACCTCTTTGCTAAGACTCTCCAGAGAGCCGTCCTCAAAACCAACACACATCTTGACATATCTCCCACATTGATCGCAGTGTCTCCAGAAACGGCATTCAAGGAGCCAGGACCTTTTCTCCCTACACTCTCCATTGAGTTGTCCTCAAAACCAATATACATCCTGCTGTATCTCCCACATGGAAAGTGCCAGGAGGGAGAAGTGGCGATTATGTTTAGATTTTCTCGGAACTGCTTCAAATCAACTAGATATCTTTGTGCTGTAAATCTCCCAACAGCCAAACGCAAAAGCAGCAAACATCTCGCTGTATGTCCCACATCCAAAGTGCCAAGAGAGAGCTTGCTCTCCCTGTCTTTGAGTACTGTTTTCACTGTCCCGGTTACCTCTTTGCTAACATTCTCTTCAGAGCTGCAGTGAAAGCAGGAACCACGTGGAGAAGGCACCCACACTGAAAGTGCCTGGAGGGAACATTGGGGCTTCTTCTCAGTGTCTCTGACATAGGGTTTCACTGTCCCGGGAAAGTCTCTGCTAACACCGTGCAGAGCGCTGTGCCCAATATACAGAAACGTCTTGCGGTATCTCCTACAGGGAAAGTGCCAGGAGGGAATTGTGGAGCTTGTTCTCAGTGTCTCTGAGAATTGCTCTGATTATCTGTGTGACCTCTTTGCTAAGACTCTCCAGAGAGCCGTCCTCAAAACCAACACACATCTTGACATATCTCCCACATTGATCGCAGTGTCTCCAGAAACGGCATTCAAGGAGCCAGGACCTTTTCTCCCTACACTGTCCATTGAGTTGTCCTCAAAACCAATATACATCCTGCTGTATCTCCCACATGGAAAGTGCCAGGAGGGAGAAGTGGGGATTATGTTTAGACTTTCTCGGAACTGCTTCAAATCAACTAGATATCTTTGTGCTGTAAATCTCCCAACAGCCAAACGCAAAAGCAGCAAACATCTCGCTGTATGTCCCACATCCAAAGTGCCAAGAGAGAGCTTGCTCTCCCTGTCTTTGAGTACTGTTTTCACTGTCCCGGTTACCTCTTTGCTAACATTCTCTTCAGAGCTGCAGTGAAAGCAGGAACCACGTGGAGAAGGCACCCACACTGAAAGTGCCTGGAGGGAACATTGGGGCTTCTTCTCAGTGTCTCTGACATAGGGTTTCACTGTCCCGGGAAAGTCTCTGCTAACACCCTGCAGAGCGCTGTGCCCAATATACAGAAACGTCTTGCGGTATCTCCTACAGGGAAAGTGCCAGGAGGGAATTGTGGAGCTTGTTCTCAGTGTCTCTGAGAATTGCTCTGATTATCTGTGTGACCTCTTTGCTAAGACTCTCCAGAGAGCCGTCCTCAAAACCAACACACATCTTGACATATCTCCCACATTGATCGCAGTGTCTCCAGAAACGGCATTCAAGGAGCCAGGACCTTTTCTCCCTACACTGTCCATTGAGTTGTCCTCAAAACCAATATACATCCTGCTGTATCTCCCACATGGAAAGTGCCAGGAGGGAGAAGTGGGGATTATGTTTAGACTTTCTCGGAACTGCTTCAAATCAACTAGATATCTTTGTGCTGTAAATCTCCCAACAGCCAAATGCAAAAGCAGCAAACATCTCGCTGTATGTCCCACATCCAAAGTGCCAAGAGAGAGCTTGCTCTCCCTGTCTTTGAGTACTGTTTTCACTGTCCCGGTTACCTCTTTGCTAACGTTCTCTTCAGAGCTGCAGTGAAACCAGGAACCACGTGGAGAAGGCACCCACACTGAAAGTGCCTGGAGGGAACATTGGGGCTTCTTCTCAGTGTCTCTGACATAGGGTTTCACTGTCCCGGGAAAGTCTCTGCTAACACCCTGCAGAGCGCTGTGCCCAATATACAGAAACGTCTTGCGGTATCTCCTACAGGGAAAGTGCCAGGAGGGAATTGTGGAGCTTGTTCTCAGTGTCTCTGAGAATTGCTCTGATTATCCCTGTGACCTCTTTGCTAAGACTCTCCAGAGAGCCGTCCTCAAAACCAACACACATCTTGACATATCTCCCACATTGATCGCAGTGTCTCCAGAAACGGCATTCAAGGAGCCAGGACCTTTTCTCCCTACACTGTCCATTGAGTTGTCCTCAAAAGCAATATACATCCTGCTGTATCTCCCACATGGAAAGTGCCAGGAGGGAGAAGTGGGGATTATGTTTAGACTTTCTCGGAACTGCTTCAAATCAACTAGATATCTTTGTGCTGTAAATCTCCCAACAGCCAAACGCAAAAGCAGCAAACATCTCGCTGTATGTCCCACATCTAAAGTGCCAAGAGAGAGCTTGCTCTCCCTGTCTTTGAGTACTGTTTTCACTGTCCCGGTTACCTCTTTGCTAACGTTCTCTTCAGAGCTGCAGTGAAACCAGGAACCACGTGGAGAAGGCACCCACACTGAAAGTGCCTGGAGGGAACATTGGGGCTTCTTCTCAGTGTCTCTGACATAGGGTTTCACTGTCCCGGGAAAGTCTCTGCTAACACCGTGCAGAGCGCTGTGCCCAATATACAGAAACGTCTTGCGGTATCTCCTACAGGGAAAGTGCCAGGAGGGAATTGTCGAGCTTGTTCTCAGTGTCTCTGAGAATTGCTCTGATTATCCCTGTGACCTCTTTGCTAAGACTCTCCAGAGAGCCGTCCTCAAAACCAACACACATCTTGACATATCTCCCACATTGATCGCAGTGTCTCCAGAAACGGCATTCAAGGAGCCAGGACCTTTTCTCCCTACACTGTCCATTGAGTTGTCCTCAAAAGCAATATACATCCTGCTGTATCTCCCACATGGAAAGTGCCAGGAGGGAGAAGTGGGGATTATGTTTAGACTTTCTCGGAACTGCTTCAAATCAACTAGATATCTTTGTGCTGTAAATCTCCCAACAGCCAAACGCAAAAGCAGCAAACATCTCGCTGTATGTCCCACATCCAAAGTGCCAAGAGAGAGCTTGCTCTCCCTGTCTTTGAGTACTGTTTTCACTGTCCCGGTTACCTCTTTGCTAACATTCTCTTCAGAGCTGCAGTGAAAGCAGGAACCACGTGGAGAAGGCACCCACACTGAAAGTGCCTGGAGGGAACATTGGGGCTTCTTCTCAGTGTCTCTGACATAGGGTTTCACTGTCCCGGGAAAGTCTCTGCTAACACCGTGCAGAGCGCTGTGCCCAATATACAGAAACGTCTTGCGGTATCTCCTACAGGGAAAGTGCCAGGAGGGAATTGTGGAGCTTGTTCTCAGTGTCTCTGAGAATTGCTCTGATTATCTGTGTGACCTCTTTGCTAAGACTCTCCAGAGAGCCGTCCTCAAAACCAACACACATCTTGACATATCTCCCACATTGATCGCAGTGTCTCCAGAAACGGCATTCAAGGAGCCAGGACCTTTTCTCCCTACACTGTCCATTGAGTTGTCCTCAAAACCAATATACATCCTGCTGTATCTCCCACATGGAAAGTGCCAGGAGGGAGAAGTGGGGATTATGTTTAGACTTTCTCGGAACTGCTTCAAATCAACTAGATATCTTTGTGCTGTAAATCTCCCAACAGCCAAACGCAAAAGCAGCAAACATCTCGCTGTATGTCCCACATCCAAAGTGCCAAGAGAGAGCTTGCTCTCCCTGTCTTTGAGTACTGTTTTCACTGTCCCGGTTACCTCTTTGCTAACATTCTCTTCAGAGCTGCAGTGAAAGCAGGAACCACGTGGAGAAGGCACCCACACTGAAAGTGCCTGGAGGGAACATTGGGGCTTCTTCTCAGTGTCTCTGACATAGGGTTTCACTGTCCCGGGAAAGTCTCTGCTAACACCGTGCAGAGCGCTGTGCCCAATATACAGAAACGTCTTGCGGTATCTCCTACAGGGAAAGTGCCAGGAGGGAATTGTGGAGCTTGTTCTCAGTGTCTCTGAGAATTGCTCTGATTATCTGTGTGACCTCTTTGCTAAGACTCTCCAGAGAGCCGTCCTCAAAACCAACACACATCTTGACATATCTCCCACATTGATCGCAGTGTCTCCAGAAACGGCATTCAAGGAGCCAGGACCTTTTCTCCCTACACTCTCCATTGAGTTGTCCTCAAAACCAATATACATCCTGCTGTATCTCCCACATGGAAAGTGCCAGGAGGGAGAAGTGGCGATTATGTTTAGATTTTCTCGGAACTGCTTCAAATCAACTAGATATCTTTGTGCTGTAAATCTCCCAACAGCCAAACGCAAAAGCAGCAAACATCTCGCTGTATGTCCCACATCCAAAGTGCCAAGAGAGAGCTTGCTCTCCCTGTCTTTGAGTACTGTTTTCACTGTCCCGGTTACCTCTTTGCTAACGTTCTCTTCAGAGCTGCAGTGAAAGCAGGAACCACGTGGAGAAGGCACCCACACTGAAAGTGCCTGGAGGGAACATTGGGGCTTCTTCTCAGTGTCTCTGACATAGGGTTTCACTGTCCCGGGAAAGTCTCTGCTAACACCGTGCAGAGCGCTGTGCCCAATATACAGAAACGTCTTGCGGTATCTCCTACAGGGAAAGTGCCAGGAGGGAATTGTCGAGCTTGTTCTCAGTGTCTCTGAGAATTGCTCTGATTATCCCTGTGACCTCTTTGCTAAGACTCTCCAGAGAGCCGTCCTCAAAACCAACACACATCTTGACATATCTCCCACATTGATCGCAGTGTCTCCAGAAACGGCATTCAAGGAGCCAGGACCTTTTCTCCCTACACTGTCCATTGAGTTGTCCTCAAAAGCAATATACATCCTGCTGTATCTCCCACATGGAAAGTGCCAGGAGGGAGAAGTGGTGATTATGTTTAGACTTTCTCGGAACTGCTTCAAATCAACTAGATATCTTTGTGCTGTAAATCTCCCAACAGCCAAACGCAAAAGCAGCAAACATCTCGCTGTATGTCCCACATCCAAAGTGCCAAGAGAGAGCTTGCTCTCCCTGTCTTTGAGTACTGTTTTCACTGTCCCGGTTACCTCTTTGCTAACATTCTCTTCAGAGCTGCAGTGAAAGCAGGAACCACGTGGAGAAGGCACCCACACTGAAAGTGCCTGGAGGGAACATTGGGGCTTCTTCTCAGTGTCTCTGACATAGGGTTTCACTGTCCCGGGAAAGTCTCTGCTAACACCCTGCAGAGCGCTGTGCCCAATATACAGAAACGTCTTGCGGTATCTCCTACAGGGAAAGTGCCAGGAGGGAATTGTGGAGCTTGTTCTCAGTGTCTCTGAGAATTGCTCTGATTATCTGTGTGACCTCTTTGCTAAGACTCTCCAGAGAGCCGTCCTCAAAACCAACACACATCTTGACATATCTCCCACATTGATCGCAGTGTCTCCAGAAACGGCATTCAAGGAGCCAGGACCTTTTCTCCCTACACTGTCCATTGAGTTGTCCTCAAAACCAATATACATCCTGCTATATCTCCCACATGGAAAGTGCCAGGAGGGAGAAGTGGGGATTACGTTTAGACTTTCTCGGAACTGCTTCAAATCAACTAGATATCTTTGTGCTGTAAATCTCCCAACAGCCAAATGCAAAAGCAGCAAACATCTCGCTGTATGTCCCACATCCAAAGTGCCAAGAGAGAGCTTGCTCTCCCTGTCTTTGAGTACTGTTTTCACTGTCCCGGTTACCTCTTTGCTAACGTTCTCTTCAGAGCTGCAGTGAAAGCAGGAACCACGTGGAGAAGGCACCCACACTGAAAGTGCCTGGAGGGAACATTGGGGCTTCTTCTCAGTGTCTCTGACATAGGGTTTCACTGTCCCGGGAAAGTCTCTGCTAACACCGTGCAGAGCGCTGTGCCCAATATACAGAAACGTCTTGCGGTATCTCCTACAGGGAAAGTGCCAGGAGGGAATTGTCGAGCTTGTTCTCAGTGTCTCTGAGAATTGCTCTGATTATCCCTGTGACCTCTTTGCTAAGACTCTCCAGAGAGCCGTCCTCAAAACCAACACACATCTTGACATATCTCCCACATTGATCGCAGTGTCTCCAGAAACGGCATTCAAGGAGCCAGGACCTTTTCTCCCTACACTGTCCATTGAGTTGTCCTCAAAAGCAATATACATCCTGCTGTATCTCCCACATGGAAAGTGCCAGGAGGGAGAAGTGGGGATTATGTTTAGACTTTCTCGGAACTGCTTCAAATCAACTAGATATCTTTGTGCTGTAAATCTCCCAACAGCCAAACGCAAAAGCAGCAAACATCTCGCTGTATGTCCCACATCCAAAGTGCCAAGAGAGAGCTTGCTCTCCCTGTCTTTGAGTACTGTTTTCACTGTCCCGGTTACCTCTTTGCTAACATTCTCTTCAGAGCTGCAGTGAAAGCAGGAACCACGTGGAGAAGGCACCCACACTGAAAGTGCCTGGAGGGAACATTGGGGCTTCTTCTCAGTGTCTCTGACATAGGGTTTCACTGTCCCGGGAAAGTCTCTGCTAACACCCTGCAGAGCGCTGTGCCCAATATACAGAAACGTCTTGCGGTATCTCCTACAGGGAAAGTGCCAGGAGGGAATTGTGGAGCTTGTTCTCAGTGTCTCTGAGAATTGCTCTGATTATCTGTGTGACCTCTTTGCTAAGACTCTCCAGAGAGCCGTCCTCAAAACCAACACACATCTTGACATATCTCCCACATTGATCGCAGTGTCTCCAGAAACGGCATTCAAGGAGCCAGGACCTTTTCTCCCTACACTGTCCATTGAGTTGTCCTCAAAACCAATATACATCCTGCTGTATCTCCCACATGGAAAGTGCCAGGAGGGAGAAGTGGGGATTATGTTTAGACTTTCTCGGAACTGCTTCAAATCAACTAGATATCTTTGTGCTGTAAATCTCCCAACAGCCAAACGCAAAAGCAGCAAACATCTCGCTGTATGTCCCACATCCAAAGTGCCAAGAGAGAGCTTGCTCTCCCTGTCTTTGAGTACTGTTTTCACTGTCCCGGTTACCTCTTTGCTAACATTCTCTTCAGAGCTGCAGTGAAAGCAGGAACCACGTGGAGAAGGCACCCACACTGAAAGTGCCTGGAGGGAACATTGGGGCTTCTTCTCAGTGTCTCTGACATAGGGTTTCACTGTCCCGGGAAAGTCTCTGCTAACACCGTGCAGAGCGCTGTGCCCAATATACAGAAACGTCTTGCGGTATCTCCTACAGGGAAAGTGCCAGGAGGGAATTGTGGAGCTTGTTCTCAGTGTCTCTGAGAATTGCTCTGATTATCTGTGTGACCTCTTTGCTAAGACTCTCCAGAGAGCCGTCCTCAAAACCAACACACATCTTGACATATCTCCCACATTGATCGCAGTGTCTCCAGAAACGGCATTCAAGGAGCCAGGACCTTTTCTCCCTACACTCTCCATTGAGTTGTCCTCAAAACCAATATACATCCTGCTATATCTCCCACATGGAAAGTGCCAGGAGGGAGAAGTGGGGATTATGTTTAGACTTTCTCGGAACTGCTTCAAATCAACTAGATATCTTTGTGCTGTAAATCTCCCAACAGCCAAACGCAAAAGCAGCAAACATCTCGCTGTATGTCCCACATCCAAAGTGCCAAGAGAGAGCTTGCTCTCCCTGTCTTTGAGTACTGTTTTCACTGTCCCGGTTACCTCTTTGCTAACGTTCTCTTCAGAGCTGCAGTGAAAGCAGGAACCACGTGGAGAAGGCACCCACACTGAAAGTGCCTGGAGGGAACATTGGGGCTTCTTCTCAGTGTCTCTGACATAGGGTTTCACTGTCCCGGGAAAGTCTCTGCTAACACCGTGCAGAGCGCTGTGCCCAATATACAGAAACGTCTTGCGGTATCTCCTACAGGGAAAGTGCCAGGAGGGAATTGTGGAGCTTGTTCTCAGTGTCTCTGAGAATTGCTCTGATTATCTGTGTGACCTCTTTGCTAAGACTCTCCAGAGAGCCGTCCTCAAAACCAACACACATCTTGACATATCTCCCACATTGATCGCAGTGTCTCCAGAAACGGCATTCAAGGAGCCAGGACCTTTTCTCCCTACACTGTCCATTGAGTTGTCCTCAAAACCAATATACATCCTGCTGTATCTCCCACATGGAAAGTGCCAGGAGGGAGAAGTGGCGATTATGTTTAGATTTTCTCGGAACTGCTTCAAATCAACTAGATATCTTTGTGCTGTAAATCTCCCAACAGCCAAACGCAAAAGCAGCAAACATCTCGCTGTATGTCCCACATCCAAAGTGCCAAGAGAGAGCTTGCTCTCCCTGTCTTTGAGTACTGTTTTCACTGTCCCGGTTACCTCTTTGCTAACGTTCTCTTCAGAGCTGCAGTGAAAGCAGGAACCACGTGGAGAAGGCACCCACACTGAAAGTGCCTGGAGGGAACATTGGGGCTTCTTCTCAGTGTCTCTGACATAGGGTTTCACTGTCCCGGGAAAGTCTCTGCTAACACCGTGCAGAGCGCTGTGCCCAATATACAGAAACGTCTTGCGGTATCTCCTACAGGGAAAGTGCCAGGAGGGAATTGTCGAGCTTGTTCTCAGTGTCTCTGAGAATTGCTCTGATTATCTGTGTGACCTCTTTGCTAAGACTCTCCAGAGAGCCGTCCTCAAAACCAACACACATCTTGACATATCTCCCACATTGATCGCAGTGTCTCCAGAAACGGCATTCAAGGAGCCAGGACCTTTTCTCCCTACACTCTCCATTGAGTTGTCCTCAAAACCAATATACATCCTGCTATATCTCCCACATGGAAAGTGCCAGGAGGGAGAAGTGGGGATTATGTTTAGACTTTCTCGGAACTGCTTCAAATCAACTAGATATCTTTGTGCTGTAAATCTCCCAACAGCCAAACGCAAAAGCAGCAAACATCTCGCTGTATGTCCCACATCCAAAGTGCCAAGAGAGAGCTTGCTCTCCCTGTCTTTGAGTACTGTTTTCACTGTCCCGGTTACCTCTTTGCTAACGTTCTCTTCAGAGCTGCAGTGAAAGCAGGAACCACGTGGAGAAGGCACCCACACTGAAAGTGCCTGGAGGGAACATTGGGGCTTCTTCTCAGTGTCTCTGACATAGGGTTTCACTGTCCCGGGAAAGTCTCTGCTAACACCGTGCAGAGCGCTGTGCCCAATATACAGAAACGTCTTGCGGTATCTCCTACAGGGAAAGTGCCAGGAGGGAATTGTGGAGCTTGTTCTCAGTGTCTCTGAGAATTGCTCTGATTATCTGTGTGACCTCTTTGCTAAGACTCTCCAGAGAGCCGTCCTCAAAACCAACACACATCTTGACATATCTCCCACATTGATCGCAGTGTCTCCAGAAACGGCATTCAAGGAGCCAGGACCTTTTCTCCCTACACTGTCCATTGAGTTGTCCTCAAAACCAATATACATCCTGCTGTATCTCCCACATGGAAAGTGCCAGGAGGGAGAAGTGGCGATTATGTTTAGATTTTCTCGGAACTGCTTCAAATCAACTAGATATCTTTGTGCTGTAAATCTCCCAACAGCCAAACGCAAAAGCAGCAAACATCTCGCTGTATGTCCCACATCCAAAGTGCCAAGAGAGAGCTTGCTCTCCCTGTCTTTGAGTACTGTTTTCACTGTCCCGGTTACCTCTTTGCTAACGTTCTCTTCAGAGCTGCAGTGAAAGCAGGAACCACGTGGAGAAGGCACCCACACTGAAAGTGCCTGGAGGGAACATTGGGGCTTCTTCTCAGTGTCTCTGACATAGGGTTTCACTGTCCCGGGAAAGTCTCTGCTAACACCGTGCAGAGCGCTGTGCCCAATATACAGAAACGTCTTGCGGTATCTCCTACAGGGAAAGTGCCAGGAGGGAATTGTCGAGCTTGTTCTCAGTGTCTCTGAGAATTGCTCTGATTATCTGTGTGACCTCTTTGCTAAGACTCTCCAGAGAGCCGTCCTCAAAACCAACACACATCTTGACATATCTCCCACATTGATCGCAGTGTCTCCAGAAACGGCATTCAAGGAGCCAGGACCTTTTCTCCCTACACTCTCCATTGAGTTGTCCTCAAAACCAATATACATCCTGCTATATCTCCCACATGGAAAGTGCCAGGAGGGAGAAGTGGGGATTATGTTTAGACTTTCTCGGAACTGCTTCAAATCAACTAGATATCTTTGTGCTGTAAATCTCCCAACAGCCAAACGCAAAAGCAGCAAACATCTCGCTGTATGTCCCACATCCAAAGTGCCAAGAGAGAGCTTGCTCTCCCTGTCTTTGAGTACTGTTTTCACTGTCCCGGTTACCTCTTTGCTAACGTTCTCTTCAGAGCTGCAGTGAAAGCAGGAACCACGTGGAGAAGGCACCCACACTGAAAGTGCCTGGAGGGAACATTGGGGCTTCTTCTCAGTGTCTCTGACATAGGGTTTCACTGTCCCGGGAAAGTCTCTGCTAACACCGTGCAGAGCGCTGTGCCCAATATACAGAAACGTCTTGCGGTATCTCCTACAGGGAAAGTGCCAGGAGGGAATTGTGGAGCTTGTTCTCAGTGTCTCTGAGAATTGCTCTGATTATCTGTGTGACCTCTTTGCTAAGACTCTCCAGAGAGCCGTCCTCAAAACCAACACACATCTTGACATATCTCCCACATTG
Organism: Chroicocephalus ridibundus; assembly: GCF_963924245.1. Lineage (NCBI taxonomy): Eukaryota > Metazoa > Chordata > Aves > Charadriiformes > Laridae > Chroicocephalus > Chroicocephalus ridibundus. The sequence goes on from NW_026961615.1 coordinate 1,316,413, forward strand.
ATCGCAGTGTCTCCAGAAACGGCATTCAAGGAGCCAGGACCTTTTCTCCCTACACTGTCCATTGAGTTGTCCTCAAAACCAATATACATCCTGCTGTATCTCCCACATGGAAAGTGCCAGGAGGGAGAAGTGGGGATTATGTTTAGACTTTCTCGGAACTGCTTCAAATCAACTAGATATCTTTGTGCTGTAAATCTCCCAACAGCCAAACTCAAAAGCAGCAAACATCTCGCTGTATGTCCCACATCCAAAGTGCCAAGAGAGAGCTTGCTCTCCCTGTCTTTGAGTACTGTTTTCACTGTCCCGGTTACCTCTTTGCTAACGTTCTCTTCAGAGCTGCAGTGAAAGCAGGAACCACGTGGAGAAGGCACCCACACTGAAAGTGCCTGGAGGGAACATTGGGGCTTCTTCTCAGTGTCTCTGACATAGGGTTTCACTGTCCCGGGAAAGTCTCTGCTAACACCGTGCAGAGCGCTGTGCCCAATATACAGAAACGTCTTGCGGTATCTCCTACAGGGAAAGTGCCAGGAGGGAATTGTGGAGCTTGTTCTCAGTGTCTCTGAGAATTGCTCTGATTATCTGTGTGACCTCTTTGCTAAGACTCTCCAGAGTGCCGTCCTCAAAACCAACACACATCTTGACATATCTCCCACATTGATCGCAGTGTCTCCAGAAACGGCATTCAAGGAGCCAGGACCTTTTCTCCCTACACTGTCCATTGAGTTGTCCTCAAAACCAATATACATCCTGCTATATCTCCCACGTGGAAAGTGCCAGGAGGGAGAAGTGGGGATTATGTTTAGACTTTCTCGGAACTGCTTCAAATCAACTAGATATCTTTGTGCTGTAAATCTCCCAACAGCCAAACGCAAAAGCAGCAAACATCTCGCTGTATGTCCCACATCCAAAGTGCCAAGAGAGAGCTTGCTCTCCCTGTCTTTGAGTACTGTTTTCACTGTCCCGGTTACCTCTTTGCTAACATTCTCTTCAGAGCTGCAGTGAAAGCAGGAACCACGTGGAGAAGGCACCCACACTGAAAGTGCCTGGAGGGAACACTGGGGCTTCTTCTCAGTGTCTCTGACATAGGGTTTCACTGTCCCGGGAAAGTCTCTGCTAACACCGTGCAGAGCGCTGTGCCCAATATACAGAAACGTCTTGCGGTATCTCCTACAGGGAAAGTGCCAGGAGGGAATTGTGGAGCTTGTTCTCAGTGTCTCTGAGAATTGCTCTGATTATCCCTGTGACCTCTTTGCTAAGACTCTCCAGAGAGCCGTCCTCAAAACCAACACACATCTTGACATATCTCCCACATTGATCGCAGTGTCTCCAGAAACGGCATTCAAGGAGCCAGGACCTTTTCTCCCTACACTGTCCATTGAGTTGTCCTCAAAACCAATATACATCCTGCTGTATCTCCCACATGGAAAGTGCCAGGAGGGAGAAGTGGGGATTACGTTTAGACTTTCTCGGAACTGCTTCAAATCAACTAGATATCTTTGTGCTGTAAATCTCCCAACAGCCAAACGCAAAAGCAGCAAACATCTCGCTGTATGTCCCACATCCAAAGTGCCAAGAGAGAGCTTGCTCTCCCTGTCTTTGAGTACTGTTTTCACTGTCCCGGTTACCTCTTTGCTAACATTCTCTTCAGAGCTGCAGTGAAAGCAGGAACCACGTGGAGAAGGCACCCACACTGAAAGTGCCTGGAGGGAACACTGGGGCTTCTTCTCAGTGTCTCTGACATAGGGTTTCACTGTCCCGGGAAAGTCTCTGCTAACACCGTGCAGAGCGCTGTGCCCAATATACAGAAACGTCTTGCGGTATCTCCTACAGGGAAAGTGCCAGGAGGGAATTGTGGAGCTTGTTCTCAGTGTCTCTGAGAATTGCTCTGATTATCTGTGTGACCTCTTTGCTAAGACTCTCCAGAGAGCCGTCCTCAAAACCAACACACATCTTGACATATCTCCCACATTGATCGCAGTGTCTCCAGAAACGGCATTCAAGGAGCCAGGACCTTTTCTCCCTACACTGTCCATTGAGTTGTCCTCAAAACCAATATACATCCTGCTGTATCTCCCACATGGAAAGTGCCAGGAGGGAGAAGTGGGGATTACGTTTAGACTTTCTCGGAACTGCTTCAAATCAACTAGATATCTTTGTGCTGTAAATCTCCCAACAGCCAAACGCAAAAGCAGCAAACATCTCGCTGTATGTCCCACATCCAAAGTGCCAAGAGAGAGCTTGCTCTCCCTGTCTTTGAGTACTGTTTTCACTGTCCCGGTTACCTCTTTGCTAACATTCTCTTCAGAGCTGCAGTGAAAGCAGGAACCACGTGGAGAAGGCACCCACACTGAAAGTGCCTGGAGGGAACATTGGGGCTTCTTCTCAGTGTCTCTGACATAGGGTTTCACTGTCCCGGGAAAGTCTCTGCTAACACCGTGCAGAGCGCTGTGCCCAATATACAGAAACGTCTTGCGGTATCTCCTACAGGGAAAGTGCCAGGAGGGAATTGTGGAGCTTGTTCTCAGTGTCTCTGAGAATTGCTCTGATTATCTGTGTGACCTCTTTGCTAAGACTCTCCAGAGAGCCGTCCTCAAAACCAACACACATCTTGACATATCTCCCACATTGATCGCAGTGTCTCCAGAAACGGCATTCAAGGAGCCAGGACCTTTTCTCCCTACACTGTCCATTGAGTTGTCCTCAAAACCAATATACATCCTGCTGTATCTCCCACATGGAAAGTGCCAGGAGGGAGAAGTGGGGATTACGTTTAGACTTTCTCGGAACTGCTTCAAATCAACTAGATATCTTTGTGCTGTAAATCTCCCAACAGCCAAACGCAAAAGCAGCAAACATCTCGCTGTATGTCCCACATCCAAAGTGCCAAGAGAGAGCTTGCTCTCCCTGTCTTTGAGTACTGTTTTCACTGTCCCGGTTACCTCTTTGCTAACATTCTCTTCAGAGCTGCAGTGAAAGCAGGAACCACGTGGAGAAGGCACCCACACTGAAAGTGCCTGGAGGGAACATTGGGGCTTCTTCTCAGTGTCTCTGACATAGGGTTTCACTGTCCCGGGAAAGTCTCTGCTAACACCGTGCAGAGCGCTGTGCCCAATATACAGAAACGTCTTGCGGTATCTCCTACAGGGAAAGTGCCAGGAGGGAATTGTGGAGCTTGTTCTCAGTGTCTCTGAGAATTGCTCTGATTATCTGTGTGACCTCTTTGCTAAGACTCTCCAGAGAGCCGTCCTCAAAACCAACACACATCTTGACATATCTCCCACATTGATCGCAGTGTCTCCAGAAACGGCATTCAAGGAGCCAGGACCTTTTCTCCCTACACTCTCCATTGAGTTGTCCTCAAAACCAATATACATCCTGCTGTATCTCCCACATGGAAAGTGCCAGGAGGGAGAAGTGGGGATTATGTTTAGACTTTCTCGGAACTGCTTCAAATCAACTAGATATCTTTGTGCTGTAAATCTCCCAACAGCCAAACGCAAAAGCAGCAAACATCTCGCTGTATGTCCCACATCCAAAGTGCCAAGAGAGAGCTTGCTCTCCCTGTCTTTGAGTACTGTTTTCACTGTCCCGGTTACCTCTTTGCTAACATTCTCTTCAGAGCTGCAGTGAAAGCAGGAACCACGTGGAGAAGGCACCCACACTGAAAGTGCCTGGAGGGAACATTGGGGCTTCTTCTCAGTGTCTCTGACATAGGGTTTCACTGTCCCGGGAAAGTCTCTGCTAACACCGTGCAGAGCGCTGTGCCCAATATACAGAAACGTCTTGCGGTATCTCCTACAGGGAAAGTGCCAGGAGGGAATTGTGGAGCTTGTTCTCAGTGTCTCTGAGAATTGCTCTGATTATCTGTGTGACCTCTTTGCTAAGACTCTCCAGAGAGCCGTCCTCAAAACCAACACACATCTTGACATATCTCCCACATTGATCGCAGTGTCTCCAGAAACGGCATTCAAGGAGCCAGGACCTTTTCTCCCTACACTGTCCATTGAGTTGTCCTCAAAACCAATATACATCCTGCTATATCTCCCACGTGGAAAGTGCCAGGAGGGAGAAGTGGGGATTATGTTTAGACTTTCTCGGAACTGCTTCAAATCAACTAGATATCTTTGTGCTGTAAATCTCCCAACAGCCAAACGCAAAAGCAGCAAACATCTCGCTGTATGTCCCACATCCAAAGTGCCAAGAGAGAGCTCGCTCTCCCTGTCTTTGAGTACTGTTTTCACTGTCCCGGTTACCTCTTTGCTAACATTCTCTTCAGAGCTGCAGTGAAAGCAGGAACCACGTGGAGAAGGCACCCACACTGAAAGTGCCTGGAGGGAACATTGGGGCTTCTTCTCAGTGTCTCTGACATAGGGTTTCACTGTCCCGGGAAAGTCTCTGCTAACACCGTGCAGAGTGCTGTGCCCAATATACAGAAACGTCTTGCAGTATCTCCTACAGGGAAAGTGCCAGGAGGAATTGTCGAGCTTGTTCTCAGTGTCTCTGAGAATTGCTCTGATTATCTGTGTGACCTCTTTGCTAAGACTCTCCAGAGAGCCGTCCTCAAAACCAACACACATCTTGACATATCTCCCACATTGATCGCAGTGTCTCCAGAAACGGCATTCAAGGAGCCAGGACCTTTTCTCCCTACACTCTCCATTGAGTTGTCCTCAAAACCAATATACATCCTGCTGTATCTCCCACATGGAAAGTGCCAGGAGGGAGAAGTGGGGATTATGTTTAGACTTTCTCGGAACTGCTTCAAATCAACTAGATATCTTTGTGCTGTAAATCTCCCAACAGCCAAACGCAAAAGCAGCAAACATCTCGCTGTATGTCCCACATCCAAAGTGCCAAGAGAGAGCTTGCTCTCCCTGTCTTTGAGTACTGTTTTCACTGTCCCGGTTACCTCTTTGCTAACATTCTCTTCAGAGCTGCAGTGAAAGCAGGAACCACGTGGAGAAGGCACCCACACTGAAAGTGCCTGGAGGGAACATTGGGGCTTCTTCTCAGTGTCTCTGACATAGGGTTTCACTGTCCCGGGAAAGTCTCTGCTAACACCGTGCAGAGCGCTGTGCCCAATATACAGAAACGTCTTGCGGTATCTCCTACAGGGAAAGTGCCAGGAGGGAATTGTCGAGCTTGTTCTCAGTGTCTCTGAGAATTGCTCTGATTATCCCTGTGACCTCTTTGCTAAGACTCTCCAGAGAGCCGTCCTCAAAACCAACACACATCTTGACATATCTCCCACATTGATCGCAGTGTCTCCAGAAACGGCATTCAAGGAGCCAGGACCTTTTCTCCCTACACTGTCCATTGAGTTGTCCTCAAAACCAATATACATCCTGCTGTATCTCCCACATGGAAAGTGCCAGGAGGGAGAAGTGGGGATTATGTTTAGACTTTCTCGGAACTGCTTCAAATCAACTAGATATCTTTGTGCTGTAAATCTCCCAACAGCCAAACGCAAAAGCAGCAAACATCTCGCTGTATGTCCCACATCCAAAGTGCCAAGAGAGAGCTTGCTCTCCCTGTCTTTGAGTACTGTTTTCACTGTCCCGGTTACCTCTTTGCTAACATTCTCTTCAGAGCTGCAGTGAAAGCAGGAACCACGTGGAGAAGGCACCCACACTGAAAGTGCCTGGAGGGAACACTGGGGCTTCTTCTCAGTGTCTCTGACATAGGGTTTCACTGTCCCGGGAAAGTCTCTGCTAACACCGTGCAGAGCGCTGTGCCCAATATACAGAAACGTCTTGCAGTATCTCCTACAGGGAAAGTGCCAGGAGGGAATTGTGGAGCTTGTTCTCAGTGTCTCTGAGAATTGCTCTGATTATCTGTGTGACCTCTTTGCTAAGACTCTCCAGAGAGCCGTCCTCAAAACCAACACACATCTTGACATATCTCCCACATTGATCGCAGTGTCTCCAGAAACGGCATTCAAGGAGCCAGGACCTTTTCTCCCTACACTCTCCATTGAGTTGTCCTCAAAACCAATATACATCCTGCTGTATCTCCCACATGGAAAGTGCCAGGAGGGAGAAGTGGGGATTATGTTTAGACTTTCTCGGAACTGCTTCAAATCAACTAGATATCTTTGTGCTGTAAATCTCCCAACAGCCAAATGCAAAAGCAGCAAACATCTCGCTGTATGTCCCACATCCAAAGTGCCAAGAGAGAGCTTGCTCTCCCTGTCTTTGAGTACTGTTTTCACTGTCCCGGTTACCTCTTTGCTAACATTCTCTTCAGAGCTGCAGTGAAAGCAGGAACCACGTGGAGAAGGCACCCACACTGAAAGTGCCTGGAGGGAACATTGGGGCTTCTTCTCAGTGTCTCTGACATAGGGTTTCACTGTCCCGGGAAAGTCTCTGCTAACACCGTGCAGAGCGCTGTGCCCAATATACAGAAACGTCTTGCGGTATCTCCTACAGGGAAAGTGCCAGGAGGGAATTGTGGAGCTTGTTCTCAGTGTCTCTGAGAATTGCTCTGATTATCTGTGTGACCTCTTTGCTAAGACTCTCCAGAGAGCCGTCCTCAAAACCAACACACATCTTGACATATCTCCCACATTGATCGCAGTGTCTCCAGAAACGGCATTCAAGGAGCCAGGACCTTTTCTCCCTACACTGTCCATTGAGTTGTCCTCAAAACCAATATACATCCTGCTATATCTCCCACGTGGAAAGTGCCAGGAGGGAGAAGTGGGGATTATGTTTAGACTTTCTCGGAACTGCTTCAAATCAACTAGATATCTTTGTGCTGTAAATCTCCCAACAGCCAAACGCAAAAGCAGCAAACATCTCGCTGTATGTCCCACATCCAAAGTGCCAAGAGAGAGCTCGCTCTCCCTGTCTTTGAGTACTGTTTTCACTGTCCCGGTTACCTCTTTGCTAACATTCTCTTCAGAGCTGCAGTGAAAGCAGGAACCACGTGGAGAAGGCACCCACACTGAAAGTGCCTGGAGGGAACATTGGGGCTTCTTCTCAGTGTCTCTGACATAGGGTTTCACTGTCCCGGGAAAGTCTCTGCTAACACCGTGCAGAGTGCTGTGCCCAATATACAGAAACGTCTTGCAGTATCTCCTACAGGGAAAGTGCCAGGAGGAATTGTCGAGCTTGTTCTCAGTGTCTCTGAGAATTGCTCTGATTATCTGTGTGACCTCTTTGCTAAGACTCTCCAGAGAGCCGTCCTCAAAACCAACACACATCTTGACATATCTCCCACATTGATCGCAGTGTCTCCAGAAACGGCATTCAAGGAGCCAGGACCTTTTCTCCCTACACTCTCCATTGAGTTGTCCTCAAAACCAATATACATCCTGCTGTATCTCCCACATGGAAAGTGCCAGGAGGGAGAAGTGGGGATTATGTTTAGACTTTCTCGGAACTGCTTCAAATCAACTAGATATCTTTGTGCTGTAAATCTCCCAACAGCCAAACGCAAAAGCAGCAAACATCTCGCTGTATGTCCCACATCCAAAGTGCCAAGAGAGAGCTTGCTCTCCCTGTCTTTGAGTACTGTTTTCACTGTCCCGGTTACCTCTTTGCTAACATTCTCTTCAGAGCTGCAGTGAAAGCAGGAACCACGTGGAGAAGGCACCCACACTGAAAGTGCCTGGAGGGAACATTGGGGCTTCTTCTCAGTGTCTCTGACATAGGGTTTCACTGTCCCGGGAAAGTCTCTGCTAACACCGTGCAGAGCGCTGTGCCCAATATACAGAAACGTCTTGCGGTATCTCCTACAGGGAAAGTGCCAGGAGGGAATTGTCGAGCTTGTTCTCAGTGTCTCTGAGAATTGCTCTGATTATCCCTGTGACCTCTTTGCTAAGACTCTCCAGAGAGCCGTCCTCAAAACCAACACACATCTTGACATATCTCCCACATTGATCGCAGTGTCTCCAGAAACGGCATTCAAGGAGCCAGGACCTTTTCTCCCTACACTGTCCATTGAGTTGTCCTCAAAACCAATATACATCCTGCTGTATCTCCCACATGGAAAGTGCCAGGAGGGAGAAGTGGGGATTATGTTTAGACTTTCTCGGAACTGCTTCAAATCAACTAGATATCTTTGTGCTGTAAATCTCCCAACAGCCAAATGCAAAAGCAGCAAACATCTCGCTGTATGTCCCACATCCAAAGTGCCAAGAGAGAGCTTGCTCTCCCTGTCTTTGAGTACTGTTTTCACTGTCCCGGTTACCTCTTTGCTAACATTCTCTTCAGAGCTGCAGTGAAAGCAGGAACCACGTGGAGAAGGCACCCACACTGAAAGTGCCTGGAGGGAACATTGGGGCTTCTTCTCAGTGTCTCTGACATAGGGTTTCACTGTCCCGGGAAAGTCTCTGCTAACACCGTGCAGAGCGCTGTGCCCAATATACAGAAACGTCTTGCGGTATCTCCTACAGGGAAAGTGCCAGGAGGGAATTGTGGAGCTTGTTCTCAGTGTCTCTGAGAATTGCTCTGATTATCTGTGTGACCTCTTTGCTAAGACTCTCCAGAGAGCCGTCCTCAAAACCAACACACATCTTGACATATCTCCCACATTGATCGCAGTGTCTCCAGAAACGGCATTCAAGGAGCCAGGACCTTTTCTCCCTACACTGTCCATTGAGTTGTCCTCAAAACCAATATACATCCTGCTATATCTCCCACGTGGAAAGTGCCAGGAGGGAGAAGTGGGGATTATGTTTAGACTTTCTCGGAACTGCTTCAAATCAACTAGATATCTTTGTGCTGTAAATCTCCCAACAGCCAAACGCAAAAGCAGCAAACATCTCGCTGTATGTCCCACATCCAAAGTGCCAAGAGAGAGCTCGCTCTCCCTGTCTTTGAGTACTGTTTTCACTGTCCCGGTTACCTCTTTGCTAACATTCTCTTCAGAGCTGCAGTGAAAGCAGGAACCACGTGGAGAAGGCACCCACACTGAAAGTGCCTGGAGGGAACATTGGGGCTTCTTCTCAGTGTCTCTGACATAGGGTTTCACTGTCCCGGGAAAGTCTCTGCTAACACCGTGCAGAGTGCTGTGCCCAATATACAGAAACGTCTTGCAGTATCTCCTACAGGGAAAGTGCCAGGAGGAATTGTCGAGCTTGTTCTCAGTGTCTCTGAGAATTGCTCTGATTATCTGTGTGACCTCTTTGCTAAGACTCTCCAGAGAGCCGTCCTCAAAACCAACACACATCTTGACATATCTCCCACATTGATCGCAGTGTCTCCAGAAACGGCATTCAAGGAGCCAGGACCTTTTCTCCCTACACTCTCCATTGAGTTGTCCTCAAAACCAATATACATCCTGCTGTATCTCCCACATGGAAAGTGCCAGGAGGGAGAAGTGGGGATTATGTTTAGACTTTCTCGGAACTGCTTCAAATCAACTAGATATCTTTGTGCTGTAAATCTCCCAACAGCCAAACGCAAAAGCAGCAAACATCTCGCTGTATGTCCCACATCCAAAGTGCCAAGAGAGAGCTTGCTCTCCCTGTCTTTGAGTACTGTTTTCACTGTCCCGGTTACCTCTTTGCTAACATTCTCTTCAGAGCTGCAGTGAAAGCAGGAACCACGTGGAGAAGGCACCCACACTGAAAGTGCCTGGAGGGAACATTGGGGCTTCTTCTCAGTGTCTCTGACATAGGGTTTCACTGTCCCGGGAAAGTCTCTGCTAACACCGTGCAGAGCGCTGTGCCCAATATACAGAAACGTCTTGCGGTATCTCCTACAGGGAAAGTGCCAGGAGGGAATTGTCGAGCTTGTTCTCAGTGTCTCTGAGAATTGCTCTGATTATCCCTGTGACCTCTTTGCTAAGACTCTCCAGAGAGCCGTCCTCAAAACCAACACACATCTTGACATATCTCCCACATTGATCGCAGTGTCTCCAGAAACGGCATTCAAGGAGCCAGGACCTTTTCTCCCTACACTGTCCATTGAGTTGTCCTCAAAACCAATATACATCCTGCTGTATCTCCCACATGGAAAGTGCCAGGAGGGAGAAGTGGGGATTATGTTTAGACTTTCTCGGAACTGCTTCAAATCAACTAGATATCTTTGTGCTGTAAATCTCCCAACAGCCAAACGCAAAAGCAGCAAACATCTCGCTGTATGTCCCACATCCAAAGTGCCAAGAGAGAGCTTGCTCTCCCTGTCTTTGAGTACTGTTTTCACTGTCCCGGTTACCTCTTTGCTAACATTCTCTTCAGAGCTGCAGTGAAAGCAGGAACCACGTGGAGAAGGCACCCACACTGAAAGTGCCTGGAGGGAACACTGGGGCTTCTTCTCAGTGTCTCTGACATAGGGTTTCACTGTCCCGGGAAAGTCTCTGCTAACACCGTGCAGAGCGCTGTGCCCAATATACAGAAACGTCTTGCAGTATCTCCTACAGGGAAAGTGCCAGGAGGGAATTGTGGAGCTTGTTCTCAGTGTCTCTGAGAATTGCTCTGATTATCTGTGTGACCTCTTTGCTAAGACTCTCCAGAGAGCCGTCCTCAAAACCAACACACATCTTGACATATCTCCCACATTGATCGCAGTGTCTCCAGAAACGGCATTCAAGGAGCCAGGACCTTTTCTCCCTACACTGTCCATTGAGTTGTCCTCAAAACCAATATACATCCTGCTATATCTCCCACGTGGAAAGTGCCAGGAGGGAGAAGTGGGGATTATGTTTAGACTTTCTCGGAACTGCTTCAAATCAACTAGATATCTTTGTGCTGTAAATCTCCCAACAGCCAAACGCAAAAGCAGCAAACATCTCGCTGTATGTCCCACATCCAAAGTGCCAAGAGAGAGCTTGCTCTCCCTGTCTTTGAGTACTGTTTTCACTGTCCCGGTTACCTCTTTGCTAACATTCTCTTCAGAGCTGCAGTGAAAGCAGGAACCACGTGGAGAAGGCACCCACACTGAAAGTGCCTGGAGGGAACATTGGGGCTTCTTCTCAGTGTCTCTGACATAGGGTTTCACTGTCCCGGGAAAGTCTCTGCTAACACCGTGCAGAGCGCTGTGCCCAATATACAGAAACGTCTTGCGGTATCTCCTACAGGGAAAGTGCCAGGAGGGAATTGTCGAGCTTGTTCTCAGTGTCTCTGAGAATTGCTCTGATTATCCCTGTGACCTCTTTGCTAAGACTCTCCAGAGAGCCGTCCTCAAAACCAACACACATCTTGACATATCTCCCACATTGATCGCAGTGTCTCCAGAAACGGCATTCAAGGAGCCAGGACCTTTTCTCCCTACACTGTCCATTGAGTTGTCCTCAAAAGCAATATACATCCTGCTGTATCTCCCACATGGAAAGTGCCAGGAGGGAGAAGTGGGGATTATGTTTAGACTTTCTCGGAACTGCTTCAAATCAACTAGATATCTTTGTGCTGTAAATCTCCCAACAGCCAAACGCAAAAGCAGCAAACATCTCGCTGTATGTCCCACATCCAAAGTGCCAAGAGAGAGCTTGCTCTCCCTGTCTTTGAGTACTGTTTTCACTGTCCCGGTTACCTCTTTGCTAACGTTCTCTTCAGAGCTGCAGTGAAAGCAGGAACCACGTGGAGAAGGCACCCACACTGAAAGTGCCTGGAGGGAACATTGGGGCTTCTTCTCAGTGTCTCTGACATAGGGTTTCACTGTCCCGGGAAAGTCTCTGCTAACACCGTGCAGAGCGCTGTGCCCAATATACAGAAACGTCTTGCGGTATCTCCTACAGGGAAAGTGCCAGGAGGGAATTGTGGAGCTTGTTCTCAGTGTCTCTGAGAATTGCTCTGATTATCTGTGTGACCTCTTTGCTAAGACTCTCCAGAGAGCCGTCCTCAAAACCAACACACATCTTGACATATCTCCCACATTGATCGCAGTGTCTCCAGAAACGGCATTCAAGGAGCCAGGACCTTTTCTCCCTACACTGGCCATTGAGTTGTCCTCAAAACCAATATACATCCTGCTGTATCTCCCACATGGAAAGTGCCAGGAGGGAGAAGTGGGGATTACGTTTAGACTTTCTCGGAACTGCTTCAAATCAACTAGATATCTTTGTGCTGTAAATCTCCCAACAGCCAAACGCAAAAGCAGCAAACATCTCGCTGTATGTCCCACATCCAAAGTGCCAAGAGAGAGCTTGCTCTCCCTGTCTTTGAGTACTTTTTTCACTGTCCCGGTTACCTCTTTGCTAACATTCTCTTCAGAGCTGCAGTGAAAGCAGGAACCACGTGGAGAAGGCACCCACACTGAAAGTGCCTGGAGGGAACATTGGGGCTTCTTCTCAGTGTCTCTGACATAGGGTTTCACTGTCCCGGGAAAGTCTCTGCTAACACCGTGCAGAGCGCTGTGCCCAATATACAGAAACGTCTTGCGGTATCTCCTACAGGGAAAGTGCCAGGAGGGAATTGTGGAGCTTGTTCTCAGTGTCTCTGAGAATTGCTCTGATTATCTGTGTGACCTCTTTGCTAAGACTCTCCAGAGAGCCGTCCTCAAAACCAACACACATCTTGACATATCTCCCACATTGATCGCAGTGTCTCCAGAAACGGCATTCAAGGAGCCAGGACCTTTTCTCCCTACACTGTCCATTGAGTTGTCCTCAAAACCAATATACATCCTGCTATATCTCCCACGTGGAAAGTGCCAGGAGGGAGAAGTGGGGATTATGTTTAGACTTTCTCGGAACTGCTTCAAATCAACTAGATATCTTTGTGCTGTAAATCTCCCAACAGCCAAACGCAAAAGCAGCAAACATCTCGCTGTATGTCCCACATCCAAAGTGCCAAGAGAGAGCTTGCTCTCCCTGTCTTTGAGTACTGTTTTCACTGTCCCGGTTACCTCTTTGCTAACATTCTCTTCAGAGCTGCAGTGAAAGCAGGAACCACGTGGAGAAGGCACCCACACTGAAAGTGCCTGGAGGGAACATTGGGGCTTCTTCTCAGTGTCTCTGACATAGGGTTTCACTGTCCCGGGAAAGTCTCTGCTAACACCGTGCAGAGCGCTGTGCCCAATATACAGAAACGTCTTGCGGTATCTCCTACAGGGAAAGTGCCAGGAGGGAATTGTCGAGCTTGTTCTCAGTGTCTCTGAGAATTGCTCTGATTATCCCTGTGACCTCTTTGCTAAGACTCTCCAGAGAGCCGTCCTCAAAACCAACACACATCTTGACATATCTCCCACATTGATCGCAGTGTCTCCAGAAACGGCATTCAAGGAGCCAGGACCTTTTCTCCCTACACTGTCCATTGAGTTGTCCTCAAAAGCAATATACATCCTGCTGTATCTCCCACATGGAAAGTGCCAGGAGGGAGAAGTGGGGATTATGTTTAGACTTTCTCGGAACTGCTTCAAATCAACTAGATATCTTTGTGCTGTAAATCTCCCAACAGCCAAACGCAAAAGCAGCAAACATCTCGCTGTATGTCCCACATCCAAAGTGCCAAGAGAGAGCTTGCTCTCCCTGTCTTTGAGTACTGTTTTCACTGTCCCGGTTACCTCTTTGCTAACGTTCTCTTCAGAGCTGCAGTGAAAGCAGGAACCACGTGGAGAAGGCACCCACACTGAAAGTGCCTGGAGGGAACATTGGGGCTTCTTCTCAGTGTCTCTGACATAGGGTTTCACTGTCCCGGGAAAGTCTCTGCTAACACCGTGCAGAGCGCTGTGCCCAATATACAGAAACGTCTTGCGGTATCTCCTACAGGGAAAGTGCCAGGAGGGAATTGTCGAGCTTGTTCTCAGTGTCTCTGAGAATTGCTCTGATTATCCCTGTGACCTCTTTGCTAAGACTCTCCAGAGAGCCGTCCTCAAAACCAACACACATCTTGACATATCTCCCACATTGATCGCAGTGTCTCCAGAAACGGCATTCAAGGAGCCAGGACCTTTTCTCCCTACACTGGCCATTGAGTTGTCCTCAAAACCAATATACATCCTGCTGTATCTCCCACATGGAAAGTGCCAGGAGGGAGAAGTGGGGATTACGTTTAGACTTTCTCGGAACTGCTTCAAATCAACTAGATATCTTTGTGCTGTAAATCTCCCAACAGCCAAACGCAAAAGCAGCAAACATCTCGCTGTATGTCCCACATCCAAAGTGCCAAGAGAGAGCTTGCTCTCCCTGTCTTTGAGTACTTTTTTCACTGTCCCGGTTACCTCTTTGCTAACATTCTCTTCAGAGCTGCAGTGAAAGCAGGAACCACGTGGAGAAGGCACCCACACTGAAAGTGCCTGGAGGGAACATTGGGGCTTCTTCTCAGTGTCTCTGACATAGGGTTTCACTGTCCCGGGAAAGTCTCTGCTAACACCGTGCAGAGCGCTGTGCCCAATATACAGAAACGTCTTGCAGTATCTCCTACAGGGAAAGTGCCAGGAGGGAATTGTGGAGCTTGTTCTCAGTGTCTCTGAGAATTGCTCTGATTATCTGTGTGACCTCTTTGCTAAGACTCTCCAGAGAGCCGTCCTCAAAACCAACACACATCTTGACATATCTCCCACATTGATCGCAGTGTCTCCAGAAACGGCATTCAAGGAGCCAGGACCTTTTCTCCCTACACTGTCCATTGAGTTGTCCTCAAAACCAATATACATCCTGCTGTATCTCCCACATGGAAAGTGCCAGGAGGGAGAAGTGGGGATTATGTTTAGACTTTCTCGGAACTGCTTCAAATCAACTAGATATCTTTGTGCTGTAAATCTCCCAACAGCCAAACTCAAAAGCAGCAAACATCTCGCTGTATGTCCCACATCCAAAGTGCCAAGAGAGAGCTTGCTCTCCCTGTCTTTGAGTACTGTTTTCACTGTCCCGGTTACCTCTTTGCTAACGTTCTCTTCAGAGCTGCAGTGAAAGCAGGAACCACGTGGAGAAGGCACCCACACTGAAAGTGCCTGGAGGGAACATTGGGGCTTCTTCTCAGTGTCTCTGACATAGGGTTTCACTGTCCCGGGAAAGTCTCTGCTAACACCCTGCAGAGCGCTGTGCCCAATATACAGAAACGTCTTGCGGTATCTCCTACAGGGAAAGTGCCAGGAGGGAATTGTGGAGCTTGTTCTCAGTGTCTCTGAGAATTGCTCTGATTATCTGTGTGACCTCTTTGCTAAGACTCTCCAGAGTGCCGTCCTCAAAACCAACACACATCTTGACATATCTCCCACATTGATCGCAGTGTCTCCAGAAACGGCATTCAAGGAGCCAGGACCTTTTCTCCCTACACTGTCCATTGAGTTGTCCTCAAAACCAATATACATCCTGCTATATCTCCCACATGGAAAGTGCCAGGAGGGAGAAGTGGGGATTACGTTTAGACTTTCTCGGAACTGCTTCAAATCAACTAGATATCTTTGTGCTGTAAATCTCCCAACAGCCAAACGCAAAAGCAGCAAACATCTCGCTGTATGTCCCACATCCAAAGTGCCAAGAGAGAGCTTGCTCTCCCTGTCTTTGAGTACTGTTTTCACTGTCCCGGTTACCTCTTTGCTAACGTTCTCTTCAGAGCTGCAGTGAAAGCAGGAACCACGTGGAGAAGGCACCCACACTGAAAGTGCCTGGAGGGAACACTGGGGCTTCTTCTCAGTGTCTCTGACATAGGGTTTCACTGTCCCGGGAAAGTCTCTGCTAACACCGTGCAGAGCGCTGTGCCCAATATACAGAAACGTCTTGCGGTATCTCCTACAGGGAAAGTGCCAGGAGGGAATTGTGGAGCTTGTTCTCAGTGTCTCTGAGAATTGCTCTGATTATCTGTGTGACCTCTTTGCTAAGACTCTCCAGAGAGCCGTCCTCAAAACCAACACACATCTTGACATATCTCCCACATTGATCGCAGTGTCTCCAGAAACGGCATTCAAGGAGCCAGGACCTTTTCTCCCTACACTGTCCATTGAGTTGTCCTCAAAACCAATATACATCCTGCTGTATCTCCCACATGGAAAGTGCCAGGAGGGAGAAGTGGGGATTATGTTTAGACTTTCTCGGAACTGCTTCAAATCAACTAGATATCTTTGTGCTGTAAATCTCCCAACAGCCAAACGCAAAAGCAGCAAACATCTCGCTGTATGTCCCACATCCAAAGTGCCAAGAGAGAGCTCGCTCTCCCTGTCTTTGAGTACTGTTTTCACTGTCCCGGTTACCTCTTTGCTAACATTCTCTTCAGAGCTGCAGTGAAAGCAGGAACCACGTGGAGAAGGCACCCACACTGAAAGTGCCTGGAGGGAACATTGGGGCTTCTTCTCAGTGTCTCTGACATAGGGTTTCACTGTCCCGGGAAAGTCTCTGCTAACACCGTGCAGAGTGCTGTGCCCAATATACAGAAACGTCTTGCAGTATCTCCTACAGGGAAAGTGCCAGGAGGAATTGTCGAGCTTGTTCTCAGTGTCTCTGAGAATTGCTCTGATTATCTGTGTGACCTCTTTGCTAAGACTCTCCAGAGAGCCGTCCTCAAAACCAACACACATCTTGACATATCTCCCACATTGATCGCAGTGTCTCCAGAAACGGCATTCAAGGAGCCAGGACCTTTTCTCCCTACACTCTCCATTGAGTTGTCCTCAAAACCAATATACATCCTGCTGTATCTCCCACATGGAAAGTGCCAGGAGGGAGAAGTGGGGATTATGTTTAGACTTTCTCGGAACTGCTTCAAATCAACTAGATATCTTTGTGCTGTAAATCTCCCAACAGCCAAACGCAAAAGCAGCAAACATCTCGCTGTATGTCCCACATCCAAAGTGCCAAGAGAGAGCTTGCTCTCCCTGTCTTTGAGTACTGTTTTCACTGTCCCGGTTACCTCTTTGCTAACGTTCTCTTCAGAGCTGCAGTGAAAGCAGGAACCACGTGGAGAAGGCACCCACACTGAAAGTGCCTGGAGGGAACATTGGGGCTTCTTCTCAGTGTCTCTGACATAGGGTTTCACTGTCCCGGGAAAGTCTCTGCTAACACCGTGCAGAGCGCTGTGCCCAATATACAGAAACGTCTTGCGGTATCTCCTACAGGGAAAGTGCCAGGAGGGAATTGTGGAGCTTGTTCTCAGTGTCTCTGAGAATTGCTCTGATTATCTGTGTGACCTCTTTGCTAAGACTCTCCAGAGAGCCGTCCTCAAAACCAACACACATCTTGACATATCTCCCACATTGATCGCAGTGTCTCCAGAAACGGCATTCAAGGAGCCAGGACCTTTTCTCCCTACACTGTCCATTGAGTTGTCCTCAAAACCAATATACATCCTGCTGTATCTCCCACATGGAAAGTGCCAGGAGGGAGAAGTGGGGATTATGTTTAGACTTTCTCGGAACTGCTTCAAATCAACTAGATATCTTTGTGCTGTAAATCTCCCAACAGCCAAACGCAAAAGCAGCAAACATCTCGCTGTATGTCCCACATCCAAAGTGCCAAGAGAGAGCTTGCTCTCCCTGTCTTTGAGTACTGTTTTCACTGTCCCGGTTACCTCTTTGCTAACGTTCTCTTCAGAGCTGCAGTGAAAGCAGGAACCACGTGGAGAAGGCACCCACACTGAAAGTGCCTGGAGGGAACACTGGGGCTTCTTCTCAGTGTCTCTGACATAGGGTTTCACTGTCCCGGGAAAGTCTCTGCTAACACCCTGCAGAGCGCTGTGCCCAATATACAGAAACGTCTTGCGGTATCTCCTACAGGGAAAGTGCCAGGAGGGAATTGTGGAGCTTGTTCTCAGTGTCTCTGAGAATTGCTCTGATTATCTGTGTGACCTCTTTGCTAAGACTCTCCAGAGAGCCGTCCTCAAAACCAACACACATCTTGACATATCTCCCACATTGATCGCAGTGTCTCCAGAAACGGCATTCAAGGAGCCAGGACCTTTTCTCCCTACACTGTCCATTGAGTTGTCCTCAAAACCAATATACATCCTGCTGTATCTCCCACATGGAAAGTGCCAGGAGGGAGAAGTGGGGATTATGTTTAGACTTTCTCGGAACTGCTTCAAATCAACTAGATATCTTTGTGCTGTAAATCTCCCAACAGCCAAACGCAAAAGCAGCAAACATCTCGCTGTATGTCCCACATCCAAAGTGCCAAGAGAGAGCTCGCTCTCCCTGTCTTTGAGTACTGTTTTCACTGTCCCGGTTACCTCTTTGCTAACATTCTCTTCAGAGCTGCAGTGAAAGCAGGAACCACGTGGAGAAGGCACCCACACTGAAAGTGCCTGGAGGGAACATTGGGGCTTCTTCTCAGTGTCTCTGACATAGGGTTTCACTGTCCCGGGAAAGTCTCTGCTAACACCGTGCAGAGTGCTGTGCCCAATATACAGAAACGTCTTGCAGTATCTCCTACAGGGAAAGTGCCAGGAGGAATTGTCGAGCTTGTTCTCAGTGTCTCTGAGAATTGCTCTGATTATCTGTGTGACCTCTTTGCTAAGACTCTCCAGAGAGCCGTCCTCAAAACCAACACACATCTTGACATATCTCCCACATTGATCGCAGTGTCTCCAGAAACGGCATTCAAGGAGCCAGGACCTTTTCTCCCTACACTCTCCATTGAGTTGTCCTCAAAACCAATATACATCCTGCTGTATCTCCCACATGGAAAGTGCCAGGAGGGAGAAGTGGGGATTATGTTTAGACTTTCTCGGAACTGCTTCAAATCAACTAGATATCTTTGTGCTGTAAATCTCCCAACAGCCAAACGCAAAAGCAGCAAACATCTCGCTGTATGTCCCACATCCAAAGTGCCAAGAGAGAGCTTGCTCTCCCTGTCTTTGAGTACTGTTTTCACTGTCCCGGTTACCTCTTTGCTAACGTTCTCTTCAGAGCTGCAGTGAAAGCAGGAACCACGTGGAGAAGGCACCCACACTGAAAGTGCCTGGAGGGAACATTGGGGCTTCTTCTCAGTGTCTCTGACATAGGGTTTCACTGTCCCGGGAAAGTCTCTGCTAACACCGTGCAGAGCGCTGTGCCCAATATACAGAAACGTCTTGCGGTATCTCCTACAGGGAAAGTGCCAGGAGGGAATTGTGGAGCTTGTTCTCAGTGTCTCTGAGAATTGCTCTGATTATCTGTGTGACCTCTTTGCTAAGACTCTCCAGAGAGCCGTCCTCAAAACCAACACACATCTTGACATATCTCCCACATTGATCGCAGTGTCTCCAGAAACGGCATTCAAGGAGCCAGGACCTTTTCTCCCTACACTGTCCATTGAGTTGTCCTCAAAACCAATATACATCCTGCTGTATCTCCCACATGGAAAGTGCCAGGAGGGAGAAGTGGGGATTATGTTTAGACTTTCTCGGAACTGCTTCAAATCAACTAGATATCTTTGTGCTGTAAATCTCCCAACAGCCAAACGCAAAAGCAGCAAACATCTCGCTGTATGTCCCACATCCAAAGTGCCAAGAGAGAGCTTGCTCTCCCTGTCTTTGAGTACTGTTTTCACTGTCCCGGTTACCTCTTTGCTAACGTTCTCTTCAGAGCTGCAGTGAAAGCAGGAACCACGTGGAGAAGGCACCCACACTGAAAGTGCCTGGAGGGAACATTGGGGCTTCTTCTCAGTGTCTCTGACATAGGGTTTCACTGTCCCGGGAAAGTCTCTGCTAACACCGTGCAGAGCGCTGTGCCCAATATACAGAAACGTCTTGCGGTATCTCCTACAGGGAAAGTGCCAGGAGGGAATTGTGGAGCTTGTTCTCAGTGTCTCTGAGAATTGCTCTGATTATCTGTGTGACCTCTTTGCTAAGACTCTCCAGAGAGCCGTCCTCAAAACCAACACACATCTTGACATATCTCCCACATTGATCGCAGTGTCTCCAGAAACGGCATTCAAGGAGCCAGGACCTTTTCTCCCTACACTGTCCATTGAGTTGTCCTCAAAACCAATATACATCCTGCTGTATCTCCCACATGGAAAGTGCCAGGAGGGAGAAGTGGGGATTATGTTTAGACTTTCTCGGAACTGCTTCAAATCAACTAGATATCTTTGTGCTGTAAATCTCCCAACAGCCAAACGCAAAAGCAGCAAACATCTCGCTGTATGTCCCACATCCAAAGTGCCAAGAGAGAGCTTGCTCTCCCTGTCTTTGAGTACTGTTTTCACTGTCCCGGTTACCTCTTTGCTAACGTTCTCTTCAGAGCTGCAGTGAAAGCAGGAACCACGTGGAGAAGGCACCCACACTGAAAGTGCCTGGAGGGAACATTGGGGCTTCTTCTCAGTGTCTCTGACATAGGGTTTCACTGTCCCGGGAAAGTCTCTGCTAACACCGTGCAGAGCGCTGTGCCCAATATACAGAAACGTCTTGCGGTATCTCCTACAGGGAAAGTGCCAGGAGGGAATTGTGGAGCTTGTTCTCAGTGTCTCTGAGAATTGCTCTGATTATCTGTGTGACCTCTTTGCTAAGACTCTCCAGAGAGCCGTCCTCAAAACCAACACACATCTTGACATATCTCCCACATTGATCGCAGTGTCTCCAGAAACGGCATTCAAGGAGCCAGGACCTTTTCTCCCTACACTGTCCATTGAGTTGTCCTCAAAACCAATATACATCCTGCTGTATCTCCCACATGGAAAGTGCCAGGAGGGAGAAGTGGGGATTACGTTTAGACTTTCTCGGAACTGCTTCAAATCAACTAGATATCTTTGTGCTGTAAATCTCCCAACAGCCAAACGCAAAAGCAGCAAACATCTCGCTGTATGTCCCACATCCAAAGTGCCAAGAGAGAGCTTGCTCTCCCTGTCTTTGAGTACTGTTTTCACTGTCCCGGTTACCTCTTTGCTAACGTTCTCTTCAGAGCTGCAGTGAAAGCAGGAACCACGTGGAGAAGGCACCCACACTGAAAGTGCCTGGAGGGAACATTGGGGCTTCTTCTCAGTGTCTCTGACATAGGGTTTCACTGTCCCGGGAAAGTCTCTGCTAACACCGTGCAGAGCGCTGTGCCCAATATACAGAAACGTCTTGCGGTATCTCCTACAGGGAAAGTGCCAGGAGGGAATTGTGGAGCTTGTTCTCAGTGTCTCTGAGAATTGCTCTGATTATCTGTGTGACCTCTTTGCTAAGACTCTCCAGAGAGCCGTCCTCAAAACCAACACACATCTTGACATATCTCCCACATTGATCGCAGTGTCTCCAGAAACGGCATTCAAGGAGCCAGGACCTTTTCTCCCTACACTGTCCATTGAGTTGTCCTCAAAACCAATATACATCCTGCTGTATCTCCCACATGGAAAGTGCCAGGAGGGAGAAGTGGGGATTATGTTTAGACTTTCTCGGAACTGCTTCAAATCAACTAGATATCTTTGTGCTGTAAATCTCCCAACAGCCAAACGCAAAAGCAGCAAACATCTCGCTGTATGTCCCACATCCAAAGTGCCAAGAGAGAGCTTGCTCTCCCTGTCTTTGAGTACTGTTTTCACTGTCCCGGTTACCTCTTTGCTAACGTTCTCTTCAGAGCTGCAGTGAAAGCAGGAACCACGTGGAGAAGGCACCCACACTGAAAGTGCCTGGAGGGAACATTGGGGCTTCTTCTCAGTGTCTCTGACATAGGGTTTCACTGTCCCGGGAAAGTCTCTGCTAACACCGTGCAGAGCGCTGTGCCCAATATACAGAAACGTCTTGCGGTATCTCCTACAGGGAAAGTGCCAGGAGGGAATTGTGGAGCTTGTTCTCAGTGTCTCTGAGAATTGCTCTGATTATCTGTGTGACCTCTTTGCTAAGACTCTCCAGAGAGCCGTCCTCAAAACCAACACACATCTTGACATATCTCCCACATTGATCGCAGTGTCTCCAGAAACGGCATTCAAGGAGCCAGGACCTTTTCTCCCTACACTGTCCATTGAGTTGTCCTCAAAACCAATATACATCCTGCTGTATCTCCCACATGGAAAGTGCCAGGAGGGAGAAGTGGGGATTACGTTTAGACTTTCTCGGAACTGCTTCAAATCAACTAGATATCTTTGTGCTGTAAATCTCCCAACAGCCAAACGCAAAAGCAGCAAACATCTCGCTGTATGTCCCACATCCAAAGTGCCAAGAGAGAGCTTGCTCTCCCTGTCTTTGAGTACTTTTTTCACTGTCCCGGTTACCTCTTTGCTAACATTCTCTTCAGAGCTGCAGTGAAAGCAGGAACCACGTGGAGAAGGCACCCACACTGAAAGTGCCTGGAGGGAACATTGGGGCTTCTTCTCAGTGTCTCTGACATAGGGTTTCACTGTCCCGGGAAAGTCTCTGCTAACACCGTGCAGAGCGCTGTGCCCAATATACAGAAACGTCTTGCGGTATCTCCTACAGGGAAAGTGCCAGGAGGGAATTGTGGAGCTTGTTCTCAGTGTCTCTGAGAATTGCTCTGATTATCTGTGTGACCTCTTTGCTAAGACTCTCCAGAGAGCCGTCCTCAAAACCAACACACATCTTGACATATCTCCCACATTGATCGCAGTGTCTCCAGAAACGGCATTCAAGGAGCCAGGACCTTTTCTCCCTACACTGTCCATTGAGTTGTCCTCAAAACCAATATACATCCTGCTGTATCTCCCACATGGAAAGTGCCAGGAGGGAGAAGTGGGGATTATGTTTAGACTTTCTCGGAACTGCTTCAAATCAACTAGATATCTTTGTGCTGTAAATCTCCCAACAGCCAAACGCAAAAGCAGCAAACATCTCGCTGTATGTCCCACATCCAAAGTGCCAAGAGAGAGCTTGCTCTCCCTGTCTTTGAGTACTGTTTTCACTGTCCCGGTTACCTCTTTGCTAACGTTCTCTTCAGAGCTGCAGTGAAAGCAGGAACCACGTGGAGAAGGCACCCACACTGAAAGTGCCTGGAGGGAACATTGGGGCTTCTTCTCAGTGTCTCTGACATAGGGTTTCACTGTCCCGGGAAAGTCTCTGCTAACACCCTGCAGAGCGCTGTGCCCAATATACAGAAACGTCTTGCGGTATCTCCTACAGGGAAAGTGCCAGGAGGGAATTGTGGAGCTTGTTCTCAGTGTCTCTGAGAATTGCTCTGATTATCTGTGTGACCTCTTTGCTAAGACTCTCCAGAGTGCCGTCCTCAAAACCAACACACATCTTGACATATCTCCCACATTGATCGCAGTGTCTCCAGAAACGGCATTCAAGGAGCCAGGACCTTTTCTCCCTACACTGTCCATTGAGTTGTCCTCAAAACCAATATACATCCTGCTGTATCTCCCACGTGGAAAGTGCCAGGAGGGAGAAGTGGGGATTACGTTTAGACTTTCTCGGAACTGCTTCAAATCAACTAGATATCTTTGTGCTGTAAATCTCCCAACAGCCAAACGCAAAAGCAGCAAACATCTCGCTGTATGTCCCACATCCAAAGTGCCAAGAGAGAGCTTGCTCTCCCTGTCTTTGAGTACTGTTTTCACTGTCCCGGTTACCTCTTTGCTAACGTTCTCTTCAGAGCTGC
Organism: Chroicocephalus ridibundus; assembly: GCF_963924245.1. Taxonomy (NCBI): domain Eukaryota; kingdom Metazoa; phylum Chordata; class Aves; order Charadriiformes; family Laridae; genus Chroicocephalus; species Chroicocephalus ridibundus. The sequence goes on from NW_026961615.1 coordinate 1,339,743, forward strand.
AGTGAAAGCAGGAACCACGTGGAGAAGGCACCCACACTGAAAGTGCCTGGAGGGAACACTGGGGCTTCTTCTCAGTGTCTCTGACATAGGGTTTCACTGTCCCGGGAAAGTCTCTGCTAACACCCTGCAGAGCGCTGTGCCCAATATACAGAAACGTCTTGCGGTATCTCCTACAGGGAAAGTGCCAGGAGGGAATTGTGGAGCTTGTTCTCAGTGTCTCTGAGAATTGCTCTGATTATCTGTGTGACCTCTTTGCTAAGACTCTCCAGAGAGCCGTCCTCAAAACCAACACACATCTTGACATATCTCCCACATTGATCGCAGTGTCTCCAGAAACGGCATTCAAGGAGCCAGGACCTTTTCTCCCTACACTGTCCATTGAGTTGTCCTCAAAACCAATATACATCCTGCTGTATCTCCCACATGGAAAGTGCCAGGAGGGAGAAGTGGGGATTACGTTTAGACTTTCTCGGAACTGCTTCAAATCAACTAGATATCTTTGTGCTGTAAATCTCCCAACAGCCAAACGCAAAAGCAGCAAACATCTCGCTGTATGTCCCACATCCAAAGTGCCAAGAGAGAGCTTGCTCTCCCTGTCTTTGAGTACTGTTTTCACTGTCCCGGTTACCTCTTTGCTAACATTCTCTTCAGAGCTGCAGTGAAAGCAGGAACCACGTGGAGAAGGCACCCACACTGAAAGTGCCTGGAGGGAACACTGGGGCTTCTTCTCAGTGTCTCTGACATAGGGTTTCACTGTCCCGGGAAAGTCTCTGCTAACACCGTGCAGAGCGCTGTGCCCAATATACAGAAACGTCTTGCGGTATCTCCTACAGGGAAAGTGCCAGGAGGGAATTGTGGAGCTTGTTCTCAGTGTCTCTGAGAATTGCTCTGATTATCTGTGTGACCTCTTTGCTAAGACTCTCCAGAGAGCCGTCCTCAAAACCAACACACATCTTGACATATCTCCCACATTGATCGCAGTGTCTCCAGAAACGGCATTCAAGGAGCCAGGACCTTTTCTCCCTACACTGTCCATTGAGTTGTCCTCAAAACCAATATACATCCTGCTGTATCTCCCACATGGAAAGTGCCAGGAGGGAGAAGTGGGGATTATGTTTAGACTTTCTCGGAACTGCTTCAAATCAACTAGATATCTTTGTGCTGTAAATCTCCCAACAGCCAAACGCAAAAGCAGCAAACATCTCGCTGTATGTCCCACATCCAAAGTGCCAAGAGAGAGCTTGCTCTCCCTGTCTTTGAGTACTGTTTTCACTGTCCCGGTTACCTCTTTGCTAACATTCTCTTCAGAGCTGCAGTGAAAGCAGGAACCACGTGGAGAAGGCACCCACACTGAAAGTGCCTGGAGGGAACATTGGGGCTTCTTCTCAGTGTCTCTGACATAGGGTTTCACTGTCCCGGGAAAGTCTCTGCTAACACCGTGCAGAGCGCTGTGCCCAATATACAGAAACGTCTTGCGGTATCTCCTACAGGGAAAGTGCCAGGAGGGAATTGTGGAGCTTGTTCTCAGTGTCTCTGAGAATTGCTCTGATTATCTGTGTGACCTCTTTGCTAAGACTCTCCAGAGAGCCGTCCTCAAAACCAACACACATCTTGACATATCTCCCACATTGATCGCAGTGTCTCCAGAAACGGCATTCAAGGAGCCAGGACCTTTTCTCCCTACACTGTCCATTGAGTTGTCCTCAAAACCAATATACATCCTGCTGTATCTCCCACATGGAAAGTGCCAGGAGGGAGAAGTGGGGATTATGTTTAGACTTTCTCGGAACTGCTTCAAATCAACTAGATATCTTTGTGCTGTAAATCTCCCAACAGCCAAACGCAAAAGCAGCAAACATCTCGCTGTATGTCCCACATCGAAAGTGCCAAGAGAGAGCTTGCTCTCCCTGTCTTTGAGTACTGTTTTCACTGTCCCGGTTACCTCTTTGCTAACATTCTCTTCAGAGCTGCAGTGAAAGCAGGAACCACGTGGAGAAGGCACCCACACTGAAAGTGCCTGGAGGGAACATTGGGGCTTCTTCTCAGTGTCTCTGACATAGGGTTTCACTGTCCCGGGAAAGTCTCTGCTAACACCGTGCAGAGCGCTGTGCCCAATATACAGAAACGTCTTGCGGTATCTCCTACAGGGAAAGTGCCAGGAGGGAATTGTGGAGCTTGTTCTCAGTGTCTCTGAGAATTGCTCTGATTATCTGTGTGACCTCTTTGCTAAGACTCTCCAGAGAGCCGTCCTCAAAACCAACACACATCTTGACATATCTCCCACATTGATCGCAGTGTCTCCAGAAACGGCATTCAAGGAGCCAGGACCTTTTCTCCCTACACTCTCCATTGAGTTGTCCTCAAAACCAATATACATCCTGCTGTATCTCCCACATGGAAAGTGCCAGGAGGGAGAAGTGGGGATTATGTTTAGACTTTCTCGGAACTGCTTCAAATCAACTAGATATCTTTGTGCTGTAAATCTCCCAACAGCCAAACGCAAAAGCAGCAAACATCTCGCTGTATGTCCCACATCCAAAGTGCCAAGAGAGAGCTTGCTCTCCCTGTCTTTGAGTACTGTTTTCACTGTCCCGGTTACCTCTTTGCTAACGTTCTCTTCAGAGCTGCAGTGAAAGCAGGAACCACGTGGAGAAGGCACCCACACTGAAAGTGCCTGGAGGGAACATTGGGGCTTCTTCTCAGTGTCTCTGACATAGGGTTTCACTGTCCCGGGAAAGTCTCTGCTAACACCGTGCAGAGCGCTGTGCCCAATATACAGAAACGTCTTGCGGTATCTCCTACAGGGAAAGTGCCAGGAGGGAATTGTGGAGCTTGTTCTCAGTGTCTCTGAGAATTGCTCTGATTATCTGTGTGACCTCTTTGCTAAGACTCTCCAGAGAGCCGTCCTCAAAACCAACACACATCTTGACATATCTCCCACATTGATCGCAGTGTCTCCAGAAACGGCATTCAAGGAGCCAGGACCTTTTCTCCCTACACTGTCCATTGAGTTGTCCTCAAAACCAATATACATCCTGCTGTATCTCCCACATGGAAAGTGCCAGGAGGGAGAAGTGGGGATTACGTTTAGACTTTCTCGGAACTGCTTCAAATCAACTAGATATCTTTGTGCTGTAAATCTCCCAACAGCCAAACGCAAAAGCAGCAAACATCTCGCTGTATGTCCCACATCCAAAGTGCCAAGAGAGAGCTTGCTCTCCCTGTCTTTGAGTACTTTTTTCACTGTCCCGGTTACCTCTTTGCTAACATTCTCTTCAGAGCTGCAGTGAAAGCAGGAACCACGTGGAGAAGGCACCCACACTGAAAGTGCCTGGAGGGAACATTGGGGCTTCTTCTCAGTGTCTCTGACATAGGGTTTCACTGTCCCGGGAAAGTCTCTGCTAACACCCTGCAGAGCGCTGTGCCCAATATACAGAAACGTCTTGCGGTATCTCCTACAGGGAAAGTGCCAGGAGGGAATTGTGGAGCTTGTTCTCAGTGTCTCTGAGAATTGCTCTGATTATCTGTGTGACCTCTTTGCTAAGACTCTCCAGAGAGCCGTCCTCAAAACCAACACACATCTTGACATATCTCCCACATTGATCGCAGTGTCTCCAGAAACGGCATTCAAGGAGCCAGGACCTTTTCTCCCTACACTGTCCATTGAGTTGTCCTCAAAACCAATATACATCCTGCTGTATCTCCCACATGGAAAGTGCCAGGAGGGAGAAGTGGGGATTACGTTTAGACTTTCTCGGAACTGCTTCAAATCAACTAGATATCTTTGTGCTGTAAATCTCCCAACAGCCAAACGCAAAAGCAGCAAACATCTCGCTGTATGTCCCACATCCAAAGTGCCAAGAGAGAGCTTGCTCTCCCTGTCTTTGAGTACTTTTTTCACTGTCCCGGTTACCTCTTTGCTAACATTCTCTTCAGAGCTGCAGTGAAAGCAGGAACCACGTGGAGAAGGCACCCACACTGAAAGTGCCTGGAGGGAACATTGGGGCTTCTTCTCAGTGTCTCTGACATAGGGTTTCACTGTCCCGGGAAAGTCTCTGCTAACACCGTGCAGAGCGCTGTGCCCAATATACAGAAACGTCTTGCGGTATCTCCTACAGGGAAAGTGCCAGGAGGGAATTGTGGAGCTTGTTCTCAGTGTCTCTGAGAATTGCTCTGATTATCTGTGTGACCTCTTTGCTAAGACTCTCCAGAGTGCCGTCCTCAAAACCAACACACATCTTGACATATCTCCCACATTGATCGCAGTGTCTCCAGAAACGGCATTCAAGGAGCCAGGACCTTTTCTCCCTACACTGTCCATTGAGTTGTCCTCAAAACCAATATACATCCTGCTGTATCTCCCACGTGGAAAGTGCCAGGAGGGAGAAGTGGGGATTACGTTTAGACTTTCTCGGAACTGCTTCAAATCAACTAGATATCTTTGTGCTGTAAATCTCCCAACAGCCAAACGCAAAAGCAGCAAACATCTCGCTGTATGTCCCACATCCAAAGTGCCAAGAGAGAGCTTGCTCTCCCTGTCTTTGAGTACTGTTTTCACTGTCCCGGTTACCTCTTTGCTAACGTTCTCTTCAGAGCTGCAGTGAAAGCAGGAACCACGTGGAGAAGGCACCCACACTGAAAGTGCCTGGAGGGAACACTGGGGCTTCTTCTCAGTGTCTCTGACATAGGGTTTCACTGTCCCGGGAAAGTCTCTGCTAACACCCTGCAGAGCGCTGTGCCCAATATACAGAAACGTCTTGCGGTATCTCCTACAGGGAAAGTGCCAGGAGGGAATTGTGGAGCTTGTTCTCAGTGTCTCTGAGAATTGCTCTGATTATCTGTGTGACCTCTTTGCTAAGACTCTCCAGAGAGCCGTCCTCAAAACCAACACACATCTTGACATATCTCCCACATTGATCGCAGTGTCTCCAGAAACGGCATTCAAGGAGCCAGGACCTTTTCTCCCTACACTGTCCATTGAGTTGTCCTCAAAACCAATATACATCCTGCTGTATCTCCCACATGGAAAGTGCCAGGAGGGAGAAGTGGGGATTACGTTTAGACTTTCTCGGAACTGCTTCAAATCAACTAGATATCTTTGTGCTGTAAATCTCCCAACAGCCAAACGCAAAAGCAGCAAACATCTCGCTGTATGTCCCACATCCAAAGTGCCAAGAGAGAGCTTGCTCTCCCTGTCTTTGAGTACTGTTTTCACTGTCCCGGTTACCTCTTTGCTAACGTTCTCTTCAGAGCTGCAGTGAAAGCAGGAACCACGTGGAGAAGGCACCCACACTGAAAGTGCCTGGAGGGAACACTGGGGCTTCTTCTCAGTGTCTCTGACATAGGGTTTCACTGTCCCGGGAAAGTCTCTGCTAACACCCTGCAGAGCGCTGTGCCCAATATACAGAAACGTCTTGCGGTATCTCCTACAGGGAAAGTGCCAGGAGGGAATTGTGGAGCTTGTTCTCAGTGTCTCTGAGAATTGCTCTGATTATCTGTGTGACCTCTTTGCTAAGACTCTCCAGAGAGCCGTCCTCAAAACCAACACACATCTTGACATATCTCCCACATTGATCGCAGTGTCTCCAGAAACGGCATTCAAGGAGCCAGGACCTTTTCTCCCTACACTGTCCATTGAGTTGTCCTCAAAACCAATATACATCCTGCTGTATCTCCCACATGGAAAGTGCCAGGAGGGAGAAGTGGGGATTACGTTTAGACTTTCTCGGAACTGCTTCAAATCAACTAGATATCTTTGTGCTGTAAATCTCCCAACAGCCAAACGCAAAAGCAGCAAACATCTCGCTGTATGTCCCACATCCAAAGTGCCAAGAGAGAGCTTGCTCTCCCTGTCTTTGAGTACTGTTTTCACTGTCCCGGTTACCTCTTTGCTAACATTCTCTTCAGAGCTGCAGTGAAAGCAGGAACCACGTGGAGAAGGCACCCACACTGAAAGTGCCTGGAGGGAACACTGGGGCTTCTTCTCAGTGTCTCTGACATAGGGTTTCACTGTCCCGGGAAAGTCTCTGCTAACACCGTGCAGAGCGCTGTGCCCAATATACAGAAACGTCTTGCGGTATCTCCTACAGGGAAAGTGCCAGGAGGGAATTGTGGAGCTTGTTCTCAGTGTCTCTGAGAATTGCTCTGATTATCTGTGTGACCTCTTTGCTAAGACTCTCCAGAGAGCCGTCCTCAAAACCAACACACATCTTGACATATCTCCCACATTGATCGCAGTGTCTCCAGAAACGGCATTCAAGGAGCCAGGACCTTTTCTCCCTACACTGTCCATTGAGTTGTCCTCAAAACCAATATACATCCTGCTGTATCTCCCACATGGAAAGTGCCAGGAGGGAGAAGTGGGGATTATGTTTAGACTTTCTCGGAACTGCTTCAAATCAACTAGATATCTTTGTGCTGTAAATCTCCCAACAGCCAAACGCAAAAGCAGCAAACATCTCGCTGTATGTCCCACATCCAAAGTGCCAAGAGAGAGCTTGCTCTCCCTGTCTTTGAGTACTGTTTTCACTGTCCCGGTTACCTCTTTGCTAACATTCTCTTCAGAGCTGCAGTGAAAGCAGGAACCACGTGGAGAAGGCACCCACACTGAAAGTGCCTGGAGGGAACATTGGGGCTTCTTCTCAGTGTCTCTGACATAGGGTTTCACTGTCCCGGGAAAGTCTCTGCTAACACCGTGCAGAGCGCTGTGCCCAATATACAGAAACGTCTTGCGGTATCTCCTACAGGGAAAGTGCCAGGAGGGAATTGTGGAGCTTGTTCTCAGTGTCTCTGAGAATTGCTCTGATTATCTGTGTGACCTCTTTGCTAAGACTCTCCAGAGAGCCGTCCTCAAAACCAACACACATCTTGACATATCTCCCACATTGATCGCAGTGTCTCCAGAAACGGCATTCAAGGAGCCAGGACCTTTTCTCCCTACACTGTCCATTGAGTTGTCCTCAAAACCAATATACATCCTGCTGTATCTCCCACATGGAAAGTGCCAGGAGGGAGAAGTGGGGATTATGTTTAGACTTTCTCGGAACTGCTTCAAATCAACTAGATATCTTTGTGCTGTAAATCTCCCAACAGCCAAACGCAAAAGCAGCAAACATCTCGCTGTATGTCCCACATCCAAAGTGCCAAGAGAGAGCTTGCTCTCCCTGTCTTTGAGTACTGTTTTCACTGTCCCGGTTACCTCTTTGCTAACATTCTCTTCAGAGCTGCAGTGAAAGCAGGAACCACGTGGAGAAGGCACCCACACTGAAAGTGCCTGGAGGGAACATTGGGGCTTCTTCTCAGTGTCTCTGACATAGGGTTTCACTGTCCCGGGAAAGTCTCTGCTAACACCCTGCAGAGCGCTGTGCCCAATATACAGAAACGTCTTGCGGTATCTCCTACAGGGAAAGTGCCAGGAGGGAATTGTGGAGCTTGTTCTCAGTGTCTCTGAGAATTGCTCTGATTATCTGTGTGACCTCTTTGCTAAGACTCTCCAGAGAGCCGTCCTCAAAACCAACACACATCTTGACATATCTCCCACATTGATCGCAGTGTCTCCAGAAACGGCATTCAAGGAGCCAGGACCTTTTCTCCCTACACTCTCCATTGAGTTGTCCTCAAAACCAATATACATCCTGCTGTATCTCCCACATGGAAAGTGCCAGGAGGGAGAAGTGGGGATTATGTTTAGACTTTCTCGGAACTGCTTCAAATCAACTAGATATCTTTGTGCTGTAAATCTCCCAACAGCCAAACGCAAAAGCAGCAAACATCTCGCTGTATGTCCCACATCCAAAGTGCCAAGAGAGAGCTTGCTCTCCCTGTCTTTGAGTACTGTTTTCACTGTCCCGGTTACCTCTTTGCTAACGTTCTCTTCAGAGCTGCAGTGAAAGCAGGAACCACGTGGAGAAGGCACCCACACTGAAAGTGCCTGGAGGGAACATTGGGGCTTCTTCTCAGTGTCTCTGACATAGGGTTTCACTGTCCCGGGAAAGTCTCTGCTAACACCCTGCAGAGCGCTGTGCCCAATATACAGAAACGTCTTGCGGTATCTCCTACAGGGAAAGTGCCAGGAGGGAATTGTGGAGCTTGTTCTCAGTGTCTCTGAGAATTGCTCTGATTATCTGTGTGACCTCTTTGCTAAGACTCTCCAGAGTGCCGTCCTCAAAACCAACACACATCTTGACATATCTCCCACATTGATCGCAGTGTCTCCAGAAACGGCATTCAAGGAGCCAGGACCTTTTCTCCCTACACTGTCCATTGAGTTGTCCTCAAAACCAATATACATCCTGCTGTATCTCCCACGTGGAAAGTGCCAGGAGGGAGAAGTGGGGATTACGTTTAGACTTTCTCGGAACTGCTTCAAATCAACTAGATATCTTTGTGCTGTAAATCTCCCAACAGCCAAACGCAAAAGCAGCAAACATCTCGCTGTATGTCCCACATCCAAAGTGCCAAGAGAGAGCTTGCTCTCCCTGTCTTTGAGTACTGTTTTCACTGTCCCGGTTACCTCTTTGCTAACGTTCTCTTCAGAGCTGCAGTGAAAGCAGGAACCACGTGGAGAAGGCACCCACACTGAAAGTGCCTGGAGGGAACACTGGGGCTTCTTCTCAGTGTCTCTGACATAGGGTTTCACTGTCCCGGGAAAGTCTCTGCTAACACCCTGCAGAGCGCTGTGCCCAATATACAGAAACGTCTTGCGGTATCTCCTACAGGGAAAGTGCCAGGAGGGAATTGTGGAGCTTGTTCTCAGTGTCTCTGAGAATTGCTCTGATTATCTGTGTGACCTCTTTGCTAAGACTCTCCAGAGAGCCGTCCTCAAAACCAACACACATCTTGACATATCTCCCACATTGATCGCAGTGTCTCCAGAAACGGCATTCAAGGAGCCAGGACCTTTTCTCCCTACACTGTCCATTGAGTTGTCCTCAAAACCAATATACATCCTGCTGTATCTCCCACATGGAAAGTGCCAGGAGGGAGAAGTGGGGATTACGTTTAGACTTTCTCGGAACTGCTTCAAATCAACTAGATATCTTTGTGCTGTAAATCTCCCAACAGCCAAACGCAAAAGCAGCAAACATCTCGCTGTATGTCCCACATCCAAAGTGCCAAGAGAGAGCTTGCTCTCCCTGTCTTTGAGTACTGTTTTCACTGTCCCGGTTACCTCTTTGCTAACATTCTCTTCAGAGCTGCAGTGAAAGCAGGAACCACGTGGAGAAGGCACCCACACTGAAAGTGCCTGGAGGGAACACTGGGGCTTCTTCTCAGTGTCTCTGACATAGGGTTTCACTGTCCCGGGAAAGTCTCTGCTAACACCGTGCAGAGCGCTGTGCCCAATATACAGAAACGTCTTGCGGTATCTCCTACAGGGAAAGTGCCAGGAGGGAATTGTGGAGCTTGTTCTCAGTGTCTCTGAGAATTGCTCTGATTATCTGTGTGACCTCTTTGCTAAGACTCTCCAGAGAGCCGTCCTCAAAACCAACACACATCTTGACATATCTCCCACATTGATCGCAGTGTCTCCAGAAACGGCATTCAAGGAGCCAGGACCTTTTCTCCCTACACTGTCCATTGAGTTGTCCTCAAAACCAATATACATCCTGCTGTATCTCCCACATGGAAAGTGCCAGGAGGGAGAAGTGGGGATTACGTTTAGACTTTCTCGGAACTGCTTCAAATCAACTAGATATCTTTGTGCTGTAAATCTCCCAACAGCCAAACGCAAAAGCAGCAAACATCTCGCTGTATGTCCCACATCCAAAGTGCCAAGAGAGAGCTTGCTCTCCCTGTCTTTGAGTACTGTTTTCACTGTCCCGGTTACCTCTTTGCTAACATTCTCTTCAGAGCTGCAGTGAAAGCAGGAACCACGTGGAGAAGGCACCCACACTGAAAGTGCCTGGAGGGAACATTGGGGCTTCTTCTCAGTGTCTCTGACATAGGGTTTCACTGTCCCGGGAAAGTCTCTGCTAACACCGTGCAGAGCGCTGTGCCCAATATACAGAAACGTCTTGCGGTATCTCCTACAGGGAAAGTGCCAGGAGGGAATTGTGGAGCTTGTTCTCAGTGTCTCTGAGAATTGCTCTGATTATCTGTGTGACCTCTTTGCTAAGACTCTCCAGAGAGCCGTCCTCAAAACCAACACACATCTTGACATATCTCCCACATTGATCGCAGTGTCTCCAGAAACGGCATTCAAGGAGCCAGGACCTTTTCTCCCTACACTGTCCATTGAGTTGTCCTCAAAACCAATATACATCCTGCTGTATCTCCCACATGGAAAGTGCCAGGAGGGAGAAGTGGGGATTATGTTTAGACTTTCTCGGAACTGCTTCAAATCAACTAGATATCTTTGTGCTGTAAATCTCCCAACAGCCAAACGCAAAAGCAGCAAACATCTCGCTGTATGTCCCACATCGAAAGTGCCAAGAGAGAGCTTGCTCTCCCTGTCTTTGAGTACTGTTTTCACTGTCCCGGTTACCTCTTTGCTAACGTTCTCTTCAGAGCTGCAGTGAAAGCAGGAACCACGTGGAGAAGGCACCCACACTGAAAGTGCCTGGAGGGAACATTGGGGCTTCTTCTCAGTGTCTCTGACATAGGGTTTCACTGTCCCGGGAAAGTCTCTGCTAACACCGTGCAGAGCGCTGTGCCCAATATACAGAAACGTCTTGCGGTATCTCCTACAGGGAAAGTGCCAGGAGGGAATTGTGGAGCTTGTTCTCAGTGTCTCTGAGAATTGCTCTGATTATCTGTGTGACCTCTTTGCTAAGACTCTCCAGAGAGCCGTCCTCAAAACCAACACACATCTTGACATATCTCCCACATTGATCGCAGTGTCTCCAGAAACGGCATTCAAGGAGCCAGGACCTTTTCTCCCTACACTGTCCATTGAGTTGTCCTCAAAACCAATATACATCCTGCTGTATCTCCCACATGGAAAGTGCCAGGAGGGAGAAGTGGGGATTACGTTTAGACTTTCTCGGAACTGCTTCAAATCAACTAGATATCTTTGTGCTGTAAATCTCCCAACAGCCAAACGCAAAAGCAGCAAACATCTCGCTGTATGTCCCACATCCAAAGTGCCAAGAGAGAGCTTGCTCTCCCTGTCTTTGAGTACTTTTTTCACTGTCCCGGTTACCTCTTTGCTAACATTCTCTTCAGAGCTGCAGTGAAAGCAGGAACCACGTGGAGAAGGCACCCACACTGAAAGTGCCTGGAGGGAACATTGGGGCTTCTTCTCAGTGTCTCTGACATAGGGTTTCACTGTCCCGGGAAAGTCTCTGCTAACACCCTGCAGAGCGCTGTGCCCAATATACAGAAACGTCTTGCGGTATCTCCTACAGGGAAAGTGCCAGGAGGGAATTGTGGAGCTTGTTCTCAGTGTCTCTGAGAATTGCTCTGATTATCTGTGTGACCTCTTTGCTAAGACTCTCCAGAGAGCCGTCCTCAAAACCAACACACATCTTGACATATCTCCCACATTGATCGCAGTGTCTCCAGAAACGGCATTCAAGGAGCCAGGACCTTTTCTCCCTACACTGTCCATTGAGTTGTCCTCAAAACCAATATACATCCTGCTGTATCTCCCACATGGAAAGTGCCAGGAGGGAGAAGTGGGGATTACGTTTAGACTTTCTCGGAACTGCTTCAAATCAACTAGATATCTTTGTGCTGTAAATCTCCCAACAGCCAAACGCAAAAGCAGCAAACATCTCGCTGTATGTCCCACATCCAAAGTGCCAAGAGAGAGCTTGCTCTCCCTGTCTTTGAGTACTTTTTTCACTGTCCCGGTTACCTCTTTGCTAACATTCTCTTCAGAGCTGCAGTGAAAGCAGGAACCACGTGGAGAAGGCACCCACACTGAAAGTGCCTGGAGGGAACATTGGGGCTTCTTCTCAGTGTCTCTGACATAGGGTTTCACTGTCCCGGGAAAGTCTCTGCTAACACCGTGCAGAGCGCTGTGCCCAATATACAGAAACGTCTTGCGGTATCTCCTACAGGGAAAGTGCCAGGAGGGAATTGTGGAGCTTGTTCTCAGTGTCTCTGAGAATTGCTCTGATTATCTGTGTGACCTCTTTGCTAAGACTCTCCAGAGTGCCGTCCTCAAAACCAACACACATCTTGACATATCTCCCACATTGATCGCAGTGTCTCCAGAAACGGCATTCAAGGAGCCAGGACCTTTTCTCCCTACACTGTCCATTGAGTTGTCCTCAAAACCAATATACATCCTGCTGTATCTCCCACGTGGAAAGTGCCAGGAGGGAGAAGTGGGGATTACGTTTAGACTTTCTCGGAACTGCTTCAAATCAACTAGATATCTTTGTGCTGTAAATCTCCCAACAGCCAAACGCAAAAGCAGCAAACATCTCGCTGTATGTCCCACATCCAAAGTGCCAAGAGAGAGCTTGCTCTCCCTGTCTTTGAGTACTGTTTTCACTGTCCCGGTTACCTCTTTGCTAACGTTCTCTTCAGAGCTGCAGTGAAAGCAGGAACCACGTGGAGAAGGCACCCACACTGAAAGTGCCTGGAGGGAACACTGGGGCTTCTTCTCAGTGTCTCTGACATAGGGTTTCACTGTCCCGGGAAAGTCTCTGCTAACACCCTGCAGAGCGCTGTGCCCAATATACAGAAACGTCTTGCGGTATCTCCTACAGGGAAAGTGCCAGGAGGGAATTGTGGAGCTTGTTCTCAGTGTCTCTGAGAATTGCTCTGATTATCTGTGTGACCTCTTTGCTAAGACTCTCCAGAGAGCCGTCCTCAAAACCAACACACATCTTGACATATCTCCCACATTGATCGCAGTGTCTCCAGAAACGGCATTCAAGGAGCCAGGACCTTTTCTCCCTACACTGTCCATTGAGTTGTCCTCAAAACCAATATACATCCTGCTGTATCTCCCACATGGAAAGTGCCAGGAGGGAGAAGTGGGGATTACGTTTAGACTTTCTCGGAACTGCTTCAAATCAACTAGATATCTTTGTGCTGTAAATCTCCCAACAGCCAAACGCAAAAGCAGCAAACATCTCGCTGTATGTCCCACATCCAAAGTGCCAAGAGAGAGCTTGCTCTCCCTGTCTTTGAGTACTGTTTTCACTGTCCCGGTTACCTCTTTGCTAACGTTCTCTTCAGAGCTGCAGTGAAAGCAGGAACCACGTGGAGAAGGCACCCACACTGAAAGTGCCTGGAGGGAACACTGGGGCTTCTTCTCAGTGTCTCTGACATAGGGTTTCACTGTCCCGGGAAAGTCTCTGCTAACACCCTGCAGAGCGCTGTGCCCAATATACAGAAACGTCTTGCGGTATCTCCTACAGGGAAAGTGCCAGGAGGGAATTGTGGAGCTTGTTCTCAGTGTCTCTGAGAATTGCTCTGATTATCTGTGTGACCTCTTTGCTAAGACTCTCCAGAGAGCCGTCCTCAAAACCAACACACATCTTGACATATCTCCCACATTGATCGCAGTGTCTCCAGAAACGGCATTCAAGGAGCCAGGACCTTTTCTCCCTACACTGTCCATTGAGTTGTCCTCAAAACCAATATACATCCTGCTGTATCTCCCACATGGAAAGTGCCAGGAGGGAGAAGTGGGGATTACGTTTAGACTTTCTCGGAACTGCTTCAAATCAACTAGATATCTTTGTGCTGTAAATCTCCCAACAGCCAAACGCAAAAGCAGCAAACATCTCGCTGTATGTCCCACATCCAAAGTGCCAAGAGAGAGCTTGCTCTCCCTGTCTTTGAGTACTGTTTTCACTGTCCCGGTTACCTCTTTGCTAACATTCTCTTCAGAGCTGCAGTGAAAGCAGGAACCACGTGGAGAAGGCACCCACACTGAAAGTGCCTGGAGGGAACACTGGGGCTTCTTCTCAGTGTCTCTGACATAGGGTTTCACTGTCCCGGGAAAGTCTCTGCTAACACCGTGCAGAGCGCTGTGCCCAATATACAGAAACGTCTTGCGGTATCTCCTACAGGGAAAGTGCCAGGAGGGAATTGTGGAGCTTGTTCTCAGTGTCTCTGAGAATTGCTCTGATTATCTGTGTGACCTCTTTGCTAAGACTCTCCAGAGAGCCGTCCTCAAAACCAACACACATCTTGACATATCTCCCACATTGATCGCAGTGTCTCCAGAAACGGCATTCAAGGAGCCAGGACCTTTTCTCCCTACACTGTCCATTGAGTTGTCCTCAAAACCAATATACATCCTGCTGTATCTCCCACATGGAAAGTGCCAGGAGGGAGAAGTGGGGATTATGTTTAGACTTTCTCGGAACTGCTTCAAATCAACTAGATATCTTTGTGCTGTAAATCTCCCAACAGCCAAACGCAAAAGCAGCAAACATCTCGCTGTATGTCCCACATCCAAAGTGCCAAGAGAGAGCTTGCTCTCCCTGTCTTTGAGTACTGTTTTCACTGTCCCGGTTACCTCTTTGCTAACATTCTCTTCAGAGCTGCAGTGAAAGCAGGAACCACGTGGAGAAGGCACCCACACTGAAAGTGCCTGGAGGGAACATTGGGGCTTCTTCTCAGTGTCTCTGACATAGGGTTTCACTGTCCCGGGAAAGTCTCTGCTAACACCGTGCAGAGCGCTGTGCCCAATATACAGAAACGTCTTGCGGTATCTCCTACAGGGAAAGTGCCAGGAGGGAATTGTGGAGCTTGTTCTCAGTGTCTCTGAGAATTGCTCTGATTATCTGTGTGACCTCTTTGCTAAGACTCTCCAGAGAGCCGTCCTCAAAACCAACACACATCTTGACATATCTCCCACATTGATCGCAGTGTCTCCAGAAACGGCATTCAAGGAGCCAGGACCTTTTCTCCCTACACTGTCCATTGAGTTGTCCTCAAAACCAATATACATCCTGCTATATCTCCCACATGGAAAGTGCCAGGAGGGAGAAGTGGGGATTATGTTTAGACTTTCTCGGAACTGCTTCAAATCAACTAGATATCTTTGTGCTGTAAATCTCCCAACAGCCAAACGCAAAAGCAGCAAACATCTCGCTGTATGTCCCACATCCAAAGTGCCAAGAGAGAGCTTGCTCTCCCTGTCTTTGAGTACTGTTTTCACTGTCCCGGTTACCTCTTTGCTAACATTCTCTTCAGAGCTGCAGTGAAAGCAGGAACCACGTGGAGAAGGCACCCACACTGAAAGTGCCTGGAGGGAACATTGGGGCTTCTTCTCAGTGTCTCTGACATAGGGTTTCACTGTCCCGGGAAAGTCTCTGCTAACACCCTGCAGAGCGCTGTGCCCAATATACAGAAACGTCTTGCGGTATCTCCTACAGGGAAAGTGCCAGGAGGGAATTGTGGAGCTTGTTCTCAGTGTCTCTGAGAATTGCTCTGATTATCTGTGTGACCTCTTTGCTAAGACTCTCCAGAGAGCCGTCCTCAAAACCAACACACATCTTGACATATCTCCCACATTGATCGCAGTGTCTCCAGAAACGGCATTCAAGGAGCCAGGACCTTTTCTCCCTACACTCTCCATTGAGTTGTCCTCAAAACCAATATACATCCTGCTGTATCTCCCACATGGAAAGTGCCAGGAGGGAGAAGTGGGGATTATGTTTAGACTTTCTCGGAACTGCTTCAAATCAACTAGATATCTTTGTGCTGTAAATCTCCCAACAGCCAAACGCAAAAGCAGCAAACATCTCGCTGTATGTCCCACATCCAAAGTGCCAAGAGAGAGCTTGCTCTCCCTGTCTTTGAGTACTGTTTTCACTGTCCCGGTTACCTCTTTGCTAACATTCTCTTCAGAGCTGCAGTGAAAGCAGGAACCACGTGGAGAAGGCACCCACACTGAAAGTGCCTGGAGGGAACATTGGGGCTTCTTCTCAGTGTCTCTGACATAGGGTTTCACTGTCCCGGGAAAGTCTCTGCTAACACCGTGCAGAGCGCTGTGCCCAATATACAGAAACGTCTTGCGGTATCTCCTACAGGGAAAGTGCCAGGAGGGAATTGTGGAGCTTGTTCTCAGTGTCTCTGAGAATTGCTCTGATTATCTGTGTGACCTCTTTGCTAAGACTCTCCAGAGAGCCGTCCTCAAAACCAACACACATCTTGACATATCTCCCACATTGATCGCAGTGTCTCCAGAAACGGCATTCAAGGAGCCAGGACCTTTTCTCCCTACACTGTCCATTGAGTTGTCCTCAAAACCAATATACATCCTGCTGTATCTCCCACATGGAAAGTGCCAGGAGGGAGAAGTGGGGATTATGTTTAGACTTTCTCGGAACTGCTTCAAATCAACTAGATATCTTTGTGCTGTAAATCTCCCAACAGCCAAACGCAAAAGCAGCAAACATCTCGCTGTATGTCCCACATCCAAAGTGCCAAGAGAGAGCTTGCTCTCCCTGTCTTTGAGTACTGTTTTCACTGTCCCGGTTACCTCTTTGCTAACATTCTCTTCAGAGCTGCAGTGAAAGCAGGAACCACGTGGAGAAGGCACCCACACTGAAAGTGCCTGGAGGGAACATTGGGGCTTCTTCTCAGTGTCTCTGACATAGGGTTTCACTGTCCCGGGAAAGTCTCTGCTAACACCCTGCAGAGCGCTGTGCCCAATATACAGAAACGTCTTGCGGTATCTCCTACAGGGAAAGTGCCAGGAGGGAATTGTGGAGCTTGTTCTCAGTGTCTCTGAGAATTGCTCTGATTATCTGTGTGACCTCTTTGCTAAGACTCTCCAGAGAGCCGTCCTCAAAACCAACACACATCTTGACATATCTCCCACATTGATCGCAGTGTCTCCAGAAACGGCATTCAAGGAGCCAGGACCTTTTCTCCCTACACTCTCCATTGAGTTGTCCTCAAAACCAATATACATCCTGCTGTATCTCCCACATGGAAAGTGCCAGGAGGGAGAAGTGGGGATTATGTTTAGACTTTCTCGGAACTGCTTCAAATCAACTAGATATCTTTGTGCTGTAAATCTCCCAACAGCCAAACGCAAAAGCAGCAAACATCTCGCTGTATGTCCCACATCCAAAGTGCCAAGAGAGAGCTTGCTCTCCCTGTCTTTGAGTACTGTTTTCACTGTCCCGGTTACCTCTTTGCTAACATTCTCTTCAGAGCTGCAGTGAAAGCAGGAACCACGTGGAGAAGGCACCCACACTGAAAGTGCCTGGAGGGAACATTGGGGCTTCTTCTCAGTGTCTCTGACATAGGGTTTCACTGTCCCGGGAAAGTCTCTGCTAACACCGTGCAGAGCGCTGTGCCCAATATACAGAAACGTCTTGCGGTATCTCCTACAGGGAAAGTGCCAGGAGGGAATTGTGGAGCTTGTTCTCAGTGTCTCTGAGAATTGCTCTGATTATCTGTGTGACCTCTTTGCTAAGACTCTCCAGAGAGCCGTCCTCAAAACCAACACACATCTTGACATATCTCCCACATTGATCGCAGTGTCTCCAGAAACGGCATTCAAGGAGCCAGGACCTTTTCTCCCTACACTGTCCATTGAGTTGTCCTCAAAACCAATATACATCCTGCTGTATCTCCCACATGGAAAGTGCCAGGAGGGAGAAGTGGGGATTACGTTTAGACTTTCTCGGAACTGCTTCAAATCAACTAGATATCTTTGTGCTGTAAATCTCCCAACAGCCAAACGCAAAAGCAGCAAACATCTCGCTGTATGTCCCACATCCAAAGTGCCAAGAGAGAGCTTGCTCTCCCTGTCTTTGAGTACTGTTTTCACTGTCCCGGTTACCTCTTTGCTAACATTCTCTTCAGAGCTGCAGTGAAAGCAGGAACCACGTGGAGAAGGCACCCACACTGAAAGTGCCTGGAGGGAACATTGGGGCTTCTTCTCAGTGTCTCTGACATAGGGTTTCACTGTCCCGGGAAAGTCTCTGCTAACACCCTGCAGAGCGCTGTGCCCAATATACAGAAACGTCTTGCGGTATCTCCTACAGGGAAAGTGCCAGGAGGGAATTGTGGAGCTTGTTCTCAGTGTCTCTGAGAATTGCTCTGATTATCTGTGTGACCTCTTTGCTAAGACTCTCCAGAGAGCCGTCCTCAAAACCAACACACATCTTGACATATCTCCCACATTGATCGCAGTGTCTCCAGAAACGGCATTCAAGGAGCCAGGACCTTTTCTCCCTACACTCTCCATTGAGTTGTCCTCAAAACCAATATACATCCTGCTGTATCTCCCACATGGAAAGTGCCAGGAGGGAGAAGTGGGGATTATGTTTAGACTTTCTCGGAACTGCTTCAAATCAACTAGATATCTTTGTGCTGTAAATCTCCCAACAGCCAAACGCAAAAGCAGCAAACATCTCGCTGTATGTCCCACATCCAAAGTGCCAAGAGAGAGCTTGCTCTCCCTGTCTTTGAGTACTGTTTTCACTGTCCCGGTTACCTCTTTGCTAACATTCTCTTCAGAGCTGCAGTGAAAGCAGGAACCACGTGGAGAAGGCACCCACACTGAAAGTGCCTGGAGGGAACATTGGGGCTTCTTCTCAGTGTCTCTGACATAGGGTTTCACTGTCCCGGGAAAGTCTCTGCTAACACCGTGCAGAGCGCTGTGCCCAATATACAGAAACGTCTTGCGGTATCTCCTACAGGGAAAGTGCCAGGAGGGAATTGTGGAGCTTGTTCTCAGTGTCTCTGAGAATTGCTCTGATTATCTGTGTGACCTCTTTGCTAAGACTCTCCAGAGAGCCGTCCTCAAAACCAACACACATCTTGACATATCTCCCACATTGATCGCAGTGTCTCCAGAAACGGCATTCAAGGAGCCAGGACCTTTTCTCCCTACACTGTCCATTGAGTTGTCCTCAAAACCAATATACATCCTGCTGTATCTCCCACATGGAAAGTGCCAGGAGGGAGAAGTGGGGATTATGTTTAGACTTTCTCGGAACTGCTTCAAATCAACTAGATATCTTTGTGCTGTAAATCTCCCAACAGCCAAACGCAAAAGCAGCAAACATCTCGCTGTATGTCCCACATCGAAAGTGCCAAGAGAGAGCTTGCTCTCCCTGTCTTTGAGTACTGTTTTCACTGTCCCGGTTACCTCTTTGCTAACATTCTCTTCAGAGCTGCAGTGAAAGCAGGAACCACGTGGAGAAGGCACCCACACTGAAAGTGCCTGGAGGGAACATTGGGGCTTCTTCTCAGTGTCTCTGACATAGGGTTTCACTGTCCCGGGAAAGTCTCTGCTAACACCGTGCAGAGCGCTGTGCCCAATATACAGAAACGTCTTGCGGTATCTCCTACAGGGAAAGTGCCAGGAGGGAATTGTGGAGCTTGTTCTCAGTGTCTCTGAGAATTGCTCTGATTATCTGTGTGACCTCTTTGCTAAGACTCTCCAGAGAGCCGTCCTCAAAACCAACACACATCTTGACATATCTCCCACATTGATCGCAGTGTCTCCAGAAACGGCATTCAAGGAGCCAGGACCTTTTCTCCCTACACTCTCCATTGAGTTGTCCTCAAAACCAATATACATCCTGCTGTATCTCCCACATGGAAAGTGCCAGGAGGGAGAAGTGGGGATTATGTTTAGACTTTCTCGGAACTGCTTCAAATCAACTAGATATCTTTGTGCTGTAAATCTCCCAACAGCCAAACGCAAAAGCAGCAAACATCTCGCTGTATGTCCCACATCCAAAGTGCCAAGAGAGAGCTTGCTCTCCCTGTCTTTGAGTACTGTTTTCACTGTCCCGGTTACCTCTTTGCTAACGTTCTCTTCAGAGCTGCAGTGAAAGCAGGAACCACGTGGAGAAGGCACCCACACTGAAAGTGCCTGGAGGGAACATTGGGGCTTCTTCTCAGTGTCTCTGACATAGGGTTTCACTGTCCCGGGAAAGTCTCTGCTAACACCGTGCAGAGCGCTGTGCCCAATATACAGAAACGTCTTGCGGTATCTCCTACAGGGAAAGTGCCAGGAGGGAATTGTGGAGCTTGTTCTCAGTGTCTCTGAGAATTGCTCTGATTATCTGTGTGACCTCTTTGCTAAGACTCTCCAGAGAGCCGTCCTCAAAACCAACACACATCTTGACATATCTCCCACATTGATCGCAGTGTCTCCAGAAACGGCATTCAAGGAGCCAGGACCTTTTCTCCCTACACTGTCCATTGAGTTGTCCTCAAAACCAATATACATCCTGCTATATCTCCCACATGGAAAGTGCCAGGAGGGAGAAGTGGGGATTATGTTTAGACTTTCTCGGAACTGCTTCAAATCAACTAGATATCTTTGTGCTGTAAATCTCCCAACAGCCAAACGCAAAAGCAGCAAACATCTCGCTGTATGTCCCACATCCAAAGTGCCAAGAGAGAGCTTGCTCTCCCTGTCTTTGAGTACTGTTTTCACTGTCCCGGTTACCTCTTTGCTAACATTCTCTTCAGAGCTGCAGTGAAAGCAGGAACCACGTGGAGAAGGCACCCACACTGAAAGTGCCTGGAGGGAACATTGGGGCTTCTTCTCAGTGTCTCTGACATAGGGTTTCACTGTCCCGGGAAAGTCTCTGCTAACACCGTGCAGAGCGCTGTGCCCAATATACAGAAACGTCTTGCGGTATCTCCTACAGGGAAAGTGCCAGGAGGGAATTGTGGAGCTTGTTCTCAGTGTCTCTGAGAATTGCTCTGATTATCTGTGTGACCTCTTTGCGAAGACTCTCCAGAGAGCCGTCCTCAAAACCAACACACATCTTGACATATCTCCCACATTGATCGCAGTGTCTCCAGAAACGGCATTCAAGGAGCCAGGACCTTTTCTCCCTACACTGTCCATTGAGTTGTCCTCAAAACCAATATACATCCTGCTGTATCTCCCACATGGAAAGTGCCAGGAGGGAGAAGTGGGGATTATGTTTAGACTTTCTCGGAACTGCTTCAAATCAACTAGATATCTTTGTGCTGTAAATCTCCCAACAGCCAAACGCAAAAGCAGCAAACATCTCGCTGTATGTCCCACATCCAAAGTGCCAAGAGAGAGCTTGCTCTCCCTGTCTTTGAGTACTGTTTTCACTGTCCCGGTTACCTCTTTGCTAACATTCTCTTCAGAGCTGCAGTGAAAGCAGGAACCACGTGGAGAAGGCACCCACACTGAAAGTGCCTGGAGGGAACATTGGGGCTTCTTCTCAGTGTCTCTGACATAGGGTTTCACTGTCCCGGGAAAGTCTCTGCTAACACCGTGCAGAGCGCTGTGCCCAATATACAGAAACGTCTTGCGGTGTCTCCTACAGGGAAAGTGCCAGGAGGGAATTGTGGAGCTTGTTCTCAGTGTCTCTGAGAATTGCTCTGATTATCCCTGTGACCTCTTTGCTAAGACTCTCCAGAGAGCCGTCCTCAAAACCAACACACATCTTGACATATCTCCCACATTGATCGCAGTGTCTCCAGAAACGGCATTCAAGGAGCCAGGACCTTTTCTCCCTACACTGTCCATTGAGTTGTCCTCAAAACCAATATACATCCTGCTGTATCTCCCACATGGAAAGTGCCAGGAGGGAGAAGTGGGGATTACGTTTAGACTTTCTCGGAACTGCTTCAAATCAACTAGATATCTTTGTGCTGTAAATCTCCCAACAGCCAAACGCAAAAGCAGCAAACATCTCGCTGTATGTCCCACATCCAAAGTGCCAAGAGAGAGCTTGCTCTCCCTGTCTTTGAGTACTGTTTTCACTGTCCCGGTTACCTCTTTGCTAACATTCTCTTCAGAGCTGCAGTGAAAGCAGGAACCACGTGGAGAAGGCACCCACACTGAAAGTGCCTGGAGGGAACACTGGGGCTTCTTCTCAGTGTCTCTGACATAGGGTTTCACTGTCCCGGGAAAGTCTCTGCTAACACCGTGCAGAGCGCTGTGCCCAATCTACAGAAACGTCTTGCGGTATCTCCTACAGGGAAAGTGCCAGGAGGGAATTGTGGAGCTTGTTCTCAGTGTCTCTGAGAATTGCTCTGATTATCTGTGTGACCTCTTTGCTAAGACTCTCCAGAGAGCCGTCCTCAAAACCAACACACATCTTGACATATCTCCCACATTGATCGCAGTGTCTCCAGAAACGGCATTCAAGGAGACAGGACCTTTTCTCCCTACACTGTCCATTGAGTTGTCCTCAAAACCAATATACATCCTGCTATATCTCCCACATGGAAAGTGCCAGGAGGGAGAAGTGGGGATTATGTTTAGACTTTCTCGGAACTGCTTCAAATCAACTAGATATCTTTGTGCTGTAAATCTCCCAACAGCCAAACGCAAAAGCAGCAAACATCTCGCTGTATGTCCCACATCCAAAGTGCCAAGAGAGAGCTTGCTCTCCCTGTCTTTGAGTACTGTTTTCACTGTCCCGGTTACCTCTTTGCTAACATTCTCTTCAGAGCTGCAGTGAAAGCAGGAACCACGTGGAGAAGGCACCCACACTGAAAGTGCCTGGAGGGAACATTGGGGCTTCTTCTCAGTGTCTCTGACATAGGGTTTCACTGTCCCGGGAAAGTCTCTGCTAACACCGTGCAGAGCGCTGTGCCCAATATACAGAAACGTCTTGCGGTATCTCCTACAGGGAAAGTGCCAGGAGGGAATTGTGGAGCTTGTTCTCAGTGTCTCTGAGAATTGCTCTGATTATCTGTGTGACCTCTTTGCGAAGACTCTCCAGAGAGCCGTCCTCAAAACCAACACACATCTTGACATATCTCCCACATTGATCGCAGTGTCTCCAGAAACGGCATTCAAGGAGCCAGGACCTTTTCTCCCTACACTGTCCATTGAGTTGTCCTCAAAACCAATATACATCCTGCTGTATCTCCCACATGGAAAGTGCCAGGAGGGAGAAGTGGGGATTATGTTTAGACTTTCTCGGAACTGCTTCAAATCAACTAGATATCTTTGTGCTGTAAATCTCCCAACAGCCAAACGCAAAAGCAGCAAACATCTCGCTGTATGTCCCACATCCAAAGTGCCAAGAGAGAGCTTGCTCTCCCTGTCTTTGAGTACTGTTTTCACTGTCCCGGTTACCTCTTTGCTAACATTCTCTTCAGAGCTGCAGTGAAAGCAGGAACCACGTGGAGAAGGCACCCACACTGAAAGTGCCTGGAGGGAACATTGGGGCTTCTTCTCAGTGTCTCTGACATAGGGTTTCACTGTCCCGGGAAAGTCTCTGCTAACACCGTGCAGAGCGCTGTGCCCAATCTACAGAAACGTCTTGCGGTATCTCCTACAGGGAAAGTGCCAGGAGGGAATTGTGGAGCTTGTTCTCAGTGTCTCTGAGAATTGCTCTGATTATCTGTGTGACCTCTTTGCTAAGACTCTCCAGAGAGCCGTCCTCAAAACCAACACACATCTTGACATATCTCCCACATTGATCGCAGTGTCTCCAGAAACGGCATTCAAGGAGCCAGGACCTTTTCTCCCTACACTGTCCATTGAGTTGTCCTCAAAACCAATATACATCCTGCTATATCTCCCACATGGAAAGTGCCAGGAGGGAGAAGTGGGGATTATGTTTAGACTTTCTCGGAACTGCTTCAAATCAACTAGATATCTTTGTGCTGTAAATCTCCCAACAGCCAAACGCAAAAGCAGCAAACATCTCGCTGTATGTCCCACATCCAAAGTGCCAAGAGAGAGCTTGCTCTCCCTGTCTTTGAGTACTGTTTTCACTGTCCCGGTTACCTCTTTGCTAACATTCTCTTCAGAGCTGCAGTGAAAGCAGGAACCACGTGGAGAAGGCACCCACACTGAAAGTGCCTGGAGGGAACATTGGGGCTTCTTCTCAGTGTCTCTGACATAGGGTTTCACTGTCCCGGGAAAGTCTCTGCTAACACCCTGCAGAGCGCTGTGCCCAATATACAGAAACGTCTTGCGGTATCTCCTACAGGGAAAGTGCCAGGAGGGAAAAGTGAGGATTATGTTTAGACTTTCTCGGAACTGCTTCAAATCAACTAGATATCTTTGTGCTGTAAATCTCCCAACAGCCAAATGTAAAAGCAGCAAACATCTCGCTGTATGTTCCACATCCAAAGTGCCAAGAGAGAGCTTGCTCTCCCTGTCTTTGAGTACTGTTTGCACTGTCCCGATTACCTCTTTGCTAACATTCTCTTCAGAGCTGCAGTGAAACCAGGAACCACGTGGAGAAGGCACCCACACTGAAAGTGCCTGGAAGGAACGTTGGGGCTTCTTCTCAGTGTCTCTGATATAGGGTTTCACTGTCCCGGGAAAGTCTCTGCTAACACCCTGCAGAGCGCTGTGCCCAATATACAGAAACGTCTTGCGGTATCCCCTACAGGGAAAGTGCCAGGAGGGAAAAGTGAGGATTATGTTTAGACTTTCTCTGAACTGCTTCAAATCAACTGGATATCTTTGTGCTGTAAATCTCCCAACAGCCAAACGCAAAAGCAGCAAACATCTCGCTGTATGTCCCACATCCAAAGTGCCAAGAGAGAGCTTGCTCTCCCTGTCTTTGAGTACTGTTTTCACTGTCCCGGTTACCTCTTTGCTAACATTCTCTTCAGAGCTGCAGTGAAAGCAGGAACCACGTGGAGAAGGCACCCACACTGAAAGTGCCTGGAGGGAACATTGGGGCTTCTTCTCAGTGTCTCTGACATAGGGTTTCACTGTCCCGGGAAAGTCTCTGCTAACACCCTGCAGAGCGCTGTGCCCAATATACAGAAACGTCTTGCGGTATCTCCTACAGGGAAAGTGCCAGGAGGGAATTGTGGAGCTTGTTCTCAGTGTCTCTGAGAATTGCTCTGATTATCTGTGTGACCTCTTTGCTAAGACTCTCCAGAGAGCCGTCCTCAAAACCAACACACATCTTGACATATCTCCCACATTGATCGCAGTGTCTCCAGAAACGGCATTCAAGGAGCCAGGACCTTTTCTCCCTACACTCTCCATTGAGTTGTCCTCAAAACCAATATACATCCTGCTGTATCTCCCACATGGAAAGTGCCAGGAGGGAGAAGTGGGGATTATGTTTAGACTTTCTCGGAACTGCTTCAAATCAACTAGATATCTTTGTGCTGTAAATCTCCCAACAGCCAAACGCAAAAGCAGCAAACATCTCGCTGTATGTCCCACATCCAAAGTGCCAAGAGAGAGCTTGCTCTCCCTGTCTTTGAGTACTGTTTTCACTGTCCCGGTTACCTCTTTGCTAACATTCTCTTCAGAGCTGCAGTGAAAGCAGGAACCACGTGGAGAAGGCACCCACACTGAAAGTGCCTGGAGGGAACATTGGGGCTTCTTCTCAGTGTCTCTGACATAGGGTTTCACTGTCCCGGGAAAGTCTCTGCTAACACCGTGCAGAGCGCTGTGCCCAATATACAGAAACGTCTTGCGGTATCTCCTACAGGGAAAGTGCCAGGAGGGAATTGTGGAGCTTGTTCTCAGTGTCTCTGAGAATTGCTCTGATTATCTGTGTGACCTCTTTGCTAAGACTCTCCAGAGAGCCGTCCTCAAAACCAACACACATCTTGACATATCTCCCACATTGATCGCAGTGTCTCCAGAAACGGCATTCAAGGAGCCAGGACCTTTTCTCCCTACACTGTCCATTGAGTTGTCCTCAAAACCAATATACATCCTGCTGTATCTCCCACATGGAAAGTGCCAGGAGGGAGAAGTGGGGATTATGTTTAGACTTTCTCGGAACTGCTTCAAATCAACTAGATATCTTTGTGCTGTAAATCTCCCAACAGCCAAACGCAAAAGCAGCAAACATCTCGCTGTATGTCCCACATCCAAAGTGCCAAGAGAGAGCTTGCTCTCCCTGTCTTTGAGTACTGTTTTCACTGTCCCGGTTACCTCTTTGCTAACATTCTCTTCAGAGCTGCAGTGAAAGCAGGAACCACGTGGAGAAGGCACCCACACTGAAAGTGCCTGGAGGGAACATTGGGGCTTCTTCTCAGTGTCTCTGACATAGGGTTTCACTGTCCCGGGAAAGTCTCTGCTAACACCCTGCAGAGCGCTGTGCCCAATATACAGAAACGTCTTGCGGTATCTCCTACAGGGAAAGTGCCAGGAGGGAATTGTGGAGCTTGTTCTCAGTGTCTCTGAGAATTGCTCTGATTATCTGTGTGACCTCTTTGCTAAGACTCTCCAGAGAGCCGTCCTCAAAACCAACACACATCTTGACATATCTCCCACATTGATCGCAGTGTCTCCAGAAACGGCATTCAAGGAGCCAGGACCTTTTCTCCCTACACTCTCCATTGAGTTGTCCTCAAAACCAATATACATCCTGCTGTATCTCCCACATGGAAAGTGCCAGGAGGGAGAAGTGGGGATTATGTTTAGACTTTCTCGGAACTGCTTCAAATCAACTAGATATCTTTGTGCTGTAAATCTCCCAACAGCCAAACGCAAAAGCAGCAAACATCTCGCTGTATGTCCCACATCCAAAGTGCCAAGAGAGAGCTTGCTCTCCCTGTCTTTGAGTACTGTTTTCACTGTCCCGGTTACCTCTTTGCTAACATTCTCTTCAGAGCTGCAGTGAAAGCAGGAACCACGTGGAGAAGGCACCCACACTGAAAGTGCCTGGAGGGAACATTGGGGCTTCTTCTCAGTGTCTCTGACATAGGGTTTCACTGTCCCGGGAAAGTCTCTGCTAACACCGTGCAGAGCGCTGTGCCCAATATACAGAAACGTCTTGCGGTATCTCCTACAGGGAAAGTGCCAGGAGGGAATTGTGGAGCTTGTTCTCAGTGTCTCTGAGAATTGCTCTGATTATCTGTGTGACCTCTTTGCTAAGACTCTCCAGAGAGCCGTCCTCAAAACCAACACACATCTTGACATATCTCCCACATTGATCGCAGTGTCTCCAGAAACGGCATTCAAGGAGCCAGGACCTTTTCTCCCTACACTGTCCATTGAGTTGTCCTCAAAACCAATATACATCCTGCTGTATCTCCCACATGGAAAGTGCCAGGAGGGAGAAGTGGGGATTACGTTTAGACTTTCTCGGAACTGCTTCAAATCAACTAGATATCTTTGTGCTGTAAATCTCCCAACAGCCAAACGCAAAAGCAGCAAACATCTCGCTGTATGTCCCACATCCAAAGTGCCAAGAGAGAGCTTGCTCTCCCTGTCTTTGAGTACTGTTTTCACTGTCCCGGTTACCTCTTTGCTAACATTCTCTTCAGAGCTGCAGTGAAAGCAGGAACCACGTGGAGAAGGCACCCACACTGAAAGTGCCTGGAGGGAACATTGGGGCTTCTTCTCAGTGTCTCTGACATAGGGTTTCACTGTCCCGGGAAAGTCTCTGCTAACACCCTGCAGAGCGCTGTGCCCAATATACAGAAACGTCTTGCGGTATCTCCTACAGGGAAAGTGCCAGGAGGGAATTGTGGAGCTTGTTCTCAGTGTCTCTGAGAATTGCTCTGATTATCTGTGTGACCTCTTTGCTAAGACTCTCCAGAGAGCCGTCCTCAAAACCAACACACATCTTGACATATCTCCCACATTGATCGCAGTGTCTCCAGAAACGGCATTCAAGGAGCCAGGACCTTTTCTCCCTACACTCTCCATTGAGTTGTCCTCAAAACCAATATACATCCTGCTGTATCTCCCACATGGAAAGTGCCAGGAGGGAGAAGTGGGGATTATGTTTAGACTTTCTCGGAACTGCTTCAAATCAACTAGATATCTTTGTGCTGTAAATCTCCCAACAGCCAAACGCAAAAGCAGCAAACATCTCGCTGTATGTCCCACATCCAAAGTGCCAAGAGAGAGCTTGCTCTCCCTGTCTTTGAGTACTGTTTTCACTGTCCCGGTTACCTCTTTGCTAACATTCTCTTCAGAGCTGCAGTGAAAGCAGGAACCACGTGGAGAAGGCACCCACACTGAAAGTGCCTGGAGGGAACATTGGGGCTTCTTCTCAGTGTCTCTGACATAGGGTTTCACTGTCCCGGGAAAGTCTCTGCTAACACCGTGCAGAGCGCTGTGCCCAATATACAGAAACGTCTTGCGGTATCTCCTACAGGGAAAGTGCCAGGAGGGAATTGTGGAGCTTGTTCTCAGTGTCTCTGAGAATTGCTCTGATTATCTGTGTGACCTCTTTGCTAAGACTCTCCAGAGAGCCGTCCTCAAAACCAACACACATCTTGACATATCTCCCACATTGATCGCAGTGTCTCCAGAAACGGCATTCAAGGAGCCAGGACCTTTTCTCCCTACACTGTCCATTGAGTTGTCCTCAAAACCAATATACATCCTGCTGTATCTCCCACATGGAAAGTGCCAGGAGGGAGAAGTGGGGATTATGTTTAGACTTTCTCGGAACTGCTTCAAATCAACTAGATATCTTTGTGCTGTAAATCTCCCAACAGCCAAACGCAAAAGCAGCAAACATCTCGCTGTATGTCCCACATCGAAAGTGCCAAGAGAGAGCTTGCTCTCCCTGTCTTTGAGTACTGTTTTCACTGTCCCGGTTACCTCTTTGCTAACATTCTCTTCAGAGCTGCAGTGAAAGCAGGAACCACGTGGAGAAGGCACCCACACTGAAAGTGCCTGGAGGGAACATTGGGGCTTCTTCTCAGTGTCTCTGACATAGGGTTTCACTGTCCCGGGAAAGTCTCTGCTAACACCGTGCAGAGCGCTGTGCCCAATATACAGAAACGTCTTGCGGTATCTCCTACAGGGAAAGTGCCAGGAGGGAATTGTGGAGCTTGTTCTCAGTGTCTCTGAGAATTGCTCTGATTATCTGTGTGACCTCTTTGCTAAGACTCTCCAGAGAGCCGTCCTCAAAACCAACACACATCTTGACATATCTCCCACATTGATCGCAGTGTCTCCAGAAACGGCATTCAAGGAGCCAGGACCTTTTCTCCCTACACTCTCCATTGAGTTGTCCTCAAAACCAATATACATCCTGCTGTATCTCCCACATGGAAAGTGCCAGGAGGGAGAAGTGGGGATTATGTTTAGACTTTCTCGGAACTGCTTCAAATCAACTAGATATCTTTGTGCTGTAAATCTCCCAACAGCCAAACGCAAAAGCAGCAAACATCTCGCTGTATGTCCCACATCCAAAGTGCCAAGAGAGAGCTTGCTCTCCCTGTCTTTGAGTACTGTTTTCACTGTCCCGGTTACCTCTTTGCTAACGTTCTCTTCAGAGCTGCAGTGAAAGCAGGAACCACGTGGAGAAGGCACCCACACTGAAAGTGCCTGGAGGGAACATTGGGGCTTCTTCTCAGTGTCTCTGACATAGGGTTTCACTGTCCCGGGAAAGTCTCTGCTAACACCGTGCAGAGCGCTGTGCCCAATATACAGAAACGTCTTGCGGTATCTCCTACAGGGAAAGTGCCAGGAGGGAATTGTGGAGCTTGTTCTCAGTGTCTCTGAGAATTGCTCTGATTATCTGTGTGACCTCTTTGCTAAGACTCTCCAGAGAGCCGTCCTCAAAACCAACACACATCTTGACATATCTCCCACATTGATCGCAGTGTCTCCAGAAACGGCATTCAAGGAGCCAGGACCTTTTCTCCCTACACTGTCCATTGAGTTGTCCTCAAAACCAATATACATCCTGCTATATCTCCCACATGGAAAGTGCCAGGAGGGAGAAGTGGGGATTATGTTTAGACTTTCTCGGAACTGCTTCAAATCAACTAGATATCTTTGTGCTGTAAATCTCCCAACAGCCAAACGCAAAAGCAGCAAACATCTCGCTGTATGTCCCACATCCAAAGTGCCAAGAGAGAGCTTGCTCTCCCTGTCTTTGAGTACTGTTTTCACTGTCCCGGTTACCTCTTTGCTAACATTCTCTTCAGAGCTGCAGTGAAAGCAGGAACCACGTGGAGAAGGCACCCACACTGAAAGTGCCTGGAGGGAACATTGGGGCTTCTTCTCAGTGTCTCTGACATAGGGTTTCACTGTCCCGGGAAAGTCTCTGCTAACACCGTGCAGAGCGCTGTGCCCAATATACAGAAACGTCTTGCGGTATCTCCTACAGGGAAAGTGCCAGGAGGGAATTGTGGAGCTTGTTCTCAGTGTCTCTGAGAATTGCTCTGATTATCTGTGTGACCTCTTTGCGAAGACTCTCCAGAGAGCCGTCCTCAAAACCAACACACATCTTGACATATCTCCCACATTGATCGCAGTGTCTCCAGAAACGGCATTCAAGGAGCCAGGACCTTTTCTCCCTACACTGTCCATTGAGTTGTCCTCAAAACCAATATACATCCTGCTGTATCTCCCACATGGAAAGTGCCAGGAGGGAGAAGTGGGGATTATGTTTAGACTTTCTCGGAACTGCTTCAAATCAACTAGATATCTTTGTGCTGTAAATCTCCCAACAGCCAAACGCAAAAGCAGCAAACATCTCGCTGTATGTCCCACATCCAAAGTGCCAAGAGAGAGCTTGCTCTCCCTGTCTTTGAGTACTGTTTTCACTGTCCCGGTTACCTCTTTGCTAACATTCTCTTCAGAGCTGCAGTGAAAGCAGGAACCACGTGGAGAAGGCACCCACACTGAAAGTGCCTGGAGGGAACATTGGGGCTTCTTCTCAGTGTCTCTGACATAGGGTTTCACTGTCCCGGGAAAGTCTCTGCTAACACCGTGCAGAGCGCTGTGCCCAATATACAGAAACGTCTTGCGGTGTCTCCTACAGGGAAAGTGCCAGGAGGGAATTGTGGAGCTTGTTCTCAGTGTCTCTGAGAATTGCTCTGATTATCCCTGTGACCTCTTTGCTAAGACTCTCCAGAGAGCCGTCCTCAAAACCAACACACATCTTGACATATCTCCCACATTGATCGCAGTGTCTCCAGAAACGGCATTCAAGGAGCCAGGACCTTTTCTCCCTACACTGTCCATTGAGTTGTCCTCAAAACCAATATACATCCTGCTGTATCTCCCACATGGAAAGTGCCAGGAGGGAGAAGTGGGGATTACGTTTAGACTTTCTCGGAACTGCTTCAAATCAACTAGATATCTTTGTGCTGTAAATCTCCCAACAGCCAAACGCAAAAGCAGCAAACATCTCGCTGTATGTCCCACATCCAAAGTGCCAAGAGAGAGCTTGCTCTCCCTGTCTTTGAGTACTGTTTTCACTGTCCCGGTTACCTCTTTGCTAACATTCTCTTCAGAGCTGCAGTGAAAGCAGGAACCACGTGGAGAAGGCACCCACACTGAAAGTGCCTGGAGGGAACACTGGGGCTTCTTCTCAGTGTCTCTGACATAGGGTTTCACTGTCCCGGGAAAGTCTCTGCTAACACCGTGCAGAGCGCTGTGCCCAATCTACAGAAACGTCTTGCGGTATCTCCTACAGGGAAAGTGCCAGGAGGGAATTGTGGAGCTTGTTCTCAGTGTCTCTGAGAATTGCTCTGATTATCTGTGTGACCTCTTTGCTAAGACTCTCCAGAGAGCCGTCCTCAAAACCAACACACATCTTGACATATCTCCCACATTGATCGCAGTGTCTCCAGAAACGGCATTCAAGGAGACAGGACCTTTTCTCCCTACACTGTCCATTGAGTTGTCCTCAAAACCAATATACATCCTGCTATATCTCCCACATGGAAAGTGCCAGGAGGGAGAAGTGGGGATTATGTTTAGACTTTCTCGGAACTGCTTCAAATCAACTAGATATCTTTGTGCTGTAAATCTCCCAACAGCCAAACGCAAAAGCAGCAAACATCTCGCTGTATGTCCCACATCCAAAGTGCCAAGAGAGAGCTTGCTCTCCCTGTCTTTGAGTACTGTTTTCACTGTCCCGGTTACCTCTTTGCTAACATTCTCTTCAGAGCTGCAGTGAAAGCAGGAACCACGTGGAGAAGGCACCCACACTGAAAGTGCCTGGAGGGAACATTGGGGCTTCTTCTCAGTGTCTCTGACATAGGGTTTCACTGTCCCGGGAAAGTCTCTGCTAACACCGTGCAGAGCGCTGTGCCCAATATACAGAAACGTCTTGCGGTATCTCCTACAGGGAAAGTGCCAGGAGGGAATTGTGGAGCTTGTTCTCAGTGTCTCTGAGAATTGCTCTGATTATCTGTGTGACCTCTTTGCGAAGACTCTCCAGAGAGCCGTCCTCAAAACCAACACACATCTTGACATATCTCCCACATTGATCGCAGTGTCTCCAGAAACGGCATTCAAGGAGCCAGGACCTTTTCTCCCTACACTGTCCATTGAGTTGTCCTCAAAACCAATATACATCCTGCTGTATCTCCCACATGGAAAGTGCCAGGAGGGAGAAGTGGGGATTATGTTTAGACTTTCTCGGAACTGCTTCAAATCAACTAGATATCTTTGTGCTGTAAATCTCCCAACAGCCAAACGCAAAAGCAGCAAACATCTCGCTGTATGTCCCACATCCAAAGTGCCAAGAGAGAGCTTGCTCTCCCTGTCTTTGAGTACTGTTTTCACTGTCCCGGTTACCTCTTTGCTAACATTCTCTTCAGAGCTGCAGTGAAAGCAGGAACCACGTGGAGAAGGCACCCACACTGAAAGTGCCTGGAGGGAACATTGGGGCTTCTTCTCAGTGTCTCTGACATAGGGTTTCACTGTCCCGGGAAAGTCTCTGCTAACACCGTGCAGAGCGCTGTGCCCAATCTACAGAAACGTCTTGCGGTATCTCCTACAGGGAAAGTGCCAGGAGGGAATTGTGGAGCTTGTTCTCAGTGTCTCTGAGAATTGCTCTGATTATCTGTGTGACCTCTTTGCTAAGACTCTCCAGAGAGCCGTCCTCAAAACCAACACACATCTTGACATATCTCCCACATTGATCGCAGTGTCTCCAGAAACGGCATTCAAGGAGCCAGGACCTTTTCTCCCTACACTGTCCATTGAGTTGTCCTCAAAACCAATATACATCCTGCTATATCTCCCACATGGAAAGTGCCAGGAGGGAGAAGTGGGGATTATGTTTAGACTTTCTCGGAACTGCTTCAAATCAACTAGATATCTTTGTGCTGTAAATCTCCCAACAGCCAAACGCAAAAGCAGCAAACATCTCGCTGTATGTCCCACATCCAAAGTGCCAAGAGAGAGCTTGCTCTCCCTGTCTTTGAGTACTGTTTTCACTGTCCCGGTTACCTCTTTGCTAACATTCTCTTCAGAGCTGCAGTGAAAGCAGGAACCACGTGGAGAAGGCACCCACACTGAAAGTGCCTGGAGGGAACATTGGGGCTTCTTCTCAGTGTCTCTGACATAGGGTTTCACTGTCCCGGGAAAGTCTCTGCTAACACCGTGCAGAGCGCTGTGCCCAATATACAGAAACGTCTTGCGGTATCTCCTACAGGGAAAGTGCCAGGAGGGAATTGTGGAGCTTGTTCTCAGTGTCTCTGAGAATTGCTCTGATTATCTGTGTGACCTCTTTGCTAAGACTCTCCAGAGAGCCGTCCTCAAAACCAACACACATCTTGACATATCTCCCACATTGATCGCAGTGTCTCCAGAAACGGCATTCAAGGAGCCAGGACCTTTTCTCCCTACACTGTCCATTGAGTTGTCCTCAAAACCAATATACATCCTGCTGTATCTCCCACATGGAAAGTGCCAGGAGGGAGAAGTGGGGATTACGTTTAGACTTTCTCGGAACTGCTTCAAATCAACTAGATATCTTTGTGCTGTAAATCTCCCAACAGCCAAACGCAAAAGCAGCAAACATCTCGCTGTATGTCCCACATCCAAAGTGCCAAGAGAGAGCTTGCTCTCCCTGTCTTTGAGTACTGTTTTCACTGTCCCGGTTACCTCTTTGCTAACATTCTCTTCAGAGCTGCAGTGAAAGCAGGAACCACGTGGAGAAGGCACCCACACTGAAAGTGCCTGGAGGGAACACTGGGGCTTCTTCTCAGTGTCTCTGACATAGGGTTTCACTGTCCCGGGAAAGTCTCTGCTAACACCCTGCAGAGCGCTGTGCCCAATATACAGAAACGTCTTGCGGTATCTCCTACAGGGAAAGTGCCAGGAGGGAATTGTGGAGCTTGTTCTCAGTGTCTCTGAGAATTGCTCTGATTATCTGTGTGACCTCTTTGCTAAGACTCTCCAGAGAGCCGTCCTCAAAACCAACACACATCTTGACATATCTCCCACATTGATCGCAGTGTCTCCAGAAACGGCATTCAAGGAGCCAGGACCTTTTCTCCCTACACTGTCCATTGAGTTGTCCTCAAAACCAATATACATCCTGCTGTATCTCCCACATGGAAAGTGCCAGGAGGGAGAAGTGGGGATTATGTTTAGACTTTCTCGGAACTGCTTCAAATCAACTAGATATCTTTGTGCTGTAAATCTCCCAACAGCCAAACGCAAAAGCAGCAAACATCTCGCTGTATGTCCCACATCCAAAGTGCCAAGAGAGAGCTTGCTCTCCCTGTCTTTGAGTACTGTTTTCACTGTCCCGGTTACCTCTTTGCTAACATTCTCTTCAGAGCTGCAGTGAAAGCAGGAACCACGTGGAGAAGGCACCCACACTGAAAGTGCCTGGAGGGAACATTGGGGCTTCTTCTCAGTGTCTCTGACATAGGGTTTCACTGTCCCGGGAAACTCTCTGCTAACACCGTGCAGAGCGCTGTGCCCAATCTACAGAAACGTCTTGCGGTATCTCCTACAGGGAAAGTGCCAGGAGGGAATTGTGGAGCTTGTTCTCAGTGTCTCTGAGAATTGCTCTGATTATCTGTGTGACCTCTTTGCTAAGACTCTCCAGAGAGCCGTCCTCAAAACCAACACACATCTTGACATATCTCCCACATTGATCGCAGTGTCTCCAGAAACGGCATTCAAGGAGCCAGGACCTTTTCTCCCTACACTGGCCATTGAGTTGTCCTCAAAACCAATATACATCCTGCTATATCTCCCACATGGAAAGTGCCAGGAGGGAGAAGTGGGGATTATGTTTAGACTTTCTCGGAACTGCTTCAAATCAACTAGATATCTTTGTGCTGTAAATCTCCCAACAGCCAAACGCAAAAGCAGCAAACATCTCGCTGTATGTCCCACATCCAAAGTGCCAAGAGAGAGCTTGCTCTCCCTGTCTTTGAGTACTGTTTTCACTGTCCCGGTTACCTCTTTGCTAACATTCTCTTCAGAGCTGCAGTGAAAGCAGGAACCACGTGGAGAAGGCACCCACACTGAAAGTGCCTGGAGGGAACATTGGGGCTTCTTCTCAGTGTCTCTGACATAGGGTTTCACTGTCCCGGGAAAGTCTCTGCTAACACCGTGCAGAGCGCTGTGCCCAATATACAGAAACGTCTTGCGGTATCTCCTACAGGGAAAGTGCCAGGAGGGAATTGTGGAGCTTGTTCTCAGTGTCTCTGAGAATTGCTCTGATTATCTGTGTGACCTCTTTGCTAAGACTCTCCAGAGAGCCGTCCTCAAAACCAACACACATCTTGACATATCTCCCACATTGATCGCAGTGTCTCCAGAAACGGCATTCAAGGAGCCAGGACCTTTTCTCCCTACACTCTCCATTGAGTTGTCCTCAAAACCAATATACATCCTGCTGTATCTCCCACATGGAAAGTGCCAGGAGGGAGAAGTGGGGATTATGTTTAGATTTTCTCGGAACTGCTTCAAATCAACTAGATATCTTTGTGCTGTAAATCTCCCAACAGCCAAACGCAAAAGCAGCAAACATCTCGCTGTATGTCCCACATCCAAAGTGCCAAGAGAGAGCTTGCTCTCCCTGTCTTTGAGTACTGTTTTCACTGTCCCGGTTACCTCTTGGCTAACATTCTCTTCAGAGCTGCAGTGAAAGCAGGAACCACGTGGAGAAGGCACCCACACTGAAAGTGCCTGGAGGGAACATTGGGGCTTCTTCTCAGTGTCTCTGACATAGGGTTTCACTGTCCCGGGAAAGTCTCTGCTAACACCGTGCAGAGCGCTGTGCCCAATATACAGAAACGTCTTGCGGTATCTCCTACAGGGAAAGTGCCAGGAGGGAATTGTGGAGCTTGTTCTCAGTGTCTCTGAGAATTGCTCTGATTATCTGTGTGACCTCTTTGCTAAGACTCTCCAGAGAGCCGTCCTCAAAACCAACACACATCTTGACATATCTCCCACATTGATCGCAGTGTCTCCAGAAACGGCATTCAAGGAGCCAGGACCTTTTCTCCCTACACTGTCCATTGAGTTGTCCTCAAAACCAATATACATCCTGCTATATCTCCCACATGGAAAGTGCCAGGAGGGAGAAGTGGGGATTACGTTTAGACTTTCTCGGAACTGCTTCAAATCAACTAGATATCTTTGTGCTGTAAATCTCCCAACAGCCAAACGCAAAAGCAGCAAACATCTCGCTGTATGTCCCACATCCAAAGTGCCAAGAGAGAGCTTGCTCTCCCTGTCTTTGAGTACTGTTTTCACTGTCCCGGTTACCTCTTTGCTAACATTCTCTTCAGAGCTGCAGTGAAAGCAGGAACCACGTGGAGAAGGCACCCACACTGAAAGTGCCTGGAGGGAACATTGGGGCTTCTTCTCAGTGTCTCTGACATAGGGTTTCACTGTCCCGGGAAAGTCTCTGCTAACACCGTGCAGAGCGCTGTGCCCAATATACAGAAACGTCTTGCGGTATCTCCTACAGGGAAAGTGCCAGGAGGGAATTGTGGAGCTTGTTCTCAGTGTCTCTGAGAATTGCTCTGATTATCTGTGTGACCTCTTTGCTAAGACTCTCCAGAGAGCCGTCCTCAAAACCAACACACATCTTGACATATCTCCCACATTGATCGCAGTGTCTCCAGAAACGGCATTCAAGGAGCCAGGACCTTTTCTCCCTACACTGTCCATTGAGTTGTCCTCAAAACCAATATACATCCTGCTGTATCTCCCACATGGAAAGTGCCAGGAGGGAGAAGTGGGGATTATGTTTAGACTTTCTCGGAACTGCTTCAAATCAACCAGATATCTTTGTGCTGTAAATCTCCCAACAGCCAAACGCAAAAGCAGCAAACATCTCGCTGTATGTCCCACATCCAAAGTGCCAAGAGAGAGCTTGCTCTCCCTGTCTTTGAGTACTGTTTTCACTGTCCCGGTTACCTCTTTGCTAACATTCTCTTCAGAGCTGCAGTGAAAGCAGGAACCACGTGGAGAAGGCACCCACACTGAAAGTGCCTGGAGGGAACATTGGGGCTTCTTCTCAGTGTCTCTGACATAGGGTTTCACTGTCCCGGGAAAGTCTCTGCTAACACCGTGCAGAGCGCTGTGCCCAATATACAGAAACGTCTTGCGGTATCTCCTACAGGGAAAGTGCCAGGAGGGAATTGTGGAGCTTGTTCTCAGTGTCTCTGAGAATTGCTCTGATTATCCCTGTGACCTCTTTGCTAAGACTCTCCAGAGAGCCGTCCTCAAAACCAACACACATCTTGACATATCTCCCACATTGATCGCAGTGTCTCCAGAAACGGCATTCAAGGAGCCAGGACCTTTTCTCCCTACACTGTCCATTGAGTTGTCCTCAAAACCAATATACATCCTGCTGTATCTCCCACATGGAAAGTGCCAGGAGGGAGAAGTGGGGATTACGTTTAGACTTTCTCGGAACTGCTTCAAATCAACTAGATATCTTTGTGCTGTAAATCTCCCAACAGCCAAACGCAAAAGCAGCAAACATCTCGCTGTATGTCCCACATCCAAAGTGCCAAGAGAGAGCTTGCTCTCCCTGTCTTTGAGTACTGTTTTCACTGTCCCGGTTACCTCTTTGCTAACATTCTCTTCAGAGCTGCAGTGAAAGCAGGAACCACGTGGAGAAGGCACCCACACTGAAAGTGCCTGGAGGGAACATTGGGGCTTCTTCTCAGTGTCTCTGACATAGGGTTTCACTGTCCCGGGAAAGTCTCTGCTAACACCGTGCAGAGCGCTGTGCCCAATATACAGAAACGTCTTGCGGTATCTCCTACAGGGAAAGTGCCAGGAGGGAATTGTGGAGCTTGTTCTCAGTGTCTCTGAGAATTGCTCTGATTATCCCTGTGACCTCTTTGCTAAGACTCTCCAGAGAGCCGTCCTCAAAACCAACACACATCTTGACATATCTCCCACATTGATCGCAGTGTCTCCAGAAACGGCATTCAAGGAGCCAGGACCTTTTCTCCCTACACTGTCCATTGAGTTGTCCTCAAAACCAATATACATCCTGCTGTATCTCCCACATGGAAAGTGCCAGGAGCGAGAAGTGGGGATTACGTTTAGACTTTCTCGGAACTGCTTCAAATCAACTAGATATCTTTGTGCTGTAAATCTCCCAACAGCCAAACGCAAAAGCAGCAAACATCTCGCTGTATGTCCCACATCCAAAGTGCCAAGAGAGAGCTTGCTCTCCCTGTCTTTGAGTACTGTTTTCACTGTCCCGGTTACCTCTTTGCTAACATTCTCTTCAGAGCTGCAGTGAAAGCAGGAACCACGTGGAGAAGGCACCCACACTGAAAGTGCCTGGAGGGAACATTGGGGCTTCTTCTCAGTGTCTCTGACATAGGGTTTCACTGTCCCGGGAAAGTCTCTGCTAACACCGTGCAGAGCGCTGTGCCCAATATACAGAAACGTCTTGCGGTATCTCCTACAGGGAAAGTGCCAGGAGGGAATTGTGGAGCTTGTTCTCAGTGTCTCTGAGAATTGCTCTGATTATCTGTGTGACCTCTTTGCGAAGACTCTCCAGAGAGCCGTCCTCAAAACCAACACACATCTTGACATATCTCCCACATTGATCGCAGTGTCTCCAGAAACGGCATTCAAGGAGCCAGGACCTTTTCTCCCTACACTGTCCATTGAGTTGTCCTCAAAACCAATATACATCCTGCTGTATCTCCCACATGGAAAGTGCCAGGAGGGAGAAGTGGGGATTATGTTTAGACTTTCTCGGAACTGCTTCAAATCAACTAGATATCTTTGTGCTGTAAATCTCCCAACAGCCAAACGCAAAAGCAGCAAACATCTCGCTGTATGTCCCACATCCAAAGTGCCAAGAGAGAGCTTGCTCTCCCTGTCTTTGAGTACTGTTTTCACTGTCCCGGTTACCTCTTTGCTAACATTCTCTTCAGAGCTGCAGTGAAAGCAGGAACCACGTGGAGAAGGCACCCACACTGAAAGTGCCTGGAGGGAACATTGGGGCTTCTTCTCAGTGTCTCTGACATAGGGTTTCACTGTCCCGGGAAAGTCTCTGCTAACACCGTGCAGAGCGCTGTGCCCAATATACAGAAACGTCTTGCGGTATCTCCTACAGGGAAAGTGCCAGGAGGGAATTGTGGAGCTTGTTCTCAGTGTCTCTGAGAATTGCTCTGATTATCCCTGTGACCTCTTTGCTAAGACTCTCCAGAGAGCCGTCCTCAAAACCAACACACATCTTGACATATCTCCCACATTGATCGCAGTGTCTCCAGAAACGGCATTCAAGGAGCCAGGACCTTTTCTCCCTACACTCTCCATTGAGTTGTCCTCAAAACCAATATACATCCTGCTGTATCTCCCACATGGAAAGTGCCAGGAGGGAGAAGTGGGGATTACGTTTAGACTTTCTCGGAACTGCTTCAAATCAACTAGATATCTTTGTGCTGTAAATCTCCCAACAGCCAAACGCAAAAGCAGCAAACATCTCGCTGTATGTCCCACATCCAAAGTGCCAAGAGAGAGCTTGCTCTCCCTGTCTTTGAGTACTGTTTTCACTGTCCCGGTTACCTCTTTGCTAACATTCTCTTCAGAGCTGCAGTGAAAGCAGGAACCACGTGGAGAAGGCACCCACACTGAAAGTGCCTGGAGGGAACACTGGGGCTTCTTCTCAGTGTCTCTGACATAGGGTTTCACTGTCCCGGGAAAGTCTCTGCTAACACCGTGCAGAGCGCTGTGCCCAATATACAGAAACGTCTTGCGGTATCTCCTACAGGGAAAGTGCCAGGAGGGAATTGTGGAGCTTGTTCTCAGTGTCTCTGAGAATTGCTCTGATTATCTGTGTGACCTCTTTGCTAAGACTCTCCAGAGAGCCGTCCTCAAAACCAACACACATCTTGACATATCTCCCACATTGATCGCAGTGTCTCCAGAAACGGCATTCAAGGAGCCAGGACCTTTTCTCCCTACACTCTCCATTGAGTTGTCCTCAAAACCAATATACATCCTGCTGTATCTCCCACATGGAAAGTGCCAGGAGGGAGAAGTGGGGATTACGTTTAGACTTTCTCGGAACTGCTTCAAATCAACTAGATATCTTTGTGCTGTAAATCTCCCAACAGCCAAACGCAAAAGCAGCAAAC
Source organism: Chroicocephalus ridibundus (assembly GCF_963924245.1). Taxonomy (NCBI): domain Eukaryota; kingdom Metazoa; phylum Chordata; class Aves; order Charadriiformes; family Laridae; genus Chroicocephalus; species Chroicocephalus ridibundus. Next base: position 1,379,865 of record NW_026961615.1, read on the forward strand.
ATCTCGCTGTATGTCCCACATCCAAAGTGCCAAGAGAGAGCTTGCTCTCCCTGTCTTTGAGTACTGTTTTCACTGTCCCGGTTACCTCTTTGCTAACATTCTCTTCAGAGCTGCAGTGAAAGCAGGAACCACGTGGAGAAGGCACCCACACTGAAAGTGCCTGGAGGGAACATTGGGGCTTCTTCTCAGTGTCTCTGACATAGGGTTTCACTGTCCCGGGAAAGTCTCTGCTAACACCGTGCAGAGCGCTGTGCCCAATATACAGAAACGTCTTGCGGTATCTCCTACAGGGAAAGTGCCAGGAGGGAATTGTGGAGCTTGTTCTCAGTGTCTCTGAGAATTGCTCTGATTATCCCTGTGACCTCTTTGCTAAGACTCTCCAGAGAGCCGTCCTCAAAACCAACACACATCTTGACATATCTCCCACATTGATCGCAGTGTCTCCAGAAACGGCATTCAAGGAGCCAGGACCTTTTCTCCCTACACTCTCCATTGAGTTGTCCTCAAAACCAATATACATCCTGCTGTATCTCCCACATGGAAAGTGCCAGGAGGGAGAAGTGGGGATTACGTTTAGATTTTCTCGGAACTGCTTCAAATCAACTAGATATCTTTGTGCTGTAAATCTCCCAACAGCCAAACGCAAAAGCAGCAAACATCTCGCTGTATGTCCCACATCCAAAGTGCCAAGAGAGAGCTTGCTCTCCCTGTCTTTGAGTACTGTTTTCACTGTCCCGGTTACCTCTTTGCTAACATTCTCTTCAGAGCTGCAGTGAAAGCAGGAACCACGTGGAGAAGGCACCCACACTGAAAGTGCCTGGAGGGAACATTGGGGCTTCTTCTCAGTGTCTCTGACATAGGGTTTCACTGTCCCGGGAAAGTCTCTGCTAACACCCTGCAGAGCGCTGTGCCCAATCTACAGAAACGTCTTGCGGTATCTCCTACAGGGAAAGTGCCAGGAGGGAATTGTGGAGCTTGTTCTCAGTGTCTCTGAGAATTGCTCTGATTATCTGTGTGACCTCTTTGCTAAGACTCTCCAGAGAGCCGTCCTCAAAACCAACACACATCTTGACATATCTCCCACATTGATCGCAGTGTCTCCAGAAACGGCATTCAAGGAGCCAGGACCTTTTCTCCCTACACTGTCCATTGAGTTGTCCTCAAAACCAATATACATCCTGCTATATCTCCCACATGGAAAGTGCCAGGAGGGAGAAGTGGGGATTATGTTTAGACTTTCTCGGAACTGCTTCAAATCAACTAGATATCTTTGTGCTGTAAATCTCCCAACAGCCAAACGCAAAAGCAGCAAACATCTCGCTGTATGTCCCACATCCAAAGTGCCAAGAGAGAGCTTGCTCTCCCTGTCTTTGAGTACTGTTTTCACTGTCCCGGTTACCTCTTTGCTAACATTCTCTTCAGAGCTGCAGTGAAAGCAGGAACCACGTGGAGAAGGCACCCACACTGAAAGTGCCTGGAGGGAACACTGGGGCTTCTTCTCAGTGTCTCTGACATAGGGTTTCACTGTCCCGGGAAAGTCTCTGCTAACACCGTGCAGAGCGCTGTGCCCAATATACAGAAACGTCTTGCGGTATCTCCTACAGGGAAAGTGCCAGGAGGGAATTGTGGAGCTTGTTCTCAGTGTCTCTGAGAATTGCTCTGATTATCTGTGTGACCTCTTTGCTAAGACTCTCCAGAGAGCCGTCCTCAAAACCAACACACATCTTGACATATCTCCCACATTGATCGCAGTGTCTCCAGAAACGGCATTCAAGGAGCCAGGACCTTTTCTCCCTACACTCTCCATTGAGTTGTCCTCAAAACCAATATACATCCTGCTGTATCTCCCACATGGAAAGTGCCAGGAGGGAGAAGTGGGGATTACGTTTAGACTTTCTCGGAACTGCTTCAAATCAACTAGATATCTTTGTGCTGTAAATCTCCCAACAGCCAAACGCAAAAGCAGCAAACATCTCGCTGTATGTCCCACATCCAAAGTGCCAAGAGAGAGCTTGCTCTCCCTGTCTTTGAGTACTGTTTTCACTGTCCCGGTTACCTCTTTGCTAACATTCTCTTCAGAGCTGCAGTGAAAGCAGGAACCACGTGGAGAAGGCACCCACACTGAAAGTGCCTGGAGGGAACATTGGGGCTTCTTCTCAGTGTCTCTGACATAGGGTTTCACTGTCCCGGGAAAGTCTCTGCTAACACCGTGCAGAGCGCTGTGCCCAATATACAGAAACGTCTTGCGGTATCTCCTACAGGGAAAGTGCCAGGAGGGAATTGTCGAGCTTGTTCTCAGTGTCTCTGAGAATTGCTCTGATTATCTGTGTGACCTCTTTGCTAAGACTCTCCAGAGAGCCGTCCTCAAAACCAACACACATCTTGACATATCTCCCACATTGATCGCAGTGTCTCCAGAAACGGCATTCAAGGAGCCAGGACCTTTTCTCCCTACACTGGCCATTGAGTTGTCCTCAAAACCAATATACATCCTGCTATATCTCCCACATGGAAAGTGCCAGGAGGGAGAAGTGGGGATTATGTTTAGACTTTCTCGGAACTGCTTCAAATCAACTAGATATCTTTGTGCTGTAAATCTCCCAACAGCCAAACGCAAAAGCAGCAAACATCTCGCTGTATGTCCCACATCCAAAGTGCCAAGAGAGAGCTTGCTCTCCCTGTCTTTGAGTACTGTTTTCACTGTCCCGGTTACCTCTTTGCTAACATTCTCTTCAGAGCTGCAGTGAAAGCAGGAACCACGTGGAGAAGGCACCCACACTGAAAGTGCCTGGAGGGAACATTGGGGCTTCTTCTCAGTGTCTCTGACATAGGGTTTCACTGTCCCGGGAAAGTCTCTGCTAACACCCTGCAGAGCGCTGTGCCCAATATACAGAAACGTCTTGCGGTATCTCCTACAGGGAAAGTGCCAGGAGGGAATTGTGGAGCTTGTTCTCAGTGTCTCTGAGAATTGCTCTGATTATCCCTGTGACCTCTTTGCTAAGACTCTCCAGAGAGCCGTCCTCAAAACCAACACACATCTTGACATATCTCCCACATTGATCGCAGTGTCTCCAGAAACGGCATTCAAGGAGCCAGGACCTTTTCTCCCTACACTGTCCATTGAGTTGTCCTCAAAACCAATATACATCCTGCTGTATCTCCCACATGGAAAGTGCCAGGAGGGAGAAGTGGGGATTACGTTTAGACTTTCTCGGAACTGCTTCAAATCAACTAGATATCTTTGTGCTGTAAATCTCCCAACAGCCAAACGCAAAAGCAGCAAACATCTCGCTGTATGTCCCACATCCAAAGTGCCAAGAGAGAGCTTGCTCTCCCTGTCTTTGAGTACTGTTTTCACTGTCCCGGTTACCTCTTTGCTAACATTCTCTTCAGAGCTGCAGTGAAAGCAGGAACCACGTGGAGAAGGCACCCACACTGAAAGTGCCTGGAGGGAACATTGGGGCTTCTTCTCAGTGTCTCTGACATAGGGTTTCACTGTCCCGGGAAAGTCTCTGCTAACACCGTGCAGAGCGCTGTGCCCAATATACAGAAACGTCTTGCGGTATCTCCTACAGGGAAAGTGCCAGGAGGGAATTGTGGAGCTTGTTCTCAGTGTCTCTGAGAATTGCTCTGATTATCCCTGTGACCTCTTTGCTAAGACTCTCCAGAGAGCCGTCCTCAAAACCAACACACATCTTGACATATCTCCCACATTGATCGCAGTGTCTCCAGAAACGGCATTCAAGGAGCCAGGACCTTTTCTCCCTACACTGTCCATTGAGTTGTCCTCAAAACCAATATACATCCTGCTGTATCTCCCACATGGAAAGTGCCAGGAGCGAGAAGTGGGGATTACGTTTAGACTTTCTCGGAACTGCTTCAAATCAACCAGATATCTTTGTGCTGTAAATCTCCCAACAGCCAAACGCAAAAGCAGCAAACATCTCGCTGTATGTCCCACATCCAAAGTGCCAAGAGAGAGCTTGCTCTCCCTGTCTTTGAGTACTGTTTTCACTGTCCCGGTTACCTCTTTGCTAACATTCTCTTCAGAGCTGCAGTGAAAGCAGGAACCACGTGGAGAAGGCACCCACACTGAAAGTGCCTGGAGGGAACATTGGGGCTTCTTCTCAGTGTCTCTGACATAGGGTTTCACTGTCCCGGGAAAGTCTCTGCTAACACCGTGCAGAGCGCTGTGCCCAATATACAGAAACGTCTTGCGGTATCTCCTACAGGGAAAGTGCCAGGAGGGAATTGTGGAGCTTGTTCTCAGTGTCTCTGAGAATTGCTCTGATTATCTGTGTGACCTCTTTGCTAAGACTCTCCAGAGAGCCGTCCTCAAAACCAACACACATCTTGACATATCTCCCACATTGATCGCAGTGTCTCCAGAAACGGCATTCAAGGAGCCAGGACCTTTTCTCCCTACACTGTCCATTGAGTTGTCCTCAAAACCAATATACATCCTGCTGTATCTCCCACATGGAAAGTGCCAGGAGGGAGAAGTGGGGATTATGTTTAGACTTTCTCGGAACTGCTTCAAATCAACTAGATATCTTTGTGCTGTAAATCTCCCAACAGCCAAACGCAAAAGCAGCAAACATCTCGCTGTATGTCCCACATCCAAAGTGCCAAGAGAGAGCTTGCTCTCCCTGTCTTTGAGTACTGTTTTCACTGTCCCGGTTACCTCTTTGCTAACATTCTCTTCAGAGCTGCAGTGAAAGCAGGAACCACGTGGAGAAGGCACCCACACTGAAAGTGCCTGGAGGGAACATTGGGGCTTCTTCTCAGTGTCTCTGACATAGGGTTTCACTGTCCCGGGAAAGTCTCTGCTAACACCGTGCAGAGCGCTGTGCCCAATATACAGAAACGTCTTGCGGTATCTCCTACAGGGAAAGTGCCAGGAGGGAATTGTGGAGCTTGTTCTCAGTGTCTCTGAGAATTGCTCTGATTATCCCTGTGACCTCTTTGCTAAGACTCTCCAGAGAGCCGTCCTCAAAACCAACACACATCTTGACATATCTCCCACATTGATCGCAGTGTCTCCAGAAACGGCATTCAAGGAGCCAGGACCTTTTCTCCCTACACTGTCCATTGAGTTGTCCTCAAAACCAATATACATCCTGCTATATCTCCCACATGGAAAGTGCCAGGAGGGAGAAGTGGGGATTACGTTTAGACTTTCTCGGAACTGCTTCAAATCAACTAGATATCTTTGTGCTGTAAATCTCCCAACAGCCAAACGCAAAAGCAGCAAACATCTCGCTGTATGTCCCACATCCAAAGTGCCAAGAGAGAGCTTGCTCTCCCTGTCTTTGAGTACTGTTTTCACTGTCCCGGTTACCTCTTTGCTAACATTCTCTTCAGAGCTGCAGTGAAAGCAGGAACCACGTGGAGAAGGCACCCACACTGAAAGTGCCTGGAGGGAACATTGGGGCTTCTTCTCAGTGTCTCTGACATAGGGTTTCACTGTCCCGGGAAAGTCTCTGCTAACACCGTGCAGAGCGCTGTGCCCAATATACAGAAACGTCTTGCGGTATCTCCTACAGGGAAAGTGCCAGGAGGGAATTGTGGAGCTTGTTCTCAGTGTCTCTGAGAATTGCTCTGATTATCTGTGTGACCTCTTTGCTAAGACTCTCCAGAGAGCCGTCCTCAAAACCAACACACATCTTGACATATCTCCCACATTGATCGCAGTGTCTCCAGAAACGGCATTCAAGGAGCCAGGACCTTTTCTCCCTACACTGTCCATTGAGTTGTCCTCAAAACCAATATACATCCTGCTGTATCTCCCACATGGAAAGTGCCAGGAGGGAGAAGTGGGGATTATGTTTAGACTTTCTCGGAACTGCTTCAAATCAACTAGATATCTTTGTGCTGTAAATCTCCCAACAGCCAAACGCAAAAGCAGCAAACATCTCGCTGTATGTCCCACATCCAAAGTGCCAAGAGAGAGCTTGCTCTCCCTGTCTTTGAGTACTGTTTTCACTGTCCCGGTTACCTCTTTGCTAACATTCTCTTCAGAGCTGCAGTGAAAGCAGGAACCACGTGGAGAAGGCACCCACACTGAAAGTGCCTGGAGGGAACATTGGGGCTTCTTCTCAGTGTCTCTGACATAGGGTTTCACTGTCCCGGGAAAGTCTCTGCTAACACCGTGCAGAGCGCTGTGCCCAATATACAGAAACGTCTTGCGGTATCTCCTACAGGGAAAGTGCCAGGAGGGAATTGTGGAGCTTGTTCTCAGTGTCTCTGAGAATTGCTCTGATTATCTGTGTGACCTCTTTGCTAAGACTCTCCAGAGAGCCGTCCTCAAAACCAACACACATCTTGACATATCTCCCACATTGATCGCAGTGTCTCCAGAAACGGCATTCAAGGAGCCAGGACCTTTTCTCCCTACACTGTCCATTGAGTTGTCCTCAAAACCAATATACATCCTGCTATATCTCCCACATGGAAAGTGCCAGGAGGGAGAAGTGGGGATTATGTTTAGACTTTCTCGGAACTGCTTCAAATCAACTAGATATCTTTGTGCTGTAAATCTCCCAACAGCCAAACGCAAAAGCAGCAAACATCTCGCTGTATGTCCCACATCCAAAGTGCCAAGAGAGAGCTTGCTCTCCCTGTCTTTGAGTACTGTTTTCACTGTCCCGGTTACCTCTTTGCTAACATTCTCTTCAGAGCTGCAGTGAAAGCAGGAACCACGTGGAGAAGGCACCCACACTGAAAGTGCCTGGAGGGAACATTGGGGCTTCTTCTCAGTGTCTCTGACATAGGGTTTCACTGTCCCGGGAAAGTCTCTGCTAACACCGTGCAGAGCGCTGTGCCCAATATACAGAAACGTCTTGCGGTATCTCCTACAGGGAAAGTGCCAGGAGGGAATTGTGGAGCTTGTTCTCAGTGTCTCTGAGAATTGCTCTGATTATCCCTGTGACCTCTTTGCTAAGACTCTCCAGAGAGCCGTCCTCAAAACCAACACACATCTTGACATATCTCCCACATTGATCGCAGTGTCTCCAGAAACGGCATTCAAGGAGCCAGGACCTTTTCTCCCTACACTGTCCATTGAGTTGTCCTCAAAACCAATATACATCCTGCTATATCTCCCACATGGAAAGTGCCAGGAGGGAGAAGTGGCGATTATGTTTAGACTTTCTCGGAACTGCTTCAAATCAACTAGATATCTTTGTGCTGTAAATCTCCCAACAGCCAAACGCAAAAGCAGCAAACATCTCGCTGTATGTCCCACATCCAAAGTGCCAAGAGAGAGCTTGCTCTCCCTGTCTTTGAGTACTGTTTTCACTGTCCCGGTTACCTCTTTGCTAACATTCTCTTCAGAGCTGCAGTGAAAGCAGGAACCACGTGGAGAAGGCACCCACACTGAAAGTGCCTGGAGGGAACATTGGGGCTTCTTCTCAGTGTCTCTGACATAGGGTTTCACTGTCCCGGGAAAGTCTCTGCTAACACCGTGCAGAGCGCTGTGCCCAATATACAGAAACGTCTTGCGGTATCTCCTACAGGGAAAGTGCCAGGAGGGAATTGTGGAGCTTGTTCTCAGTGTCTCTGAGAATTGCTCTGATTATCTGTGTGACCTCTTTGCTAAGACTCTCCAGAGAGCCGTCCTCAAAACCAACACACATCTTGACATATCTCCCACATTGATCGCAGTGTCTCCAGAAACGGCATTCAAGGAGCCAGGACCTTTTCTCCCTACACTGTCCATTGAGTTGTCCTCAAAACCAATATACATCCTGCTGTATCTCCCACATGGAAAGTGCCAGGAGGGAGAAGTGGGGATTATGTTTAGACTTTCTCGGAACTGCTTCAAATCAACTAGATATCTTTGTGCTGTAAATCTCCCAACAGCCAAACGCAAAAGCAGCAAACATCTCGCTGTATGTCCCACATCCAAAGTGCCAAGAGAGAGCTTGCTCTCCCTGTCTTTGAGTACTGTTTTCACTGTCCCGGTTACCTCTTTGCTAACATTCTCTTCAGAGCTGCAGTGAAAGCAGGAACCACGTGGAGAAGGCACCCACACTGAAAGTGCCTGGAGGGAACATTGGGGCTTCTTCTCAGTGTCTCTGACATAGGGTTTCACTGTCCCGGGAAAGTCTCTGCTAACACCGTGCAGAGCGCTGTGCCCAATATACAGAAACGTCTTGCGGTATCTCCTACAGGGAAAGTGCCAGGAGGGAATTGTGGAGCTTGTTCTCAGTGTCTCTGAGAATTGCTCTGATTATCCCTGTGACCTCTTTGCTAAGACTCTCCAGAGAGCCGTCCTCAAAACCAACACACATCTTGACATATCTCCCACATTGATCGCAGTGTCTCCAGAAACGGCATTCAAGGAGCCAGGACCTTTTCTCCCTACACTCTCCATTGAGTTGTCCTCAAAACCAATATACATCCTGCTGTATCTCCCACATGGAAAGTGCCAGGAGGGAGAAGTGGGGATTATGTTTAGACTTTCTCGGAACTGCTTCAAATCAACTAGATATCTTTGTGCTGTAAATCTCCCAACAGCCAAACGCAAAAGCAGCAAACATCTCGCTGTATGTCCCACATCCAAAGTGCCAAGAGAGAGCTTGCTCTCCCTGTCTTTGAGTACTGTTTTCACTGTCCCGGTTACCTCTTTGCTAACATTCTCTTCAGAGCTGCAGTGAAAGCAGGAACCACGTGGAGAAGGCACCCACACTGAAAGTGCCTGGAGGGAACATTGGGGCTTCTTCTCAGTGTCTCTGACATAGGGTTTCACTGTCCCGGGAAAGTCTCTGCTAACACCGTGCAGAGCGCTGTGCCCAATATACAGAAACGTCTTGCGGTATCTCCTACAGGGAAAGTGCCAGGAGGGAATTGTGGAGCTTGTTCTCAGTGTCTCTGAGAATTGCTCTGATTATCTGTGTGACCTCTTTGCTAAGACTCTCCAGAGAGCCGTCCTCAAAACCAACACACATCTTGACATATCTCCCACATTGATCGCAGTGTCTCCAGAAACGGCATTCAAGGAGCCAGGACCTTTTCTCCCTACACTGTCCATTGAGTTGTCCTCAAAACCAATATACATCCTGCTGTATCTCCCACATGGAAAGTGCCAGGAGGGAGAAGTGGGGATTATGTTTAGACTTTCTCGGAACTGCTTCAAATCAACTAGATATCTTTGTGCTGTAAATCTCCCAACAGCCAAACGCAAAAGCAGCAAACATCTCGCTGTATGTCCCACATCCAAAGTGCCAAGAGAGAGCTTGCTCTCCCTGTCTTTGAGTACTGTTTTCACTGTCCCGGTTACCTCTTTGCTAACATTCTCTTCAGAGCTGCAGTGAAAGCAGGAACCACGTGGAGAAGGCACCCACACTGAAAGTGCCTGGAGGGAACATTGGGGCTTCTTCTCAGTGTCTCTGACATAGGGTTTCACTGTCCCGGGAAAGTCTCTGCTAACACCGTGCAGAGCGCTGTGCCCAATATACAGAAACGTCTTGCGGTATCTCCTACAGGGAAAGTGCCAGGAGGGAATTGTGGAGCTTGTTCTCAGTGTCTCTGAGAATTGCTCTGATTATCTGTGTGACCTCTTTGCTAAGACTCTCCAGAGAGCCGTCCTCAAAACCAACACACATCTTGACATATCTCCCACATTGATTGCAGTGTCTCCAGAAACGGCATTCAAGGAGCCAGGACCTTTTCTCCCTACACTGGCCATTGAGTTGTCCTCAAAACCAATATACATCCTGCTATATCTCCCACATGGAAAGTGCCAGGAGGGAGAAGTGGGGATTATGTTTAGACTTTCTCGGAACTGCTTCAAATCAACTAGATATCTTTGTGCTGTAAATCTCCCAACAGCCAAACGCAAAAGCAGCAAACATCTCGCTGTATGTCCCACATCCAAAGTGCCAAGAGAGAGCTTGCTCTCCCTGTCTTTGAGTACTGTTTTCACTGTCCCGGTTACCTCTTTGCTAACATTCTCTTCAGAGCTGCAGTGAAAGCAGGAACCACGTGGAGAAGGCACCCACACTGAAAGTGCCTGGAGGGAACATTGGGGCTTCTTCTCAGTGTCTCTGACATAGGGTTTCACTGTCCCGGGAAAGTCTCTGCTAACACCCTGCAGAGCGCTGTGCCCAATATACAGAAACGTCTTGCGGTATCTCCTACAGGGAAAGTGCCAGGAGGGAATTGTGGAGCTTGTTCTCAGTGTCTCTGAGAATTGCTCTGATTATCTGTGTGACCTCTTTGCTAAGACTCTCCAGAGAGCCGTCCTCAAAACCAACACACATCTTGACATATCTCCCACATTGATCGCAGTGTCTCCAGAAACGGCATTCAAGGAGCCAGGACCTTTTCTCCCTACACTGTCCATTGAGTTGTCCTCAAAACCAATATACATCCTGCTATATCTCCCACATGGAAAGTGCCAGGAGGGAGAAGTGGGGATTATGTTTAGACTTTCTCGGAACTGCTTCAAATCAACTAGATATCTTTGTGCTGTAAATCTCCCAACAGCCAAACGCAAAAGCAGCAAACATCTCGCTGTATGTCCCACATCCAAAGTGCCAAGAGAGAGCTTGCTCTCCCTGTCTTTGAGTACTGTTTTCACTGTCCCGGTTACCTCTTTGCTAACATTCTCTTCAGAGCTGCAGTGAAAGCAGGAACCACGTGGAGAAGGCACCCACACTGAAAGTGCCTGGAGGGAACATTGGGGCTTCTTCTCAGTGTCTCTGACATAGGGTTTCACTGTCCCGGCAAAGTCTCTGCTAACACCGTGCAGAGCGCTGTGCCCAATATACAGAAACGTCTTGCGGTATCTCCTACAGGGAAAGTGCCAGGAGGGAATTGTCGAGCTTGTTCTCAGTGTCTCTGAGAATTGCTCTGATTATCTGTGTGACCTCTTTGCTAAGACTCTCCAGAGAGCCGTCCTCAAAACCAACACACATCTTGACATATCTCCCACATTGATCGCAGTGTCTCCAGAAACGGCATTCAAGGAGCCAGGACCTTTTCTCCCTACACTGTCCATTGAGTTGTCCTCAAAAGCAATATACATCCTGCTGTATCTCCCACATGGAAAGTGCCAGGAGGGAGAAGTGGGGATTATGTTTAGACTTTCTCGGAACTGCTTCAAATCAACTAGATATCTTTGTGCTGTAAATCTCCCAACAGCCAAACGCAAAAGCAGCAAACATCTCGCTGTATGTCCCACATCCAAAGTGCCAAGAGAGAGCTTGCTCTCCCTGCCTTTGAGTACTGTTTTCACTGTCCCGGTTACCTCTTTGCTAACATTCTCTTCAGAGCTGCAGTGAAAGCAGGAACCACGTGGAGAAGGCACCCACACTGAAAGTGCCTGGAGGGAACATTGGGGCTTCTTCTCAGTGTCTCTGACATAGGGTTTCACTGTCCCGGGAAAGTCTCTGCTAACACCGTGCAGAGCGCTGTGCCCAATATACAGAAACGTCTTGCGGTATCTCCTACAGGGAAAGTGCCAGGAGGGAATTGTGGAGCTTGTTCTCAGTGTCTCTGAGAATTGCTCTGATTATCTGTGTGACCTCTTTGCTAAGACTCTCCAGAGAGCCGTCCTCAAAACCAACACACATCTTGACATATCTCCCACATTGATCGCAGTGTCTCCAGAAACGGCATTCAAGGAGCCAGGACCTTTTCTCCCTACACTGTCCATTGAGTTGTCCTCAAAACCAATATACATCCTGCTGTATCTCCCACATGGAAAGTGCCAGGAGGGAGAAGTGGGGATTACGTTTAGACTTTCTCGGAACTGCTTCAAATCAACTAGATATCTTTGTGCTGTAAATCTCCCAACAGCCAAACGCAAAAGCAGCAAACATCTCGCTGTATGTCCCACATCCAAAGTGCCAAGAGAGAGCTTGCTCTCCCTGTCTTTGAGTACTGTTTTCACTGTCCCGGTTACCTCTTTGCTAACATTCTCTTCAGAGCTGCAGTGAAAGCAGGAACCACGTGGAGAAGGCACCCACACTGAAAGTGCCTGGAGGGAACATTGGGGCTTCTTCTCAGTGTCTCTGACATAGGGTTTCACTGTCCCGGGAAAGTCTCTGCTAACACCCTGCAGAGCGCTGTGCCCAATATACAGAAACGTCTTGCGGTATCTCCTACAGGGAAAGTGCCAGGAGGGAATTGTGGAGCTTGTTCTCAGTGTCTCTGAGAATTGCTCTGATTATCCCTGTGACCTCTTTGCTAAGACTCTCCAGAGAGCCGTCCTCAAAACCAACACACATCTTGACATATCTCCCACATTGATCGCAGTGTCTCCAGAAACGGCATTCAAGGAGCCAGGACCTTTTCTCCCTACACTGTCCATTGAGTTGTCCTCAAAAGCAATATACATCCTGCTGTATCTCCCACATGGAAAGTGCCAGGAGGGAGAAGTGGGGATTATGTTTAGACTTTCTCGGAACTGCTTCAAATCAACTAGATATCTTTGTGCTGTAAATCTCCCAACAGCCAAACGCAAAAGCAGCAAACATCTCGCTGTATGTCCCACATCCAAAGTGCCAAGAGAGAGCTTGCTCTCCCTGTCTTTGAGTACTGTTTTCACTGTCCCGGTTACCTCTTTGCTAACATTCTCTTCAGAGCTGCAGTGAAAGCAGGAACCACGTGGAGAAGGCACCCACACTGAAAGTGCCTGGAGGGAACACTGGGGCTTCTTCTCAGTGTCTCTGACATAGGGTTTCACTGTCCCGGGAAAGTCTCTGCTAACACCGTGCAGAGCGCTGTGCCCAATATACAGAAACGTCTTGCGGTATCTCCTACAGGGAAAGTGCCAGGAGGGAATTGTGGAGCTTGTTCTCAGTGTCTCTGAGAATTGCTCTGATTATCTGTGTGACCTCTTTGCTAAGACTCTCCAGAGAGCCGTCCTCAAAACCAACACACATCTTGACATATCTCCCACATTGATCGCAGTGTCTCCAGAAACGGCATTCAAGGAGCCAGGACCTTTTCTCCCTACACTGTCCATTGAGTTGTCCTCAAAACCAATATACATCCTGCTGTATCTCCCACATGGAAAGTGCCAGGAGGGAGAAGTGGGGATTACGTTTAGACTTTCTCGGAACTGCTTCAAATCAACTAGATATCTTTGTGCTGTAAATCTCCCAACAGCCAAACGCAAAAGCAGCAAACATCTCGCTGTATGTCCCACATCCAAAGTGCCAAGAGAGAGCTTGCTCTCCCTGTCTTTGAGTACTGTTTTCACTGTCCCGGTTACCTCTTTGCTAACATTCTCTTCAGAGCTGCAGTGAAAGCAGGAACCACGTGGAGAAGGCACCCACACTGAAAGTGCCTGGAGGGAACATTGGGGCTTCTTCTCAGTGTCTCTGACATAGGGTTTCACTGTCCCGGGAAAGTCTCTGCTAACACCGTGCAGAGCGCTGTGCCCAATATACAGAAACGTCTTGCGGTATCTCCTACAGGGAAAGTGCCAGGAGGGAATTGTCAAGCTTGTTCTCAGTGTCTCTGAGAATTGCTCTGATTATCTGTGTGACCTCTTTGCTAAGACTCTCCAGAGAGCCGTCCTCAAAACCAACACACATCTTGACATATCTCCCACATTGATCGCAGTGTCTCCAGAAACGGCATTCAAGGAGCCAGGACCTTTTCTCCCTACACTGTCCATTGAGTTGTCCTCAAAACCAATATACATCCTGCTGTATCTCCCACATGGAAAGTGCCAGGAGGGAGAAGTGGGGATTATGTTTAGACTTTCTCGGAACTGCTTCAAATCAACTAGATATCTTTGTGCTGTAAATCTCCCAACAGCCAAACGCAAAAGCAGCAAACATCTCGCTGTATGTCCCACATCCAAAGTGCCAAGAGAGAGCTTGCTCTCCCTGTCTTTGAGTACTGTTTTCACTGTCCCGGTTACCTCTTTGCTAACATTCTCTTCAGAGCTGCAGTGAAAGCAGGAACCACGTGGAGAAGGCACCCACACTGAAAGTGCCTGGAGGGAACATTGGGGCTTCTTCTCAGTGTCTCTGACATAGGGTTTCACTGTCCCGGGAAAGTCTCTGCTAACACCGTGCAGAGCGCTGTGCCCAATATACAGAAACGTCTTGCGGTATCTCCTACACGGAAAGTGCCAGGAGGGAATTGTGGAGCTTGTTCTCAGTGTCTCTGAGAATTGCTCTGATTATCTGTGTGACCTCTTTGCTAAGACTCTCCAGAGAGCCGTCCTCAAAACCAACACACATCTTGACATATCTCCCACATTGATCGCAGTGTCTCCAGAAACGGCATTCAAGGAGCCAGGACCTTTTCTCCCTACACTGTCCATTGAGTTGTCCTCAAAAGCAATATACATCCTGCTGTATCTCCCACATGGAAAGTGCCAGGAGGGAGAAGTGGGGATTATGTTTAGACTTTCTCGGAACTGCTTCAAATCAACTAGATATCTTTGTGCTGTAAATCTCCCAACAGCCAAACGCAAAAGCAGCAAACATCTCGCTGTATGTCCCACATCCAAAGTGCCAAGAGAGAGCTTGCTCTCCCTGTCTTTGAGTACTGTTTTCACTGTCCCGGTTACCTCTTTGCTAACATTCTCTTCAGAGCTGCAGTGAAAGCAGGAACCACGTGGAGAAGGCACCCACACTGAAAGTGCCTGGAGGGAACATTGGGGCTTCTTCTCAGTGTCTCTGACATAGGGTTTCACTGTCCCGGGAAAGTCTCTGCTAACACCGTGCAGAGCGCTGTGCCCAATATACAGAAACGTCTTGCGGTATCTCCTACAGGGAAAGTGCCAGGAGGGAATTGTGGAGCTTGTTCTCAGTGTCTCTGAGAATTGCTCTGATTATCTGTGTGACCTCTTTGCTAAGACTCTCCAGAGAGCCGTCCTCAAAACCAACACACATCTTGACATATCTCCCACATTGATCGCAGTGTCTCCAGAAACGGCATTCAAGGAGCCAGGACCTTTTCTCCCTACACTGTCCATTGAGTTGTCCTCAAAACCAATATACATCCTGCTATATCTCCCACATGGAAAGTGCCAGGAGGGAGAAGTGGGGATTATGTTTAGACTTTCTCGGAACTGCTTCAAATCAACTAGATATCTTTGTGCTGTAAATCTCCCAACAGCCAAACGCAAAAGCAGCAAACATCTCGCTGTATGTCCCACATCCAAAGTGCCAAGAGAGAGCTTGCTCTCCCTGTCTTTGAGTACTGTTTTCACTGTCCCGGTTACCTCTTTGCTAACGTTCTCTTCAGAGCTGCAGTGAAAGCAGGAACCACGTGGAGAAGGCACCCACACTGAAAGTGCCTGGAGGGAACATTGGGGCTTCTTCTCAGTGTCTCTGACATAGGGTTTCACTGTCCCGGGAAAGTCTCTGCTAACACCGTGCAGAGCGCTGTGCCCAATATACAGAAACGTCTTGCGGTATCTCCTACAGGGAAAGTGCCAGGAGGGAATTGTGGAGCTTGTTCTCAGTGTCTCTGAGAATTGCTCTGATTATCTGTGTGACCTCTTTGCTAAGACTCTCCAGAGAGCCGTCCTCAAAACCAACACACATCTTGACATATCTCCCACATTGATCGCAGTGTCTCCAGAAACGGCATTCAAGGAGCCAGGACCTTTTCTCCCTACACTCTCCATTGAGTTGTCCTCAAAACCAATATACATCCTGCTGTATCTCCCACGTGGAAAGTGCCAGGAGGGAGAAGTGGGGATTACGTTTAGACTTTCTCGGAACTGCTTCAAATCAACTAGATATCTTTGTGCTGTAAATCTCCCAACAGCCAAACGCAAAAGCAGCAAACATCTCGCTGTATGTCCCACATCCAAAGTGCCAAGAGAGAGCTTGCTCTCCCTGTCTTTGAGTACTGTTTTCACTGTCCCGGTTACCTCTTTGCTAACATTCTCTTCAGAGCTGCAGTGAAAGCAGGAACCACGTGGAGAAGGCACCCACACTGAAAGTGCCTGGAGGGAACATTGGGGCTTCTTCTCAGTGTCTCTGACATAGGGTTTCACTGTCCCGGGAAAGTCTCTGCTAACACCGTGCAGAGCGCTGTGCCCAATATACAGAAACGTCTTGCGGTATCTCCTACAGGGAAAGTGCCAGGAGGGAATTGTGGAGCTTGTTCTCAGTGTCTCTGAGAATTGCTCTGATTATCTGTGTGACCTCTTTGCTAAGACTCTCCAGAGAGCCGTCCTCAAAACCAACACACATCTTGACATATCTCCCACATTGATCGCAGTGTCTCCAGAAACGGCATTCAAGGAGCCAGGACCTTTTCTCCCTACACTGTCCATTGAGTTGTCCTCAAAACCAATATACATCCTGCTGTATCTCCCACATGGAAAGTGCCAGGAGGGAGAAGTGGGGATTACGTTTAGACTTTCTCGGAACTGCTTCAAATCAACTAGATATCTTTGTGCTGTAAATCTCCCAACAGCCAAACGCAAAAGCAGCAAACATCTCGCTGTATGTCCCACATCCAAAGTGCCAAGAGAGAGCTTGCTCTCCCTGTCTTTGAGTACTGTTTTCACTGTCCCGGTTACCTCTTTGCTAACATTCTCTTCAGAGCTGCAGTGAAAGCAGGAACCACGTGGAGAAGGCACCCACACTGAAAGTGCCTGGAGGGAACATTGGGGCTTCTTCTCAGTGTCTCTGACATAGGGTTTCACTGTCCCGGGAAAGTCTCTGCTAACACCGTGCAGAGCGCTGTGCCCAATATACAGAAACGTCTTGCGGTATCTCCTACAGGGAAAGTGCCAGGAGGGAATTGTGGAGCTTGTTCTCAGTGTCTCTGAGAATTGCTCTGATTATCTGTGTGACCTCTTTGCTAAGACTCTCCAGAGAGCCGTCCTCAAAACCAACACACATCTTGACATATCTCCCACATTGATCGCAGTGTCTCCAGAAACGGCATTCAAGGAGCCAGGACCTTTTCTCCCTACACTCTCCATTGAGTTGTCCTCAAAACCAATATACATCCTGCTGTATCTCCCACATGGAAAGTGCCAGGAGGGAGAAGTGGGGATTACGTTTAGACTTTCTCGGAACTGCTTCAAATCAACTAGATATCTTTGTGCTGTAAATCTCCCAACAGCCAAACGCAAAAGCAGCAAACATCTCGCTGTATGTCCCACATCCAAAGTGCCAAGAGAGAGCTTGCTCTCCCTGTCTTTGAGTACTGTTTTCACTGTCCCGGTTACCTCTTTGCTAACATTCTCTTCAGAGCTGCAGTGAAAGCAGGAACCACGTGGAGAAGGCACCCACACTGAAAGTGCCTGGAGGGAACATTGGGGCTTCTTCTCAGTGTCTCTGACATAGGGTTTCACTGTCCCGGGAAAGTCTCTGCTAACACCGTGCAGAGCGCTGTGCCCAATATACAGAAACGTCTTGCGGTATCTCCTACAGGGAAAGTGCCAGGAGGGAATTGTCGAGCTTGTTCTCAGTGTCTCTGAGAATTGCTCTGATTATCTGTGTGACCTCTTTGCTAAGACTCTCCAGAGAGCCGTCCTCAAAACCAACACACATCTTGACATATCTCCCACATTGATCGCAGTGTCTCCAGAAACGGCATTCAAGGAGCCAGGACCTTTTCTCCCTACACTGTCCATTGAGTTGTCCTCAAAACCAATATACATCCTGCTGTATCTCCCACATGGAAAGTGCCAGGAGGGAGAAGTGGGGATTACGTTTAGACTTTCTCGGAACTGCTTCAAATCAACTAGATATCTTTGTGCTGTAAATCTCCCAACAGCCAAACGCAAAAGCAGCAAACATCTCGCTGTATGTCCCACATCCAAAGTGCCAAGAGAGAGCTTGCTCTCCCTGCCTTTGAGTACTGTTTTCACTGTCCCGGTTACCTCTTTGCTAACATTCTCTTCAGAGCTGCAGTGAAAGCAGGAACCACGTGGAGAAGGCACCCACACTGAAAGTGCCTGGAGGGAACATTGGGGCTTCTTCTCAGTGTCTCTGACATAGGGTTTCACTGTCCCGGGAAAGTCTCTGCTAACACCGTGCAGAGCGCTGTGCCCAATATACAGAAACGTCTTGCGGTATCTCCTACACGGAAAGTGCCAGGAGGGAATTGTGGAGCTTGTTCTCAGTGTCTCTGAGAATTGCTCTGATTATCTGTGTGACCTCTTTGCTAAGACTCTCCAGAGAGCCGTCCTCAAAACCAACACACATCTTGACATATCTCCCACATTGATCGCAGTGTCTCCAGAAACGGCATTCAAGGAGCCAGGACCTTTTCTCCCTACACTGTCCATTGAGTTGTCCTCAAAACCAATATACATCCTGCTGTATCTCCCACATGGAAAGTGCCAGGAGGGAGAAGTGGGGATTATGTTTAGACTTTCTCGGAACTGCTTCAAATCAACTAGATATCTTTGTGCTGTAAATCTCCCAACAGCCAAACGCAAAAGCAGCAAACATCTCGCTGTATGTCCCACATCCAAAGTGCCAAGAGAGAGCTTGCTCTCCCTGTCTTTGAGTACTGTTTTCACTGTCCCGGTTACCTCTTTGCTAACATTCTCTTCAGAGCTGCAGTGAAAGCAGGAACCACGTGGAGAAGGCACCCACACTGAAAGTGCCTGGAGGGAACATTGGGGCTTCTTCTCAGTGTCTCTGACATAGGGTTTCACTGTCCCGGGAAAGTCTCTGCTAACACCGTGCAGAGCGCTGTGCCCAATATACAGAAACGTCTTGCGGTATCTCCTACAGGGAAAGTGCCAGGAGGGAATTGTGGAGCTTGTTCTCAGTGTCTCTGAGAATTGCTCTGATTATCCCTGTGACCTCTTTGCTAAGACTCTCCAGAGAGCCGTCCTCAAAACCAACACACATCTTGACATATCTCCCACATTGATCGCAGTGTCTCCAGAAACGGCATTCAAGGAGCCAGGACCTTTTCTCCCTACACTGTCCATTGAGTTGTCCTCAAAACCAATATACATCCTGCTATATCTCCCACATGGAAAGTGCCAGGAGGGAGAAGTGGGGATTATGTTTAGACTTTCTCGGAACTGCTTCAAATCAACTAGATATCTTTGTGCTGTAAATCTCCCAACAGCCAAACGCAAAAGCAGCAAACATCTCGCTGTATGTCCCACATCCAAAGTGCCAAGAGAGAGCTTGCTCTCCCTGTCTTTGAGTACTGTTTTCACTGTCCCGGTTACCTCTTTGCTAACATTCTCTTCAGAGCTGCAGTGAAAGCAGGAACCACGTGGAGAAGGCACCCACACTGAAAGTGCCTGGAGGGAACATTGGGGCTTCTTCTCAGTGTCTCTGACATAGGGTTTCACTGTCCCGGGAAAGTCTCTGCTAACACCGTGCAGAGCGCTGTGCCCAATATACAGAAACGTCTTGCGGTATCTCCTACAGGGAAAGTGCCAGGAGGGAATTGTGGAGCTTGTTCTCAGTGTCTCTGAGAATTGCTCTGATTATCTGTGTGACCTCTTTGCTAAGACTCTCCAGAGAGCCGTCCTCAAAACCAACACACATCTTGACATATCTCCCACATTGATCGCAGTGTCTCCAGAAACGGCATTCAAGGAGCCAGGACCTTTTCTCCCTACACTGTCCATTGAGTTGTCCTCAAAAGCAATATACATCCTGCTATATCTCCCACATGGAAAGTGCCAGGAGGGAGAAGTGGGGATTATGTTTAGACTTTCTCGGAACTGCTTCAAATCAACTAGATATCTTTGTGCTGTAAATCTCCCAACAGCCAAACGCAAAAGCAGAAAACATCTCGCTGTATGTCCCACATCCAAAGTGCCAAGAGAGAGCTTGCTCTCCCTGCCTTTGAGTACTGTTTTCACTGTCCCGGTTACCTCTTTGCTAACATTCTCTTCAGAGCTGCAGTGAAAGCAGGAACCACGTGGAGAAGGCACCCACACTGAAAGTGCCTGGAGGGAACATTGGGGCTTCTTCTCAGTGTCTCTGACATAGGGTTTCACTGTCCCGGGAAAGTCTCTGCTAACACCGTGCAGAGCGCTGTGCCCAATATACAGAAACGTCTTGCGGTATCTCCTACAGGGAAAGTGCCAGGAGGGAATTGTCAAGCTTGTTCTCAGTGTCTCTGAGAATTGCTCTGATTATCTGTGTGACCTCTTTGCTAAGACTCTCCAGAGAGCCGTCCTCAAAACCAACACACATCTTGACATATCTCCCACATTGATCGCAGTGTCTCCAGAAACGGCATTCAAGGAGCCAGGACCTTTTCTCCCTACACTGTCCATTGAGTTGTCCTCAAAACCAATATACATCCTGCTGTATCTCCCACATGGAAAGTGCCAGGAGGGAGAAGTGGGGATTATGTTTAGACTTTCTCGGAACTGCTTCAAATCAACTAGATATCTTTGTGCTGTAAATCTCCCAACAGCCAAACGCAAAAGCAGCAAACATCTCGCTGTATGTCCCACATCCAAAGTGCCAAGAGAGAGCTTGCTCTCCCTGTCTTTGAGTACTGTTTTCACTGTCCCGGTTACCTCTTTGCTAACATTCTCTTCAGAGCTGCAGTGAAAGCAGGAACCACGTGGAGAAGGCACCCACACTGAAAGTGCCTGGAGGGAACATTGGGGCTTCTTCTCAGTGTCTCTGACATAGGGTTTCACTGTCCCGGGAAAGTCTCTGCTAACACCGTGCAGAGCGCTGTGCCCAATATACAGAAACGTCTTGCGGTATCTCCTACAGGGAAATTGCCAGGAGGGAATTGTGGAGCTTGTTCTCAGTGTCTCTGAGAATTGCTCTGATTATCCCTGTGACCTCTTTGCTAAGACTCTCCAGAGAGCCGTCCTCAAAACCAACACACATCTTGACATATCTCCCACATTGATCGCAGTGTCTCCAGAAACGGCATTCAAGGAGCCAGGACCTTTTCTCCCTACACTCTCCATTGAGTTGTCCTCAAAACCAATATACATCCTGCTATATCTCCCACATGGAAAGTGCCAGGAGGGAGAAGTGGGGATTATGTTTAAACTTTCTCGGAACTGCTTCAAATCAACTAGATATCTTTGTGCTGTAAATCTCCCAACAGCCAAACGCAAAGGCAGCAAACATCTCGCTGTATGTCCCACATCCAAAGTGCCAAGAGAGAGCTTGCTCTCCCTGTCTTTGAGTACTGTTTTCACTGTCCCGGTTACCTCTTTGCTAACATTCTCTTCAGAGCTGCAGTGAAAGCAGGAACCACGTGGAGAAGGCACCCACACTGAAAGTGCCTGGAGGGAACATTGGGGCTTCTTCTCAGTGTCTCTGACATAGGGTTTCACTGTCCCGGGAAAGTCTCTGCTAACACCGTGCAGAGCGCTGTGCCCAATATACAGAAACGTCTTGCGGTATCTCCTACAGGGAAAGTGCCAGGAGGGAATTGTGGAGCTTGTTCTCAGTGTCTCTGAGAATTGCTCTGATTATCTGTGTGACCTCTTTGCTAAGACTCTCCAGAGAGCCGTCCTCAAAACCAACACACATCTTGACATATCTCCCACATTGATCGCAGTGTCTCCAGAAACGGCATTCAAGGAGCCAGGACCTTTTCTCCCTACACTGTCCATTGAGTTGTCCTCAAAACCAATATACATCCTGCTATATCTCCCACATGGAAAGTGCCAGGAGGGAGAAGTGGGGATTATGTTTAGACTTTCTCGGAACTGCTTCAAATCAACTAGATATCTTTGTGCTGTAAATCTCCCAACAGCCAAACGCAAAAGCAGCAAACATCTCGCTGTATGTCCCACATCCAAAGTGCCAAGAGAGAGCTTGCTCTCCCTGTCTTTGAGTACTGTTTTCACTGTCCCGGTTACCTCTTTGCTAACATTCTCTTCAGAGCTGCAGTGAAAGCAGGAACCACGTGGAGAAGGCACCCACACTGAAAGTGCCTGGAGGGAACATTGGGGCTTCTTCTCAGTGTCTCTGACATAGGGTTTCACTGTCCCGGGAAAGTCTCTGCTAACACCGTGCAGAGCGCTGTGCCCAATATACAGAAACGTCTTGCGGTATCTCCTACAGGGAAAGTGCCAGGAGGGAATTGTGGAGCTTGTTCTCAGTGTCTCTGAGAATTGCTCTGATTATCTGTGTGACCTCTTTGCTAAGACTCTCCAGAGAGCCGTCCTCAAAACCAACACACATCTTGACATATCTCCCACATTGATCGCAGTGTCTCCAGAAACGGCATTCAAGGAGCCAGGACCTTTTCTCCCTACACTGTCCATTGAGTTGTCCTCAAAAGCAATATACATCCTGCTATATCTCCCACATGGAAAGTGCCAGGAGGGAGAAGTGGGGATTATGTTTAGACTTTCTCGGAACTGCTTCAAATCAACTAGATATCTTTGTGCTGTAAATCTCCCAACAGCCAAACGCAAAAGCAGCAAACATCTCGCTGTATGTCCCACATCCAAAGTGCCAAGAGAGAGCTTGCTCTCCCTGCCTTTGAGTACTGTTTTCACTGTCCCGGTTACCTCTTTGCTAACATTCTCTTCAGAGCTGCAGTGAAAGCAGGAACCACGTGGAGAAGGCACCCACACTGAAAGTGCCTGGAGGGAACATTGGGGCTTCTTCTCAGTGTCTCTGACATAGGGTTTCACTGTCCCGGGAAAGTCTCTGCTAACACCGTGCAGAGCGCTGTGCCCAATATACAGAAACGTCTTGCGGTATCTCCTACAGGGAAAGTGCCAGGAGGGAATTGTCAAGCTTGTTCTCAGTGTCTCTGAGAATTGCTCTGATTATCTGTGTGACCTCTTTGCTAAGACTCTCCAGAGAGCCGTCCTCAAAACCAACACACATCTTGACATATCTCCCACATTGATCGCAGTGTCTCCAGAAACGGCATTCAAGGAGCCAGGACCTTTTCTCCCTACACTGTCCATTGAGTTGTCCTCAAAACCAATATACATCCTGCTGTATCTCCCACATGGAAAGTGCCAGGAGGGAGAAGTGGGGATTATGTTTAGACTTTCTCGGAACTGCTTCAAATCAACTAGATATCTTTGTGCTGTAAATCTCCCAACAGCCAAACGCAAAAGCAGCAAACATCTCGCTGTATGTCCCACATCCAAAGTGCCAAGAGAGAGCTTGCTCTCCCTGTCTTTGAGTACTGTTTTCACTGTCCCGGTTACCTCTTTGCTAACATTCTCTTCAGAGCTGCAGTGAAAGCAGGAACCACGTGGAGAAGGCACCCACACTGAAAGTGCCTGGAGGGAACATTGGGGCTTCTTCTCAGTGTCTCTGACATAGGGTTTCACTGTCCCGGGAAAGTCTCTGCTAACACCGTGCAGAGCGCTGTGCCCAATATACAGAAACGTCTTGCGGTATCTCCTACAGGGAAATTGCCAGGAGGGAATTGTGGAGCTTGTTCTCAGTGTCTCTGAGAATTGCTCTGATTATCCCTGTGACCTCTTTGCTAAGACTCTCCAGAGAGCCGTCCTCAAAACCAACACACATCTTGACATATCTCCCACATTGATCGCAGTGTCTCCAGAAACGGCATTCAAGGAGCCAGGACCTTTTCTCCCTACACTCTCCATTGAGTTGTCCTCAAAACCAATATACATCCTGCTATATCTCCCACATGGAAAGTGCCAGGAGGGAGAAGTGGGGATTATGTTTAAACTTTCTCGGAACTGCTTCAAATCAACTAGATATCTTTGTGCTGTAAATCTCCCAACAGCCAAACGCAAAGGCAGCAAACATCTCGCTGTATGTCCCACATCCAAAGTGCCAAGAGAGAGCTTGCTCTCCCTGTCTTTGAGTACTGTTTTCACTGTCCCGGTTACCTCTTTGCTAACATTCTCTTCAGAGCTGCAGTGAAAGCAGGAACCACGTGGAGAAGGCACCCACACTGAAAGTGCCTGGAGGGAACATTGGGGCTTCTTCTCAGTGTCTCTGACATAGGGTTTCACTGTCCCGGGAAAGTCTCTGCTAACACCGTGCAGAGCGCTGTGCCCAATATACAGAAACGTCTTGCGGTATCTCCTACAGGGAAAGTGCCAGGAGGGAATTGTGGAGCTTGTTCTCAGTGTCTCTGAGAATTGCTCTGATTATCTGTGTGACCTCTTTGCTAAGACTCTCCAGAGAGCCGTCCTCAAAACCAACACACATCTTGACATATCTCCCACATTGATCGCAGTGTCTCCAGAAACGGCATTCAAGGAGCCAGGACCTTTTCTCCCTACACTGTCCATTGAGTTGTCCTCAAAACCAATATACATCCTGCTGTATCTCCCACATGGAAAGTGCCAGGAGGGAGAAGTGGGGATTACGTTTAGACTTTCTCGGAACTGCTTCAAATCAACTAGATATCTTTGTGCTGTAAATCTCCCAACAGCCAAACGCAAAAGCAGCAAACATCTCGCTGTATGTCCCACATCCAAAGTGCCAAGAGAGAGCTTGCTCTCCCTGTCTTTGAGTACTGTTTTCACTGTCCCGGTTACCTCTTTGCTAACGTTCTCTTCAGAGCTGCAGTGAAAGCAGGAACCACGTGGAGAAGGCACCCACACTGAAAGTGCCTGGAGGGAACATTGGGGCTTCTTCTCAGTGTCTCTGACATAGGGTTTCACTGTCCCGGGAAAGTCTCTGCTAACACCGTGCAGAGCGCTGTGCCCAATATACAGAAACGTCTTGCGGTATCTCCTACAGGGAAAGTGCCAGGAGGGAATTGTGGAGCTTGTTCTCAGTGTCTCTGAGAATTGCTCTGATTATCTGTGTGACCTCTTTGCTAAGACTCTCCAGAGAGCCGTCCTCAAAACCAACACACATCTTGACATATCTCCCACATTGATCGCAGTGTCTCCAGAAACGGCATTCAAGGAGCCAGGACCTTTTCTCCCTACACTGTCCATTGAGTTGTCCTCAAAACCAATATACATCCTGCTGTATCTCCCACATGGAAAGTGCCAGGAGGGAGAAGTGGGGATTATGTTTAGACTTTCTCGGAACTGCTTCAAATCAACTAGATATCTTTGTGCTGTAAATCTCCCAACAGCCAAACGCAAAAGCAGCAAACATCTCGCTGTATGTCCCACATCCAAAGTGCCAAGAGAGAGCTTGCTCTCCCTGTCTTTGAGTACTGTTTTCACTGTCCCGGTTACCTCTTTGCTAACATTCTCTTCAGAGCTGCAGTGAAAGCAGGAACCACGTGGAGAAGGCACCCACACCCAAAGTGCCTGGAGGGAACATTGGGGCTTCTTCTCAGTGTCTCTGACATAGGGTTTCACTGTCCCGGGAAAGTCTCTGCTAACACCGTGCAGAGCGCTGTGCCCAATATACAGAAACGTCTTGCGGTATCTCCTACAGGGAAAGTGCCAGGAGGGAATTGTGGAGCTTGTTCTCAGTGTCTCTGAGAATTGCTCTGATTATCCCTGTGACCTCTTTGCTAAGACTCTCCAGAGAGCCGTCCTCAAAACCAACACACATCTTGACATATCTCCCACATTGATCGCAGTGTCTCCAGAAACGGCATTCAAGGAGCCAGGACCTTTTCTCCCTACACTGTCCATTGAGTTGTCCTCAAAACCAATATACATCCTGCTATATCTCCCACATGGAAAGTGCCAGGAGGGAGAAGTGGGGATTATGTTTAGACTTTCTCGGAACTGCTTCAAATCAACTAGATATCTTTGTGCTGTAAATCTCCCAACAGCCAAACGCAAAAGCAGCAAACATCTCGCTGTATGTCCCACATCCAAAGTGCCAAGAGAGAGCTTGCTCTCCCTGTCTTTGAGTACTGTTTTCACTGTCCCAGTTACCTCTTTGCTAACGTTCTCTTCAGAGCTGCAGTGAAAGCAGGAACCACGTGGAGAAGGCACCCACACTGAAAGTGCCTGGAGGGAACATTGGGGCTTCTTCTCAGTGTCTCTGACATAGGGTTTCACTGTCCCGGGAAAGTCTCTGCTAACACCGTGCAGAGCGCTGTGCCCAATATACAGAAACGTCTTGCGGTATCTCCTACAGGGAAAGTGCCAGGAGGGAATTGTGGAGCTTGTTCTCAGTGTCTCTGAGAATTGCTCTGATTATCTGTGTGACCTCTTTGCTAAGACTCTCCAGAGAGCCGTCCTCAAAACCAACACACATCTTGACATATCTCCCACATTGATCGCAGTGTCTCCAGAAACGGCATTCAAGGAGCCAGGACCTTTTCTCCCTACACTGTCCATTGAGTTGTCCTCAAAACCAATATACATCCTGCTGTATCTCCCACATGGAAAGTGCCAGGAGGGAGAAGTGGGGATTACGTTTAGACTTTCTCGGAACTGCTTCAAATCAACTAGATATCTTTGTGCTGTAAATCTCCCAACAGCCAAACGCAAAAGCAGCAAACATCTCGCTGTATGTCCCACATCCAAAGTGCCAAGAGAGAGCTTGCTCTCCCTGTCTTTGAGTACTGTTTTCACTGTCCCGGTTACCTCTTTGCTAACGTTCTCTTCAGAGCTGCAGTGAAAGCAGGAACCACGTGGAGAAGGCACCCACACTGAAAGTGCCTGGAGGGAACATTGGGGCTTCTTCTCAGTGTCTCTGACATAGGGTTTCACTGTCCCGGGAAAGTCTCTGCTAACACCGTGCAGAGCGCTGTGCCCAATATACAGAAACGTCTTGCGGTATCTCCTACAGGGAAAGTGCCAGGAGGGAATTGTGGAGCTTGTTCTCAGTGTCTCTGAGAATTGCTCTGATTATCTGTGTGACCTCTTTGCTAAGACTCTCCAGAGAGCCGTCCTCAAAACCAACACACATCTTGACATATCTCCCACATTGATCGCAGTGTCTCCAGAAACGGCATTCAAGGAGCCAGGACCTTTTCTCCCTACACTGTCCATTGAGTTGTCCTCAAAACCAATATACATCCTGCTGTATCTCCCACATGGAAAGTGCCAGGAGGGAGAAGTGGGGATTATGTTTAGACTTTCTCGGAACTGCTTCAAATCAACTAGATATCTTTGTGCTGTAAATCTCCCAACAGCCAAACGCAAAAGCAGCAAACATCTCGCTGTATGTCCCACATCCAAAGTGCCAAGAGAGAGCTTGCTCTCCCTGCCTTTGAGTACTGTTTTCACTGTCCCGGTTACCTCTTTGCTAACATTCTCTTCAGAGCTGCAGTGAAAGCAGGAACCACGTGGAGAAGGCACCCACACTGAAAGTGCCTGGAGGGAACATTGGGGCTTCTTCTCAGTGTCTCTGACATAGGGTTTCACTGTCCCGGGAAAGTCTCTGCTAACACCGTGCAGAGCGCTGTGCCCAATATACAGAAACGTCTTGCGGTATCTCCTACAGGGAAAGTGCCAGGAGGGAATTGTGGAGCTTGTTCTCAGTGTCTCTGAGAATTGCTCTGATTATCCCTGTGACCTCTTTGCTAAGACTCTCCAGAGAGCCGTCCTCAAAACCAACACACATCTTGACATATCTCCCACATTGATCGCAGTGTCTCCAGAAACGGCATTCAAGGAGCCAGGACCTTTTCTCCCTACACTGTCCATTGAGTTGTCCTCAAAACCAATATACATCCTGCTGTATCTCCCACATGGAAAGTGCCAGGAGGGAGAAGTGGGGATTATGTTTAGACTTTCTCGGAACTGCTTCAAATCAACTAGATATCTTTGTGCTGTAAATCTCCCAACAGCCAAACGCAAAAGCAGCAAACATCTCGCTGTATGTCCCACATCCAAAGTGCCAAGAGAGAGCTTGCTCTCCCTGTCTTTGAGTACTGTTTTCACTGTCCCGGTTACCTCTTTGCTAACATTCTCTTCAGAGCTGCAGTGAAAGCAGGAACCACGTGGAGAAGGCACCCACACCCAAAGTGCCTGGAGGGAACATTGGGGCTTCTTCTCAGTGTCTCTGACATAGGGTTTCACTGTCCCGGGAAAGTCTCTGCTAACACCGTGCAGAGCGCTGTGCCCAATATACAGAAACGTCTTGCGGTATCTCCTACAGGGAAAGTGCCAGGAGGGAATTGTGGAGCTTGTTCTCAGTGTCTCTGAGAATTGCTCTGATTATCCCTGTGACCTCTTTGCTAAGACTCTCCAGAGAGCCGTCCTCAAAACCAACACACATCTTGACATATCTCCCACATTGATCGCAGTGTCTCCAGAAACGGCATTCAAGGAGCCAGGACCTTTTCTCCCTACACTGTCCATTGAGTTGTCCTCAAAACCAATATACATCCTGCTATATCTCCCACATGGAAAGTGCCAGGAGGGAGAAGTGGGGATTATGTTTAGACTTTCTCGGAACTGCTTCAAATCAACTAGATATCTTTGTGCTGTAAATCTCCCAACAGCCAAACGCAAAAGCAGCAAACATCTCGCTGTATGTCCCACATCCAAAGTGCCAAGAGAGAGCTTGCTCTCCCTGTCTTTGAGTACTGTTTTCACTGTCCCAGTTACCTCTTTGCTAACGTTCTCTTCAGAGCTGCAGTGAAAGCAGGAACCACGTGGAGAAGGCACCCACACTGAAAGTGCCTGGAGGGAACATTGGGGCTTCTTCTCAGTGTCTCTGACATAGGGTTTCACTGTCCCGGGAAAGTCTCTGCTAACACCGTGCAGAGCGCTGTGCCCAATATACAGAAACGTCTTGCGGTATCTCCTACAGGGAAAGTGCCAGGAGGGAATTGTGGAGCTTGTTCTCAGTGTCTCTGAGAATTGCTCTGATTATCCCTGTGACCTCTTTGCTAAGACTCTCCAGAGTGCCGTCCTCAAAACCAACACACATCTTGACATATCTCCCACATTGATCGCAGTGTCTCCAGAAACGGCATTCAAGGAGCCAGGACCTTTTCTCCCTACACTGTCCATTGAGTTGTCCTCAAAACCAATATACATCCTGCTATATCTCCCACATGGAAAGTGCCAGGAGGGAGAAGTGGGGATTATGTTTAGACTTTCTCGGAACTGCTTCAAATCAACTAGATATCTTTGTGCTGTAAATCTCCCAACAGCCAAACGCAAAAGCAGCAAACAGCTCGCTGTATGTCCCACATCCAAAGTGCCAAGAGAGAGCTTGCTCTCCCTGTCTTTGAGTACTGTTTTCACTGTCCCGGTTACCTCTTTGCTAACATTCTCTTCAGAGCTGCAGTGAAAGCAGGAACCACGTGGAGAAGGCACCCACACTGAAAGTGCCTGGAGGGAACATTGGGGCTTCTTCTCAGTGTCTCTGACATAGGGTTTCACTGTCCCGGGAAAGTCTCTGCTAACACCGTGCAGAGCGCTGTGCCCAATATACAGAAACGTCTTGCGGTATCTCCTACAGGGAAAGTGCCAGGAGGGAATTGTGGAGCTTGTTCTCAGTGTCTCTGAGAATTGCTCTGATTATCTGTGTGACCTCTTTGCTAAGACTCTCCAGAGAGCCGTCCTCAAAACCAACACACATCTTGACATATCTCCCACATTGATCGCAGTGTCTCCAGAAACGGCATTCAAGGAGCCAGGACCTTTTCTCCCTACACTGTCCATTGAGTTGTCCTCAAAACCAATATACATCCTGCTATATCTCCCACATGGAAAGTGCCAGGAGGGAGAAGTGGGGATTACGTTTAGACTTTCTCGGAACTGCTTCAAATCAACTAGATATCTTTGTGCTGTAAATCTCCCAACAGCCAAACGCAAAAGCAGCAAACATCTCGCTGTATGTCCCACATCCAAAGTGCCAAGAGAGAGCTTGCTCTCCCTGTCTTTGAGTACTGTTTTCACTGTCCCGGTTACCTCTTTGCTAACGTTCTCTTCAGAGCTGCAGTGAAAGCAGGAACCACGTGGAGAAGGCACCCACACTGAAAGTGCCTGGAGGGAACACTGGGGCTTCTTCTCAGTGTCTCTGACATAGGGTTTCACTGTCCCGGGAAAGTCTCTGCTAACACCGTGCAGAGCGCTGTGCCCAATCTACAGAAACGTCTTGCGGTATCTCCTACAGGGAAAGTGCCAGGAGGGAATTGTGGAGCTTGTTCTCAGTGTCTCTGAGAATTGCTCTGATTATCTGTGTGACCTCTTTGCTAAGACTCTCCAGAGAGCCGTCCTCAAAACCAACACACATCTTGACATATCTCCCACATTGATCGCAGTGTCTCCAGAAACGGCATTCAAGGAGCCAGGACCTTTTCTCCCTACACTGGCCATTGAGTTGTCCTCAAAACCAATATACATCCTGCTATATCTCCCACATGGAAAGTGCCAGGAGGGAGAAGTGGGGATTATGTTTAGACTTTCTCGGAACTGCTTCAAATCAACTAGATATCTTTGTGCTGTAAATCTCCCAACAGCCAAACGCAAAAGCAGCAAACATCTCGCTGTATGTCCCACATCCAAAGTGCCAAGAGAGAGCTTGCTCTCCCTGTCTTTGAGTACTGTTTTCACTGTCCCGGTTACCTCTTTGCTAACATTCTCTTCAGAGCTGCAGTGAAAGCAGGAACCACGTGGAGAAGGCACCCACACTGAAAGTGCCTGGAGGGAACATTGGGGCTTCTTCTCAGTGTCTCTGACATAGGGTTTCACTGTCCCGGGAAAGTCTCTGCTAACACCGTGCAGAGCGCTGTGCCCAATATACAGAAACGTCTTGCGGTATCTCCTACAGGGAAAGTGCCAGGAGGGAATTGTCGAGCTTGTTCTCAGTGTCTCTGAGAATTGCTCTGATTATCCCTGTGACCTCTTTGCTAAGACTCTCCAGAGAGCCGTCCTCAAAACCAACACACATCTTGACATATCTCCCACATTGATCGCAGTGTCTCCAGAAACGGCATTCAAGGAGCCAGGACCTTTTCTCCCTACACTGTCCATTGAGTTGTCCTCAAAACCAATATACATCCTGCTGTATCTCCCACATGGAAAGTGCCAGGAGGGAGAAGTGGGGATTATGTTTAGACTTTCTCGGAACTGCTTCAAATCAACTAGATATCTTTGTGCTGTAAATCTCCCAACAGCCAAACGCAAAAGCAGCAAACATCTCGCTGTATGTCCCACATCCAAAGTGCCAAGAGAGAGCTTGCTCTCCCTGTCTTTGAGTACTGTTTTCACTGTCCCGGTTACCTCTTTGCTAACGTTCTCTTCAGAGCTGCAGTGAAAGCAGGAACCACGTGGAGAAGGCACCCACACTGAAAGTGCCTGGAGGGAACACTGGGGCTTCTTCTCAGTGTCTCTGACATAGGGTTTCACTGTCCCGGGAAAGTCTCTGCTAACACCGTGCAGAGCGCTGTGCCCAATCTACAGAAACGTCTTGCGGTATCTCCTACAGGGAAAGTGCCAGGAGGGAATTGTGGAGCTTGTTCTCAGTGTCTCTGAGAATTGCTCTGATTATCTGTGTGACCTCTTTGCTAAGACTCTCCAGAGAGCCGTCCTCAAAACCAACACACATCTTGACATATCTCCCACATTGATCGCAGTGTCTCCAGAAACGGCATTCAAGGAGCCAGGACCTTTTCTCCCTACACTGTCCATTGAGTTGTCCTCAAAACCAATATACATCCTGCTATATCTCCCACATGGAAAGTGCCAGGAGGGAGAAGTGGGGATTATGTTTAGACTTTCTCGGAACTGCTTCAAATCAACTAGATATCTTTGTGCTGTAAATCTCCCAACAGCCAAACGCAAAAGCAGCAAACATCTCGCTGTATGTCCCACATCCAAAGTGCCAAGAGAGAGCTTGCTCTCCCTGTCTTTGAGTACTGTTTTCACTGTCCCGGTTACCTCTTTGCTAACATTCTCTTCAGAGCTGCAGTGAAAGCAGGAACCACGTGGAGAAGGCACCCACACTGAAAGTGCCTGGAGGGAACATTGGGGCTTCTTCTCAGTGTCTCTGACATAGGGTTTCACTGTCCCGGGAAAGTCTCTGCTAACACCGTGCAGAGCGCTGTGCCCAATATACAGAAACGTCTTGCGGTATCTCCTACAGGGAAAGTGCCAGGAGGGAATTGTGGAGCTTGTTCTCAGTGTCTCTGAGAATTGCTCTGATTATCCCTGTGACCTCTTTGCTAAGACTCTCCAGAGAGCCGTCCTCAAAACCAACACACATCTTGACATATCTCCCACATTGATCGCAGTGTCTCCAGAAACGGCATTCAAGGAGCCAGGACCTTTTCTCCCTACACTGTCCATTGAGTTGTCCTCAAAACCAATATACATCCTGCTGTATCTCCCACATGGAAAGTGCCAGGAGGGAGAAGTGGGGATTATGTTTAGACTTTCTCGGAACTGCTTCAAATCAACTAGATATCTTTGTGCTGTAAATCTCCCAACAGCCAAACGCAAAAGCAGCAAACATCTCGCTGTATGTCCCACATCCAAAGTGCCAAGAGAGAGCTTGCTCTCCCTGTCTTTGAGTACTGTTTTCACTGTCCCGGTTACCTCTTTGCTAACATTCTCTTCAGAGCTGCAGTGAAAGCAGGAACCACGTGGAGAAGGCACCCACACTGAAATTGCCTGGAGGGAACATTGGGGCTTCTTCTCAGTGTCTCTGACATAGGGTTTCACTGTCCCGGGAAAGTCTCTGCTAACACCCTGCAGAGCGCTGTGCCCAATATACAGAAACGTCTTGCGGTATCTCCTACAGGGAAAGTGCCAGGAGGGAATTGTGGAGCTTGTTCTCAGTGTCTCTGAGAATTGCTCTGATTATCTGTGTGACCTCTTTGCTAAGACTCTCCAGAGAGCCGTCCTCAAAACCAACACACATCTTGACATATCTCCCACATTGATCGCAGTGTCTCCAGAAACGGCATTCAAGGAGCCAGGACCTTTTCTCCCTACACTGTCCATTGAGTTGTCCTCAAAACCAATATACATCCTGCTGTATCTCCCACATGGAAAGTGCCAGGAGGGAGAAGTGGGGATTATGTTTAGACTTTCTCGGAACTGCTTCAAATCAACTAGATATCTTTGTGCTGTAAATCTCCCAACAGCCAAACGCAAAAGCAGCAAACATCTCGCTGTATGTCCCACATCCAAAGTGCCAAGAGAGAGCTTGCTCTCCCTGTCTTTGAGTACTGTTTTCACTGTCCCGGTTACCTCTTTGCTAACGTTCTCTTCAGAGCTGCAGTGAAAGCAGGAACCACGTGGAGAAGGCACCCACACTGAAAGTGCCTGGAGGGAACACTGGGGCTTCTTCTCAGTGTCTCTGACATAGGGTTTCACTGTCCCGGGAAAGTCTCTGCTAACACCGTGCAGAGCGCTGTGCCCAATCTACAGAAACGTCTTGCGGTATCTCCTACAGGGAAAGTGCCAGGAGGGAATTGTGGAGCTTGTTCTCAGTGTCTCTGAGAATTGCTCTGATTATCTGTGTGACCTCTTTGCTAAGACTCTCCAGAGAGCCGTCCTCAAAACCAACACACATCTTGACATATCTCCCACATTGATCGCAGTGTCTCCAGAAACGGCATTCAAGGAGCCAGGACCTTTTCTCCCTACACTGTCCATTGAGTTGTCCTCAAAACCAATATACATCCTGCTATATCTCCCACATGGAAAGTGCCAGGAGGGAGAAGTGGGGATTATGTTTAGACTTTCTCGGAACTGCTTCAAATCAACTAGATATCTTTGTGCTGTAAATCTCCCAACAGCCAAACGCAAAAGCAGCAAACATCTCGCTGTATGTCCCACATCCAAAGTGCCAAGAGAGAGCTTGCTCTCCCTGTCTTTGAGTACTGTTTTCACTGTCCCGGTTACCTCTTTGCTAACATTCTCTTCAGAGCTGCAGTGAAAGCAGGAACCACGTGGAGAAGGCACCCACACTGAAAGTGCCTGGAGGGAACATTGGGGCTTCTTCTCAGTGTCTCTGACATAGGGTTTCACTGTCCCGGGAAAGTCTCTGCTAACACCGTGCAGAGCGCTGTGCCCAATATACAGAAACGTCTTGCGGTATCTCCTACAGGGAAAGTGCCAGGAGGGAATTGTGGAGCTTGTTCTCAGTGTCTCTGAGAATTGCTCTGATTATCCCTGTGACCTCTTTGCTAAGACTCTCCAGAGAGCCGTCCTCAAAACCAACACACATCTTGACATATCTCCCACATTGATCGCAGTGTCTCCAGAAACGGCATTCAAGGAGCCAGGACCTTTTCTCCCTACACTGTCCATTGAGTTGTCCTCAAAACCAATATACATCCTGCTGTATCTCCCACATGGAAAGTGCCAGGAGGGAGAAGTGGGGATTATGTTTAGACTTTCTCGGAACTGCTTCAAATCAACTAGATATCTTTGTGCTGTAAATCTCCCAACAGCCAAACGCAAAAGCAGCAAACATCTCGCTGTATGTCCCACATCCAAAGTGCCAAGAGAGAGCTTGCTCTCCCTGTCTTTGAGTACTGTTTTCACTGTCCCGGTTACCTCTTTGCTAACATTCTCTTCAGAGCTGCAGTGAAAGCAGGAACCACGTGGAGAAGGCACCCACACTGAAATTGCCTGGAGGGAACATTGGGGCTTCTTCTCAGTGTCTCTGACATAGGGTTTCACTGTCCCGGGAAAGTCTCTGCTAACACCCTGCAGAGCGCTGTGCCCAATATACAGAAACGTCTTGCGGTATCTCCTACAGGGAAAGTGCCAGGAGGGAATTGTGGAGCTTGTTCTCAGTGTCTCTGAGAATTGCTCTGATTATCTGTGTGACCTCTTTGCTAAGACTCTCCAGAGAGCCGTCCTCAAAACCAACACACATCTTGACATATCTCCCACATTGATCGCAGTGTCTCCAGAAACGGCATTCAAGGAGCCAGGACCTTTTCTCCCTACACTGTCCATTGAGTTGTCCTCAAAACCAATATACATCCTGCTGTATCTCCCACATGGAAAGTGCCAGGAGGGAGAAGTGGGGATTACGTTTAGACTTTCTCGGAACTGCTTCAAATCAACTAGATATCTTTGTGCTGTAAATCTCCCAACAGCCAAACGCAAAAGCAGCAAACATCTCGCTGTATGTCCCACATCCAAAGTGCCAAGAGAGAGCTTGCTCTCCCTGTCTTTGAGTACTGTTTTCACTGTCCCGGTTACCTCTTTGCTAACGTTCTCTTCAGAGCTGCAGTGAAAGCAGGAACCACGTGGAGAAGGCACCCACACTGAAAGTGCCTGGAGGGAACATTGGGGCTTCTTCTCAGTGTCTCTGACATAGGGTTTCACTGTCCCGGGAAAGTCTCTGCTAACACCGTGCAGAGCGCTGTGCCCAATATACAGAAACGTCTTGCGGTATCTCCTACAGGGAAAGTGCCAGGAGGGAATTGTCAAGCTTGTTCTCAGTGTCTCTGAGAATTGCTCTGATTATCTGTGTGACCTCTTTGCTAAGACTCTCCAGAGAGCCGTCCTCAAAACCAACACACATCTTGACATATCTCCCACATTGATCGCAGTGTCTCCAGAAACGGCATTCAAGGAGCCAGGACCTTTTCTCCCTACACTCTCCATTGAGTTGTCCTCAAAACCAATATACATCCTGCTATATCTCCCACATGGAAAGTGCCAGGAGGGAGAAGTGGGGATTATGTTTAGACTTTCTCGGAACTGCTTCAAATCAACTAGATATCTTTGTGCTGTAAATCTCCCAACAGCCAAACGCAAAAGCAGCAAACATCTCGCTGTATGTCCCACATCCAAAGTGCCAAGAGAGAGCTTGCTCTCCCTGTCTTTGAGTACTGTTTTCACTGTCCCGGTTACCTCTTTGCTAACATTCTCTTCAGAGCTGCAGTGAAAGCAGGAACCACGTGGAGAAGGTACCCACACTGAAAGTGCCTGGAGGGAACATTGGGGCTTCTTCTCAGTGTCTCTGACATAGGGTTTCACTGTCCCGGGAAAGTCTCTGCTAACACCGTGCAGAGCGCTGTGCCCAATATACAGAAACGTCTTGCGGTATCTCCTACAGGGAAAGTGCCAGGAGGGAATTGTGGAGCTTGTTCTCAGTGTCTCTGAGAATTGCTCTGATTATCCCTGTGACCTCTTTGCTAAGACTCTCCAGAGAGCCGTCCTCAAAACCAACACACATCTTGACATATCTCCCACATTGATCGCAGTGTCTCCAGAAACGGCATTCAAGGAGCCAGGACCTTTTCTCCCTACACTGTCCATTGAGTTGTCCTCAAAACCAATATACATCCTGCTATATCTCCCACATGGAAAGTGCCAGGAGGGAGAAGTGGGGATTATGTTTAGACTTTCTCGGAACTGCTTCAAATCAACTAGATATCTTTGTGCTGTAAATCTCCCAACAGCCAAACGCAAAAGCAGCAAACATCTCGCTGTATGTCCCACATCCAAAGTGCCAAGAGAGAGCTTGCTCTCCCTGTCTTTGAGTACTGTTTTCACTGTCCCGGTTACCTCTTTGCTAACGTTCTCTTCAGAGCTGCAGTGAAAGCAGGAACCACGTGGAGAAGGCACCCACACTGAAAGTGCCTGGAGGGAACACTGGGGCTTCTTCTCAGTGTCTCTGACATAGGGTTTCACTGTCCCGGGAAAGTCTCTGCTAACACCGTGCAGAGCGCTGTGCCCAATATACAGAAACGTCTTGCGGTATCTCCTACAGGGAAAGTGCCAGGAGGGAATTGTGGAGCTTGTTCTCAGTGTCTCTGAGAATTGCTCTGATTATCTGTGTGACCTCTTTGCTAAGACTCTCCAGAGAGCCGTCCTCAAAACCAACACACATCTTGACATATCTCCCACATTGATCGCAGTGTCTCCAGAAACGGCATTCAAGGAGCCAGGACCTTTTCTCCCTACACTCTCCATTGAGTTGTCCTCAAAACCAATATACATCCTGCTATATCTCCCACGTGGAAAGTGCCAGGAGGGAGAAGTGGGGATTATGTTTAGACTTTCTCGGAACTGCTTCAAATCAACTAGATATCTTTGTGCTGTAAATCTCCCAACAGCCAAACGCAAAAGCAGCAAACATCTCGCTGTATGTCCCACATCCAAAGTGCCAAGAGAGAGCTTGCTCTCCCTGTCTTTGAGTACTGTTTTCACTGTCCCGGTTACCTCTTTGCTAACGTTCTCTTCAGAGCTGCAGTGAAAGCAGGAACCACGTGGAGAAGGCACCCACACTGAAAGTGCCTGGAGGGAACACTGGGGCTTCTTCTCAGTGTCTCTGACATAGGGTTTCACTGTCCCGGGAAAGTCTCTGCTAACACCCTGCAGAGCGCTGTGCCCAATATACAGAAACGTCTTGCGGTATCTCCTACAGGGAAAGTGCCAGGAGGGAATTGTGGAGCTTGTTCTCAGTGTCTCTGAGAATTGCTCTGATTATCTGTGTGACCTCTTTGCTAAGACTCTCCAGAGAGCCGTCCTCAAAACCAACACACATCTTGACATATCTCCCACATTGATCGCAGTGTCTCCAGAAACGGCATTCAAGGAGCCAGGACCTTTTCTCCCTACACTGTCCATTGAGTTGTCCTCAAAACCAATATACATCCTGCTGTATCTCCCACATGGAAAGTGCCAGGAGGGAGAAGTGGGGATTACGTTTAGACTTTCTCGGAACTGCTTCAAATCAACTAGATATCTTTGTGCTGTAAATCTCCCAACAGCCAAACGCAAAAGCAGCAAACATCTCGCTGTATGTCCCACATCCAAAGTGCCAAGAGAGAGCTTGCTCTCCCTGTCTTTGAGTACTGTTTTCACTGTCCCGGTTACCTCTTTGCTAACGTTCTCTTCAGAGCTGCAGTGAAAGCAGGAACCACGTGGAGAAGGCACCCACACTGAAAGTGCCTGGAGGGAACATTGGGGCTTCTTCTCAGTGTCTCTGACATAGGGTTTCACTGTCCCGGGAAAGTCTCTGCTAACACCGTGCAGAGCGCTGTGCCCAATATACAGAAACGTCTTGCGGTATCTCCTACAGGGAAAGTGCCAGGAGGGAATTGTCAAGCTTGTTCTCAGTGTCTCTGAGAATTGCTCTGATTATCTGTGTGACCTCTTTGCTAAGACTCTCCAGAGAGCCGTCCTCAAAACCAACACACATCTTGACATATCTCCCACATTGATCGCAGTGTCTCCAGAAACGGCATTCAAGGAGCCAGGACCTTTTCTCCCTACACTGTCCATTGAGTTGTCCTCAAAACCAATATACATCCTGCTGTATCTCCCACATGGAAAGTGCCAGGAGGGAGAAGTGGGGATTATGTTTAGACTTTCTCGGAACTGCTTCAAATCAACTAGATATCTTTGTGCTGTAAATCTCCCAACAGCCAAACGCAAAAGCAGCAAACATCTCGCTGTATGTCCCACATCCAAAGTGCCAAGAGAGAGCTTGCTCTCCCTGTCTTTGAGTACTGTTTTCACTGTCCCGGTTACCTCTTTGCTAACATTCTCTTCAGAGCTGCAGTGAAAGCAGGAACCACGTGGAGAAGGCACCCACACTGAAAGTGCCTGGAGGGAACATTGGGGCTTCTTCTCAGTGTCTCTGACATAGGGTTTCACTGTCCCGGGAAAGTCTCTGCTAACACCGTGCAGAGCGCTGTGCCCAATATACAGAAACGTCTTGCGGTATCTCCTACAGGGAAAGTGCCAGGAGGGAATTGTGGAGCTTGTTCTCAGTGTCTCTGAGAATTGCTCTGATTATCCCTGTGACCTCTTTGCTAAGACTCTCCAGAGAGCCGTCCTCAAAACCAACACACATCTTGACATATCTCCCACATTGATCGCAGTGTCTCCAGAAACGGCATTCAAGGAGCCAGGACCTTTTCTCCCTACACTGTCCGTTGAGTTGTCCTCAAATCAATATACATCCTGCTATATCTCCCACATGGAAAGTGCCAGGAGGGAGAAGTGGGGATTATGTTTAGACTTTCTCGGAACTGCTTCAAATCAACTAGATATCTTTGTGCTGTAAATCTCCCAACAGCCAAACGCAAAAGCAGCAAACATCTCGCTGTATGTCCCACATCCAAAGTGCCAAGAGAGAGCTTGCTCTCCCTGTCTTTGAGTACTGTTTTCACTGTCCCGGTTACCTCTTTGCTAACGTTCTCTTCAGAGCTGCAGTGAAAGCAGGAACCACGTGGAGAAGGCACCCACACTGAAAGTGCCTGGAGGGAACATTGGGGCTTCTTCTCAGTGTCTCTGACATAGGGTTTCACTGTCCCGGGAAAGTCTCTGCTAACACCGTGCAGAGCGCTGTGCCCAATATACAGAAACGTCTTGCGGTATCTCCTACAGGGAAAGTGCCAGGAGGGAATTGTGGAGCTTGTTCTCAGTGTCTCTGAGAATTGCTCTGATTATCTGTGTGACCTCTTTGCTAAGACTCTCCAGAGAGCCGTCCTCAAAACCAACACACATCTTGACATATCTCCCACATTGATCGCAGTGTCTCCAGAAACGGCATTCAAGGAGCCAGGACCTTTTCTCCCTACACTCTCCATTGAGTTGTCCTCAAAACCAATATACATCCTGCTATATCTCCCACATGGAAAGTGCCAGGAGGGAGAAGTGGGGATTATGTTTAGACTTTCTCGGAACTGCTTCAAATCAACTAGATATCTTTGTGCTGTAAATCTCCCAACAGCCAAACGCAAAAGCAGCAAACATCTCGCTGTATGTCCCACATCCAAAGTGCCAAGAGAGAGCTTGCTCTCCCTGTCTTTGAGTACTGTTTTCACTGTCCCGGTTACCTCTTTGCTAACATTCTCTTCAGAGCTGCAGTGAAAGCAGGAACCACGTGGAGAAGGTACCCACACTGAAAGTGCCTGGAGGGAACATTGGGGCTTCTTCTCAGTGTCTCTGACATAGGGTTTCACTGTCCCGGGAAAGTCTCTGCTAACACCGTGCAGAGCGCTGTGCCCAATATACAGAAACGTCTTGCGGTATCTCCTACAGGGAAAGTGCCAGGAGGGAATTGTGGAGCTTGTTCTCAGTGTCTCTGAGAATTGCTCTGATTATCCCTGTGACCTCTTTGCTAAGACTCTCCAGAGAGCCGTCCTCAAAACCAACACACATCTTGACATATCTCCCACATTGATCGCAGTGTCTCCAGAAACGGCATTCAAGGAGCCAGGACCTTTTCTCCCTACACTGTCCATTGAGTTGTCCTCAAAACCAATATACATCCTGCTATATCTCCCACATGGAAAGTGCCAGGAGGGAGAAGTGGGGATTATGTTTAGACTTTCTCGGAACTGCTTCAAATCAACTAGATATCTTTGTGCTGTAAATCTCCCAACAGCCAAACGCAAAAGCAGCAAACATCTCGCTGTATGTCCCACATCCAAAGTGCCAAGAGAGAGCTTGCTCTCCCTGTCTTTGAGTACTGTTTTCACTGTCCCGGTTACCTCTTTGCTAACGTTCTCTTCAGAGCTGCAGTGAAAGCAGGAACCACGTGGAGAAGGCACCCACACTGAAAGTGCCTGGAGGGAACACTGGGGCTTCTTCTCAGTGTCTCTGACATAGGGTTTCACTGTCCCGGGAAAGTCTCTGCTAACACCGTGCAGAGCGCTGTGCCCAATATACAGAAACGTCTTGCGGTATCTCCTACAGGGAAAGTGCCAGGAGGGAATTGTGGAGCTTGTTCTCAGTGTCTCTGAGAATTGCTCTGATTATCTGTGTGACCTCTTTGCTAAGACTCTCCAGAGAGCCGTCCTCAAAACCAACACACATCTTGACATATCTCCCACATTGATCGCAGTGTCTCCAGAAACGGCATTCAAGGAGCCAGGACCTTTTCTCCCTACACTCTCCATTGAGTTGTCCTCAAAACCAATATACATCCTGCTATATCTCCCACGTGGAAAGTGCCAGGAGGGAGAAGTGGGGATTATGTTTAGACTTTCTCGGAACTGCTTCAAATCAACTAGATATCTTTGTGCTGTAAATCTCCCAACAGCCAAACGCAAAAGCAGCAAACATCTCGCTGTATGTCCCACATCCAAAGTGCCAAGAGAGAGCTTGCTCTCCCTGTCTTTGAGTACTGTTTTCACTGTCCCGGTTACCTCTTTGCTAACGTTCTCTTCAGAGCTGCAGTGAAAGCAGGAACCACGTGGAGAAGGCACCCACACTGAAAGTGCCTGGAGGGAACACTGGGGCTTCTTCTCAGTGTCTCTGACATAGGGTTTCACTGTCCCGGGAAAGTCTCTGCTAACACCCTGCAGAGCGCTGTGCCCAATATACAGAAACGTCTTGCGGTATCTCCTACAGGGAAAGTGCCAGGAGGGAATTGTGGAGCTTGTTCTCAGTGTCTCTGAGAATTGCTCTGATTATCTGTGTGACCTCTTTGCTAAGACTCTCCAGAGAGCCGTCCTCAAAACCAACACACATCTTGACATATCTCCCACATTGATCGCAGTGTCTCCAGAAACGGCATTCAAGGAGCCAGGACCTTTTCTCC
Organism: Chroicocephalus ridibundus; assembly: GCF_963924245.1. NCBI lineage: Eukaryota > Metazoa > Chordata > Aves > Charadriiformes > Laridae > Chroicocephalus > Chroicocephalus ridibundus. The sequence goes on from NW_026961615.1 coordinate 1,421,078, forward strand.
CTACACTGTCCATTGAGTTGTCCTCAAAACCAATATACATCCTGCTGTATCTCCCACATGGCAAGTGCCAGGAGGGAGAAGTGGGGATTATGTTTAGACTTTCTCGGAACTGCTTCAAATCAACTAGATATCTTTGTGCTGTAAATCTCCCAACAGCCAAACGCAAAAGCAGCAAACATCTCGCTGTATGTCCCACATCCAAAGTGCCAAGAGAGAGCTTGCTCTCCCTGTCTTTGAGTACTGTTTTCACTGTCCCGGTTACCTCTTTGCTAACGTTCTCTTCAGAGCTGCAGTGAAAGCAGGAACCACGTGGAGAAGGCACCCACACTGAAAGTGCCTGGAGGGAACACTGGGGCTTCTTCTCAGTGTCTCTGACATAGGGTTTCACTGTCCCGGGAAAGTCTCTGCTAACACCGTGCAGAGCGCTGTGCCCAATATACAGAAACGTCTTGCGGTATCTCCTACAGGGAAAGTGCCAGGAGGGAATTGTGGAGCTTGTTCTCAGTGTCTCTGAGAATTGCTCTGATTATCTGTGTGACCTCTTTGCTAAGACTCTCCAGAGAGCCGTCCTCAAAACCAACACACATCTTGACATATCTCCCACATTGATCGCAGTGTCTCCAGAAACGGCATTCAAGGAGCCAGGACCTTTTCTCCCTACACTGTCCATTGAGTTGTCCTCAAAACCAATATACATCCTGCTGTATCTCCCACATGGAAAGTGCCAGGAGGGAGAAGTGGGGATTACGTTTAGACTTTCTCGGAACTGCTTCAAATCAACTAGATATCTTTGTGCTGTAAATCTCCCAACAGCCAAACGCAAAAGCAGCAAACATCTCGCTGTATGTCCCACATCCAAAGTGCCAAGAGAGAGCTTGCTCTCCCTGTCTTTGAGTACTGTTTTCACTGTCCCGGTTACCTCTTTGCTAACGTTCTCTTCAGAGCTGCAGTGAAAGCAGGAACCACGTGGAGAAGGCACCCACACTGAAAGTGCCTGGAGGGAACACTGGGGCTTCTTCTCAGTGTCTCTGACATAGGGTTTCACTGTCCCGGGAAAGTCTCTGCTAACACCGTGCAGAGCGCTGTGCCCAATATACAGAAACGTCTTGCGGTATCTCCTACAGGGAAAGTGCCAGGGGGGAATTGTCAAGCTTGTTCTCAGTGTCTCTGAGAATTGCTCTGATTATCTGTGTGACCTCTTTGCTAAGACTCTCCAGAGAGCCGTCCTCAAAACAAACACACATCTTGACATATCTCCCACATTGATCGCAGTGTCTCCAGAAACGGCATTCAAGGAGCCAGGACCTTTTCTCCCTACACTGTCCATTGAGTTGTCCTCAAAACCAATATACATCCTGCTATATCTCCCACATGGAAAGTGCCAGGAGGGAGAAGTGGGGATTATGTTTAGACTTTCTCGGAACTGCTTCAAATCAACTAGATATCTTTGTGCTGTAAATCTCCCAACAGCCAAACGCAAAAGCAGCAAACATCTCGCTGTATGTCCCACATCCAAAGTGCCAAGAGAGAGCTTGCTCTCCCTGTCTTTGAGTACTGTTTTCACTGTCCCGGTTACCTCTTTGCTAACGTTCTCTTCAGAGCTGCAGTGAAAGCAGGAACCACGTGGAGAAGGCACCCACACTGAAAGTGCCTGGAGGGAACACTGGGGCTTCTTCTCAGTGTCTCTGACATAGGGTTTCACTGTCCCGGGAAAGTCTCTGCTAACACCGTGCAGAGCGCTGTGCCCAATATACAGAAACGTCTTGCGGTATCTCCTACAGGGAAAGTGCCAGGAGGGAATTGTGGAGCTTGTTCTCAGTGTCTCTGAGAATTGCTCTGATTATCTGTGTGACCTCTTTGCTAAGACTCTCCAGAGAGCCGTCCTCAAAACCAACACACATCTTGACATATCTCCCACATTGATCGCAGTGTCTCCAGAAACGGCATTCAAGGAGCCAGGACCTTTTCTCCCTACACTGTCCATTGAGTTGTCCTCAAAACCAATATACATCCTGCTGTATCTCCCACATGGAAAGTGCCAGGAGGGAGAAGTGGGGATTACGTTTAGACTTTCTCGGAACTGCTTCAAATCAACTAGATATCTTTGTGCTGTAAATCTCCCAACAGCCAAACGCAAAAGCAGCAAACATCTCGCTGTATGTCCCACATCCAAAGTGCCAAGAGAGAGCTTGCTCTCCCTGTCTTTGAGTACTGTTTTCACTGTCCCGGTTACCTCTTTGCTAACGTTCTCTTCAGAGCTGCAGTGAAAGCAGGAACCACGTGGAGAAGGCACCCACACTGAAAGTGCCTGGAGGGAACATTGGGGCTTCTTCTCAGTGTCTCTGACATAGGGTTTCACTGTCCCGGGAAAGTCTCTGCTAACACCGTGCAGAGCGCTGTGCCCAATATGCAGAAACGTCTTGCGGTATCTCCTACAGGGAAAGTGCCAGGAGGGAATTGTGGAGCTTGTTCTCAGTGTCTCTGAGAATTGCTCTGATTATCCCTGTGACCTCTTTGCTAAGACTCTCCAGAGAGCCGTCCTCAAAACCAACACACATCTTGACATATCTCCCACATTGATCGCAGTGTCTCCAGAAACGGCATTCAAGGAGCCAGGACCTTTTCTCCCTACACTGTCCATTGAGTTGTCCTCAAAACCAATATACATCCTGCTGTATCTCCCACATGGAAAGTGCCAGGAGGGAGAAGTGGGGATTACGTTTAGACTTTCTCGGAACTGCTTCAAATCAACTAGATATCTTTGTGCTGTAAATCTCCCAACAGCCAAACGCAAAAGCAGCAAACATCTCGCTGTATGTCCCACATCCAAAGTGCCAAGAGAGAGCTTGCTCTCCCTGTCTTTGAGTACTGTTTTCACTGTCCCGGTTACCTCTTTGCTAACATTCTCTTCAGAGCTGCAGTGAAAGCAGGAACCACGTGGAGAAGGCACCCACACTGAAAGTGCCTGGAGGGAACATTGGGGCTTCTTCTCAGTGTCTCTGACATAGGGTTTCACTGTCCCGGGAAAGTCTCTGCTAACACCGTGCAGAGCGCTGTGCCCAATATGCAGAAACGTCTTGCGGTATCTCCTACAGGGAAAGTGCCAGGAGGGAATTGTGGAGCTTGTTCTCAGTGTCTCTGAGAATTGCTCTGATTATCTGTGTGACCTCTTTGCTAAGACTCTCCAGAGAGCCGTCCTCAAAACCAACACACATCTTGACATATCTCCCACATTGATCGCAGTGTCTCCAGAAACGGCATTCAAGGAGCCAGGACCTTTTCTCCCTACACTGTCCATTGAGTTGTCCTCAAAACCAATATACATCCTGCTGTATCTCCCACATGGAAAGTGCCAGGAGGGAGAAGTGGGGATTATGTTTAGACTTTCTCGGAACTGCTTCAAATCAACTAGATATCTTTGTGCTGTAAATCTCCCAACAGCCAAACGCAAAAGCAGCAAACATCTCGCTGTATGTCCCACATCCAAAGTGCCAAGAGAGAGCTTGCTCTCCCTGTCTTTGAGTACTGTTTTCACTGTCCCGGTTACCTCTTTGCTAACATTCTCTTCAGAGCTGCAGTGAAAGCAGGAACCACGTGGAGAAGGCACCCACACTGAAAGTGCCTGGAGGGAACATTGGGGCTTCTTCTCAGTGTCTCTGACATAGGGTTTCACTGTCCCGGGAAAGTCTCTGCTAACACCGTGCAGAGCGCTGTGCCCAATATACAGAAACGTCTTGCGGTATCTCCTACAGGGAAAGTGCCAGGAGGGAATTGTGGAGCTTGTTCTCAGTGTCTCTGAGAATTGCTCTGATTATCCCTGTGACCTCTTTGCTAAGACTCTCCAGAGAGCCGTCCTCAAAACCAACACACATCTTGACATATCTCCCACATTGATCGCAGTGTCTCCAGAAACGGCATTCAAGGAGCCAGGACCTTTTCTCCCTACACTGTCCATTGAGTTGTCCTCAAAACCAATATACATCCTGCTGTATCTCCCACATGGAAAGTGCCAGGAGGGAGAAGTGGGGATTATGTTTAGACTTTCTCGGAACTGCTTCAAATCAACTAGATATCTTTGTGCTGTAAATCTCCCAACAGCCAAACGCAAAAGCAGCAAACATCTCGCTGTATGTCCCACATCCAAAGTGCCAAGAGAGAGCTTGCTCTCCCTGTCTTTGAGTACTGTTTTCACTGTCCCGGTTACCTCTTTGCTAACGTTCTCTTCAGAGCTGCAGTGAAAGCAGGAACCACGTGGAGAAGGCACCCACACTGAAAGTGCCTGGAGGGAACACTGGGGCTTCTTCTCAGTGTCTCTGACATAGGGTTTCACTGTCCCGGGAAAGTCTCTGCTAACACCGTGCAGAGCGCTGTGCCCAATATACAGAAACGTCTTGCGGTATCTCCTACAGGGAAAGTGCCAGGAGGGAATTGTGGAGCTTGTTCTCAGTGTCTCTGAGAATTGCTCTGATTATCTGTGTGACCTCTTTGCTAAGACTCTCCAGAGAGCCGTCCTCAAAACCAACACACATCTTGACATATCTCCCACATTGATCGCAGTGTCTCCAGAAACGGCATTCAAGGAGCCAGGACCTTTTCTCCCTACACTGTCCATTGAGTTGTCCTCAAAACCAATATACATCCTGCTGTATCTCCCACATGGAAAGTGCCAGGAGGGAGAAGTGGGGATTACGTTTAGACTTTCTCGGAACTGCTTCAAATCAACTAGATATCTTTGTGCTGTAAATCTCCCAACAGCCAAACGCAAAAGCAGCAAACATCTCGCTGTATGTCCCACATCCAAAGTGCCAAGAGAGAGCTTGCTCTCCCTGTCTTTGAGTACTGTTTTCACTGTCCCGGTTACCTCTTTGCTAACGTTCTCTTCAGAGCTGCAGTGAAAGCAGGAACCACGTGGAGAAGGCACCCACACTGAAAGTGCCTGGAGGGAACATTGGGGCTTCTTCTCAGTGTCTCTGACATAGGGTTTCACTGTCCCGGGAAAGTCTCTGCTAACACCGTGCAGAGCGCTGTGCCCAATATGCAGAAACGTCTTGCGGTATCTCCTACAGGGAAAGTGCCAGGAGGGAATTGTGGAGCTTGTTCTCAGTGTCTCTGAGAATTGCTCTGATTATCCCTGTGACCTCTTTGCTAAGACTCTCCAGAGAGCCGTCCTCAAAACCAACACACATCTTGACATATCTCCCACATTGATCGCAGTGTCTCCAGAAACGGCATTCAAGGAGCCAGGACCTTTTCTCCCTACACTGTCCATTGAGTTGTCCTCAAAACCAATATACATCCTGCTGTATCTCCCACATGGAAAGTGCCAGGAGGGAGAAGTGGGGATTACGTTTAGACTTTCTCGGAACTGCTTCAAATCAACTAGATATCTTTGTGCTGTAAATCTCCCAACAGCCAAACGCAAAAGCAGCAAACATCTCGCTGTATGTCCCACATCGAAAGTGCCAAGAGAGAGCTTGCTCTCCCTGTCTTTGAGTACTGTTTTCACTGTCCCGGTTACCTCTTTGCTAACATTCTCTTCAGAGCTGCAGTGAAAGCAGGAACCATGTGGAGAAGGCACCCACACTGAAAGTGCCTGGAGGGAACACTGGGGCTTCTTCTCAGTGTCTCTGACATAGGGTTTCACTGTCCCGGGAAAGTCTCTGCTAACACCGTGCAGAGCGCTGTGCCCAATATACAGAAACGTCTTGCGGTATCTCCTACAGGGAAAGTGCCAGGAGGGAATTGTGGAGCTTGTTCTCAGTGTCTCTGAGAATTGCTCTGATTATCTGTGTGACCTCTTTGCTAAGACTCTCCAGAGAGCCGTCCTCAAAACCAACACACATCTTGACATATCTCCCACATTGATCGCAGTGTCTCCAGAAACGGCATTCAAGGAGCCAGGACCTTTTCTCCCTACACTGTCCATTGAGTTGTCCTCAAAACCAATATACATCCTGCTGTATCTCCCACATGGAAAGTGCCAGGAGGGAGAAGTGGGGATTACGTTTAGACTTTCTCGGAACTGCTTCAAATCAACTAGATATCTTTGTGCTGTAAATCTCCCAACAGCCAAACGCAAAAGCAGCAAACATCTCGCTGTATGTCCCACATCCAAAGTGCCAAGAGAGAGCTTGCTCTCCCTGTCTTTGAGTACTGTTTTCACTGTCCCGGTTACCTCTTTGCTAACGTTCTCTTCAGAGCTGCAGTGAAAGCAGGAACCACGTGGAGAAGGCACCCACACTGAAAGTGCCTGGAGGGAACATTGGGGCTTCTTCTCAGTGTCTCTGACATAGGGTTTCACTGTCCCGGGAAAGTCTCTGCTAACACCGTGCAGAGCGCTGTGCCCAATATGCAGAAACGTCTTGCGGTATCTCCTACAGGGAAAGTGCCAGGAGGGAATTGTGGAGCTTGTTCTCAGTGTCTCTGAGAATTGCTCTGATTATCCCTGTGACCTCTTTGCTAAGACTCTCCAGAGAGCCGTCCTCAAAACCAACACACATCTTGACATATCTCCCACATTGATCGCAGTGTCTCCAGAAACGGCATTCAAGGAGCCAGGACCTTTTCTCCCTACACTGTCCATTGAGTTGTCCTCAAAACCAATATACATCCTGCTGTATCTCCCACATGGAAAGTGCCAGGAGGGAGAAGTGGGGATTACGTTTAGACTTTCTCGGAACTGCTTCAAATCAACTAGATATCTTTGTGCTGTAAATCTCCCAACAGCCAAACGCAAAAGCAGCAAACATCTCGCTGTATGTCCCACATCCAAAGTGCCAAGAGAGAGCTTGCTCTCCCTGTCTTTGAGTACTGTTTTCACTGTCCCGGTTACCTCTTTGCTAACATTCTCTTCAGAGCTGCAGTGAAAGCAGGAACCACGTGGAGAAGGCACCCACACTGAAAGTGCCTGGAGGGAACATTGGGGCTTCTTCTCAGTGTCTCTGACATAGGGTTTCACTGTCCCGGGAAAGTCTCTGCTAACACCGTGCAGAGCGCTGTGCCCAATATGCAGAAACGTCTTGCGGTATCTCCTACAGGGAAAGTGCCAGGAGGGAATTGTGGAGCTTGTTCTCAGTGTCTCTGAGAATTGCTCTGATTATCCCTGTGACCTCTTTGCTAAGACTCTCCAGAGAGCCGTCCTCAAAACCAACACACATCTTGACATATCTCCCACATTGATCGCAGTGTCTCCAGAAACGGCATTCAAGGAGCCAGGACCTTTTCTCCCTACACTGTCCATTGAGTTGTCCTCAAAACCAATATACCTCCTGCTATATCTCCCACATGGAAAGTGCCAGGAGGGAGAAGTGGGGATTATGTTTAGACTTTCTCGGAACTGCTTCAAATCAACTAGATATCTTTGTGCTGTAAATCTCCCAACAGCCAAACGCAAAAGCAGCAAACATCTCGCTGTATGTCCCACATCCAAAGTGCCAAGAGAGAGCTTGCTCTCCCTGTCTTTGAGTACTGTTTTCACTGTCCCGGTTACCTCTTTGCTAACGTTCTCTTCAGAGCTGCAGTGAAAGCAGGAACCACGTGGAGAAGGCACCCACACTGAAAGTGCCTGGAGGGAACATTGGGGCTTCTTCTCAGTGTCTCTGACATAGGGTTTCACTGTCCCGGGAAAGTCTCTGCTAACACCGTGCAGAGCGCTGTGCCCAATATACAGAAACGTCTTGCGGTATCTCCTACAGGGAAAGTGCCAGGAGGGAATTGTGGAGCTTGTTCTCAGTGTCTCTGAGAATTGCTCTGATTATCTGTGTGACCTCTTTGCTAAGACTCTCCAGAGAGCCGTCCTCAAAACCAACACACATCTTGACATATCTCCCACATTGATCGCAGTGTCTCCAGAAACGGCATTCAAGGAGCCAGGACCTTTTCTCCCTACACTGTCCATTGAGTTGTCCTCAAAACCAATATACATCCTGCTGTATCTCCCACATGGAAAGTGCCAGGAGGGAGAAGTGGGGATTATGTTTAGACTTTCTCGGAACTGCTTCAAATCAACTAGATATCTTTGTGCTGTAAATCTCCCAACAGCCAAACGCAAAAGCAGCAAACATCTCGCTGTATGTCCCACATCCAAAGTGCCAAGAGAGAGCTTGCTCTCCCTGTCTTTGAGTACTGTTTTCACTGTCCCGGTTACCTCTTTGCTAACGTTCTCTTCAGAGCTGCAGTGAAAGCAGGAACCACGTGGAGAAGGCACCCACACTGAAAGTGCCTGGAGGGAACACTGGGGCTTCTTCTCAGTGTCTCTGACATAGGGTTTCACTGTCCCGGGAAAGTCTCTGCTAACACCGTGCAGAGCGCTGTGCCCAATATACAGAAACGTCTTGCGGTATCTCCTACAGGGAAAGTGCCAGGAGGGAATTGTGGAGCTTGTTCTCAGTGTCTCTGAGAATTGCTCTGATTATCTGTGTGACCTCTTTGCTAAGACTCTCCAGAGAGCCGTCCTCAAAACCAACACACATCTTGACATATCTCCCACATTGATCGCAGTGTCTCCAGAAACGGCATTCAAGGAGCCAGGACCTTTTCTCCCTACACTGTCCATTGAGTTGTCCTCAAAACCAATATACATCCTGCTGTATCTCCCACATGGAAAGTGCCAGGAGGGAGAAGTGGGGATTACGTTTAGACTTTCTCGGAACTGCTTCAAATCAACTAGATATCTTTGTGCTGTAAATCTCCCAACAGCCAAACGCAAAAGCAGCAAACATCTCGCTGTATGTCCCACATCGAAAGTGCCAAGAGAGAGCTTGCTCTCCCTGTCTTTGAGTACTGTTTTCACTGTCCCGGTTACCTCTTTGCTAACATTCTCTTCAGAGCTGCAGTGAAAGCAGGAACCATGTGGAGAAGGCACCCACACTGAAAGTGCCTGGAGGGAACACTGGGGCTTCTTCTCAGTGTCTCTGACATAGGGTTTCACTGTCCCGGGAAAGTCTCTGCTAACACCGTGCAGAGCGCTGTGCCCAATATACAGAAACGTCTTGCGGTATCTCCTACAGGGAAAGTGCCAGGAGGGAATTGTGGAGCTTGTTCTCAGTGTCTCTGAGAATTGCTCTGATTATCTGTGTGACCTCTTTGCTAAGACTCTCCAGAGAGCCGTCCTCAAAACCAACACACATCTTGACATATCTCCCACATTGATCGCAGTGTCTCCAGAAACGGCATTCAAGGAGCCAGGACCTTTTCTCCCTACACTGTCCATTGAGTTGTCCTCAAAACCAATATACATCCTGCTGTATCTCCCACATGGAAAGTGCCAGGAGGGAGAAGTGGGGATTACGTTTAGACTTTCTCGGAACTGCTTCAAATCAACTAGATATCTTTGTGCTGTAAATCTCCCAACAGCCAAACGCAAAAGCAGCAAACATCTCGCTGTATGTCCCACATCGAAAGTGCCAAGAGAGAGCTTGCTCTCCCTGTCTTTGAGTACTGTTTTCACTGTCCCGGTTACCTCTTTGCTAACATTCTCTTCAGAGCTGCAGTGAAAGCAGGAACCACGTGGAGAAGGCACCCACACTGAAAGTGCCTGGAGGGAACATTGGGGCTTCTTCTCAGTGTCTCTGACATAGGGTTTCACTGTCCCGGGAAAGTCTCTGCTAACACCGTGCAGAGCGCTGTGCCCAATATGCAGAAACGTCTTGCGGTATCTCCTACAGGGAAAGTGCCAGGAGGGAATTGTGGAGCTTGTTCTCAGTGTCTCTGAGAATTGCTCTGATTATCCCTGTGACCTCTTTGCTAAGACTCTCCAGAGAGCCGTCCTCAAAACCAACACACATCTTGACATATCTCCCACATTGATCGCAGTGTCTCCAGAAACGGCATTCAAGGAGCCAGGACCTTTTCTCCCTACACTGTCCATTGAGTTGTCCTCAAAACCAATATACATCCTGCTGTATCTCCCACATGGAAAGTGCCAGGAGGGAGAAGTGGGGATTACGTTTAGACTTTCTCGGAACTGCTTCAAATCAACTAGATATCTTTGTGCTGTAAATCTCCCAACAGCCAAACGCAAAAGCAGCAAACATCTCGCTGTATGTCCCACATCCAAAGTGCCAAGAGAGAGCTTGCTCTCCCTGTCTATGAGTACTGTTTTCACTGTCCCGGTTACCTCTTTGCTAACATTCTCTTCAGAGCTGCAGTGAAAGCAGGAACCACGTGGAGAAGGCACCCACACTGAAAGTGCCTGGAGGGAACATTGGGGCTTCTTCTCAGTGTCTCTGACATAGGGTTTCACTGTCCCGGGAAAGTCTCTGCTAACACCGTGCAGAGCGCTGTGCCCAATATGCAGAAACGTCTTGCGGTATCTCCTACAGGGAAAGTGCCAGGAGGGAATTGTGGAGCTTGTTCTCAGTGTCTCTGAGAATTGCTCTGATTATCCCTGTGACCTCTTTGCTAAGACTCTCCAGAGAGCCGTCCTCAAAACCAACACACATCTTGACATATCTCCCACATTGATCGCAGTGTCTCCAGAAACGGCATTCAAGGAGCCAGGACCTTTTCTCCCTACACTGTCCATTGAGTTGTCCTCAAAACCAATATACATCCTGCTGTATCTCCCACATGGAAAGTGCCAGGAGGGAGAAGTGGGGATTACGTTTAGACTTTCTCGGAACTGCTTCAAATCAACTAGATATCTTTGTGCTGTAAATCTCCCAACAGCCAAACGCAAAAGCAGCAAACATCTCGCTGTATGTCCCACATCCAAAGTGCCAAGAGAGAGCTTGCTCTCCCTGTCTTTGAGTACTGTTTTCACTGTCCCGGTTACCTCTTTGCTAACGTTCTCTTCAGAGCTGCAGTGAAAGCAGGAACCACGTGGAGAAGGCACCCACACTGAAAGTGCCTGGAGGGAACATTGGGGCTTCTTCTCAGTGTCTCTGACATAGGGTTTCACTGTCCCGGGAAAGTCTCTGCTAACACCGTGCAGAGCGCTGTGCCCAATATACAGAAACGTCTTGCGGTATCTCCTACAGGGAAAGTGCCAGGAGGGAATTGTCGAGCTTGTTCTCAGTGTCTCTGAGAATTGCTCTGATTATCCCTGTGACCTCTTTGCTAAGACTCTCCAGAGAGCCGTCCTCAAAACCAACACACATCTTGACATATCTCCCACATTGATCGCAGTGTCTCCAGAAACGGCATTCAAGGAGCCAGGACCTTTTCTCCCTACACTGTCCATTGAGTTGTCCTCAAAACCAATATACATCCTGCTGTATCTCCCACATGGAAAGTGCCAGGAGGGAGAAGTGGGGATTATGTTTAGACTTTCTCGGAACTGCTTCAAATCAACTAGATATCTTTGTGCTGTAAATCTCCCAACAGCCAAACGCAAAAGCAGCAAACATCTCGCTGTATGTCCCACATCCAAAGTGCCAAGAGAGAGCTTGCTCTCCCTGTCTTTGAGTACTGTTTTCACTGTCCCGGTTACCTCTTTGCTAACGTTCTCTTCAGAGCTGCAGTGAAAGCAGGAACCACGTGGAGAAGGCACCCACACTGAAAGTGCCTGGAGGGAACACTGAGGCTTCTTCTCAGTGTCTCTGACATAGGGTTTCACTGTCCCGGGAAAGTCTCTGCTAACACCCTGCAGAGCGCTGTGCCCAATATACAGAAACGTCTTGCGGTATCTCCTACAGGGAAAGTGCCAGGAGGGAATTGTGGAGCTTGTTCTCAGTGTCTCTGAGAATTGCTCTGATTATCTGTGTGACCTCTTTGCTAAGACTCTCCAGAGAGCCGTCCTCAAAACCAACACACATCTTGACATATCTCCCACATTGATCGCAGTGTCTCCAGAAACGGCATTCAAGGAGCCAGGACCTTTTCTCCCTACACTGTCCATTGAGTTGTCCTCAAAACCAATATACATCCTGCTGTATCTCCCACATGGAAAGTGCCAGGAGGGAGAAGTGGGGATTACGTTTAGACTTTCTCGGAACTGCTTCAAATCAACTAGATATCTTTGTGCTGTAAATCTCCCAACAGCCAAACGCAAAAGCAGCAAACATCTCGCTGTATGTCCCACATCCAAAGTGCCAAGAGAGAGCTTGCTCTCCCTGTCTTTGAGTACTGTTTTCACTGTCCCGGTTACCTCTTTGCTAACATTCTCTTCAGAGCTGCAGTGAAAGCAGGAACCACGTGGAGAAGGCACCCACACTGAAAGTGCCTGGAGGGAACATTGGGGCTTCTTCTCAGTGTCTCTGACATAGGGTTTCACTGTCCCGGGAAAGTCTCTGCTAACACCGTGCAGAGCGCTGTGCCCAATATGCAGAAACGTCTTGCGGTATCTCCTACAGGGAAAGTGCCAGGAGGGAATTGTGGAGCTTGTTCTCAGTGTCTCTGAGAATTGCTCTGATTATCCCTGTGACCTCTTTGCTAAGACTCTCCAGAGAGCCGTCCTCAAAACCAACACACATCTTGACATATCTCCCACATTGATCGCAGTGTCTCCAGAAACGGCATTCAAGGAGCCAGGACCTTTTCTCCCTACACTGTCCATTGAGTTGTCCTCAAAACCAATATACATCCTGCTATATCTCCCACATGGAAAGTGCCAGGAGGGAGAAGTGGGGATTATGTTTAGACTTTCTCGGAACTGCTTCAAATCAACTAGATATCTTTGTGCTGTAAATCTCCCAACAGCCAAACGCAAAAGCAGCAAACATCTCGCTGTATGTCCCACATCCAAAGTGCCAAGAGAGAGCTTGCTCTCCCTGTCTTTGAGTACTGTTTTCACTGTCCCGGTTACCTCTTTGCTAACGTTCTCTTCAGAGCTGCAGTGAAACCAGGAACCACGTGGAGAAGGCACCCACACTGAAAGTGCCTGGAGGGAACATTGGGGCTTCTTCTCAGTGTCTCTGACATAGGGTTTCACTGTCCCGGGAAAGTCTCTGCTAACACCGTGCAGAGCGCTGTGCCCAATATACAGAAACGTCTTGCGGTATCTCCTACAGGGAAAGTGCCAGGAGGGAATTGTGGAGCTTGTTCTCAGTGTCTCTGAGAATTGCTCTGATTATCTGTGTGACCTCTTTGCTAAGACTCTCCAGAGAGCCGTCCTCAAAACCAACACACATCTTGACATATCTCCCACATTGATCGCAGTGTCTCCAGAAACGGCATTCAAGGAGCCAGGACCTTTTCTCCCTACACTGTCCATTGAGTTGTCCTCAAAACCAATATACATCCTGCTGTATCTCCCACATGGAAAGTGCCAGGAGGGAGAAGTGGGGATTATGTTTAGACTTTCTCGGAACTGCTTCAAATCAACTAGATATCTTTGTGCTGTAAATCTCCCAACAGCCAAACGCAAAAGCAGCAAACATCTCGCTGTATGTCCCACATCCAAAGTGCCAAGAGAGAGCTTGCTCTCCCTGTCTTTGAGTACTGTTTTCACTGTCCCGGTTACCTCTTTGCTAACGTTCTCTTCAGAGCTGCAGTGAAAGCAGGAACCATGTGGAGAAGGCACCCACACTGAAAGTGCCTGGAGGGAACACTGGGGCTTCTTCTCAGTGTCTCTGACATAGGGTTTCACTGTCCCGGGAAAGTCTCTGCTAACACCGTGCAGAGCGCTGTGCCCAATATACAGAAACGTCTTGCGGTATCTCCTACAGGGAAAGTGCCAGGAGGGAATTGTGGAGCTTGTTCTCAGTGTCTCTGAGAATTGCTCTGATTATCTGTGTGACCTCTTTGCTAAGACTCTCCAGAGAGCCGTCCTCAAAACCAACACACATCTTGACATATCTCCCACATTGATCGCAGTGTCTCCAGAAACGGCATTCAAGGAGCCAGGACCTTTTCTCCCTACACTGTCCATTGAGTTGTCCTCAAAACCAATATACATCCTGCTGTATCTCCCACATGGAAAGTGCCAGGAGGGAGAAGTGGGGATTACGTTTAGACTTTCTCGGAACTGCTTCAAATCAACTAGATATCTTTGTGCTGTAAATCTCCCAACAGCCAAACGCAAAAGCAGCAAACATCTCGCTGTATGTCCCACATCCAAAGTGCCAAGAGAGAGCTTGCTCTCCCTGTCTTTGAGTACTGTTTTCACTGTCCCGGTTACCTCTTTGCTAACATTCTCTTCAGAGCTGCAGTGAAAGCAGGAACCACGTGGAGAAGGCACCCACACTGAAAGTGCCTGGAGGGAACATTGGGGCTTCTTCTCAGTGTCTCTGACATAGGGTTTCACTGTCCCGGGAAAGTCTCTGCTAACACCGTGCAGAGCGCTGTGCCCAATATGCAGAAACGTCTTGCGGTATCTCCTACAGGGAAAGTGCCAGGAGGGAATTGTGGAGCTTGTTCTCAGTGTCTCTGAGAATTGCTCTGATTATCCCTGTGACCTCTTTGCTAAGACTCTCCAGAGAGCCGTCCTCAAAACCAACACACATCTTGACATATCTCCCACATTGATCGCAGTGTCTCCAGAAACGGCATTCAAGGAGCCAGGACCTTTTCTCCCTACACTGTCCATTGAGTTGTCCTCAAAACCAATATACATCCTGCTATATCTCCCACATGGAAAGTGCCAGGAGGGAGAAGTGGGGATTATGTTTAGACTTTCTCGGAACTGCTTCAAATCAACTAGATATCTTTGTGCTGTAAATCTCCCAACAGCCAAACGCAAAAGCAGCAAACATCTCGCTGTATGTCCCACATCCAAAGTGCCAAGAGAGAGCTTGCTCTCCCTGTCTTTGAGTACTGTTTTCACTGTCCTGGTTACCTCTTTGCTAACGTTCTCTTCAGAGCTGCAGTGAAAGCAGGAACCACGTGGAGAAGGCACCCACACTGAAAGTGCCTGGAGGGAACACTGGGGCTTCTTCTCAGTGTCTCTGACATAGGGTTTCACTGTCCCGGGAAAGTCTCTGCTAACACCGTGCAGAGCGCTGTGCCCAATATACAGAAACGTCTTGCGGTATCTCCTACAGGGAAAGTGCCAGGAGGGAATTGTGGAGCTTGTTCTCAGTGTCTCTGAGAATTGCTCTGATTATCTGTGTGACCTCTTTGCTAAGACTCTCCAGAGAGCCGTCCTCAAAACCAACACACATCTTGACATATCTCCCACATTGATCGCAGTGTCTCCAGAAACGGCATTCAAGGAGCCAGGACCTTTTCTCCCTACACTGTCCATTGAGTTGTCCTCAAAACCAATATACATCCTGCTGTATCTCCCACATGGAAAGTGCCAGGAGGGAGAAGTGGGGATTATGTTTAGACTTTCTCGGAACTGCTTCAAATCAACTAGATATCTTTGTGCTGTAAATCTCCCAACAGCCAAACGCAAAAGCAGCAAACATCTCGCTGTATGTCCCACATCCAAAGTGCCAAGAGAGAGCTTGCTCTCCCTGTCTTTGAGTACTGTTTTCACTGTCCTGGTTACCTCTTTGCTAACGTTCTCTTCAGAGCTGCAGTGAAAGCAGGAACCACGTGGAGAAGGCACCCACACTGAAAGTGCCTGGAGGGAACCCTGGGGCTTCTTCTCAGTGTCTCTGACATAGGGTTTCACTGTCCCGGGAAAGTCTCTGCTAACACCGTGCAGAGCGCTGTGCCCAATATACAGAAACGTCTTGCGGTATCTCCTACAGGGAAAGTGCCAGGAGGGAATTGTGGAGCTTGTTCTCAGTGTCTCTGAGAATTGCTCTGATTATCTGTGTGACCTCTTTGCTAAGACTCTCCAGAGAGCCGTCCTCAAAACCAACACACATCTTGACATATCTCCCACATTGATCGCAGTGTCTCCAGAAACGGCATTCAAGGAGCCAGGACCTTTTCTCCCTACACTGTCCATTGAGTTGTCCTCAAAACCAATATACATCCTGCTGTATCTCCCACATGGAAAGTGCCAGGAGGGAGAAGTGGGGATTATGTTTAGACTTTCTCGGAACTGCTTCAAATCAACTAGATATCTTTGTGCTGTAAATCTCCCAACAGCCAAACGCAAAAGCAGCAAACATCTCGCTGTATGTCCCACATCCAAAGTGCCAAGAGAGAGCTTGCTCTCCCTGTCTTTGAGTACTGTTTTCACTGTCCCGGTTACCTCTTTGCTAACGTTCTCTTCAGAGCTGCAGTGAAAGCAGGAACCACGTGGAGAAGGCACCCACACTGAAAGTGCCTGGAGGGAACACTGGGGCTTCTTCTCAGTGTCTCTGACATAGGGTTTCACTGTCCTGGGAAAGTCTCTGCTAACACCGTGCAGAGCGCTGTGCCCAATATACAGAAATGTCTTGCGGTATCTCCTACAGGGAAAGTGCCAGGGGGGAATTGTCAAGCTTGTTCTCAGTGTCTCTGAGAATTGCTCTGATTATCTGTGTGACCTCTTTGCTAAGACTCTCCAGAGAGCCGTCCTCAAAACCAACACACATCTTGACATATCTCCCACATTGATCGCAGTGTCTCCAGAAACGGCATTCAAGGAGCCAGGACCTTTTCTCCCTACACTGTCCATTGAGTTGTCCTCAAAACCAATATACATCCTGCTATATCTCCCACATGGAAAGTGCCAGGAGGGAGAAGTGGGGATTATGTTTAGACTTTCTCGGAACTGCTTCAAATCAACTAGATATCTTTGTGCTGTAAATCTCCCAACAGCCAAACGCAAAAGCAGCAAACATCTCGCTGTATGTCCCACATCCAAAGTGCCAAGAGAGAGCTTGCTCTCCCTGTCTTTGAGTACTGTTTTCACTGTCCCGGTTACCTCTTTGCTAACGTTCTCTTCAGAGCTGCAGTGAAAGCAGGAACCACGTGGAGAAGGCACCCACACTGAAAGTGCCTGGAGGGAACACTGGGGCTTCTTCTCAGTGTCTCTGACATAGGGTTTCACTGTCCCGGGAAAGTCTCTGCTAACACCGTGCAGAGCGCTGTGCCCAATATACAGAAACGTCTTGCGGTATCTCCTACAGGGAAAGTGCCAGGAGGGAATTGTGGAGCTTGTTCTCAGTGTCTCTGAGAATTGCTCTGATTATCTGTGTGACCTCTTTGCTAAGACTCTCCAGAGAGCCGTCCTCAAAACCAACACACATCTTGACATATCTCCCACATTGATCGCAGTGTCTCCAGAAACGGCATTCAAGGAGCCAGGACCTTTTCTCCCTACACTGTCCATTGAGTTGTCCTCAAAACCAATATACATCCTGCTATATCTCCCACGTGGAAAGTGCCAGGAGGGAGAAGTGGGGATTATGTTTAGACTTTCTCGGAACTGCTTCAAATCAACTAGATATCTTTGTGCTGTAAATCTCCCAACAGCCAAACGCAAAAGCAGCAAACATCTCGCTGTATGTCCCACATCCAAAGTGCCAAGAGAGAGCTTGCTCTCCCTGTCTTTGAGTACTGTTTTCACTGTCCCGGTTACCTCTTTGCTAACGTTCTCTTCAGAGCTGCAGTGAAAGCAGGAACCACGTGGAGAAGGCACCCACACTGAAAGTGCCTGGAGGGAACACTGGGGCTTCTTCTCAGTGTCTCTGACATAGGGTTTCACTGTCCCGGGAAAGTCTCTGCTAACACCGTGCAGAGCGCTGTGCCCAATATACAGAAACGTCTTGCGGTATCTCCTACAGGGAAAGTGCCAGGAGGGAATTGTGGAGCTTGTTCTCAGTGTCTCTGAGAATTGCTCTGATTATCTGTGTGACCTCTTTGCTAAGACTCTCCAGAGAGCCGTCCTCAAAACCAACACACATCTTGACATATCTCCCACATTGATCGCAGTGTCTCCAGAAACGGCATTCAAGGAGCCAGGACCTTTTCTCCCTACACTGTCCATTGAGTTGTCCTCAAAACCAATATACATCCTGCTGTATCTCCCACATGGAAAGTGCCAGGAGGGAGAAGTGGGGATTATGTTTAGACTTTCTCGGAACTGCTTCAAATCAACTAGATATCTTTGTGCTGTAAATCTCCCAACAGCCAAACGCAAAAGCAGCAAACATCTCGCTGTATGTCCCACATCCAAAGTGCCAAGAGAGAGCTTGCTCTCCCTGTCTTTGAGTACTGTTTTCACTGTCCCGGTTACCTCTTTGCTAACATTCTCTTCAGAGCCGCAGTGAAAGCAGGAACCACGTGGAGAAGGCACCCACACTGAAAGTGCCTGGAGGGAACATTGGGGCTTCTTCTCAGTGTCTCTGACATAGGGTTTCACTGTCCCGGGAAAGTCTCTGCTAACACCGTGCAGAGCGCTGTGCCCAATATACAGAAACGTCTTGCGGTATCTCCTACAGGGAAAGTGCCAGGAGGGAATTGTGGAGCTTGTTCTCAGTGTCTCTGAGAATTGCTCTGATTATCTGTGTGACCTCTTTGCTAAGACTCTCCAGAGAGCCGTCCTCAAAACCAACACACATCTTGACATATCTCCCACATTGATCGCAGTGTCTCCAGAAACGGCATTCAAGGAGCCAGGACCTTTTCTCCCTACACTGTCCATTGAGTTGTCCTCAAAACCAATATACGTCCTGCTGTATCTCCCACATGGAAAGTGCCAGGAGGGAGAAGTGGGGATTATGTTTAGACTTTCTCGGAACTGCTTCAAATCAACTAGATATCTTTGTGCTGTAAATCTCCCAACAGCCAAACGCAAAAGCAGCAAACATCTCGCTGTATGTCCCACATCCAAAGTGCCAAGAGAGAGCTTGCTCTCCCTGTCTTTGAGTACTGTTTTCACTGTCCCGGTTACCTCTTTGCTAACGTTCTCTTCAGAGCTGCAGTGAAAGCAGGAACCACGTGGAGAAGGCACCCACACTGAAAGTGCCTGGAGGGAACATTGGGGCTTCTTCTCAGTGTCTCTGACATAGGGTTTCACTGTCCCGGGAAAGTCTCTGCTAACACCGTGCAGAGCGCTGTGCCCAATATACAGAAACGTCTTGCGGTATCTCCTACAGGGAAAGTGCCAGGGGGGAATTGTCAAGCTTGTTCTCAGTGTCTCTGAGAATTGCTCTGATTATCTGTGTGACCTCTTTGCTAAGACTCTCCAGAGAGCCGTCCTCAAAACCAACACACATCTTGACATATCTCCCACATTGATCGCAGTGTCTCCAGAAACGGCATTCAAGGAGCCAGGACCTTTTCTCCCTACACTGTCCATTGAGTTGTCCTCAAAACCAATATACATCCTGCTATATCTCCCACATGGAAAGTGCCAGGAGGGAGAAGTGGGGATTATGTTTAGACTTTCTCGGAACTGCTTCAAATCAACTAGATATCTTTGTGCTGTAAATCTCCCAACAGCCAAACGCAAAAGCAGCAAACATCTCGCTGTATGTCCCACATCCAAAGTGCCAAGAGAGAGCTTGCTCTCCCTGTCTTTGAGTACTGTTTTCACTGTCCTGGTTACCTCTTTGCTAACGTTCTCTTCAGAGCTGCAGTGAAAGCAGGAACCACGTGGAGAAGGCACCCACACTGAAAGTGCCTGGAGGGAACACTGGGGCTTCTTCTCAGTGTCTCTGACATAGGGTTTCACTGTCCCGGGAAAGTCTCTGCTAACACCGTGCAGAGCGCTGTGCCCAATATACAGAAACGTCTTGCGGTATCTCCTACAGGGAAAGTGCCAGGAGGGAATTGTGGAGCTTGTTCTCAGTGTCTCTGAGAATTGCTCTGATTATCTGTGTGACCTCTTTGCTAAGACTCTCCAGAGAGCCGTCCTCAAAACCAACACACATCTTGACATATCTCCCACATTGATCGCAGTGTCTCCAGAAACGGCATTCAAGGAGCCAGGACCTTTTCTCCCTACACTGTCCATTGAGTTGTCCTCAAAACCAATATACATCCTGCTGTATCTCCCACATGGAAAGTGCCAGGAGGGAGAAGTGGGGATTATGTTTAGACTTTCTCGGAACTGCTTCAAATCAACTAGATATCTTTGTGCTGTAAATCTCCCAACAGCCAAACGCAAAAGCAGCAAACATCTCGCTGTATGTCCCACATCCAAAGTGCCAAGAGAGAGCTTGCTCTCCCTGTCTTTGAGTACTGTTTTCACTGTCCCGGTTACCTCTTTGCTAACATTCTCTTCAGAGCTGCAGTGAAAGCAGGAACCACGTGGAGAAGGCACCCACACTGAAAGTGCCTGGAGGGAACATTGGGGCTTCTTCTCAGTGTCTCTGACATAGGGTTTCACTGTCCCGGGAAAGTCTCTGCTAACACCCTGCAGAGCGCTGTGCCCAATATACAGAAACGTCTTGCGGTATCTCCTACAGGGAAAGTGCCAGGAGGGAATTGTGGAGCTTGTTCTCAGTGTCTCTGAGAATTGCTCTGATTATCTGTGTGACCTCTTTGCTAAGACTCTCCAGAGAGCCGTCCTCAAAACAAACACACATCTTGACATATCTCCCACATTGATCGCAGTGTCTCCAGAAACGGCATTCAAGGAGCCAGGACCTTTTCTCCCTACACTGTCCATTGAGTTGTCCTCAAAACCAATATACGTCCTGCTATATCTCCCACATGGAAAGTGCCAGGAGGGAGAAGTGGGGATTATGTTTAGACTTTCTCGGAACTGCTTCAAATCAACTAGATATCTTTGTGCTGTAAATCTCCCAACAGCCAAAAGCAAAAGCAGCAAACATCTCGCTGTATGTCCCACATCCAAAGTGCCAAGAGAGAGCTTGCTCTCCCTGTCTTTGAGTACTGTTTTCACTGTCCTGGTTACCTCTTTGCTAACGTTCTCTTCAGAGCTGCAGTGAAAGCAGGAACCACGTGGAGAAGGCACCCACACTGAAAGTGCCTGGAGGGAACATTGGGGCTTCTTCTCAGTGTCTCTGACATAGGGTTTCACTGTCCCGGGAAAGTCTCTGCTAACACCGTGCAGAGCGCTGTGCCCAATATACAGAAACGTCTTGCGGTATCTCCTACAGGGAAAGTGCCAGGGGGGAATTGTCGAGCTTGTTCTCAGTGTCTCTGAGAATTGCTCTGATTATCTGTGTGACCTCTTTGCTAAGACTCTCCAGAGAGCCGTCCTCAAAACCAACACACATCTTGACATATCTCCCACATTGATCGCAGTGTCTCCAGAAACGGCATTCAAGGAGCCAGGACCTTTTCTCCCTACACTGTCCATTGAGTTGTCCTCAAAACCAATATACATCCTGCTATATCTCCCACATGGAAAGTGCCAGGAGGGAGAAGTGGGGATTATGTTTAGACTTTCTCGGAACTGCTTCAAATCAACTAGATATCTTTGTGCTGTAAATCTCCCAACAGCCAAACGCAAAAGCAGCAAACATCTCGCTGTATGTCCCACATCCAAAGTGCCAAGAGAGAGCTTGCTCTCCCTGTCTTTGAGTACTGTTTTCACTGTCCTGGTTACCTCTTTGCTAACGTTCTCTTCAGAGCTGCAGTGAAAGCAGGAACCACGTGGAGAAGGCACCCACACTGAAAGTGCCTGGAGGGAACACTGGGGCTTCTTCTCAGTGTCTCTGACATAGGGTTTCACTGTCCCGGGAAAGTCTCTGCTAACACCGTGCAGAGCGCTGTGCCCAATATACAGAAACGTCTTGCGGTATCTCCTACAGGGAAAGTGCCAGGAGGGAATTGTGGAGCTTGTTCTCAGTGTCTCTGAGAATTGCTCTGATTATCTGTGTGACCTCTTTGCTAAGACTCTCCAGAGAGCCGTCCTCAAAACCAACACACATCTTGACATATCTCCCACATTGATCGCAGTGTCTCCAGAAACGGCATTCAAGGAGCCAGGACCTTTTCTCCCTACACTGTCCATTGAGTTGTCCTCAAAACCAATATACATCCTGCTGTATCTCCCACATGGAAAGTGCCAGGAGGGAGAAGTGGGGATTATGTTTAGACTTTCTCGGAACTGCTTCAAATCAACTAGATATCTTTGTGCTGTAAATCTCCCAACAGCCAAACGCAAAAGCAGCAAACATCTCGCTGTATGTCCCACATCCAAAGTGCCAAGAGAGAGCTTGCTCTCCCTGTCTTTGAGTACTGTTTTCACTGTCCCGGTTACCTCTTTGCTAACGTTCTCTTCAGAGCTGCAGTGAAAGCAGGAACCACGTGGAGAAGGCACCCACACTGAAAGTGCCTGGAGGGAACATTGGGGCTTCTTCTCAGTGTCTCTGACATAGGGTTTCACTGTCCTGGGAAAGTCTCTGCTAACACCGTGCAGAGCGCTGTGCCCAATATACAGAAACGTCTTGCGGCATCTCCTACAGGGAAAGTGCCAGGGGGGAATTGTCAAGCTTGTTCTCAGTGTCTCTGAGAATTGCTCTGATTATCTGTGTGACCTCTTTGCTAAGACTCTCCAGAGAGCCGTCCTCAAAACCAACACACATCTTGACATATCTCCCACATTGATCGCAGTGTCTCCAGAAACGGCATTCAAGGAGCCAGGACCTTTTCTCCCTACACTGTCCATTGAGTTGTCCTCAAAACCAATATACATCCTGCTGTATCTCCCACATGGAAAGTGCCAGGAGGGAGAAGTGGGGATTATGTTTAGACTTTCTCGGAACTGCTTCAAATCAACTAGATATCTTTGTGCTGTAAATCTCCCAACAGCCAAACGCAAAAGCAGCAAACATCTCGCTGTATGTCCCACATCCAAAGTGCCAAGAGAGAGCTTGCTCTCCCTGTCTTTGAGTACTGTTTTCACTGTCCCGGTTACCTCTTTGCTAACGTTCTCTTCAGAGCTGCAGTGAAAGCAGGAACCACGTGGAGAAGGCACCCACACTGAAAGTGCCTGGAGGGAACATTGGGGCTTCTTCTCAGTGTCTCTGACATAGGGTTTCACTGTCCCGGGAAAGTCTCTGCTAACACCGTGCAGAGCGCTGTGCCCAATATACAGAAACGTCTTGCGGTATCTCCTACAGGGAAAGTGCCAGGAGGGAATTGTGGAGCTTGTTCTCAGTGTCTCTGAGAATTGCTCTGATTATCTGTGTGACCTCTTTGCTAAGACTCTCCAGAGAGCCGTCCTCAAAACCAACACACATCTTGACATATCTCCCACATTGATCGCAGTGTCTCCAGAAACGGCATTCAAGGAGCCAGGACCTTTTCTCCCTACACTGTCCATTGAGTTGTCCTCAAAACCAATATACATCCTGCTGTATCTCCCACGTGGAAAGTGCCAGGAGGGAGAAGTGGGGATTACGTTTAGACTTTCTCGGAACTGCTTCAAATCAACTAGATATCTTTGTGCTGTAAATCTCCCAACAGCCAAACGCAAAAGCAGCAAACATCTCGCTGTATGTCCCACATCCAAAGTGCCAAGAGAGAGCTTGCTCTCCCTGTCTTTGAGTACTGTTTTCACTGTCCCGGTTACCTCTTTGCTAACATTCTCTTCAGAGCTGCAGTGAAAGCAGGAACCACGTGGAGAAGGCACCCACACTGAAAGTGCCTGGAGGGAACATTGGGGCTTCTTCTCAGTGTCTCTGACATAGGGTTTCACTGTCCCGGGAAAGTCTCTGCTAACACCGTGCAGAGCGCTGTGCCCAATATGCAGAAACGTCTTGCGGTATCTCCTACAGGGAAAGTGCCAGGAGGGAATTGTGGAGCTTGTTCTCAGTGTCTCTGAGAATTGCTCTGATTATCTGTGTGACCTCTTTGCTAAGACTCTCCAGAGAGCCGTCCTCAAAACCAACACACATCTTGACATATCTCCCACATTGATCGCAGTGTCTCCAGAAACGGCATTCAAGGAGCCAGGACCTTTTCTCCCTACACTGTCCATTGAGTTGTCCTCAAAACCAATATACATCCTGCTATATCTCCCACATGGAAAGTGCCAGGAGGGAGAAGTGGGGATTATGTTTAGACTTTCTCGGAACTGCTTCAAATCAACTAGATATCTTTGTGCTGTAAATCTCCCAACAGCCAAACGCAAAAGCAGCAAACATCTCGCTGTATGTCCCACATCCAAAGTGCCAAGAGAGAGCTTGCTCTCCCTGTCTTTGAGTACTGTTTTCACTGTCCCGGTTACCTCTTTGCTAACGTTCTCTTCAGAGCTGCAGTGAAAGCAGGAACCACGTGGAGAAGGCACCCACACTGAAAGTGCCTGGAGGGAACATTGGGGCTTCTTCTCAGTGTCTCTGACATAGGGTTTCACTGTCCCGGGAAAGTCTCTGCTAACACCGTGCAGAGCGCTGTGCCCAATATACAGAAACGTCTTGCGGTATCTCCTACAGGGAAAGTGCCAGGAGGGAATTGTGGAGCTTGTTCTCAGTGTCTCTGAGAATTGCTCTGATTATCTGTGTGACCTCTTTGCTAAGACTCTCCAGAGAGCCGTCCTCAAAACCAACACACATCTTGACATATCTCCCACATTGATCGCAGTGTCTCCAGAAACGGTATTCAAGGAGACAGGACCTTTTCTCCCTACACTGTCCATTGAGTTGTCCTCAAAACCAATATACATCCTGCTATATCTCCCACATGGAAAGTGCCAGGAGGGAGAAGTGGGGATTATGTTTAGACTTTCTCGGAACTGCTTCAAATCAACTAGATATCTTTGTGCTGTAAATCTCCCAACAGCCAAACGCAAAAGCAGCAAACATCTCGCTGTATGTCCCACATCCAAAGTGCCAAGAGAGAGCTTGCTCTCCCTGTCTTTGAGTACTGTTTTCACTGTCCTGGTTACCTCTTTGCTAACGTTCTCTTCAGAGCTGCAGTGAAAGCAGGAACCACGTGGAGAAGGCACCCACACTGAAAGTGCCTGGAGGGAACATTGGGGCTTCTTCTCAGTGTCTCTGACATAGGGTTTCACTGTCCCGGGAAAGTCTCTGCTAACACCGTGCAGAGCGCTGTGCCCAATATACAGAAACGTCTTGCGGTATCTCCTACAGGGAAAGTGCCAGGAGGGAATTGTGGAGCTTGTTCTCAGTGTCTCTGAGAATTGCTCTGATTATCTGTGTGACCTCTTTGCTAAGACTCTCCAGAGAGACGTCCTCAAAACCAACACACATCTTGACATATCTCCCACATTGATCGCAGTGTCTCCAGAAACGGCATTCAAGGAGCCAGGACCTTTTCTCCCTACACTGTCCATTGAGTTGTCCTCAAAACCAATATACATCCTGCTATATCTCCCACATGGAAAGTGCCAGGAGGGAGAAGTGGGGATTATGTTTAGACTTTCTCGGAACTGCTTCAAATCAACTAGATATCTTTGTGCTGTAAATCTCCCAACAGCCAAACGCAAAAGCAGCAAACATCTCGCTGTATGTCCCACATCCAAAGTGCCAAGAGAGAGCTTGCTCTCCCTGTCTTTGAGTACTGTTTTCACTGTCCCGGTTACCTCTTTGCTAACGTTCTCTTCAGAGCTGCAGTGAAAGCAGGAACCACGTGGAGAAGGCACCCACACTGAAAGTGCCTGGAGGGAACATTGGGGCTTCTTCTCAGTGTCTCTGACATAGGGTTTCACTGTCCCGGGAAAGTCTCTGCTAACACCGTGCAGAGCGCTGTGCCCAATATACAGAAACGTCTTGCAGTATCTCCTACAGGGAAAGTGCCAGGAGGGAATTGTGGAGCTTGTTCTCAGTGTCTCTGAGAATTGCTCTGATTATCTGTGTGACCTCTTTGCTAAGACTCTCCAGAGAGCCGTCCTCAAAACCAACACACATCTTGACATATCTCCCACATTGATCGCAGTGTCTCCAGAAACGGCATTCAAGGAGCCAGGACCTTTTCTCCCTACACTGTCCATTGAGTTGTCCTCAAAACCAATATACATCCTGCTATATCTCCCACATGGAAAGTGCCAGGAGGGAGAAGTGGGGATTACGTTTAGACTTTCTCGGAACTGCTTCAAATCAACTAGATATCTTTGTGCTGTAAATCTCCCAACAGCCAAACGCAAAAGCAGCAAACATCTCGCTGTATGTCCCACATCCAAAGTGCCAAGAGAGAGCTTGCTCTCCCTGTCTTTGAGTACTGTTTTCACTGTCCCGGTTACCTCTTTGCTAACGTTCTCTTCAGAGCTGCAGTGAAAGCAGGAACCACGTGGAGAAGGCACCCACACTGAAAGTGCCTGGAGGGAACATTGGGGCTTCTTCTCAGTGTCTCTGACATAGGGTTTCACTGTCCCGGGAAAGTCTCTGCTAACACCCTGCAGAGCGCTGTGCCCAATATACAGAAACGTCTTGCGGTATCTCCTACAGGGAAAGTGCCAGGAGGGAATTGTGGAGCTTGTTCTCAGTGTCTCTGAGAATTGCTCTGATTATCTGTGTGACCTCTTTGCTAAGACTCTCCAGAGAGCCGTCCTCAAAACCAACACACATCTTGACATATCTCCCACATTGATCGCAGTGTCTCCAGAAACGGCATTCAAGGAGCCAGGACCTTTTCTCCCTACACTGTCCATTGAGTTGTCCTCAAAACCAATATACATCCTGCTATATCTCCCACATGGCAAGTGCCAGGAGGGAGAAGTGGGGATTATGTTTAGACTTTCTCGGAACTGCTTCAAATCAACTAGATATCTTTGTGCTGTAAATCTCCCAACAGCCAAACGCAAAAGCAGCAAACATCTCGCTGTATGTCCCACATCCAAAGTGCCAAGAGAGAGCTTGCTCTCCCTGTCTTTGAGTACTGTTTTCACTGTCCCGGTTACCTCTTTGCTAACGTTCTCTTCAGAGCTGCAGTGAAAGCAGGAACCATGTGGAGAAGGCACCCACACTGAAAGTGCCTGGAGGGAACATTGGGGCTTCTTCTCAGTGTCTCTGACATAGGGTTTCACTGTCCCGGGAAAGTCTCTGCTAACACCGTGCAGAGCGCTGTGCCCAATATACAGAAACGTCTTGCGGTATCTCCTACAGGGAAAGTGCCAGGAGGGAATTGTGGAGCTTGTTCTCAGTGTCTCTGAGAATTGCTCTGATTATCTGTGTGACCTCTTTGCTAAGACTCTCCAGAGAGCCGTCCTCAAAACCAACACACATCTTGACATATCTCCCACATTGATCGCAGTGTCTCCAGAAACGGTATTCAAGGAGACAGGACCTTTTCTCCCTACACTGTCCATTGAGTTGTCCTCAAAACCAATATACATCCTGCTATATCTCCCACATGGAAAGTGCCAGGAGGGAGAAGTGGGGATTATGTTTAGACTTTCTCGGAACTGCTTCAAATCAACTAGATATCTTTGTGCTGTAAATCTCCCAACAGCCAAACGCAAAAGCAGCAAACATCTCGCTGTATGTCCCACATCCAAAGTGCCAAGAGAGAGCTTGCTCTCCCTGTCTTTGAGTACTGTTTTCACTGTCCCGGTTACCTCTTTGCTAACGTTCTCTTCAGAGCTGCAGTGAAAGCAGGAACCACGTGGAGAAGGCACCCACACTGAAAGTGCCTGGAGGGAACATTGGGGCTTCTTCTCAGTGTCTCTGACATAGGGTTTCACTGTCCCGGGAAAGTCTCTGCTAACACCGTGCAGAGCGCTGTGCCCAATATACAGAAACGTCTTGCGGTATCTCCTACAGGGAAAGTGCCAGGAGGGAATTGTGGAGCTTGTTCTCAGTGTCTCTGAGAATTGCTCTGATTATCTGTGTGACCTCTTTGCTAAGACTCTCCAGAGAGCCGTCCTCAAAACCAACACACATCTTGACATATCTCCCACATTGATCGCAGTGTCTCCAGAAACGGCATTCAAGGAGCCAGGACCTTTTCTCCCTACACTGTCCATTGAGTTGTCCTCAAAACCAATATACATCCTGCTATATCTCCCACATGGAAAGTGCCAGGAGGGAGAAGTGGGGATTATGTTTAGACTTTCTCGGAACTGCTTCAAATCAACTAGATATCTTTGTGCTGTAAATCTCCCAACAGCCAAACGCAAAAGCAGCAAACATCTCGCTGTATGTCCCACATCCAAAGTGCCAAGAGAGAGCTTGCTCTCCCTGTCTTTGAGTACTGTTTTCACTGTCCCGGTTACCTCTTTGCTAACGTTCTCTTCAGAGCTGCAGTGAAAGCAGGAACCACGTGGAGAAGGCACCCACACTGAAAGTGCCTGGAGGGAACATTGGGGCTTCTTCTCAGTGTCTCTGACATAGGGTTTCACTGTCCCGGGAAAGTCTCTGCTAACACCGTGCAGAGCGCTGTGCCCAATGTACAGAAACGTCTTGCGGTATCTCCTACAGGGAAAGTGCCAGGAGGGAATTGTGGAGCTTGTTCTCAGTGTCTCTGAGAATTGCTCTGATTATCTGTGTGACCTCTTTGCTAAGACTCTCCAGAGAGCCGTCCTCAAAACCAACACACATCTTGACATATCTCCCACATTGATCGCAGTGTCTCCAGAAACGGCATTCAAGGAGCCAGGACCTTTTCTCCCTACACTGTCCATTGAGTTGTCCTCAAAACCAATATACATCCTGCTATATCTCCCACATGGAAAGTGCCAGGAGGGAGAAGTGGGGATTATGTTTAGACTTTCTCGGAACTGCTTCAAATCAACTAGATATCTTTGTGCTGTAAATCTCCCAACAGCCAAACGCAAAAGCAGCAAACATCTCGCTGTATGTCCCACATCCAAAGTGCCAAGAGAGAGCTTGCTCTCCCTGTCTTTGAGTACTGTTTTCACTGTCCCGGTTACCTCTTTGCTAACGTTCTCTTCAGAGCTGCAGTGAAAGCAGGAACCACGTGGAGAAGGCACCCACACTGAAAGTGCCTGGAGGGAACATTGGGGCTTCTTCTCAGTGTCTCTGACATAGGGTTTCACTGTCCCGGGAAAGTCTCTGCTAACACCGTGCAGAGCGCTGTGCCCAATATACAGAAACGTCTTGCGGTATCTCCTACAGGGAAAGTGCCAGGAGGGAATTGTGGAGCTTGTTCTCAGTGTCTCTGAGAATTGCTCTGATTATCTGTGTGACCTCTTTGCTAAGACTCTCCAGAGAGCCGTCCTCAAAACCAACACACATCTTGACATATCTCCCACATTGATCGCAGTGTCTCCAGAAACGGTATTCAAGGAGACAGGACCTTTTCTCCCTACACTGTCCATTGAGTTGTCCTCAAAACCAATATACATCCTGCTATATCTCCCACATGGAAAGTGCCAGGAGGGAGAAGTGGGGATTATGTTTAGACTTTCTCGGAACTGCTTCAAATCAACTAGATATCTTTGTGCTGTAAATCTCCCAACAGCCAAACGCAAAAGCAGCAAACATCTCGCTGTATGTCCCACATCCAAAGTGCCAAGAGAGAGCTTGCTCTCCCTGTCTTTGAGTACTGTTTTCACTGTCCCGGTTACCTCTTTGCTAACGTTCTCTTCAGAGCTGCAGTGAAAGCAGGAACCACGTGGAGAAGGCACCCACACTGAAAGTGCCTGGAGGGAACATTGGGGCTTCTTCTCAGTGTCTCTGACATAGGGTTTCACTGTCCCGGGAAAGTCTCTGCTAACACCGTGCAGAGCGCTGTGCCCAATATACAGAAACGTCTTGCGGTATCTCCTACAGGGAAAGTGCCAGGAGGGAATTGTGGAGCTTGTTCTCAGTGTCTCTGAGAATTGCTCTGATTATCTGTGTGACCTCTTTGCTAAGACTCTCCAGAGAGCCGTCCTCAAAACCAACACACATCTTGACATATCTCCCACATTGATCGCAGTGTCTCCAGAAACGGCATTCAAGGAGCCAGGACCTTTTCTCCCTACACTGTCCATTGAGTTGTCCTCAAAACCAATATACATCCTGCTATATCTCCCACATGGAAAGTGCCAGGAGGGAGAAGTGGGGATTATGTTTAGACTTTCTCGGAACTGCTTCAAATCAACTAGATATCTTTGTGCTGTAAATCTCCCAACAGCCAAACGCAAAAGCAGCAAACATCTCGCTGTATGTCCCACATCGAAAGTGCCAAGAGAGAGCTTGCTCTCCCTGTCTTTGAGTACTGTTTTCACTGTCCCGGTTACCTCTTTGCTAACATTCTCTTCAGAGCTGCAGTGAAAGCAGGAACCACGTGGAGAAGGCACCCACACTGAAAGTGCCTGGAGGGAACATTGGGGCTTCTTCTCAGTGTCTCTGACATAGGGTTTCACTGTCCCGGGAAAGTCTCTGCTAACACCGTGCAGAGCGCTGTGCCCAATCTACAGAAACGTCTTGCGGTATCTCCTACAGGGAAAGTGCCAGGAGGGAATTGTGGAGCTTGTTCTCAGTGTCTCTGAGAATTGCTCTGATTATCTGTGTGACCTCTTTGCTAAGACTCTCCAGAGAGCCGTCCTCAAAACCAACACACATCTTGACATATCTCCCACATTGATCGCAGTGTCTCCAGAAACGGCATTCAAGGAGCCAGGACCTTTTCTCCCTACACTGTCCATTGAGTTGTCCTCAAAACCAATATACATCCTGCTATATCTCCCACATGGAAAGTGCCAGGAGGGAGAAGTGGGGATTATGTTTAGACTTTCTCGGAACTGCTTCAAATCAACTAGATATCTTTGTGCTGTAAATCTCCCAACAGCCAAACGCAAAAGCAGCAAACATCTCGCTGTATGTCCCACATCCAAAGTGCCAAGAGAGAGCTTGCTCTCCCTGTCTTTGAGTACTGTTTTCACTGTCCCGGTTACCTCTTTGCTAACGTTCTCTTCAGAGCTGCAGTGAAAGCAGGAACCACGTGGAGAAGGCACCCACACTGAAAGTGCCTGGAGGGAACATTGGGGCTTCTTCTCAGTGTCTCTGACATAGGGTTTCACTGTCCCGGGAAAGTCTCTGCTAACACCGTGCAGAGCGCTGTGCCCAATATACAGAAACGTCTTGCGGTATCTCCTACAGGGAAAGTGCCAGGAGGGAATTGTCAAGCTTGTTCTCAGTGTCTCTGAGAATTGCTCTGATTATCTGTGTGACCTCTTTGCTAAGACTCTCCAGAGAGCCGTCCTCAAAACCAACACACATCTTGACATATCTCCCACATTGATCGAAGTGTCTCCAGAAACGGCATTCAAGGAGCCAGGACCTTTTCTCCCTACACTGTCCATTGAGTTGTCCTCAAAACCAATATACATCCTGCTATATCTCCCACATGGAAAGTGCCAGGAGGGAGAAGTGGGGATTATGTTTAGACTTTCTCGGAACTGCTTCAAATCAACTAGATATCTTTGTGCTGTAAATCTCCCAACAGCCAAACGCAAAAGCAGCAAACATCTCGCTGTATGTCCCACATCCAAAGTGCCAAGAGAGAGCTTGCTCTCCCTGTCTTTGAGTACTGTTTTCACTGTCCCGGTTACCTCTTTGCTAACGTTCTCTTCAGAGCTGCAGTGAAAGCAGGAACCACGTGGAGAAGGCACCCACACTGAAAGTGCCTGGAGGGAACATTGGGGCTTCTTCTCAGTGTCTCTGACATAGGGTTTCACTGTCCCGGGAAACTCTCTGCTAACACCGTGCAGAGCGCTGTGCCCAATATACAGAAACGTCTTGCGGTATCTCCTACAGGGAAAGTGCCAGGAGGGAATTGTCAAGCTTGTTCTCAGTGTCTCTGAGAATTGCTCTGATTATCTGTGTGACCTCTTTGCTAAGACTCTCCAGAGAGCCGTCCTCAAAACCAACACACATCTTGACATATCTCCCACATTGATCGCAGTGTCTCCAGAAACGGCATTCAAGGAGCCAGGACCTTTTCTCCCTACACTGTCCATTGAGTTGTCCTCAAAACCAATATACATCCTGCTATATCTCCCACATGGAAAGTGCCAGGAGGGAGAAGTGGGGATTATGTTTAGACTTTCTCGGAACTGCTTCAAATCAACTAGATATCTTTGTGCTGTAAATCTCCCAACAGCCAAACGCAAAAGCAGCAAACATCTCGCTGTATGTCCCACATCCAAAGTGCCAAGAGAGAGCTTGCTCTCCCTGTCTTTGAGTACTGTTTTCACTGTCCCGGTTACCTCTTTGCTAACGTTCTCTTCAGAGCTGCAGTGAAAGCAGGAACCACGTGGAGAAGGCACCCACACTGAAAGTGCCTGGAGGGAACATTGGGGCTTCTTCTCAGTGTCTCTGACATAGGGTTTCACTGTCCCGGGAAAGTCTCTGCTAACACCGTGCAGAGCGCTGTGCCCAATATACAGAAACGTCTTGCGGTATCTCCTACAGGGAAAGTGCCAGGAGGGAATTGTGGAGCTTGTTCTCAGTGTCTCTGAGAATTGCTCTGATTATCTGTGTGACCTCTTTGCTAAGACTCTCCAGAGAGCCGTCCTCAAAACCAACACACATCTTGACATATCTCCCACATTGATCGCAGTGTCTCCAGAAACGGCATTCAAGGAGCCAGGACCTTTTCTCCCTACACTGTCCATTGAGTTGTCCTCAAAACCAATATACATCCTGCTGTATCTCCCACGTGGAAAGTGCCAGGAGGGAGAAGTGGGGATTATGTTTAGACTTTCTCAGAACTGCTTCAAATCAACTAGATATCTTTGTGCTGTAAATCTCCCAACAGCCAAACGCAAAAGCAGCAAACATCTCGCTGTATGTCCCACATCCAAAGTGCCAAGAGAGAGCTTGCTCTCCCTGTCTTTGAGTACTGTTTTCACTGTCCCGGTTACCTCTTTGCTAACGTTCTCTTCAGAGCTGCAGTGAAAGCAGGAACCACGTGGAGAAGGCACCCACACTGAAAGTGCCTGGAGGGAACACTGGGGCTTCTTCTCAGTGTCTCTGACATAGGGTTTCACTGTCCCGGGAAAGTCTCTGCTAACACCGTGCAGAGCGCTGTGCCCAATATACAGAAACGTCTTGCGGTATCTCCTACAGGGAAAGTGCCAGGAGGGAATTGTCGAGCTTGTTCTCAGTGTCTCTGAGAATTGCTCTGATTATCTGTGTGACCTCTTTGCTAAGACTCTCCAGAGAGCCGTCCTCAAAACCAACACACATCTTGACATATCTCCCACATTGATCGCAGTGTCTCCAGAAACGGCATTCAAGGAGCCAGGACCTTTTCTCCCTACACTGTCCATTGAGTTGTCCTCAAAACCAATATACATCCTGCTGTATCTCCCACGTGGAAAGTGCCAGGAGGGAGAAGTGGGGATTATGTTTAGACTTTCTCGGAACTGCTTCAAATCAACTAGATATCTTTGTGCTGTAAATCTCCCAACAGCCAAACGCAAAAGCAGCAAACATCTCGCTGTATGTCCCACATCCAAAGTGCCAAGAGAGAGCTTGCTCTCCCTGTCTTTGAGTACTGTTTTCACTGTCCCGGTTACCTCTTTGCTAACGTTCTCTTCAGAGCTGCAGTGAAAGCAGGAACCACGTGGAGAAGGCACCCACACTGAAAGTGCCTGGAGGGAACACTGGGGCTTCTTCTCAGTGTCTCTGACATAGGGTTTCACTGTCCCGGGAAAGTCTCTGCTAACACCGTGCAGAGCGCTGTGCCCAATATACAGAAACGTCTTGCGGTATCTCCTACAGGGAAAGTGCCAGGAGGGAATTGTCGAGCTTGTTCTCAGTGTCTCTGAGAATTGCTCTGATTATCTGTGTGACCTCTTTGCTAAGACTCTCCAGAGAGCCGTCCTCAAAACCAACACACATCTTGACATATCTCCCACATTGATCGCAGTGTCTCCAGAAACGGCATTCAAGGAGCCAGGACCTTTTCTCCCTACACTGTCCATTGAGTTGTCCTCAAAACCAATATACATCCTGCTATATCTCCCACATGGAAAGTGCCAGGAGGGAGAAGTGGGGATTATGTTTAGACTTTCTCGGAACTGCTTCAAATCAACTAGATATCTTTGTGCTGTAAATCTCCCAACAGCCAAACGCAAAAGCAGCAAACATCTCGCTGTATGTCCCACATCCAAAGTGCCAAGAGAGGGCTTGCTCTCCCTGTCTTTGAGTACTGTTTTCACTGTCCCGGTTACCTCTTTGCTAACATTCTCTTCAGAGCTGCAGTGAAAGCAGGAACCACGTGGAGAAGGCACCCACACTGAAAGTGCCTGGAGGGAACATTGGGGCTTCTTCTCAGTGTCTCTGACATAGGGTTTCACTGTCCCGGGAAAGTCTCTGCTAACACCGTGCAGAGCGCTGTGCCCAATCTACAGAAACGTCTTGCGGTATCTCCTACAGGGAAAGTGCCAGGAGGGAATTGTCGAGCTTGTTCTCAGTGTCTCTGAGAATTGCTCTGATTATCTGTGTGACCTCTTTGCTAAGACTCTCCAGAGAGCCGTCCTCAAAACCAACACACATCTTGACATATCTCCCACATTGATCGCAGTGTCTCCAGAAATGGCATTCAAGGAGCCAGGACCTTTTCTCCCTACACTGTCCATTGAGTTGTCCTCAAAACCAATATACATCCTGCTATATCTCCCACATGGAAAGTGCCAGGAGGGAGAAGTGGGGATTATGTTTAGACTTTCTCGGAACTGCTTCAAATCAACTAGATATCTTTGTGCTGTAAATCTCCCAACAGCCAAACGCAAAAGCAGCAAACATCTCGCTGTATGTCCCACATCCAAAGTGCCAAGAGAGAGCTTGCTCTCCCTGTCTTTGAGTACTGTTTTCACTGTCCCGGTTACCTCTTTGCTAACGTTCTCTTCAGAGCTGCAGTGAAAGCAGGAACCACGTGGAGAAGGCACCCACACTGAAAGTGCCTGGAGGGAACATTGGGGCTTCTTCTCAGTGTCTCTGACATAGGGTTTCACTGTCCCGGGAAAGTCTCTGCTAACACCGTGCAGAGCGCTGTGCCCAATATACAGAAACGTCTTGCCGTATCTCCTACAGGGAAAGTGCCAGGAGGGAATTGTGGAGCTTGTTCTCAGTGTCTCTGAGAATTGCTCTGATTATCTGTGTGACCTCTTTGCTAAGACTCTCCAGAGAGCCGTCCTCAAAACCAACACACATCTTGACATATCTCCCACATTGATCGCAGTGTCTCCAGAAACGGCATTCAAGGAGCCAGGACCTTTTCTCCCTACACTGTCCATTGAGTTGTCCTCAAAACCAATATACATCCTGCTATATCTCCCACATGGAAAGTGCCAGGAGGGAGAAGTGGGGATTATGTTTAGACTTTCTCGGAACTGCTTCAAATCAACTAGATATCTTTGTGCTGTAAATCTCCCAACAGCCAAACGCAAAAGCAGCAAACATCTCGCTGTATGTCCCACATCCAAAGTGCCAAGAGAGAGCTTGCTCTCCCTGTCTTTGAGTACTGTTTTCACTGTCCCGGTTACCTCTTTGCTAACGTTCTCTTCAGAGCTGCAGTGAAAGCAGGAACCACGTGGAGAAGGCACCCACACTGAAAGTGCCTGGAGGGAACATTGGGGCTTCTTCTCAGTGTCTCTGACATAGGGTTTCACTGTCCCGGGAAAGTCTCTGCTAACACCGTGCAGAGCGCTGTGCCCAATATACAGAAACGTCTTGCGGTATCTCCTACAGGGAAAGTGCCAGGAGGGAATTGTCGAGCTTGTTCTCAGTGTCTCTGAGAATTGCTCTGATTATCTGTGTGACCTCTTTGCTAAGACTCTCCAGAGAGCCGTCCTCAAAACCAACACACATCTTGACATATCTCCCACATTGATCGCAGTGTCTCCAGAAATGGCATTCAAGGAGCCAGGACCTTTTCTCCCTACACTGTCCATTGAGTTGTCCTCAAAACCAATATACATCCTGCTATATCTCCCACATGGAAAGTGCCAGGAGGGAGAAGTGGGGATTATGTTTAGACTTTCTCGGAACTGCTTCAAATCAACTAGATATCTTTGTGCTGTAAATCTCCCAACAGCCAAACGCAAAAGCAGCAAACATCTCGCTGTATGTCCCACATCCAAAGTGCCAAGAGAGAGCTTGCTCTCCCTGTCTTTGAGTACTGTTTTCACTGTCCCGGTTACCTCTTTGCTAACGTTCTCTTCAGAGCTGCAGTGAAAGCAGGAACCACGTGGAGAAGGCACCCACACTGAAAGTGCCTGGAGGGAACACTGGGGCTTCTTCTCAGTGTCTCTGACATAGGGTTTCACTGTCCCGGGAAAGTCTCTGCTAACACCGTGCAGAGCGCTGTGCCCAATATACAGAAACGTCTTGCGGTATCTCCTACAGGGAAAGTGCCAGGAGGGAATTGTGGAGCTTGTTCTCAGTGTCTCTGAGAATTGCTCTGATTATCTGTGTGACCTCTTTGCTAAGACTCTCCAGAGAGCCGTCCTCAAAACAAACCCATATCTTGACATATCTCCCACATTGATCGCAGTGTCTCCAGAAACGGCATTCAAGGAGCCAGGACCTTTTCTCCCTACACTGTCCATTGAGTTGTCCTCAAAACCAATATACATCCTGCTGTATCTCCCACATGGAAAGTGCCAGGAGGGAGAAGTGGGGATTATGTTTAGACTTTCTCGGAACTGCTTCAAATCAACTAGATATCTTTGTGCTGTAAATCTCCCAACAGCCAAACGCAAAAGCAGCAAACATCTCGCTGTATGTCCCACATCCAAAGTGCCAAGAGAGAGCTTGCTCTCCCTGTCTTTGAGTACTGTTTTCACTGTCCCGGTTACCTCTTTGCTAACGTTCTCTTCAGAGCTGCAGTGAAAGCAGGAACCACGTGGAGAAGGCACCCACACTGAATGTGCCTGGAGGGAACACTGGGGCTTCTTCTCAGTGTCTCTGACATAGGGTTTCACTGTCCCGGGAAAGTCTCTGCTAACACCGTGCAGAGCGCTGTGCCCAATATACAGAAACGTCTTGCGGTATCTCCTACAGGGAAAGTGCCAGGAGGGAATTGTGGAGCTTGTTCTCAGTGTCTCTGAGAATTGCTCTGATTATCTGTGTGACCTCTTTGCTAAGACTCTCCAGAGAGCCGTCCTCAAAACAAACCCATATCTTGACATATCTCCCACATTGATCGCAGTGTCTCCAGAAACGGCATTCAAGGAGCCAGGACCTTTTCTCCCTACACTGTCCATTGAGTTGTCCTCAAAACCAATATACATCCTGCTGTATCTCCCACATGGAAAGTGCCAGGAGGGAGAAGTGGGGATTATGTTTAGACTTTCTCGGAACTGCTTCAAATCAACTAGATATCTTTGTGCTGTAAATCTCCCAACAGCCAAACGCAAAAGCAGCAAACATCTCGCTGTATGTCCCACATCCAAAGTGCCAAGAGAGAGCTTGCTCTCCCTGTCTTTGAGTACTGTTTTCACTGTCCCGGTTACCTCTTTGCTAACGTTCTCTTCAGAGCTGCAGTGAAAGCAGGAACCACGTGGAGAAGGCACCCACACTGAAAGTGCCTGGAGGGAACACTGGGGCTTCTTCTCAGTGTCTCTGACATAGGGTTTCACTGTCCCGGGAAAGTCTCTGCTAACACCGTGCAGAGCGCTGTGCCCAATATACAGAAACGTCTTGCGGTATCTCCTACAGGGAAAGTGCCAGGAGGGAATTGTGGAGCTTGTTCTCAGTGTCTCTGAGAATTGCTCTGATTATCTGTGTGACCTCTTTGCTAAGACTCTCCAGAGAGCCGTCCTCAAAACCAACACACATCTTGACATATCTCCCACATTGATCGCAGTGTCTCCAGAAACGGCATTCAAGGAGCCAGGACCTTTTCTCCCTACACTGTCCATTGAGTTGTCCTCAAACCAATATACATCCTGCTGTATCTCCCACGTGGAAAGTGCCAGGAGGGAGAAGTGGGGATTATGTTTAGACTTTCTCGGAACTGCTTCAAATCAACTAGATATCTTTGTGCTGTAAATCTCCCAACAGCCAAACGCAAAAGCAGCAAACATCTCGCTGTATGTCCCACATCCAAAGTGCCAAGAGAGAGCTTGCTCTCCCTGTCTTTGAGTACTGTTTTCACTGTCCCGGTTACCTCTTTGCTAACGTTCTCTTCAGAGCTGCAGTGAAAGCAGGAACCACGTGGAGAAGGCACCCACACTGAAAGTGCCTGGAGGGAACATTGGGGCTTCTTCTCAGTGTCTCTGACATAGGGTTTCACTGTCCCGGGAAAGTCTCTGCTAACACCGTGCAGAGCGCTGTGCCCAATATACAGAAACGTCTTGCGGTATCTCCTACAGGGAAAGTGCCAGGAGGGAATTGTGGAGCTTGTTCTCAGTGTCTCTGAGAATTGCTCTGATTATCTGTGTGACCTCTTTGCTAAGACTCTCCAGAGAGCCGTCCTCAAAACCAACACACATCTTGACATATCTCCCACATTGATCGCAGTGTCTCCAGAAACGGCATTCAAGGAGCCAGGACCTTTTCTCCCTACACTGTCCATTGAGTTGTCCTCAAAACCAATATACATCCTGCTATATCTCCCACATGGAAAGTGCCAGGAGGGAGAAGTGGGGATTATGTTTAGACTTTCTCGGAACTGCTTCAAATCAACTAGATATCTTTGTGCTGTAAATCTCCCAACAGCCAAACGCAAAAGCAGCAAACATCTCGCTGTATGTCCCACATCCAAAGTGCCAAGAGAGAGCTTGCTCTCCCTGTCTTTGAGTACTGTTTTCACTGTCCCGGTTACCTCTTTGCTAACGTTCTCTTCAGAGCTGCAGTGAAAGCAGGAACCACGTGGAGAAGGCACCCACACTGAAAGTGCCTGGAGGGAACATTGGGGCTTCTTCTCAGTGTCTCTGACATAGGGTTTCACTGTCCCGGGAAAGTCTCTGCTAACACCGTGCAGAGCGCTGTGCCCAATATACAGAAACGTCTTGCAGTATCTCCTACAGGGAAAGTGCCAGGAGGGAATTGTGGAGCTTGTTCTCAGTGTCTCTGAGAATTGCTCTGATTATCTGTGTGACCTCTTTGCTAAGACTCTCCAGAGAGCCGTCCTCAAAACCAACACACATCTTGACATATCTCCCACATTGATCGCAGTGTCTCCAGAAACGGCATTCAAGGAGCCAGGACCTTTTCTCCCTACACTGTCCATTGAGTTGTCCTCAAAACCCATATACATCCTGCTATATCTCCCACGTGGAAAGTGCCAGGAGGGAGAAGTGGGGATTATGTTTAGACTTTCTCGGAACTGCTTCAAATCAACTAGATATCTTTGTGCTGTAAATCTCCCAACAGCCAAACGCAAAAGCAGCAAACATCTCGCTGTATGTCCCACATCCAAAGTGCCAAGAGAGAGCTTGCTCTCCCTGTCTTTGAGTACTGTTTTCACTGTCCCGGTTACCTCTTTGCTAACGTTCTCTTCAGAGCTGCAGTGAAAGCAGGAACCACGTGGAGAAGGCACCCACACTGAAAGTGCCTGGAGGGAACATTGGGGCTTCTTCTCAGTGTCTCTGACATAGGGTTTCACTGTCCCGGGAAAGTCTCTGCTAACACCGTGCAGAGCGCTGTGCCCAATATACAGAAACGTCTTGCGGTATCTCCTACAGGGAAAGTGCCAGGAGGGAATTGTGGAGCTTGTTCTCAGTGTCTCTGAGAATTGCTCTGATTATCTGTGTGACCTCTTTGCTAAGACTCTCCAGAGAGCCGTCCTCAAAACCAACACACATCTTGACATATCTCCCACATTGATCGCAGTGTCTCCAGAAACGGCATTCAAGGAGCCAGGACCTTTTCTCCCTACACTGTCCATTGAGTTGTCCTCAAAACCAATATACATCCTGCTATATCTCCCACATGGAAAGTGCCAGGAGGGAGAAGTGGGGATTATGTTTAGACTTTCTCGGAACTGCTTCAAATCAACTAGATATCTTTGTGCTGTAAATCTCCCAACAGCCAAACGCAAAAGCAGCAAACATCTCGCTGTATGTCCCACATCCAAAGTGCCAAGAGAGAGCTTGCTCTCCCTGTCTTTGAGTACTGTTTTCACTGTCCCGGTTACCTCTTTGCTAACGTTCTCTTCAGAGCTGCAGTGAAAGCAGGAACCACGTGGAGAAGGCACCCACACTGAAAGTGCCTGGAGGGAACATTGGGGCTTCTTCTCAGTGTCTCTGACATAGGGTTTCACTGTCCCGGGAAAGTCTCTGCTAACACCGTGCAGAGCGCTGTGCCCAATATACAGAAACGTCTTGCAGTATCTCCTACAGGGAAAGTGCCAGGAGGGAATTGTGGAGCTTGTTCTCAGTGTCTCTGAGAATTGCTCTGATTATCTGTGTGACCTCTTTGCTAAGACTCTCCAGAGAGCCGTCCTCAAAACCAACACACATCTTGACATATCTCCCACATTGATCGCAGTGTCTCCAGAAACGGCATTCAAGGAGCCAGGACCTTTTCTCCCTACACTGTCCATTGAGTTGTCCTCAAAACCCATATACATCCTGCTATATCTCCCACATGGAAAGTGCCAGGAGGGAGAAGTGGGGATTATGTTTAGACTTTCTCGGAACTGCTTCAAATCAACTAGATATCTTTGTGCTGTAAATCTCCCAACAGCCAAACGCAAAAGCAGCAAACATCTCGCTGTATGTCCCACATCCAAAGTGCCAAGAGAGAGCTTGCTCTCCCTGTCTTTGAGTACTGTTTTCACTGTCCCGGTTACCTCTTTGCTAACGTTCTCTTCAGAGCTGCAGTGAAAGCAGGAACCACGTGGAGAAGGCACCCACACTGAAAGTGCCTGGAGGGAACATTGGGGCTTCTTCTCAGTGTCTCTGACATAGGGTTTCACTGTCCCGGGAAAGTCTCTGCTAACACCGTGCAGAGCGCTGTGCCCAATATACAGAAACGTCTTGCGGTATCTCCTACAGGGAAAGTGCCAGGAGGGAATTGTGGAGCTTGTTCTCAGTGTCTCTGAGAATTGCTCTGATTATCTGTGTGACCTCTTTGCTAAGACTCTCCAGAGAGCCGTCCTCAAAACCAACACACATCTTGACATATCTCCCACATTGATCGCAGTGTCTCCAGAAACGGCATTCAAGGAGCCAGGACCTTTTCTCCCTACACTGTCCATTGAGTTGTCCTCAAAACCAATATACATCCTGCTGTATCTCCCACATGGAAAGTGCCAGGAGGGAGAAGTGGGGATTATGTTTAGACTTTCTCGGAACTGCTTCAAATCAACTAGATATCTTTGTGCTGTAAATCTCCCAACAGCCAAACGCAAAAGCAGCAAACATCTCGCTGTATGTCCCACATCCAAAGTGCCAAGAGAGAGCTTGCTCTCCCTGTCTTTGAGTACTGTTTTCACTGTCCCGGTTACCTCTTTGCTAACGTTCTCTTCAGAGCTGCAGTGAAAGCAGGAACCACGTGGAGAAGGCACCCACACTGAAAGTGCCTGGAGGGAACACTGGGGCTTCTTCTCAGTGTCTCTGACATAGGGTTTCACTGTCCCGGGAAAGTCTCTGCTAACACCGTGCAGAGCGCTGTGCCCAATATACAGAAACGTCTTGCGGTATCTCCTACAGGGAAAGTGCCAGGAGGGAATTGTGGAGCTTGTTCTCAGTGTCTCTGAGAATTGCTCTGATTATCTGTGTGACCTCTTTGCTAAGACTCTCCAGAGAGCCGTCCTCAAAACCAACACACATCTTGACATATCTCCCACATTGATCGCAGTGTCTCCAGAAACGGCATTCAAGGAGCCAGGACCTTTTCTCCCTACACTGTCCATTGAGTTGTCCTCAAAACCAATATACATCCTGCTGTATCTCCCACATGGAAAGTGCCAGGAGGGAGAAGTGGGGATTATGTTTAGACTTTCTCGGAACTGCTTCAAATCAACTAGATATCTTTGTGCTGTAAATCTCCCAACAGCCAAACGCAAAAGCAGCAAACATCTCGCTGTATGTCCCACATCCAAAGTGCCAAGAGAGAGCTTGCTCTCCCTGTCTTTGAGTACTGTTTTCACTGTCCCGGTTACCTCTTTGCTAACGTTCTCTTCAGAGCTGCAGTGAAAGCAGGAACCACGTGGAGAAGGCACCCACACTGAAAGTGCCTGGAGGGAACATTGGGGCTTCTTCTCAGTGTCTCTGACATAGGGTTTCACTGTCCCGGGAAAGTCTCTGCTAACACCGTGCAGAGCGCTGTGCCCAATATACAGAAACGTCTTGCGGTATCTCCTACAGGGAAAGTGCCAGGAGGGAATTGTGGAGCTTGTTCTCAGTGTCTCTGAGAATTGCTCTGATTATCTGTGTGACCTCTTTGCTAAGACTCTCCAGAGAGCCGTCCTCAAAACCAACACACATCTTGACATATCTCCCACATTGATCGCAGTGTCTCCAGAAACGGCATTCAAGGAGCCAGGACCTTTTCTCCCTACACTGTCCATTGAGTTGTCCTCAAAACCAATATACATCCTGCTGTATCTCCCACATGGAAAGTGCCAGGAGGGAGAAGTGGGGATTATGTTTAGACTTTCTCGGAACTGCTTCAAATCAACTAGATATCTTTGTGCTGTAAATCTCCCAACAGCCAAACGCAAAAGCAGCAAACATCTCGCTGTATGTCCCACATCCAAAGTGCCAAGAGAGAGCTTGCTCTCCCTGTCTTTGAGTACTGTTTTCACTGTCCCGGTTACCTCTTTGCTAACGTTCTCTTCAGAGCTGCAGTGAAAGCAGGAACCACGTGGAGAAGGCACCCACACTGAAAGTGCCTGGAGGGAACATTGGGGCTTCTTCTCAGTGTCTCTGACATAGGGTTTCACTGTCCCGGGAAAGTCTCTGCTAACACCGTGCAGAGCGCTGTGCCCAATAT